>NC_139452.1:13640446-14342704 GCF_963924565.1 Ascidiella aspersa
GATGCTATGTGCATAACCGACCAAAGTAGTGTTGTGTGAAACCTGGATTTTAGGTAAAGACCGCCTTGTTACGGGAGGGGTCGTATTTTTGAGCAGGGTGCACAACACCTAGTAAAATTAAAGAAATGACTGACACAAAGAAACGATTGCGTTTTGTGCGACAGGGGTGGGGAACCGATGGACAGTTGATTGTACAACAAGCATCACTATTTTATATCAAAAAGTGTTTTGTTATAAACTATAAAAAGTAAAATCGAAAGTCAAAAATGCAAACTAAATTTAACAAATTAAAAAAATTAACAAAATAAAATCGTAAAATTAAAAAAAAAGAAAATAATTTTTCCGTAATGCTGTCTAATAACTGTAACTTTAAAAATGTTTCTGCTTTACGATCCTAGCTACTTACTGCAAGCTTCACCGCACTGTGTGCAGGTGTTTTTCTGACTAGAGGGGCAGTGACATCCTCCCTCGACGCAGCAAGCGCACGTCATGCTGTCGTCATCGCGGCACTTGCACCCGGTTCTGCTCACAGTCCAGCCGTTGATGTTGTACAGAGGCTCTTTGATAACATAATAAATTTATGTGGATCACCTAATTTGTCAAAATACCCACATTGCAATGCGGTTAATGCCCGTATACACTACAGCTTCGCTGAGCTGAGCCGAAACTTGCCTTAAATTTCTATTGTGGCAAGAGTTTCACGCTTTGCTAAACTCAAGCCACTGTCATCGAGGCTTGAAAAGTGATTTAGCCTTGTTAATTGTAAAAACGCAACTTCACGCCCAGCTCAACACAGCTGTAGTGTAAACGGGCCTTTAACGCTAGAATTTATCATTCCGAAAAATGTAAACATAAAATGAGACAGTTCTGTTAACGACCGACTCGTATAACTTTCACGAGACTTTTTCCCTTAACAAGACTTGTTGTTTAAAACTTAATATTCTTTAATTTGAAAACACATAATATTCTTTAATTTGGAAACACATAATATTCTTTAATTTGAAAACACAAGTAAAACAAAATCTCTTCTGCAGAAACTTACTGCAGACAAGGGAGTCCATGTCGGAAGACATTGTTTCCAGCATCTTCTCTCCTCTCGCGTTGACGCAGAAGCAATTGCCCGACTCGCATCTCTTGTTCCTGAATCTTCCTCTCACGTCGCACAAATCCTCCATCTTCTCCATCTGGAAGTCGTGCTTTCCCATGAAGAACTTGTGGAAGCAGGGAGCGGCCTCCTCTGCGTTATCGAGAAGAAACAGAACATGTGTGTTTACAATTGTGAATGTAGCAAGCTAACAAATAGAATATAGCAAGCATTGGCGTATGTTTCTTTCTCGAATCGCTCCTCTCTGAGCCTGAGTAGCTCAGTTCGTAGAGCGACGGCCCCGGTATGACCGGAGATCGTGAGTCCGAACCGAACTGCAGGCTAGTTGTTTTTCTAGCTTGCTTGCCTCATTGATCGACAGATTCGGTGAGTCTGGAATGGCCTTCGGTGTGACAGAACTTATTTTAATTTACAAACTTTCTTTATGTGAAATCACGTCGAAACAAACGTTGACGATGCTGCTTTGCACGCCGGCCCCTATAGGACCATGGATTGATTTTTAACCTTTGGTTGAATTTCATCCTTTTACACAGTGGTTAAATACATATATTTTACTAAACTGTTATCAATACGTAAAACTTACCAAACATCGTGCTTTTGCAACGCTCGCCGTATCCGCACTGAACGCACTTGTCCATGTACTTTTCCTCACACTGGCATCCTCCCTCAATACAGCAGGGGCAGTCGAAACGAGTCTCATCGAAGTAGCACTGGCAGCCACTCCTTTTGGTCGTCCACTCGTTAAGAATTGCTGTAGAGTAGTCATAAACCAGTTGTAAATTTTAGTGCCGATAAGTTGATCAGCTAGCGTGTAAATACAGTTATTTATAGGTTAAAATTCGATCGAAATTACTAATAGCAAACGCTTAATTTTCTTATAGCGTTTCTCCGTTTTTGTGAAACCTCAATATTCCTGCCAGATAAAAAATGACACATTGCATTATCCCTACATTACAGCGCGCGGGTTTTAGCACCAATATTAAATGTTTTTAAATACGGCATTTATTATGCAAAAGCAGTTGCGTGCATTACAAGTTAGAAGAGGCAAAATTATCCTTGAATCTAATTCTACCTCCACAAGTCTTTCCGTCCACTTTGAGATAGAATCCCTCGTTGCACTCGCATCCGTAAGCGCCCTCAGTGTTGGCGCATTCGTGATGGCAGCCGTGGTAGTCGCCTTCGCACTCGTTTATATCTGTTTAACACAGGAGAATGTCCATCACTCATTTGGCACCCGGTCCTATTTAGCGTCCACTCGTTCAGAATCTCTGTGGTGACCGTTGCTTATATTTATATTTCTGTTAAATTTGCGTTTCGACACTATTGTTACCAAATTTTCAAATCCGTGTTATTAGCAATTTTCAATTATTGAGCAAAATATTTAAGGAGATATCAACATTAGAAAGTGTTGCATATGTACCCCCAATCAATGCCAAGCCAGTCAGTACGTGGACAAGTTCGTTTAATGTGGTTGCGACAAATATTAGGATCGATACTATGTCAGCGTGTTCTATTAACGAACGAAATGCCTAAATCCCACTTACCCATGCAAGTATACCCGTCGCCGGTGTAGCCAGCCATACACTCGCAAATGTGGGATCCTTCAGTGTTGGTGCAAGTTGCAAATGTATCGCAAGTCTCTTCCGAGGCACACTCGTCAACATCTAGTTAAAAACACATTATTCGTCGATTTGTAAATACTGCGAGAAAAACGATGTGGCCCGCTTTGTCAACTTTGAAATATTTAGGTTGTATAAAAATTTAGCAATACTACTAAAATGCAAATAGTAATAACAAGGTCGATATTTGATTAAAATAAAGTATTTTCCAAAGAAAGCACCAAAGTCTATCTTGAGTATAGAAATGTTTAATAAACCAAAGTCGATATATTTAATTGTAAAAATTCTCAGAAATTAAAAAAAAAATCCGTTGTGTTTTTGTTGGCGAAATCACCAGATACTCACCCACGCAGTTGATACCCTCAGTGTCAAGTTTTCGTCCCAGAGGACAACTGCAAACGAAGCTTCCGTTGGTGTTTTGGCACATATGAGAACAAACTCCCTGGGAGCATTCGTTAATGTCTGCATAACAGGTAATACATGAACTAATGAAGAAAAGGGAAGCTAATATATAAATGTATATAGGCGTGTTACCGTAAAAGAAGTGGTTTTAGAAATATGATTAATTGTCAATAAGGCGTTAAATCTTGTAATTTTGGAATCGACTGTTTTATAACAGTAACAAAAATGTGGATGTTTTGCTTTTTAACATTATAACACTAAATTCGTTGTACAAATGTAACAAAGTTTTGAAGGTACTGATAGAAATAGACTTCTTAATAACTTTCAACCTATACATTTTCATTTCCTTAACCCAGGGATTTCCAACTTTTTTTACTCCGTGGCCCACTTAATCTATGGCCTATTTTAAAATCTAAATTAATAAAACAAAAAAGAAAAACAAAGAAGGTAAACTCAAGATCAAGAAGTGTCTTATTCCTGTACTAGTAATTCTATTATAATTAAATTTATTTATTTTGTTATAGTGAAGTAGACTCAGAGATGATAAATTAAAAGGGGGGACATGGCCCCCAGGTTAGGAACCCTGCCTTAATCGATACCTGAATTTCCATGTTTTACTAGGCTTACCCATGCAATTTAAGCCGAATTGGCCGAGTAGGAAGCCTGTTGGACACTGACACTCGAAACTTCCCTCCTGATTGACACACGTGTCTGAGCATGGCGAATATACAACACATTCGTCGACATCTAAATAAAAAGGCTAATAATTACTTGTAGGAAAATGTGTAAAGACTGTCGCTAATTTTGGGTCAGATAGACAAATTGGGGTAACACAAGAAAGAAAACAAAAGCTATTTTACGAAGGGTAAGATCAGTAACCGTGAGATTTAAAGTATAGCTTGTATAGCCAGTCACCGGGACGTACCAATGCAATTGAGTTGGGTCAAGTCCAACTCGAATCCTTCATCGCATTTGCAGATAAAACTGCCTTCAGTGTTTTCGCACTCGCCAGAGCAAGGGTTGTTCGCACACTCGTTCACATCTGTCGCGTACGGAATAAAAATTGCAAATTTAAGTATCAGAAAATAATGTATCGCTACTAAAAAGTGTGCACTTGTTTGCAATTAAGCGATCAAAGATTAAACTAGTTAATTCAAACTAGCAAATGCATTAACTGGTAAATAAACAGTATAGCCTACTTACCTTAATGTTACGCCTTCGAAACAACAACGTAAAATAGAAATCACAAACAAAAATACTAAACCACTTACGATTTTATTGATTGGTAATGTAAATATAAGTAACGCTCAAACATTCACGATTTTTAACCGGTAAAATGCTGTCAAGAATGGTATTTAATTTAAAATATTTCAAATTGGCGTTCTTGATCCATTAACTGTTTCAACCGAATTTTTATAAATTATACCTCACAATGCGCACACGGAAACCCTAATAAATCAATTTGAAAGGGGTTGGGCAAAATATTTGTGAAATCCCTTAAGTAAATTGCATATACTACCGCATACAATGTCGAGAAAAATGAAACCAAATGCTTTAATAGATCCAGCAAAATGTATTACTTAATCTATCAGAAGGGCTAGACTCCAGTTGTTAACACACATATGTGTGTACATATGTTTTATTGAATGGATCTATTAAAGCATTTTTTTTACTTTACGTAAAAGTTTACATAGAACATCAACTGACCGAGGCACTGGACTCCAACCGTATCAAGGGCAAGTCCATCAGGGCAAGAACAGGTGAAACTTCCTTCGGTGTTCTGGCATACGTGAGAGCAAGGTTGTGACTCAACGCACTCATCCTTGTCTTCTGCACAGCTGAAATATCAAATAACTAGGGCGATTATTTTTGACCTAAAAATTAGGAAATTTTGATCTAAAAATAATATATTTTGACAAAATTTTGACCTGTTAGAAATACATTGATTTAAAAAACTTAGGCGTCGTATTTCACACGTTTTTTATACTGTATATTGCTCTAATGAAGATATAATACGGTTTAAATGGCTTTGAATATAAATCAAATATAATTTTTTTTTTTTATAAAATTGAACGATAAATTAAAAAAAAAACAGAATGAGCAATTTCAAAGGCTGACTATAGTTTTATTTTATTTTTGTTGACGATTTATTTGCTTTTTTATTCGATTTTGACTTCAAAAAACTTTGACAAATTTTGACAACATTTTGACTTTTTTTTTAGTCAAAAAAATAATCGCCCTATAAATAACAATTACGAAATGTTTTATAACTGAGTGAGCAAACAGATTCTACAGATATCAATAATAAGTAGCCATCGCTTAGTCGGGATCTAGGGGACACCAAATTATAAACGGTAGGTCACATCTGGACCACCGGTTTATTTCTTCCTGCCTGCGACATATTTCCAAAATGATCCCAACATATGGTTAGTATAATGCTTTCCTAATGGAAAAGTTTGCCTGATTTTAAACTATGCAAAAACAAACTGAAAACTGACTAACTTTTAAACTTGGATGAATATTTATTCTATCTTTCCTTCGTTTTATAGTAATTTAGTAAAATAAGGTGAACACAAAATTGTTTATCCGGCCCGCGAACTTAAATCCATTACTTATTCGGCACGCGACTGTTCGTGCTTTACTGTTACACAGCTCTTTAGGAAAGCAAGTTTGGTAATCCCCGATTTAGATTATTCAACAACAGTTTACTACAATATAATATTTTATTACCATTAAGTACTTTTGTTTTTGCATTTTGGCATTCATATAATAATAATTAGGGTAAAAAGACAACTTTCCTAAGATATTGGGTTGAATGTCGTAACTTGTTGGTTTTAAGATAGAAGGACATGGCGGTTTAGTTGTATTACACTTTTCGTAAAATGGCTTGGTAAAGGGACCTTGCTGTATTCTATCTATGCAATAAGGATAAATGATAATAGTTGCGAAAATTTGTATCTAAGACATTAGCTATAATGAATGTGCTTTTCTGATTAAAGAGTTTAAAGTCTTGACTCGGACAGAATTTGATATATAGTGAAACGACTTGGAAGCGTTTTTGGTGATCTTAATTTTAAGCACTTTTGTTACAGACCGGATCGTCATTATTTTAAAGGTAATGTTAAATCACACATATACCTCACTCCCTTGTAGCCAGCACTGCACTTGCAAGTGTTTTCTTCAGCACCAGCCTCGCACACTCCGTTCACACAGGCGTCGCACAGCGCTAGTGGAAAAGTACAAGTTAAGTCATGTCGAAAAGTTCATGAACTCAACTTGTTTATCGCTGTCGAACAGGCCGTATAAAGATTTTCCTATCAAGTTCACGCGTTACTGCTTTATTTTTTTAATATCTAAAAATAAAACAGTACCGAGCGAAAAGCAGTGCGTCTGAAAGCAACAGCCTACAAAACATCGAGGTTGACTAAAAACACAAACCTGCACTAATATTTAAATCCTTGGAAAACAACTAACAATAGATTGAACTCAATAAGCCACCAATCGATTTTAATTAGCCCAAATCTACAGCTGTATCAACAAACCCGGCGTCAAAACAAGCTCGGCACTAAAGCTTAATTGGATACCAATCTAATTAAGAGCGTTGAAGGTAATATTGGCCAGTGATTAAAAACAGTTTGCGCGCAAAGGACAATACTTTTCTGCTTTTCAAATAAAATTTCCACACGAACACGAACAAAAACCGTTATGCCGTTCACAGCCAATGTGCGTAAGACTTGAATTATTTACTTTTTTTTTTGTTAGCTATATAAGAATAAGCTAAATAGAAGTCAAAAATGTAAATTAGCGTTAATTAAATTAACGGTAATTTAATTGAGCACCGGGTCGCAAGCACGAGCGACAAATAAAAGGTCGCAATGCGGTAAACAAAACAATGCATGTTTTGCCAGCTGCGTTCAAAATTAGAGTGTAAAATATGCCAGAATATGCTCACGTGTTGTACAGTCGTCGCCCCCGAATCGAATGGTACAAGTGCAGGTGTTCGGCTCGCTGCAAACGCCATCGTTCTGGCAAGGCGTGTCGCAAACGGCTGTAAAGCAGAGAACATAGATTAAATAATAATAAAAAAAAAATATATATAATTGTCAACGTGACAAGGTGATAAAGAGGCATGTGCCAGTTAGGCTTAGTTAAAGCCAAATTAATTTGAAAATGTAAAATGTATTTTTTCAAGAAAAGTCCAAATGAAATTTGTCTTTTTTAGGCTTTTTCGTTTTATTCAAAATCAAATAAGTACCAGCATGACCATTTATTGCCATTTTTATTTTTTGAGAAGAAAGGCTGGTTGGAGTTGATATTAGCCTTGGCTTATTTTGGCTTTTTCGGTAAGTTTTGGCTTTATTATTATGGCCAACTGGTTGAGCCGCGCAACTGAATAAAATAATCAATTACGCAACGCTTATACGTTAACATCCGTACAACAGAGCGGTGTCATTTACTAAAGTGCTTTTATCGCTCGTATGACAAAACATTTCAAAGCAAAGTATATAAAATTATTCCTTTTTTGAAAGGTTTCTATAAACGCGTATAAGAGTGTGGTGTCCTGCATAAGTTGTATAGGTAAAAACTTACGAACGCAGTCGGTGCCGTCGCCGATGTAGCCGGTTAGGCACTCGCACACGTGGGATCCGATCGTGTTGCTGCAGCTGGCGAACTCGTGGCAAGTGTCGTCATTCGTGCACTCGTTCACGTCTGGAAACACGAAACGCTTTTGGGTTAAGTTGAACTTTTTAAGAGTAGGTTTTTTGCTGCGCTTCGTTTGATTTCGCGATGCTACTAAGCCGACAAGGGGTCGCCGATGCTCGATAATATTAAATCATCCTATATTTCGCGATGCTACTAAGCCGACAAGGGGTCGCCGATGCTCGATAATATGAAATCATCCTATAGTTTTACCTATGGCGGTTGCACGTTATAAGGCGTCTGAATTACATGTTAACACTATTAGATATTAGAAATACTGCTTCCTTCACACATCCTTCCAAACTAAGTTTCCTTTCAATTACACCCATAATAATTAAATCGTTTCTTTAAAAACGCTCAGCGCAACCAGTCAAGTAATTCGCGACTTGCGCGTTTGACAACAAAGCCAATGAAGCCCTTGGCCAGCAATTATTAAACTTACCGACGCAGATGAGTCCAGTTGTGTTCAGGACAAGGCCGGTTGGACAGGAACAGGTGAAACTGCCGTCGGTGTTAAGGCAGCTGTGAGAACAAGGTTGGTCCAGGCACTCGTCAACGTCTGATTAAGGAAATGCTTGTTGTCAGTATCAAACGTCCCTTACGAAGTAACGACTCTAAAAACTGCAATGAAGCTTACCCAGACAGATCCTGCCTTCATCGTCCAGTACGCGACCGTTGGGGCACGAGCACTGGAAGCTTCCGACGGTGTTGAGGCATGTGTGAGAGCAAGGACTGGCAGCACACTCATCAATGTCCCCAGAACAGCTGTAAGAGAAAGAACGCTTTCCAGTTCGAAGGCAGTTTTTATTTTAAATAACGTAAAAATACGCAAAATGCTTAATCGCTTTGGCGGTGAAATATTATTCCTGTTGAACAAAGTGGCTGAAACACTAAGTTATAAACAGTGTGGCTCTACTTACGTCAAAATATTACTTCACAATACAAAAATATTCGTAAAGAAATAAGGGTGTTCTTCAACAGGAAACAAATAATGCTTTATGATTTTAACACTATATAACTTCTAGATGTGTGTTTGCCAAGTTCTGAAAATATGAATTTTGTTTAGAGCAATTTAAAGGTCAAGTAGCTTGATGACAGTTTTTAATCAAATATATTGTTCAAAAAGAAATCTAAACCTTGCTATACAAGTGCTATAGACTTGCACATTAGATTGGCAAACATAACTTACCTTGAACCTGCATATCCTTCATCGCAGTCACAATAGTTGTTGGAATCTCCAGCCTTGCATACACCGTTCACACAAGACACGCAAATGGCTAAATAAAAAGTATAGTTTTTTTTTCATATACTGGCTATTAAGGACTAGCATTGGTCCATGCCGTTCTCCGCCCAGCATAAATTTTAACGCAGTTACAGTGCAATAATTCCGCTTTGGGTCAAATCTAGCTCCAGACCAATTATTAAATCCACATTCTTGGGAATGGCTTTAAAAGAACTTACGGTTGGTACAATCATTTCCATTGAATCGCTCCGTGCAAGCGCAAGTGTCCGGGGAAATGCAAGTCCCGCCGTTCAGGCATGGCGTTGTACAAATGGCTACAAGGATGCAAAAACAAAGGTTATACTTTTATTTTATTGGAATTATACTGTTCAAACTCGTGCCTGATTATAATTGTTTAGAATCATTACAAGGGGTGTGCATTCAAAAAGCATTGTTTATTAATAAAGAAAACAAATCGAATTATGAGTATGAGTTTACAGCTAAACTGTTAAGTTCACTTTTTCTTGCTGTTGACCTATGGTTTCAGCTTTGCCCATTTATTCGAATTGACTTAGATACAAGCAGCAAACTAATACTTGCATTAACTTACGCAAACAATACAGTCCATCGCCTTCGTACCCTTCGTTACAAGTGCACTCGAATGATCCTTCTGAGTTCGAACACTCGCTGTTCAAATCGCACGGATCATAGTCGCATTCATTGATATCTGGAAAAAAAAATCAGGTTTTCAATAGAAGGTCATAAAACAATATCCCAAATACGATTTTGTTTTGATTACTACGTACGATTCTGGTTACGAGATTATATCGTTTAATTGCAACAGTAAATTCGAACTTTATTTTTTCATTTTTCGCAATCGCCGCAATCGCCATAACCTCAAATGGAGAATTTGTTTGCTGAAGTTTGTGGAAACTGGTTTGCTATTAGTTGTGGTTTTAATTTTTTTTTAATTTTTTACTCGTTTGTATATGTGAATTTGCTGAATGGCAATATGGGGCTATTTAGCGTACAACTGCTGATATGACTTTAGAAAAATAAAATTGAAAGGCCCTTAGATATAATAGTACTGCAGCGCTACGTGGTTGGTCATGTGCACTGTGTCAGGGTTGCCAGATGGCCAAAATAAAAAAAGCCAAACTTACCTAAAGGAGGCTAAAAAGGCCAAATATAGTACAAACTCTAACAAGCCTATGTTGTTCTCGAAATAAATAAAAAATGGAATAAATGGTTATGCTGGTACATTGAATTTCTCCTTTTGTGGTATTTTTCTCGATTTTTCTTTTTTTTTAAATTTATTGGCAATTTTTTTTTTTCTTCTTTCTGTGATTTTTTTAGCAATTTTTTTTCTTTCTGTGATTTTCTAGGCAATTTTTTTGTGTTAGTTTGATCTCTTCTTAACATAACATATTTCACTTGGATTTTTTTGAAAAAATAAAATCCGAAGAGTTTATAAAAGCATTTAAATTTCCAAATTTGGCTTTAAAAAATCCTAACTGGCGACCTTTTTAAACCGTTTTGGTCGGACGACTTACCAACACACTCGTGCAGGGAATCGAGAAGCACGAATCCGTCGGGACACGAGCAGATGAAGCTGCCGTCTGTGTTCTCGCAGTTGTGGCTGCAGGCCGCCTGACTACACTCGTCAATGTCCTGGTCGCAACTGTTAAAATAAAATGTTTGTCTTTCCGACACGAAAAAGATAATCTGTTTGTGTACGGGTACGCAAGCAAAATAATTGACTAAGTGAATGATCTAAATCGGTGTTTGTTATAGCATATTGTGACATAAAAGAGACAGCATTTTAATGTTGATAATAAACAGTTTAAGTATGATGCGTCTGATTAAAACCTAATCGAAAGTATTTAACTAAAACTAGCCAAAGTGACACAAAGCTTATTTAGATCTGTTGACGACTCCTTGAAACCAATATAAAACATAGGCCTATATATGAACTACGGATGTCCGATGCTTCAAATTTTGTACCGATAACGATACCCGATATGTGGAAAAAACGATATTTGGCAAAAATACGGTCATTTTGGGGAAATACGGCCGTCCGATCAGATGCAAAGTATCCATTGTTTATTGACAATTAATTTCAATTTTGATAAAATCTAAATTTGCAAACGTAAACTTTGGTAGGATAAAACTTTCATTTAGTACTATCGTAAATTAGTTAACCATAATTGTAAAAGAAATTGAAAACAAGGAATTAGTTTGTTAGTATCGGACAAATTCCAATACTACTTCGGATATCGCATGCGATCCGATATTATCGGACATCGATACAAATGGAAGTATAAACAAAAAGCGTTATTCAGATTGAATAAAAATGAAATTGTTGGTTTAAACGAATCTACTATTTAGCTGTTTATGTTAAGAATATGTTCGAAAGTTCTTACGCTTCTCCCTGGTATCCGACAACGCAAGAGCAGATATTTTCGTTGATTTCGGCGACGCACTGTCCATGCACACAGCTGGCACAGAAAGCTGTAAAAGTAAAAACAAACAGTTTTCATCTGTAAATAGAGCATATCATTTAAAAACACAACATTTTTTGTATTTTAAAAGTATAGAATGACAGTAAAATAAACGTAATCGAATCTAAGCCTTCATCTCAATTAAGAATGAAATTTATTTGTGCGCGTTACAATTTTTCCGTGGGTTAATTTAAAAAAAGAACATTTTTTTTTAAATTGCTTTGTAATTCCGTCACATCTATTTAGAGCTTTCAGGTAAGCGGTTAAATGTTGTTAATAGTTCTCAAAAACTTTACTCTGTAAATTTAAACAAAATCAAGCTTACGCGTGAGACAGGTGGCTCCTCTAAAGAGAGAAGTACACGTGCAGGTGTTGGGTGCCGTGCAAGACCCTCCGTTCAAACAAGGCGAATCGCAAATGGCTGAAAAAACAATCAAAGCGCGTCAGATTTAATAAAAATTAAAATTTTGCAAAATGACCCGCACCCGGAATAATTTTGTGGCAGCGAATTTGGGGACGATTCGTCTGCTTATGTTCAGTGATTTAGCAGTCCGTCAAACCTTATGGCATATTTTTAGGGATAAGAAGGTTGTACCAATTCTAATGGTGTACACTGTACACAAGTAATTTTGAAATCGTAAGTCCAAGGCAAGTAATTGCACAATAACTTTAAAGTTTTCGCTTTATCAAGTCCAGAACCCAGTCCAGGTTATACTGTAGCAAATCAGTCACAAGTCAAGTTATTGGCGTTCTGCAACAATTTAAATTGCATAAATGATGATTTCGTTCCGTTTCTAGCACTATTACACGTGAAGCACCAACACAAAAAAATACCAAGAAAACTGCTTCACCTAAAAAAGTGAAGTATATACTCCACTTTACCAAAATTGTTTTAAATCAGGCATTTTATTTAACTCTATTTTAGCAAACTGACTCCAGTCCAAGTCAAGACATTAGGACCAAAGATCTACGTCACGTCAAGTAATTTTACCTGCAGTATACCTAAATCAGGTTAAGTCATTTCAAAACAATAAATAAAATGCACACAAGTTAAAAGTCATTCATAAAAGTCACTGACCGATTAAAAGGTTCGAAATAACTAAATTAGAATTTTCCACATATACAGTTTGAAGTCAAATTAATAGCTTGTCGGGTTATTCGAAACATTCTCTGGCAAAAAGTATTCAAAGGTAAAATGGATCGGCCAGCGCTAAAACAGCGCGTGGTGTGAGCCGCCACATTGAACCTACGGAAGCAGGTTTGTCCGTTTCCAGTGTATCCGGACTGGCAGGAGCACGAGTAGGAGCCGGGCAGATTAGTACAATCGGCGTTGACGTCGCAGGTTCCCGAGTTTGCGCACTCGTTCACGTCTAAAGAAACACGAGAAGTTGTTCGTCAAAGAAAGGGCTCAGCCATGTGGCGAAAAAAATAGACCGAGTGCCGATCGTTTAAAATAAAAAGGGCTGCCAACACGCGGTAATATTTTTAATGCCAAACTAATGTTCAACAAAATGACCACGAGACCCTTGTTTTAATCTTTCGTCGTTTGCGTTATATAACTTTCTGCAAACTGTGCTTTACTTTTTTAACACTTGGTTTGTGAAATATTTACGAAATATGGCGTTTATTCTTGGGGGGAAATCAACTTTTTTCATTCTTGGGGGGAAATCAACTTTTTTTATTATTGGGGGTGAAATCAACGCCGATCCTCCAAACATTCGCATTTCCAACTTCTCGCGAAATTAAAGAAAGGTTTGTGGTATTGTTAATAACATTCACAAGTATAATACCTTCTTTAAAAAACCAGAATGTGTCTAATTTACCGTCGCAGGATTTTCCATTGTCGTTCAGAAGGTATCCTTCGTTGCACATACAGTCAAAAGATCCAGCCGTGTTGACGCAAGTGTGGTCACATTGGTTCGTGTCCAGCACCAAACACTCGTCGAAATCTGCCAAGAAGGAGCTTGAAATTAATATTGCGCTTACGTCCGATTAGCTAAGCGAGAAGAACGGATGTGTGTTTGCCACCTTTTTCTAGACGCATTACTTCCGGTGGTCGTTTATCTGTGTGAATTTGGCTATAGAGCAGGGGTTCTTAACCAGGGGTACGTGTACCCCTTGGTGCTACGAAGCACCAAAGCAAGGGGTACGACATGCAGGATGAAGTTATGCGCTATAATTCGGCATCATATTTGTGAAGAATGCATAATATACGAAAAGCAACAACAAAAAAATTAGTAAATTAACTGTTTTATTGTGTGTTGTAATTATCGTTGAACCTACAAGACTGTATTTAATGCATGCATTCAACACGTGAGTTATAAATACACTGAGTTTAATTCCTATTATTTAAATTTTATGTACTTCCGTGGCCATTTTAGACAGGGGGTACGAGAAAATTTCATAAAAGCTCAACGAGTAGGAGCGCTAAAAGGGTGAAACAGTGCTATAAAGTGTGAACCTACCGTGACATGCGAGCCCGTTGGTGGACTGCTGGTAGCCAGTGTTGCAGACGCACTCGTAGCTTCCGTCTAGGTTATTGCAGGAGTGGATTCCGCAAGGCGAGTCCAAGCACTCATTGTCGTCTGTTTGCCAAAGTATAAATCGGATATTCAAGTTAAAGTGTAAACTGTAAAGGACATATTTTACCCTGTTATCCGCTTTAAAAACAACGAGGTGACGTTTTAGTGTGAAGATTTCGATGCAAGCTCGGGTTTTTTTAATGTCATTCTTTTCCAAATAATATTTTTAAAGCGAACTATTTTAAAAGTATAGGTCTTTCCGTTTTCACCGAATGACGTCAAAGGGACAGAACAGAAAGTCAAATCGCATTAAACAAATGAGCAATGTTTCTCAAGAAACGAGTTCACAAACGTTTCAATAATTGTATTTACAATAAACCTATTAAAAAAGATTAATTTGCCTTTGCATATAACTATACCTTGGCAAGACAGTTGGTCGGTTTGAAGCGTGTATCCGGCACGGCAGGAGCAGCTGTAGGTTCCCAACTGATTCTGGCAATTGTGATCGCAACTGTGTGATCCAGTCGAGCACTCGTCTTTATCTGGTTTGTGATAAAAAACGGGTGCATTTTATGTGCTGGTCTTTATTCCGTAAATGTTTCACTGACATGCGTTTAAGGACTGGAAACCTGCAGTCATAAAAAGATATGCCCAGTTATTTCTTTTGTGAGGTTTTCAACCTGCTTTAGAGTCATAATGTGCCTATTTTAATATATTATAAATAAACTAAAGCTGGTTACAATTCTAAGTTGTTGCCGACCGGTTAGCATGTTTGAATTTCTTAAAAAAAAAATTATTTTCTTTATGCCTTTGTCTTAATTGCCTGAAAAAACAATATATATTTTTTGTGTTCGATTGTCCATTTGGAACTAAATTAATTCGAATTGTTTCAATGTTACTATGTGAACGTGTATTGTACGCAACAAATCGACTTCCTGGTAATTCACATTATTGTTTATTTTCTGTTTGTCTTTGCTGGCAACATTTCCCAAAGCCCAGCGTCTTAACAATTTCTTAATTGATTAATATGCTAATCGTTAACATATTGTGGCGTGCTGGTTTCACTTAACATTAAATATATATTGAAGATCTATAGCGTTGAAAATTGTATCAGGACCAATCATAGTTTTTTTGCTTAACGCTGGTTTTCTTTTGTCTCTTTGTGTGGAATTTATTTGTAAAAAAACTGGCGCTACACACAAGGTTACAAAGCGGTTGCTTGACCAGGCGTATAAAATGTGCACAATGCCTGGTAAAAAATAAGTGGCGTAGGGCAGATGGAACTTGGCAACCGCAGAACCTAATAGCCTATACCAAATCCCAAATAAGCATCTGAAATCTCACCCGAGCATTTCGATCCGTCGACCAAGTCGTATCCAGCGTTGCAGGCGCACCGGAACGAACCAACCGTGTTGATGCAGCTGTGGTCGCAATCGTCTGTTTGCCCAGCGCACTCGTCCATGTCTTGAATGCAATTGCACATGGGATCACAAGTTTGCCTTAGTGTTTCGGTTAAATAAAAAACAAAAATCATCGGAAATTTCGCTTGGCTGTTTTTCCACCATTTTCGCACCGTTTGGCGAACGCTGCTGTTAAATTCCAGCTTTTGCTATATATTTGTTTTTTTGTTTATTTTGAAGAGGCTTTCCCTATGTACAGAAAATTGTGTTAAAAATAATGTCGTATGGCTTGTGAAGCAACTACCAACCGAGAAATCCTATAGCCATATTTTTTAAACAGAGCAAAAGAGGTTTCGCCATTTCTTTAATTTCCTTTTTGCAATATACGATTTAAACTGATTTAATTATTTGTTCCGCTAATTTATTCTTACCGTTACAAGTAACCCCGTTGTTTACAGTGGAATATCCGGTATTACATCCACAGGTAAAAGACGGAGTCGCATCGTAACAATTTTGGTCGCAGTTGTGCGTCCCCAAGCTACACTCGTCAACATCTGGAATGGAAAACACTCTTATTACGCCGTTTCATTTTATTACGCAGCGTTTTGGATTTGTAGTGATCTACTGAATCTTTCGACCCTTGCAAGCAGTTCGAGAAATAGACTATAGTATATATACAACATAAAAGGAAATACTACAGGTCATAGTGTTAAGCATATTATATCCTATTACACAACAGAACCGGAAAATATCTTCCTTTTATTTAAGATCATACCGTTTTTATCGACTAAAGAAATAAATCGGTAGTATGACATACACCTCCAAAATATTTGCAAAACACATGGGCAATAAAATACACATACAATGCAGTCTAGGTCAATTTATAGGTAGTTATTTCAAAATAGTCTAACGAACATTTACAATTTAAACGAGCTACCGACGCGACATCCATTACTTCTATACAAGACAAGTGGTTAAAAACAATTACCAAAATCAAATGCTATTTCTTTTTATCACAAACCACGTATCTGTACTTGAATATACTCACTGGTGCATACGCCGCCCACCATGGAATAACCAGCAAAACAGCTGCAAGTGTATGAACCGACCGTGTTGGTGCACACTTGTCCGCAATCGTTGGTGCCAAGACACTCATTGATGTCTGCGCACAAATAAACAAAAGTGTAGGGCAGTGGTTCCCAAACTTTTTTTGCTCGCGACATATTAAAAAAATCCTATGTATTTCGCGGCACACTTTTACCAGAACAACAATAGAGTAATTTTACAATCGCCCTTAAAACACTACAAACAATATGAGAATGTCTCAAAATTATTAATTTGTAATGAATAGTGCGTATTTAAGTCTAAAATGCATGCGTGTATGGTATGCCTATTGGAAATACAAATACTCTCGTTCCCGAAACTACAAAAAGTTTCGCGGCACACTCTAGAGCTCTCGAGGCACACAGTTTGAGAATCACTGGTTTAGGGAAATAAAAACAAAATTTAATTTGTTTGCCATCACAGTTGCAAGTTTAGGACAACTCTAGAGCACCATGATTTCATCATACCTATACTTTATACATTTCAAAAGCAAACAGCTATAAATTAGTTTGCCTACACGAGTTACGATTTAGTGGTATTTTCAGAAGCATTTCAGGAAATTTTAATCTAACTAAGCGTTTTCCAATGAAAGTGTAAATCTACATTTTAGTTTTTCAAACAAAATAATAACATCAGTGGAGGAAACCTTATTTTCCAATGTTTAAGCTCATTTTAGCTTTACCAAATCTGGACACCTTGGCACATTTTAATTAATACTAGTTCATCTTTATATATCATATTAATAACGTTATTTTGGTACGGGATCTTTTCTTTTTTTATAAACATTAAATTATCGGCATAGAAAGTTTCGGACCTCCCTCCTGTATTCTTAATGGTGTTACCTGCACAGCCAGTTCCACCGTAGCCTGAATAGCATGAACACGAGTTGGGCGCGGTGCATGTTCCGGTGGTTCCACAATTGTAAATACCCCAGCATACAGCTGAAACACGATCGTGAAAATATCATGTAACGACAACCAATAATTATAATTACCAATGTCCAGTTGACAATTAAAAGACAGCATATAGTGTTGAAATAACGGACTTCTGGTTGTTTTAAAACATAATTATACGACGTGTGTTTCCTCTGCTCATCCGTTGAGCAGCTACATAAATGTAAAACGAATTTCCGACGAAATAAAGTGACCCGTTTAGAGTATATATGTGATATACGCTTAATGTATTGATAACCAATTCAAAACACGAAAATCACAGGCGACCGTTTCTAAAATACCGATAAACCGGATATAGTTATATACTTACGGGTTGTGCAGTCAGCGCCAGTATATCCAGAGTGGCACGAACAAGAGTTTGGGCTTGTGCAGTCTCCGTTAACACAGTTGATTGACGGGCATTGGGCTAAAATCGTCCAATGGATTAGTAAAACAGTAACACAGACTCGTCGAATTGGGTTAAATTAATAAAGAAAAATTACTGCAGTGTACAAAACGCTGCATATACAGTTTACAAAACTCTGCATATTCTGTATAATGTTATATGACTGGGTTATCATTGAGACCAGAAAGGCAATTTGTGTGCATTTTAAGTATAACCGTCAGCCACTTACGAACATCACAGTCGTGGTGATCTGGGTCGGATCTCACCCAGTTGGCGCAGCAATAAAACAGGTTCACCTTGCCACCGAAGTTCAAAACATTCTTATTTACCCTGGTGTGAGTGAACTCATCGTTCCCGCAGTTGTTAGTGCTGAAATTTGCACGTCAAAAGAAAGATTGCTTTTTCGGCATAGAAAATGGAAAAATCGGTTCGTTTCGTGGCGGAGGTATGAGCTCAGTTGAAAAAAGTCCAACCGCGTATATAAATGATTGATGTATAGTATCACTATCCGCGTATTATTTGTGACATTTGGCCTTTTTCGATATATGCAAAACTTCGAAGACGGTGGAGGACGCAACAAATATGCGCAAATGCATAAAAAGCAAAAATCGGCAAGCTGCCTAAAACGCGTCAGCGACAAAAACAAAATACAGTCTCGAGATATATGAAATCCACTTACCCCCTTGTTGCACCGGGCAGAAGATTAACTGCATCTGCAACGTGGCTGACAGTGTCTGTAAAAACTTTTGCTATCCGTCCCCAAAAGCTGTTGTGAAAAGATATTACGCGTTAAACACGCTATTATAAATAATTTTTATTACTGTTTGGTTCCCTAAAAGAGGCTGTGCTTCTGAGTAGCGAATGTCACCACTGCCACTTTCGTCGCAGATTTGGGTTCTACAGATATAGGTATCGATTAAGTTGTTTTTTCTTTTTTTGAGTAGGTCAGAGGTTCTCAAACTGTTTGTCGCGACGCCCTGGTGCGTCGTTTCAACTTTTCAAAAATTTCGCACAATAATCCTATTTCGTATCTAGATTGCAAAAATAAAATGCTTCACAATGTTTAAATCTAATCATCTTACAATTCTGTGCATTTGAATTCAGTGTTTCGAAAAACTGAAACGATTGTTTTTTTTTATTACAAAAATGAAGAACAACTAGCAATATTCTTTTTGGGGGAGGTCGACCAAAAAGACTTGTGTCAAGAGCTGTTAATGGCCCAATACCGATTCCACTGCGAAACAAGGAACGTTCCAGGATTTTTGTTTGGGTCGGACTCGAAGGCATGGAAATTTTTAGAATGACGTCACATGGTTACATCATAAAACAATAATCTTAACAAAATCTGTTGAAATATGCAGATTAAATACAGTTGAATCTCGCGTAGCGCAAAAAAGTTGGATTTAAATTGGTTTAAAAATATAATAAAGAAATGCAATAAAAAAAAATATTACATGACGAAAGGGGCACATAAAAGACATTCGAATATTGATATAGAAATAATAGTATTTATATTCTAATTTAACAGAAATTGGCCTGTCGAGTTCATGGGACAAGCGACTCGAAATGCCATAGAAAGCATTTTGGGGATGAATAAATTTAAGTAAAACAGATTAACGTTCGTAAAACCGATTTAATGATAAAATTTATGTTGGCTAAGTAGAGCGGCTGGCATAGCCTGGAGGCCCTTTGGTGCAACAATGTGCAAAGAAAACTTCCTATCACACCAACAAATACAGAACTAATGTACGGCTATTAAGCGGTCAACAACTACAGGAAAAAACGAAATATTACAAATCGCTCACGGCCCACTAAAAATGGCCAAAAGACGTCGTCATTCGTATTACTAGTGAAAAATGTAATAAAAGTACTTTGAAGAAACGCGATAACTTTATTTGCTAACTTTAGAAGTGTGGGAAGAGCTTGCGAACGAAGCGAGTGCGATTTTTAGGGGGGTTTTAAATTTCTTGCAAGTTTTTTTTGAACTGCCAAAACTAATAAAAAATTAGAAAAGAAATATATATATATATATATTTTGAATACGTTTTCCGTTTGTCGTAACACACTTGTCATCTTTCCACGCCGCAACGGTAAATAAGCACTGAACTATTTAAAAAGACATCATCAAAGCGTAAATTTACCGGATGTCTAAAAATCATTTGCGCCAAGCGCGAAAATTTTTCGCACTTACGTAGTCAAAGACTGTGTGACATGCGCTCGCGTCTAGTTTGTCGAATAATAGGCGGCGGGCCGGACGAATTACTTTGGCGGGCCGTAGGTTGCCGACCCCTGTTCTAATGCTACATCTTTGGTATATATTGTTTGTCTTACTTTAATTTTTCGTACTCGCGCGAACTTGTACGCAAAATGCAGCCAAAAAGCAGCCCAAACGAAGGGAAAGGCAAAAAATGCGTATATATTTGGTAGAAATTTGGCAAAATGTTTAATTTAAAGGTAAAGAGATCCGTAATGGAATTTGTAGTCCAATTAAATGCAATGTAATATGTAGTCTAATTAACAGAAAATGTCATTTATTCAGTTAAGGAGTACAAACGGCGCACCATGATTTAGTACGCGTGGTTTCGCATACACTGCCTAAAACGGACAAAAAAACATTACATTTACGAAGTATAAAGTACCAGAGGACCGGTTTTTGATTTATTTTACGAAGTATAAGTTGGCATAAAATGGTTAAAAAAAACAAAAAAAAACACTGATCTAGATGATCAAAACACACTTATCAAATTCGATCCACCCGAAAGTCGGAGTAGACGATAGAACCTGTGTTGCCCAATCGATCAGTTACTTATTCCATCAGTTATAATCTTATGGTAGGATAGATAGCATAATATTGATTAAGTAAATCAAAAACAACTTATAACTAAAGAATAATTAAGCTCTGGAAATTTTTTGCTCTAAGCCATGCTTACCAAAGTATCCTTTAATAAATTTGACATCAATCCACATAAATGATTTTGTTGAATGTAATTACATTTTATTTAGACATTATCATAAATCAACTCGACTGTACTTAAATTGCTTTTCCAATTGTAATTTTTAGTTATACACATGTTGTGTCATTTGTAAGACCATATACGGTTGTTGGGACAAAATTCTGGTTGACCCAATAACTCTTGTGATTTGGTAAAATCGTCTTGTTGAAACACAATATCGTTTGTTGTGTGCTTAAGGCTTGACGCCTCGTTATAAATTGCAAGTTCGTTAATTAAATCAAATCAACGCACTTTTGTGGCGAAATTTAAGCTTTTTAGGTTAGGTATTTAGCATAAGTTTGGCCCGACCACAAAGACACTCCTAAGGGTTCTTGCTTAATGACATATTATGACGTAATTGTGTGACATCATCTTTAAAAATATTTATGTCGACCCTAAAAAAACTGCTAGATCTGACCCAGAAGGTTTACTGGTTTTGTCAGACAGCTTTCAGCCAATTTATCAAAGCAGGGTAAAGGTTTACTGGCGCACTATAACATACTTGGAAACTGTACCCAATATGTGTAATGGCACACGAAAGAAAGCAATCTAAATTGACTTACGCGTCGGCTCCCTGAGCATTAACGGCCAAGAGCACCACGACAACTGAGAATGCGAAACCGATCTTCATCTTCTACCTCTTCCCTGTGAAACAGCAAAAAATAGAACAGGCAACTTTGACGATACCTGCTACTTGTGAGGTATAAACGCACCGGGGTGGTGTATTTATGCCGGTGCTGAGGGGTGGGGTGAGGGGGTGCGTTTGACGTCGTCACGTTTCGTTTCAGGACAAAGCAAGGGCAGATTGACTTTGTCCGTTCACGCCCTTTTTGTTCGCCCTTAAACATTTAAACCTAATTAGCGCAATCAATGTTTTTATTGAGGCAAAACAAAACCATTTCGGGCGATCAAGGCTGTCGAACAAAGCGTTGGAGAACTGCCTATGTATATATATATATATCGGGGTTATTGGGAAATTCCAAAAAAATCGGAAATTCGATTTGTTAGCACGCCGCACTGGATACCAATCAAATTTAACTCAAGCTTTTGTTTCCCAGAAGTTTTTACAGCTGTAACCACTTAAAATAAAACACAAATAATATTAAACGGTTGCTAGACTAAGTTATCGTAATTCAGTTTTGTATATTTTGCCATGGATTTCTATATTGTTGCATTAATGTATTCAAATCGGTATGACTTGAAGGTAAACTTTTAACATGCTCAACGAAAAAAAATGATAAAACCACCCATATTATAATACACAAAACCTATTTAGGAAATATTTATTAAGAGGGCGAAACATCATCAATATTTCACAAAAGCTTAGGGAATGCTAGGTTCGATGTACGCGCCAAGTTGCGAAGGAATTTCTAAAAAAACGTTGGATAAAACGTATTCGACAGCGACTGTAACGATGTAACACATATTCGACGCGATCAAACAGGTGAAATGTGGCGAGCGACGCGTTGGCTATACACCTATAGCTGCAGTATAGCCACAGAATATATAGGTTTTCCGAGTGAAGTTTCAGAATGTTTCTGTACCAACAACACTAACTTAAAAATATTTGACAGTTTAGTCAGAGAAATGAAGGAAGGCCTATAGCTGTTAATAAAATCAACTTTGGCAAATAAGGTTTTACTACGAAATCAAGTTATTATGAAAAAATCTGGTTACAGGGCATTTTGAGGTCAGTTTTTATGTAGATTATCATTACTATCTGTGTTTAATATTACAAAACTTAGTTCAGTATTAACGCCTTTCTTAAATACAAAACTACGTTGCAAATTTCGAAAAAACATAACCCAAGCGATTTGACCGTTGAGAACGGACACGACAAACATGGTAAAACTCTCAGGCATCGCTAGCTTCCAACGGAAGCATTAATTTAATAGAAGCACTTCCAGTTTGGTTTTGGACGCCGCGGCGGCATTTTTTTGATGCCCAGCGTTTTAGCGCCCAGGTTTTTCTTTTTCATGGCCATTTCGGCCACCGCCCTTTCTTTCTCCGCCTGCTCCGCTTCAGCCCGGGCCTGCCAATAACTCCCAAATTCCTCCGACGCTGCCAATTTTACAAGGCGCTATAATTCGCTTGTTGGTTTTCCTTTCAATACCATCGCAACGAATTACATAAAAATGAATAAAGGTATAATATTCAAATGTAAGATTTACACTAAAACCTCGATTCATTATGCTACAATAATAAATGTTAAAGAATTTAGGTTACCTTGAGATGCTGCGATAATAGACTCAACTTCTTTCGATTTTCTCCTCCTAAAACAAAAAACTATATGTGCAACAAACATAAAAAATCGCAAACACAGATCATTGTCAACCAATAATTTAAGCCTATAGGGTGTAGTTGACTTGAAACTTGTAAATTTATGCAGGACTACTGTTAAACTATAAGTTGACCGAGAATAACATATTAGCATTGCAAACACCGCTCAAGATTACAGCACCTATAACAATATACTTACTTTTTGCACCAAACCACGACAAAAACAATTGCTGTTATTAGTAGCAGCAAACCGCCTGATCCACCGCCGATGAGGTAGAAAAAGTAATCTTCAATGAAGGCTAGAGTACAAAGAAAACACTCTGTTTACACCAATCGTGTATAATTATTTATGTCATTTTTAAGCCCATATAAAAAAATGAAATTTAGAGTAATGTGAAATTCGCATCAACTTACAGGTAACTTGCAATTCCTTTAACAATTTAATTATTTGGCTGATGATAACACATTATCATGCCCAACTGTATGGGTGATAATCGATAGCCATCTTGACGGTTGACCAGATTATTCTGTAAACAGTGTTGCACAGGTTTAGCAAATAAGCAATCAGGTGTCTTACCTTCCAGCCAACTGGGCTCAGGGGGTTTGGTGGTGGGCGGAGGCAATGTAATGGGTATTGGCGGGCCTATGCAGCGCCCCTCGACTTTCGTTGCATTACTCTTGCCCTCACACGATGCCGCTTTGGTCTTAACACAATGTAAACATCTCGAATTGCGTTGTGTAAGTTCCGACATTCCAAGTCTGATTGCGAAATTTATTTTCGATTTTTTTGCTTATTTTATAGACCCCAGTCATGGTACACTGGCTTCAAAAAACATTGCAATGCACAAAAGTAGGCTACTGTTGTTGAAGTTGGTAACTACAGAGGGAACATTGTCATTAAATTTTGTGGCATGAACGAACTATTTGTAAATTAAGATGTAAAAAGGATGGTAAATTCATTTAAAAGCACTATATCATTTAAGATAAAGACGCTTACTAACTTTAGAAATACGATAAAATTGTTGGATAACTTACAATTAGTGTGTCTTGCTACCATTGCGTCACGTCATACATAAGGGCGTACGTCATACAACATGTTACACGTCATGCATCAAAAATGATAGTGGCGTTGTGTTCATACTTTCCAGTGTTAAACTGGAAACTCTGTTGTTTGGCATTGAAGTCCTGCGTTACCTCATCCCCGTTGCTTATGGTTTTAATCTGAATAATTCATAGCCTATTAATCCGACTCAAGGAGTTAATGTATATTACATTTACTCTGAAAAGCCATGGAACTGTAATTTTTTTTCCCGATATTGTATGTTTGGTTGGAAAAATTATCTTAATGTTGTGATTTAAACCCGGCTATTTAAACGTAAAAAATACCCCTAATCCAGAGAAATTAATCAAAAATGTATAACTATATTTCTCATAATTAACTGACCACAAATGCTAAATTGTTTGCTAAGCATTTTGACTCAAATAAAACTTGGTGGTCAACGAAAAGAACCTGGCCAAAAGAAGAATCCTGTGCAAGGCGAGTTTCCCTGATGCAACGACAGTGATATCGCAAGTGCCGGGCTCGTTGCTTTTGACATAGGCACGTTTCAACTATTTTGTTCGCCCTCAAACATTTAATCCTAATTAGAGCAATCAATGTTTTTATTGAGGCCAAACAAAACCATTTCGGCGCGATCAAGGCTGTCGAACAAAGCGTTGGAGGACTGCCTATGTATATATATATATATCGGGGGTATTGGGAAATTTGATTTGTTACCACGCCGCACTGGATGCCAATCATATTTTACTCACGCTTTTGGTTCCCAGAGGTTTTTACAGCTGTGGCGCCGGTTTGGATTGCGGCGGCGGCGCGCAAACCACCTAAAATGAAGCACAAATAATATTAAACGGTTGCTAGACTAAGTTATCGTAATTCAGTTTTGTATATTTTGCCATGGATTTCTATTAATTTTTGCATTAATGTTATTAAACCGTTATGACTTAAAGATAAAATTTGAACACGCTTTGAAACGGACTACAGGAATCCGATAAAACCACGCATATTATAATACACAAAACCTTTCTAGGACATATTTATTAAGAGGGCGAAACATCATCAATATTTCACAAAAGCTTAGGGAATGCTAGGTTCGATGTACGCGCCAAGTTGCGAAGGAAGTTCTAAAAAAACGTTGGAAAAAAACGTGTGCGATAGCTGCTGTAATAACGTAACACATACTCGACGCGATTAAACAGGTGAAATGTGGCGATCGACGTGTGCAGTACACCCACAAAATATTTAGGTTTTGGGAGTAAAGTTTCGAGGGTTAACAGAGTACAGAAGGAAGGCCTTAGCTATTAATAAAACCTAATTTGACTCTGAGAAATCAATTTGGTTATGAGAAAGATCTGATGACACGGCATTTTTTCAGAATAGTTTTATTTGGATTATCATTACTATCTGTGTTACTATTAGAAAAGATTATTTCAGTATTACTATTAGAAAGTGTATTTCAGTATCATCGCTTTCTTAAATACCAAAAAAATGACTACCTTGCGAAACTTCATAACAAAAACATCACCCAAGCGATTTGACCGCTGGGAACGAACACAACAAACGTGTTAAACTTTCTGGTATAGCTAACTTCCAATGGAAGAATTAATTTAATAGAAGCACTTCCAGTTTGGACTTGGACGCCGCGGCGGCATTTTTTTTATGCCCAACGTTTTGGCGCCCAGGTTGTTCCTTTTCATGGCCATTTCGGCCACCGCCCTTTCCTTCTCCGCCTGCTCCGCTTCAGCCCGGGCCTGCCAATAACTCCCAAATTCCTCCGACGCTGCCAATTTTACAAGGCGCTATAATTCGCTTGTTGGTTTTCCTTTCAATACCATCGCAACGAATTACATAAAAATAGATAAAGGTATAATATTCAAATGTAAGATTTACACTAAAACCTCGATTCATTATGCTACAATAATAAATGTTAAATAATTTAGGTTACCTTGAGATGCTGCGATAATAGACTCAACTTCTTTCGATTTTCTCCTCCTAAAACAAAAAACTATATGTGCAACAAACATAAAAAATCGCAAACACAGATCATTGTCAACCAATAATTTAAGCCTATAGGGTGTAGTTGACTTGGAACTTGTAAATTTATGCAGGACTACTGTTAAACTATAAGTTGACCGAGAATAACATATTAGCATTGCAAACACCGCTCAAGATTACAGCACCTATAACAATATACTTACTTTTTGCACCAAACCACGACAAAAACAATTGCTGTTATTAGTAGCAGCAAACCGCCTGATCCACCGCCGATGAGGTAGAAAAAGTAATCTTCAATGAAGGCTAGAGTATAAAGAAAACACTCTGTTTACACCAATCGTGTATAATTATTTATGTCATTTTTAAGCCCATATAAAAAAATGAAATTTAGAGTAATGTGAAATTCGCATCAACTTACAGGTAACTTGCAATTCCTTTAACAATTTAATTATTTGGCTGATGATAACACATTATCATGCCCAACTGTATGGGTGATAATCGATAGCCATCTTGACGGTTGACCAGATTATTCTGTAAACAGTGTTGCACAGGTTTAGCAAATAAGCAATCAGGTGTCTTACCTTCCAGCCAACTGGGCTCAGGGGGTTTGGTGGTGGGCGGAGGCAATGTAATGGGTATTGGCGGGCCTATGCAGCGCCCCTCGACTTTCGTTGCATTACTCTTGCCCTCACACGATGCCGCTTTGGTCTTAACACAATGTAAACATCTCGAATTGCGTTGTGTAAGTTCCGACATTCCAAGTCTGATTGCGAAATTTATTTTCGATTTTTTTGCTTATTTTATAGACCCCAGTCATGGTACACTGGCTTCAAAAAACATTGCAATGCACAAAAGTAGGCTACTGTTGTTGAAGTTGGTAACTACAGAGGGAACATTGTCATTAAATTTTGTGGCATGAACGAACTATTTGTAAATTAAGATGTAAAATGGATGGTAAATTCATTTAAAAGCACTATATCATTTAAGATAAAGACGCTTACTAACTTTAGAAATACGATAAAATTGTTGGATAACTTACAATTAGTGTTTCTTGCTACCATTGCGTCACGTCATACATAAGGGCGTACGTCATACAACATGTTACACGTCATGCATCAAAAATGATAGTGGCGTTGTGTTCATACTTTCCAGTGTTAAACTGGAAACTCTGTTGTTTGGCATTGAAGTCCTGCGTTACCTCATCCCCGTTGCTTATGGTTTTAATCTGAATAATTCATAGCCTATTAATCCGACTCAAGGAGTTAATGTATATTACATTTACTCTGAAAAGCCATGGAACTGTAATTTTTTTTCCCGATACTGTATGTTTGGTTGGAAAAATTATCTTAATGTTGTGATTTAAACCCGGCTATTTAAACGTAAAAAAATACCCCTAATCCAGAGAAATTAATCAAAAATGTATAACTATATTTCTCATAATTAACTGACCACAAATGCTAAATTGTTTGCTAAGCATTTTGACTCAAATAAAACTTGGTGGTCAACGAAAAGAACCTGGCCAAAAGAAGAATCCTGTGCAAGGCGAGTTTCCCTGATGCAACGACAGTGATATCGCAAGTGCCGGGCTCGTTGCTTTTGACATAGGCACGTTTCAACTATTTTGTTCGCCCTCAAACATTTAATCCTAATTAGAGCAATCAATGTTTTTATTGAGGCCAAACAAAACCATTTCGGCGCGATCAAGGCTGTCGAACAAAGCGTTGGAGGACTGCCTATGTATATATATATATATCGGGGGTATTGGGAAATTTGATTTGTTACCACGCCGCACTGGATGCCAATCATATTTAACTCACGCTTTTGGTTCCCAGAGGTTTTTACAGCTGTGGCGCCGGTTTGGATTGCGGCGGCGGCGCGCAAACCACCTAAAATGAAGCACAAATAATATTAAACGGTTGCTAGACTAAGTTATCGTAATTCAGTTTTGTATATTTTGCCATGGATTTCTATTAATTTTTGCATTAATGTTATTAAACCGTTATGACTTAAAGATAAAATTTGAACACGCTTTGAAACGGACTACAGGAATCCGATAAAACCACGCATATTATAATACACAAAACCTTTCTAGGACATATTTATTAAGAGGGCGAAACATCATCAATATTTCACAAAAGCTTAGGGAATGCTAGGTTCGATGTACGCGCCAAGTTGCGAAGGAAGTTCTAAAAAAACGTTGGAAAAAACGTGTGCGATAGCTGCTGTAATAACGTAACACATACTCGACGCGATTAAACAGGTGAAATGTGGCGATCGACGTGTGCAGTACACCCACAAAATATTTAGGTTTTGGGAGTAAAGTTTCGAGGGTTAACAGAGTACAGAAGGAAGGCCTTAGCTATTAATAAAACCTAATTTGACTCTGAGAAATCAATTTGGTTATGAGAAAGATCTGATGACACGGCATTTTTTCAGAATAGTTTTTATTTGGATTATCATTACTATCTGTGTTACTATTAGAAAAGATTATTTCAGTATTACTATTAGAAAGTGTATTTCAGTATCATCGCTTTCTTAAATACCAAAAAAATGACTACCTTGCGAAACTTCATAACAAAAACATCACCCAAGCGATTTGACCGCTGGGAACGAACACAACAAACGTGTTAAACTTTCTGGTATAGCTAACTTCCAATGGAAGAATTAATTTAATAGAAGCACTTCCAGTTTGGTCTTGGACGCCGCGGCGGCATTTTTTTGATGCCCAACGTTTTGGCGCCCAGGTTGTTCCTTTTCATGGCCATTTCGGCCACCGCCCTTTCCTTCTCCGCCTGCTCCGCTTCAGCCCGGGCCTGCCAATAACTCCCAAATTCCTCCGACGCTGCCAATTTTACAAGGCGCTATAATTCGCTTGTTGGTTTTCCTTTCAATACCATCGCAACGAATTACATAAAAATAGATAAAGGTATAATATTCAAATGTAAGATTTACACTAAAACCTCGATGCATTATGCTACAATAATAAATGTTAAAGAATTTAGGTTACCTTGAGATGCTGCGATAATAGACTCAACTTCTTTCGATTTTCTCCTCCTAAAACAAAAAACTATATGTGCAACAAACATAAAAAATCGCAAACACAGATCATTGTCAACCAATAATTTAAGCCTATAGGGTGTAGTTGACTTGGAACTTGTAAATTTATGCAGGACTACTGTTAAACTATAAGTTGACCGAGAATAACATATTAGCATTGCAAACACCGCTCAAGATTACAGCACCTATAACAATATACTTACTTTTTGCACCAAACCACGACAAAAACAATTGCTGTTATTAGTAGCAGCCAACCGCCTGATCCACCGCCGATGAGGTAGAAAAAGTAATCTTCAATGAAGGCTAGAGTACAAAGAAAACACTCTGTTTACACCAATCGTGTATAATTATTTATGTCATTTTTAAGCCCATATAAAAAAATGAAATTTAGAGTAATGTGAAATTCGCATCAACTTACAGGTAACTTGCAATTCCTTTAACAATTTAATTATTTGGCTGATGATAACACATTATCATGCCCAACTGTATGGGTGATAATCGATAGCCATCTTGACGGTTGACCAGATTATTCTGTAAACAGTGTTGCACAGGTTTAGCAAATAAGCAATCAGGTGTCTTACCTTCCAGCCAACTGGGCTCAGGGGGTTTGGTGGTGGGCGAAGGCAATGTAATGGGTATTGGCGGGCCTACACTGTTAAAAAAATTCTGTAAAAATTACACGATTTTCCTGTGCAGCAGTTTTACATGGAAACACTGTAAAAATTTTACTGTTGAATAACTGGTAAAAATTACTGACTAATTTTTGTAAATATGGATTTCTGCCTGTAAAATTTACTGCGTAATAATGTAATTTTCACACCATTTTTGCAGGTAATTATTACTAGATTTTGAGGTAAAACTGCTGCACGGGAAATTCGTGTAATTTTTACAGAATTTATAGTCTGGAAAATTTTAAGGATTTTTTCTGTAATTCTAATAACACTAAATTTCATTTTTTTAGTACCCCACTTTCCTTTTTTTTTATTTAAATAGGCAAGCAAACACGATACTGAACACTGTGTTTGACGTTTATTGGTTGGAATTGGATTTAGGTTCCTTTTGCAATCAAATTGCAAAGGCGTAAAACCCTTGGGTGGACATCCTTCCGCTTCCGCTTTATACCTCTTCTATCTAATGCCGCAAAGTATCTGAAAATAACAAAAAGCCAAAGTGATTGTATCTCAAACAATAAAATACCGCTACAGATTGTATTTTTTTTCTGTTTAAAATTTAATAATGTAACATGACTGCAGGTTAAACGGTAGGCTATACAAAGGATGGTTACCACTAACAACCCCTAACCAAAACTATGACGATTATTAACCTAATACATTTACACATGTGCATTTATGGTAACTTATTACTCACTGGCGTCATCTATTGAATTCGTAAATTGGCTTAGTATATTTAAAATTAAAATTTAATCAATATGATAACGATGAAGCAAAGTAAAAAAACCTACAGGCAAAAAGTCTAAGATATAGTCAAGTTATTTCTGTTAAACTTCCCAAGGCGAAAATATGTGTAACTTTTACTATTATCATCCAGTGGAAGCACTGTTTTAAATATTAAATTAAAAAATGATAAATTACAAAGTAAAACCATACCTTTGCACAAACTCCAGCAATATTTCACAGCTTTTTGGATATACCATGTTGAAAACATAAAATGAGCAAAATTGGTAGACAAATGCTTGAAAAAAGTCACTGAATGTGCAGGCCAAATTTTTTTCTACCAAGACAACAAATTTTGTGGCATCAACAGGAGTCATACCTATTCAACATAACAAACAATAGCATAACTTAACTGACAAAAGTAATATGCTAAAACCCATCAACCTATCTTTATTCAACAACCATTATCAAAAAAGGCAAAGATTAAAGTTAGGCTTTAACAGCATTGTAGCCTGCCTTGGTAATACAGTTGCACTGCACAAGCAACTTGTTTGGTTTTATGGTTTCAGGTTTCAAGTTGAGAAAACATACATGCTCATAAAATGATCGCATAGCGCAACCAATATATATATATATATATATATATATAGTAATTAGTTATGTTTACTAAGTGATTTTGTAACAACATTATTACTAGCAAAAACTTTACCTAGCACTACAATAAAAGGTGTCGCTGGTGCATCTTCAACTATATTTTCAAAAAGAGTGTCGCTCTGCAAAATAAAACTTATGTAATAAATTACATCAAATATCTGACCCTAAGAATGTACAATTATTATTCTTAAAAACTTTTATCCAACCTTACATAACTATTAAATTTCCTTTAAATTCAAACTATAGCAATTGATCTGGTTTAAATGGTTGGCATTTAGATGTCATAAAATTAACAAATCAGATAGACTTACCGAATAGCATTTGTATAAATCGGACACCTCTTCTTTAAAAAAACTTGACAGAATATCAAACAAACTATATGATTTGGCCAACTCTGTGTTTGGTTTTAATTTCAGTTTTTCTTTTATTTCTTTAATGTTCAACTCAGCAAAAAATGTATCGCATTTCGCAAATTATGTATAGTCTATATCTATGAAGTCTAAGCTTAAACATCGATCGCACGATATTTTGATAAATGTTAAAAGAGCTTAATTTTGTGCTTGGAGCTCAATAGTTTGAAATCAACGCGTTAAACTTGTGAATCATGATTTAATTTTGTTGTGCACGAAATAATTTTGTGTTAAATTTCCGAATTCTTTTAAACATTTGGTACGTTTTTGGGTTTTAGTTTAGGGAACTCTCGTCATACGCAGCCGCGTTTAGTTAGGTAGTTAAAAAACAAACACGAGTCTAAATACCTCGAAGAAAAGCATAATGATTTTTCCACACGCGAAATATATGCTTCAAAATCGTGTAAGTCTATAAACACGAATTAGGGATAAGCCCATTACCTGCCTTTGTTAAAATTAATAGTGAAAAAGCAGCAATTTCAAAGCGTATTTTCTTGTGATGCGTCGTTATTTTAAAACTTACATTGAACAAATTGTGCAAACTAAAAAAAAAAATGCAAATTTTTAAGGAAATGTTGCTCAATGTTAAAAATCAATAGAATTTAAAAATGGTATTGAATTGCAAAAGATGTGTAACGTGAGTAAATATATATTCCAGTAATTAATTGTCTCAAACTTTAAGTGTAACCTGTCGCGCCTATATATATATATAAGTATAGAAAATATGTGTGTCTATAACCAAAATATAAATAACTTGAATACTGAGTGTTGCTACAGATAATTTCGAACACACATCTGCCGGAAAAATATTTTGAAATTTCAGAAAACAAACACAACAAGCGTTGGACAAAGCGATAGATCGAGATGCAACGCGCAAAACAACGGCTTCCTGGTGACGTCAGAATTGCAACGCACCGCGCAGGGATTTTCACCTGCAAGCCGCACAGATTTCCTGAAAAGCAAAAAAAGCCACAGCAAACTGCTCTGGCGTGTCGATGAAACACATTTCAAGCAACCAGCGAACGCTGACATCAAAATCCTCCTTGCCAGTTCAGGCACAAACGAAAATTTTCTCGAGGAATCAGGAATCGAACCAAAAACAATTGCGCAAATGCGTTAAATGATCGGACAATTTCGCGTCCAATGCTCCATAAGCATTTCACAACAGCTGAAACACAACACACGAAAACAATTGGAAAATAATGTCATTCCTATATATTCGAAATGACTGCAAAACCTTTGCAAAGGGAGTATTTGTCGCAACACGTCAGCACATCAAATTAATTCTTTGTTTTATCGCCTTAATGTTGCGTCATGAAAGTTTTTGTTTAAATTCGATTGCCGATATATCTTGCTAGAGTTTGCAACGAATGCCTTGTTACACCAATTTTTATGCGTCAGAGCTGTATGTGATGTTACGTATATCCGTTTAATGTGAGCGCTTTGTTTTGAAATTCGCCTTATTGTCAACAATCCATTATTTTAGAATCGAACGCCAGTTACGTCGCAATGTAGAGCGAAGCGCTTTTGTTCAAGCCATATTTGGACAAAAATATTATTTCCGTCTATAAGAGTCGAGAGAAAAAGGTTTAGACCACGCCTTGTTATCACGTGATATTTTGTTAAGTATTATAAGAATTAATGACGTAAATCTTTCTTTATCGCAGAAATTTTCTTAACTGATTCTCGTCTATAAATAGCGTGTTCAATCAATATAAACAAGAGAAAGGGGGAGAGATAGAGGCTTTTATAGCTTCTACTCAGACAGCAAACTTGAGTGCTTTTGTGACTGAACCAGAGAGAGGCTTTTACAGCTTTGACTGAAGACAGCAAAAATTGACTGTTCATGTATCTGAACTAAAGGAAAGAATTGGACCTGAATGGCCTCACGAAGACAGGCCATCTCAAATCTTGTAGGAGTGTGGTCGATTCATCTTGGCAATTATATAAATGAAGACTCATTAATCCTGACACGAACACCCCCACACACTAAGGAAAAATGTCATCTTTACACTAAACTATCGTTATAACAGGTTGGTGAAATTTTGATAGTCACAGGCCCAAAAAAAAAACACTCAAAAGGTTTTGGCAGGCAAGATAAATTCTAAGTGATAATTTTGTTGTTATAACCTGAAGTTCTTAAAACATTTACAACTGAACTTAGGTCTAATTACATTTAAGAGGGTGGTAATGCATTGGCACAAAAAATGTGTAAAATTTGAGTGCACATGGCGTCATCCATAATCACAAGTAAAATGTGAAATAAAACAATTATCAAATGGACATTTTACCTCATAACCAGTCCGGATGTGCAGTTTTAGGTGCCTAAGCAAAGACTTGGAATCACATAAGGTTTTTTGACATATTTGTAAATTGCACTTAAGATTCATTTTAAACTTTCGAATTACGAAATGAGCAGCAAGTAACCTACAATATAAATACATGAATTTACATATTTGACTGAACAACCACAACCTAAAAAGCATCAAATAGAATTGATTATCTTCTCTTGATTATCTGACAGCTCAAAAAATGTGTTGGGCGCTGGTCTAGAATCCTACCACAACGTTAAATTAATTATTAAGCAATGCACAATACGTGGGTTAGGGTGTCGGTTAGTGTTTGGTCGTGGGTAGGTCAAGTAATATTGTTTAACACTATTACTGGACTCACCCAAACCCAAACGCTAACCAGCACCCTAACCCTAATAATGTTCGTTGTGGTAGGATTCTAGACGAGCGCCATGTGTTGCACTAACCCTGACTATACACAAACATTTCTTCTCTTATTACTAAACTCAAATATTTCAGTTCGGCACATGTTATAGGTTTAATCAAATCAATATACCTCGATGCAGGACTGCTAACTTAACACTGATATTTTTTTATAAAAATTATGAACTCATTAAAATAAACCAAACCAGAGTCTATTTTGCTATCCTTAAGTTACAAACATATTAACTAATTAAATTATTTTCTTAACGTTTCGTAAGAATTTAACAACCAACAAAATATTTTACTTTTCCGGTTCTACTAACCACGTTTTTTTTGGATGCTCAAAGAAATATTTCCATTTCACTGTTACGTCACCGACTTTTTTCTTTCGTTTGAGACGAGCGATTTGATTGGTCGGCCTAAAGTTCCCGCCAAACATATTAAACATTTTTACACTATTTTAGAGTAAAACGCTTTACAATCACCAATGTAAAATATTTACCGTTGTTCTAACGGTAAAATTTACAAATTTTTTTAACAGTATATGCAGCGCCCCTCGACTTTCGTTGCATTACTCTTGCCCTCACACGATGCCGCTTTGGTCTTAACACAATGTAAACATCTCGAATTGCGTTGTGTAAGTTCCGACATTCCAAGTCTGATTGCGAAATTTATTTTCGATTTTTTTGCTTATTTTATAGACCCCAGTCATGGTACACTGGCTTCAAAAAACATTGCAATGCACAAAAGTAGGCTACTGTTGTTGAAGTTGGTAACTATACAGTGGGAACATTGTCATTAAATTTTGTGGCATGAACGAACTATTTGTAAATTAAGATGTAAAATGGATGGTAAATTCATTTAAAAGCACTATATCATTTAAGATAAAGACGCTTACTAACTTTAGAAATACGATAAAATTGTTGGATAACTTACAATTAGTGTGTCTTGCTACCATTGCGTCACGTCATACATAAGGGCGTACGTCATACAACATGTTACACGTCATGCATCAAAAATGATAGTGGCGTTGTGTTCATACTTTCCAGTGTTAAACTGGAAACTCTGTTGTTTGGCATTGAAGTCCTGCGTTACCCCATCCCCGTTGCTTATGGTTTTAATCTGAATAATTCATAGCCTATTAATCCGACTCAAGGAGTTAATGTATATTACATTTACTCTGAAAAGCCATGGAACTGTAATTTTTTTTCCCGATACTGTATGTTTGGTTGGAAAAATTATCTTAATGTTGTGATTTAAACCCGGCTATTTAAACGTAAAAAAATACCCCTAATCCAGAGAAATTAATCAAAAATGTATAACTATATTTCTCATAATTAACTGACCACAAATGCTAAATTGTTTGCTAAGCATTTTGACTCAAATAAAACTTGGTGGTCAACGAAAAGAACCTGGCCAAAAGAAGAATCCTGTGCAAGGCGAGTTTCCCTGATGCAACGACAGTGATATCGCAAGTGCCGGGCTCGTTGCTTTTGACATAGGCACGTTTCAACTATTTTGTTCGCCCTCAAACATTTAAACCTAATTAGAGCAATCAATGTTTTTATTGAGGCCAAACAAAACCATTTCGGCGCGATCAAGGCTGTCGAACAAAGCGTTGGAGGACTGCCTATGTATATATATATATATCGGGGGTATTGGGAAATCCCCCAAAAATAGGAAATTTGATTTGTTTCCACGCCGCACTGGATGCCAATCATATTTAACTCACGCTTTTGGTTCCCAGAGGTTTTTACAGCTGTGGCGCCGGTTTGGATTGCGGCGGCGGCGCGCAAACCACCTAAAATGAAGCACAAATAATATTAAACGGTTGCTAGACTAAGTTATCGTAATTCAGTTTTGTATATTTTGCCATGGATTTACATATTGTTGAATTAATGTAATCAAACCGTTATGACTTGAAGATAAATTTTGAACACCATTTGAAACGGACTACAGGAATCCGATAAAACCACGCATATTATAATACACAAAACCTTTCTAGGAAATATTTATTAAGAGGGCGAAACATCATCAATATTTCACAAAAGCTTAGGGAATGCTAGGTTCGATGTACGCGCCAAGTTGCGAAGGAAGTTCTAAAAAAACGTTGGAAAAAACGTGTGCGATAGCTGCTGTAATAACGTAACACATACTCGACGCGATTAAACAGGTGAAATGTGGCGATCGACGTGTGCAGTACACCCACAAAATATTTAGGTTTTGGGAGTAAAGTTTCGAGGGTTAACAAAGTACAGAAGGAAGGCCTTAGCTATTAATAAAACCTAATTTGACTCTGAGAAATCAATTTGGTTATGAGAAAGATCTGATGACACGGCATTTTTTCAGAATAGTTTTTATTTGGATTATCATTACTATCTGTGTTACTATTAGAAAAGATTATTTCAGTATTACTATTAGAAAGTGTATTTCAGTATCATCGCTTTCTTAAATACCAAAAAAATGACTACCTTGCGAAACTTCATAACAAAAACATCACCCAAGCGATTTGACCGCTGGGAACGAACACAACAAACGTGTTAAACTTTCTGGTATAGCTAACTTCCAATGGAAGAATTAATTTAATAGAAGCACTTCCAGTTTGGTCTTGGACGCCGCGGCGGCATTTTTTTGATGCCCAACGTTTTGGCGCCCAGGTTGTTCCTTTTCATGGCCATTTCGGCCACCGCCCTTTCCTTCTCCGCCTGCTCCGCTTCAGCCCGGGCCTGCCAATAACTCCCAAATTCCTCCGACGCTGTCAATTTTACAAGGCGCTATAATTCGCTTGTTGGTTTTCCTTTCAATACCATCGCAACGAATTACATAATAATAGATAAAGGTATAATATTCAAATGTAAGATTTACACTAAAACCTCGATTCATTATGCTACAATAATAAATGTTAAATAATTTAGGTTACCTTGAGATGCTGCGATAATAGACTCAACTTCTTTCGATTTTCTCCTCCTAAAACAAAAAACTATATGTGCAACAAACATAAAAAATCGCAAACACAGATCATTGTCAACCAATAATTTAAGCCTATAGGGTGTAGTTGACTTGGAACTTGTAAATTTATGCAGGACTATTGTTAAACTATAAGTTGACCTAGAATAACATATTAGCATTGCAAACACCGCTCAAGATTACAGCACCTATAACAATATACTTACTTTTTGCACCAAACCACGACAAAAACAATTGCTGTTATTAGTAGCAGCAAACCGCCTGATCCACCGCCGATGAGGTAGAAAAAGTAATCTTCAATGAAGGCTAGAGTATAAAGAAAACACTCTGTTTACACCAATCGTGTATAATTATTTATGTCATTTTTAAGCCCATATAAAAAAATGAAATTTAGAGTAATGTGAAATTCGCATCAACTTACAGGTAACTTGCAATTCCTTTAACAATTTAATTATTTGGCTGATGATAACACATTATCATGCCCAACTGTATGGGTGATAATCGATAGCCATCTTGACGGTTGACCAGATTATTCTGTAAACAGTGTTGCACAGGTTTAGCAAATAAGCAATCAGGTGTCTTACCTTCCAGCCAACTGGGCTCAGGGGGTTTGGTGGTGGGCGGAGGCAATGTAATAGGTATTGGCGGGCCTATGCAGCGCCCCTCGACTTTCGTTGCATTACTCTTGCCCTCACACGATGCCGCTTTGGTCTTAACACAATGTAAACATCTCGAATTGCGTTGTGTAAGTTCCGACATTCCAAGTCTGATTGCGAAATTTATTTTCGATTTTTTTTCTTATTTTATAGACCCCAGTCATGGTACACTGGCTTCAAAAAACATTGCAATGCACAAAAGTAGGCTACTGTTGTTGAAGTTGGTAACTACAGAGGGAACATTGTCATTAAATTTTGTGGCATGAACGAACTATTTGTAAATTAAGATGTAAAATGGATGGTAAATTCATTTAAAAGCACTATATCATTTAAGATAAAGACGCTTACTAACTTTAGAAATACGATAAAATTGTTGGATAACTTACAATTAGTGTGTCTTGCTACCATTGCGTCACGTCATACATAAGGGCGTACGTCATACAACATGTTACACGTCATGCATCAAAAATGATAGTGGCGTTGTGTTCATACTTTCCAGTGTTAAACTGGAAACTCTGTTGTTTGGCATTGAAGTCCTGCGTTACCTCATCCCCGTTGCTTATGGTTTTAATCTGAATAATTCATAGCCTATTAATCCGACTCAAGGAGTTAATGTATATTACATTTACTCTGAAAAGCCATGGAACTGTAATTTTTTTTCCCGATACTGTATGTTTGGTTGGAAAAATTATCTTAATGTTGTGATTTAAACCCGGCTATTTAAACGTAAAAAAATACCCCTAATCCAGAGAAATTAATCAAAAATGTATAACTATATTTCTCATAATTAACTGACCACAAATGCTAGATTGTTTGCTAAGCATTTTGACTCAAATAAAACTTGGTGGTCAACGAAAAGAACCTGGCCAAAAGAAGAATCCTGTGCAAGGCGAGTTTCCCTGATGCAACGACAGTGATATCGCAAGTGCCGGGCTCGTTGCTTTTGACATAGGCACGTTTCAACTATTTTGTTCGCACTCAAACATTTAAACCTAATTAGAGCAATCAATGTTTTTATTGAGGCCAAACAAAACCATTTCGGCGCGATCAAGGCTGTCGAACAAAGCGTTGGAGGACTGCCTATGTATATATATATATAACGGGGGTATTGGGAAATCCCCCAAAAATAGGAAATTTGATTTGTTTCCACGCCGCACTGGATGCCAATCATATTTAACTCACGCTTTTGGTTCCCAGAGGTTTTTACAGCTGTGGCGCCGGTTTGGATTGCGGCGGCGGCGCGCAAACCACCTAAAATGAAGCACAAATAATATTAAACGGTTGCTAGACTAAGTTATCGTAATTCAGTTTTGTATATTTTGCCATGGATTTCCATATTGTTGAATTAATGTAATCAAACCGTTATGACTTGAAGATAAATTTTGAACACCATTTGAAACGGACTACAGGAATCCGATAAAACCACGCATATTATAATACACAAAACCTTTCTAGGAAATATTTATTAAGAGGGCGAAACATCATCAATATTTCACAAAAGCTTAGGGAATGCTAGGTTCGATGTACGCGCCAAGTTGCGAAGGAAGTTCTAAAAAAACGTTGGAAAAAACGTGTGCGATAGCTGCTGTAATAACGTAACACATACTCGACGCGATCAAACAGGTGAAATGTGGCGATCGACGTGTGCAGTACACCCACAAAATATTTAGGTTTTGGGAGTGAAGTTTCGAGGGTTAACAGAGTACAGAAGGAAGGCCTTAGCTATTAATAAAACCTAATTTGGCTCTGAGAAATCAATTTGGTTATGAGAAAGATCTGATGACACGGCATTTTTTCAGAATAGTTTTTATTTGGATTATCATTACTATCTGTGTTACTATTAGAAAAGATTATTTCAGTATTACTATTAGAAAGATTATTTCAGTATCATCGCTTTCTTAAATACCAAAAAAATGACTACCTTGCGAAACTTCATAACAAAAACATTACCCAAGCGATTTGACCGCTGGGAACGAACACAACAAACGTGTTAAACTATCAGGCATAGCTAACTTCCAATGGAAGCATTAATTTAATAGAAGCACTTCCAGTTTGGTCTTGGACGCCGCGGCGGCATTTTTTTGATGCCCAACGTTTTGGCGCCCAGGTTGTTTCTTTTCATGGCCATTTCGGCCACCGCCCTTTCCTTCTCCGCCTGCTCCGCTTCGGCCCGGGCCTGCCAACTCCCAAATTCCTCCGACGCTGCCAATTTTACAAGGCGCTATAATTCGCTTGTTGGTTTTCCTTTCAATACCATCGCAACGAATTACATAAAAATAGATAAAGGTATAATATTCAAATGTAAGATTTACACTAAAACCTCGATTCATTATGCTACAATAATAAATGTTAAATAATTTAGGTTACCTTGAGATGCTGCGATAATAGACTCAACTTCTTTAGATTTTCTCCTCCTAAAACAAAAAGCTATATGTGCAACAACAAAAAAAAAAACACAGATCATTGTCAACCATTAACTTAAGCCTAGGGTGTAGTTGACTAGAAACTTGTAAATTTATGCAGGACTACTGTTAAACTATAAGTTGACCGAGAATAACATATTAGCATTGCAAACACCGCTAAAGATTACAGCACCTATATAATAACTACTTACTTTTTGCACCAAACCACGATAAAAACAATTGCTGTTATCAGAAGCAGCAAACCGCCTGATCCACCGCCGATGAGGTAGAAAAAGTAATCTTCAGTAAAGGCTAGAGCAATAAAGCAAACACTCTGTTCACACCAATCGTATATATAATTATTCATTTCAATTTTAAGTCCAAATAGAAAAAAAAAAATTATCTTAATACGAAATTCGCGTAGACTTATAGGCAACTTGCAGTCCTTTAATAATTAATTTAATTATGTGACAGATGATAACACAATATTATGCCCCAACTGCATGGATGAGAATAGATAACCATCTTGGCGGTTGACTAAACTATTCTGTCAACTGTATCGCACCGGTTTAACAAATAAGAAAGCAGGTATCTTACCTTCCAGCCAACTGGGCTCAGGAGGCTTGGTGGTGGGTGGAGGCAATGTAGTGGGTATTGGCGGGCCTTTGCAGTGCCCCTCGACTTTCTTTGCTGTACTTTTGCCCGCACACGATACCGCTTTGATCTTAACGCAATATAAATATCTCGTTCGTAAGTTCCGACATATTTTGTCTGATTGCGAAATTTATTTTCGATTTTTTTGCTTATTTTATCGATTGCGGTCCCGGTACACTGCCTTCAAAACTTATTGCAATTCACATATGTACTGTTTTTGCAGTTGGTAACTAGGTGGAACAATGTCAATAAATTTTGTGGCACAAACGAATCATTTGTAAACTGAGATGAGAAATGAATGGTAAATTCATCTATACGCAGTATATTATTTAAGATAAAGTCGTTTACTAATTTTAGTGTTGAGATAAAATTGTTGGATAACTACAACGAGTGTGTCTTACCATTGCGTCAAGTCATAGGACGTACGTCATACATCATGTGAAACATCATACCTCAAACATGATAGTGGCGTTGTGGTCATAATTCCTAATGTTAAACTTGAAACTCTGTTGTTTGGCATTGAAGTCCTGCGTTACCTCATCCCCGTTGCTTGTTGCTTTAACCTGAATGATTCGTAACTTATTTAACCGACCAAAAATGTAAATAGCGTTTTCCCTGAAAAGCAATAGAATTGTGACTTTTCCCGATATTTTATGTTTTGGCAAAATTCTTTAACTGTAAATCTTGTGTTTAACACCCGGCTGATTAAGCGTTAAAGAAGTACTCTAAACCCAGGAAAAAGAATCAAAAATGTATAATTATTTCTCATAATTAACTGACCATAAATGCTAAATACGTTTTTGTTAGGCATTTCAACTCAAATAAAACTTGGTGGTCAACAAAAAGAACCTGGCCAAAAGAAGAATGCTGTGCAAAACGAGTTTCCCTTACTTGGTAAGACGAGACATGGGGGTCCCGACTCGAAGCAACGACAGTGATATCGCAAGTGCCGGGCTCGTTGCTTTCTACATAGGCACGTTCCACTGGGCCCGGGATGCCGAAAGCAGTCGTCACACTGGTTTGAGTCGCCACCACTAGTTTCTGACATTCTGGAAACCAGGCCCTGGCCTACCATAAGCAAATTGCATTATCAGGCACGGCGTTGACATGAGACAATAACTAAGCTGATCTACATCCCGACATTATAGTGCCTGTATACCTCACTGCTGTTTCTTTGATCACAAATATGTTTTACATTCAAGTCAATCTTAACATTTTTCTTGCAGTTCACTCTTAAAATGTGTTAGATATGATTTTGGTGTTAGCAAAAATTGCCACTAAATCGCGTATTTGCATGGCTTCAATACAACCTGGAAACCATTTAGGTTTTCGGCAACAAAGGGGCAACGGTCTCTTTGGGCACTGTGCGGATCAACATACTTTATACTTTAAGCGTAAGTCGCCGCGAGTCATGCTTTACTGGATCCACTCCCTTCAGTGGACAACTTTACCTAAGCTACACCATTTTAGCCCGAAAGTCATCGCAGACTCACCGAATCTGTCGATTAATGATGCAAGCAGGGCAGGCTAGAAACACAACTAGCCTGTAGTGAGGTTCGAACTTACGAGCTCCGGTCATACCGGGAGAGTCGCTCTACTAAATGAGCTAAACAGGCTCAGAGAGGAGCGAGTCGAGGAACAGCCATACGCCAATGCTTGCTACATTCTTTTAGTAGGCCTACAAGCAACTTCATATTGAAGGGGGTTTACAGTTACATATCATTATTCAATGAAACATGCACACACATATGTGCACTCTACACCATTTTATTTATTATTTATTTATATTTGAGTCTTTTATCCTGTAAGACAGGGGTCGGCAACCTTTTTTGCACTGCGGACCGGTTTAAAACTAACATTTTGTCGCGGACCGGCCTTGAAAAAAAAACAACAACATTTTAATCTTACAACCCTGCTACGGACCGGTACCGGTCCGCGGACAGGCGTTTGCCGACCACGGCTGTAAGAAACATCAGTTTAACAGTTTAAAGGTACAATACAGTATTTTAAGAAATGTCGCCTAAAACAAAACTTAACGAAGACAGTGATGACTTATATTCGGTAAGTAAAGGGTTACGAGTTTCTCATTTTATCAAAAAAAATCTTACGTAGATGTCGTATCTGGTCCTTGGTTTAAGATTTTCAACAGAAATGCTCAAATCGCTGAAAGGCACAGTCTTGTTAAAAATAGCATTGGTCTGTTTTGAACCAAGGGTAACGGTTACCTAAAAAAAACAAGAACATTTAAAAACACAACATTTCTTAAAAACTCCTTCCCTACTTCTACTACTAGGTCCCAAAGAGTGAAAGAGAATATTTTTTGTAAAATTTCAGGCTATTAGTTATGAAAAAAGTTTACAACTGTACATTCATGCTTAAGTCCATTTTCAGTGATTTAGCAAGCTTCAGGACATCGTTCGACCACTCGATTAGTATGTTCCAGGACTTGCATTTAGGTGGCGATGCCGTGACTTTCACTGCAATTATAAAAAGGATGTTACTTAAATATTTTACTTTATGGCAGCGACAGAATTCTAATCACGAAGATATTGTGTTACATTTATTATAATGATTATAAAAATCGCTAAACTTTCATTCAAAGTTGTTGTTCTCAACCATTTCCTGTCGCGTATGGTCTGTAATGGATTTTTTTTACTGTGGCTGCTTATAACCTTCTTTAAACAAATTCAGTTTGATGCAATATAACAAGGCAAACAATAAATAATAAACTCAAACTTGTAGCAGCGAAAATAATATTACATCCGTGTTTATTTTTCATTAACTCTATTAAATACCTTTTAGCATACTCGTTTACTAACTAAAAGCTTCGGCATAGTACTACTTATTGGTACGTATCACTAGGTTAACTTCTTGCATAAAAACTAATTTAATCGAATCATATGTTTATCTTTTTTTTAGCTTACAACTTGCATTATTCAACGCTATTTGAAGAGTAAGCTACAAAAAAGTAGACTATATCTATCAAGGGAAATCATTTAATAATTAACGCCGACTGTCTCACAGGTTGTACGCTTTACAAAGCAACTGCGTGTGCTCCTTGTCGACAATTGACATGTCTTATATTTTGAAGATCGCATTGTTTCGGAATAACAGGAGAATAGTTACGTAACAATAAGAATGGGCTTCGGGGATTTTTTTATGTAAACAAAACCAGATAAACAAAATATAAAGCTTTTAATCCAGGTTTCGTCAAAAAATAAAACAGGATCTACTCGCGTACCACCTAGAAAACCTTCGCGTACCACAGGTTGGAACCCCTGTCCTACACCAAATAGATTTCGCGAGGTGTTGTACTTGTGTTTTTCAAGGGTACACTTGAATAATCGGTAGAGGATTGGCAGTTAGATCGCATGGAATAAAACAGGTTGATTTTCATGAACTTTTCCTCATATTTAACTTTGTTTCAAAGCCTATTTGTGTGTGCGTCATTATTTGTTTGTTTTGTCGTTTGTTCGGGCTTGCGTTATTGTTTCTTTGCTTTATCGTTGTTCTTTCCACTCTACCTTTCTCACTTACGTAAATTATATCGCTAAACGCTCTCGTTTTATTTCTTATCTTATCACGTTTTCCGTTGGCAGCTAATAATATAGTTACATTTCACACTTACATCACATTTTCCTCTCCTTGTGGTGATCCGCGTAACCGAAAACCATTGGTGACGGGTTTTGAAAGAGTTTGTGAAACATTTAGAAACCTTGGTAATTGACATTTCTGCCACCTTGTTAGGCATCGGCCTCTTTTCATTGTTTTACTTTTTTGTTTTACTTGTCGCTTATATTAATACAGTTGAAAGACACGGCGTGTAACGCTTGACATCCGACAGGCCGTAAAGCAGAGATCATGCAGTTTTGCGTAGCATATATACGCTTATTACAAGCCGGCAACACGAGACTGTGAGCATAGTAGTTAATCAAGCCACATACAAGTTCGTTACTAAACTAAATTTCTGATACTAACAAGAAGATTACGCAATTTAGGACAGTCATGTCGAAAAAAGAGTATATAACAATATTGGGAAGCTCATTACTAAATCAATTTTTAGAATTATTCCGAAAAAAACATAGATGTTACCAATTATAAGCAGCAGGTTGCTAGCCTGTGTTTTCAACGATTCTTCCTATAGTCAACCTGGCGTAAACACCCAAAGGTAGAAACGCCTTTGTCTGTCTTAGTGTAAAAATTAACGAAATAAAAGGCCCACATTTGGACCGCGGCCCACAGTTTGCCAACTCACGCCCGACTTGACACGAGTAGTACCACGGGTCGAAGCTGCAGCTTTTGCTCATCAGTGTTCCGTCGCCGTAGAACACGGCCTGGCGAAGGCACTCTGCGCGTTGTGGAACCGGAAATTGAGCATCGAAACCGTCGCTCCAGACCCACTTTTCCAATTTCACGTCAAATTTCGCGCCGACCCAAAAGTAAATGTCTGGAACTGTTTTGCACAAGGACAACTGTGAGACAGAATTGCCTTGAACAACTGATGACTTAGTCCGGTCTTTATTTTTTACAAAACACCTGGTTTGGAATTAAAGTTATTTCGCAAATGACTTAATATGTGCGAGTTTTCAGATCCACTCCTGGCATGACCGGCATAGTCGTAAGTATGCACAAAAGCAGTATTTCCAGCTTTTCCACATAGTTCTTTAAAGATAAATTATAACAATACATCTATTTACCCTAGTAAAATTTAAAATGCTAGCTCCAGTTCAATAATATAAAAGTACGCTTTCACCGAGTTTAAGATTACAAAAAATGGCAAAGCATTTTTAACATTAAATAAAACGGACTATAATTTTTAAGTGCGATGACTGAGTTTATTATTAATTTTAAAGTGTTTATGCGTATTGAAGAATGTGATTGTTCATTACAAATCTAATAAGTAGCAGGATATGTACACCGCAAGACATTTTTGCACTATCCAATGTTTGATACAACAAATTCGATAAAGCACTTTTGGAAAAGAGAAAATTACAACGTCACCTTTGGGTGAATAAAACGATGACATGTATTGGTCGAATCCGAAACCCCGGGTTTTGACATCTGTTAGGCGTGACGAAATACCGGACCCATCTTTTCCGGCTTGGAATATAAATATTTCCAGGCTGGTTTGTCGAATAGAAGTGTAAAGCTTCATATCTAAGCTCCAAGCTGCAACCAGTTGGAAAGTACGTATTGCTTTTACTGATACAACATGAGCTACAAAGAGTTATAACGAATTGAAAAAGGATAACCTATTTTGAAAACATAATGTGTTTTGTTGCTAAATCATGTCATGTTTCCTGCCAAATCCAACTCGTCAAAACTAATACGAATTCGAAAATGACGTTCATTGCTTTAAATTTGCTTTCGAAATTGTTTGTTGCTACTTTATATAAACTGCGGGAAAATACCTTCTTTGGCAAGACATTCCGTCCTCTGAATAAGCCACTTAATGCCATCGTAGTGGCAAAAGTACAGTTCAGATCGGTCTTCGCCGGGCCTGCAATTAATGTGTCATATAAAATAATAAGGTTTTACCTAAATGTGAATTCAATGCAAAATGACGGGCAGGAGTTATCGCAATCAGAAAACCAACCCTGAATGTTCTAATCTCAAGGACTATAGCTGTCGGTGTTTTATTTAAGGTCGTTGTTTTTATTTTAAGAATTAGTTTGCGTTTACTATGTTGCCTACCGATTATGGTACATTTTTCGAACCGGTAAAGTAATTCGCGGTCCAATTTGGTATTTCATGCTGATAGAGGTGCCGAAATCTTTATAATTTGCGAAAACTAAACTTATATTTAATAAACAAACAGGTATACATGTAACTCATGTTCACACTTATATAGAGCCAACATTTGTTTTAGATTGACAAAAAAAATTTCTTTAACACTTCCTTTTTCTAATTCGTAATTATACAATTTGTGCACCTAAAATGTTTGTGGATTTTTTTATTTTTCGGATGATCCCCTAAAATCCTTATGAAACGAGTTAGAATGCTATTTCTTGTATGACTAACAGCGATACGACGTTGTTTGAAAGTGCAATTGACATCAGCAAGAAAAAGTTAAGAAGCACTAACCCGCAGTTGTTAGTAGGTCTTATGTCTTGCGCTGACACATGGCTTAAAGATACAGGGTAAACATTCGAAAGCACACAAATTAAAAAATAGTAAATTTAATAAAATTTTTAACTTCATCCAAAGTCAAATGTTTTCTAAGTTCCAACAAGAGCCCTAATAAACTATGCGGATGCACAAAAAAGTAAATCAGAATTGCGTGATGTGCCAGCTTGGCGTCGGGCCCGGAACATACTTTGTGTAGAGGTCGAAATATTCCAGTTCGCTGACGGTTTCGCCTTCCTCGTCGTCTTGTGCTTGTCCCGGCGGCGGATCCCTTACATAACGGTACGTCGTTCTACCACTTATAGGGTCAGTTATTTTGCTCACGTAAATGCGCTGCAGCTCTGGAAAGGCAAAAAGAAAAGTGTCGTGCTCGTCATCGAAGGCACGGTCGCGGGTGTTTTATTCTTTTTTCGGATGCTGTTTTTAATATTTTTATTTTAAATTTACCTATTTTGAACGTTTACTTTTAAAAAGCAGTAAAAACTAGTCTATTCAAACAAGTCAACGTTTTAAAGGTTTTTTCACACAAAGGTAATGAAGATTCGACACCGCTTGTTATGTTGAAACCCCAAGTGTTTTAAACTACGAGACGCTACAAAGTTCAAAGCAAACAAAACAAAATTCTACCGCGATTGTGTTTCTGAGCGATGGAATCAACAAGTTTTTTTCTCAGGGTGTCGTTTTTGAGGACAGTTAACTTTCCGTTGAACTGCGAACATTTTTCTTCAACATCAGTCGTTTCTGCCGTGTCATCCGACAACGTGTACACGGTTTCTTCGTTTGTAAAAGCCAGCGAGCGAGGGCACTTTGACTTTGCTTCTGTAATATTGTAGACTTACTACTTTAATAACGATAAACAAAGCATCTGCAACGATTTAGTAAAAAAAAACAATCTAAAAATTTAAACAGTGTTGTAATGACTTAAGTCATTGACTTGACTTAAGTGCACTTAAGTCACTGTTTTAAATGACTTGACTTAAGACTTTTGGACAAATGATTTGACTTTGACTTAAGCCATTTAGTCAAATATCTTTGTATTAAATTAAGTGTTTTTATTAAAATGTATCTCAAGTGTTGCACATTAAACAATTGTGTTGCTGTATACTGCGTTTGTGTTATTTTTTAGTTAAATTGGTGCTCATAATCGGACATGTTTACGATTTTTAATAGTTTAACAGTTTACTTTTATGTCAGTAACATTACTTAAAATTGACTTAATCTTCTAATGACTTGATCGGGACTTGACTTAATATTTTTGCGAAAGACTTGACTTGGACTTCCGTTTAAATCAGTGGTTCTCAAACTGGGGTCCGCGAAAACTGTTCGTGATTGCTGGACTAGGTTTACCATATTTTCGTGGCCTAAAATCCGGACACTCTTTAGTCCCCACTAGCGGTTTTTAAAAGGAGGTATGAACACATTGTCTGTCAATATGACGTCACAGTAGCAATGCTTTGCCTATCCATTGTATACCGGAGCGGATTTTTGAACATAGTGTCGTGAATTCACTAGGCCAGGGGTCGGCAACCTTTCGTACGCAGTGTGCCAGTTTATGATTAATGTCAAAATATTAACAACTCGCGTGCCAAACATTTTTCTATGTTTGGTTTCGCACTGGCAATCAGGGCTGCGGAGTGGGTTGAAAACAACCCCAGTACGACTCCGGCGAAATATCAGATTTCATCACGTCCCGAGTCCGACTAAGTCTCTGTATTTCACCAATTTACGTAACTAAATTAAGGTGGATATTCCGCAACCACTCTGGATATTCCGCAACCACATGGAAAATATGCCACAACCATATGCTATTCCACCTAAACAATTTACAGTTTGCTGCCTTATCAGTTTCGAAATTTGGTACTGCTCATGCCGCACACGTCGGACTCGAGTAGTTTTAACTGGTCTTACTCGACTCCCGAGTCCGACTCAGCAGCCCTGCTGTGATCTGACATCTAATTCACGTATCTTTTTTGAAATATACTTCGATGCTTTTAAGCCGACACCTAGAAGTGTTAACTATCAGTTTCGTTTTAGTTGGTCTCCCAGTCGCACACACGTGCTTACTTTTAATGTAGAACAGTGGTTCTCAACCTTAAAGTTTAGGATTTAAACGAGTTGTAGCCTACTTTTAAATAGTTGGGCACAACAGTGGCAGCATTGTGACGTAAGATGCAGTCCAAAGTATACCGTTAACTCTATGTTACGTCACAATGCTGCAAATTACCGAACTGGCTAAGTTCTAAATTTGATGGACAAGCCACCTTCAACATCTTGCTTTTTGCAATTGAGATATAAGTTTGTAATATATTTGGCGAACCGGCAAGAAGATTTACGCGGACCGGCGGTTGAAAACCACTCTGATTTGGAATGCCCTGCTTTAACGTAGTAAAAGTGGCGCCAAAATTTGGGCATTGTGACGTAATACGAACTGTTGGTAAACAACAAGTACGTCCACAAAAAAATAATATTAAATACACCACAGTTAAGGCACTTATTTGTGACACGAACTGGCAATCTGGCAATGTGTGCAACCATTTAGTTAGCGCTAGTGTTAGTGATGTGTTAGTGATGTATTAGTAATGTTAATGATGTGGTAGTGATGTAATGGTTGCACTTTCTTAAGGTGATATAACGTGAGCGTTAAATCAATTAGCGTGCCATGCAAAATCATCTTGCGTGCCACAAGTGGCACGCGTGCCAGGGGTTGCCGACCCCTGCACTAAGCTATTGGGTCATCTCTGATTTGACCTCTGGTGATCTCTAGGCTAGGGTTACTATATTTGATACTGCACAATCCATAACAAATTTACCTCAGTTGCATGGTAAACCAACTTTAGAATATTACCCCAAGTACTTTACCGCCATTGTTTTTTTTTGTGAAAGAAGGATAAACACGAAACTATACACAAACAGAAAATAAATGCTGTATTGCAATACACGAATGCAAGTTCTCATTAAGCATTAAACAAAACGACAATTTCCATGGTATTCTCATTTGGTCTGGGACAGGCTTCTTGTTGCGCTATTCTTTTACTGCTTTATAATTTTTTTCAGCGAACATACGCTTTTATCGTTTCAGACATGTTCTAAATTTTGCAATATCGACCAAGATATAATGCCTTCAGCTACTAGCCCAGCTCCACTCATCCATGTATCCCAAATAGAGGGCTGTATTGTCGTTTTTGACGTAACAATGAAATTATTACCCGCAACGCAACAAACAATTTTAAAAAAATTTCGGACATTTAAGCATATTTTGGCATTTCCCCCCGGACGCAGTTTGAACACTAAAATTCCGGACATGTCCGGGGAAATCCGGACGTATCTAGCAGCTAGACTAAAATAAAGTGATTCGTTAATTAGAGGTTAACATAACTGATAGCAAACAAGCAAGTGCACCCGTCCCATTGATACATTTAAAAACAACGTGTTATTTTGAGTTTATTTGTGTATATTTTTAAGGAACGTGAGCAATTAAAAAATTGCTGGGGGACCGTGGCGTAATTTTTTAACAAAAGTTTGAGAACCACTGGTTTAAATGAAATAATGCTGTCAACAATAGTTTGTATTTATGCTTTTCGATTTTAGGAGGGTTACGACCGACAGCTAATGTCCTTCATCTGCGAAAAAGGACTTGGGGTTGTAAAATAATTTTGTCAGGGAATAGCATGACAAACATGTCTTGCAGCGCCGGGTTAAAAAGAGGATCTCAAGTACCGGTACGTATAATACAAAGTGCTGTAAATAGCATTTATTTGGCAAAGTTATAAGAGTTGGGAAAATCAAGATAGCCATAAGCAATAACTACTCTAAATCAAGGTAATTTAATGAACCCCTCGCCGTACTTGGTTCAAGTCTGACGTAAGATAATGAGCTACAAGAGAAAATGCAATTAAATATAAGTAACGAAAGTAAAATGTAACAATAAATCCAAACAATTTATTAAAACCTACAATAAAACTATTGATAAAACGACTTCTTTGACTAAGTCTCTCAAGCCGCCAGTAACCTACAGTTATAAAAATTAACATTATTTAAAACATAACTTACCAGCGTAAAGACTCACTGCACACAGACATAGAAACAAGGCAAGTAAAGCAAATTGGTTCATCGTGCATTTACAAACGTCACAGGCGATTTTAACGTAGTCGAGGTTTACAAACAATATTTATTAACGCGTGGGCATTAGCAACTTTATGATTGTTCAGGTTAAATAGCAGAAAGGCAAAGAGCATAGGCATTTAAATACTATTTGTGACGTCACAAAGTTAATTATTTGTCACAGTTTATGTATGTAAGAGAAGTCGTTTCCAGCAGTGGATTAATTACCTTTTTTGAAATGTTGCTCTTATCAGTGATTTGACTCTTCTACTATACTCTTAGGTTAAATATTCTGCGTACCGTGCCTCTAACGAAATCATGTTGTGAGGTTTAGCGCCAAGCTAAAATGCTTGTTTTTTTAATAGCTTGTTACTGTTAATTTTGTTGACTAACAATGCAGCTCTGCTTCAATCAATAATAGTTTTTTTGAGAACTTGTCGATCTAACTGCTTGGAATATTAGGCTACGGTTGGTTCAGTTTACTTCCATGACATAGAAGAACCTATCTAATTTTTCATTAAAACTGTTAATTCTTTAATGTATATTGCGACATTGAAAAAACTATTTGACCCCACAAAACAGACTCTATAGATACCCTTAAATTCAGCCGTAAACCAAAAAAACTATTTATTGGTATGACAACGACACAAACTAAGTTCGGCTACCCTTGATTTGTTGTGACGTCATATCACAAGAACATAACTCTCAGCAGCTTGTCTGGCTGCGACTGTACGTCAGTCACGATTTCACTTCCGGGCATACTCTTATACTTAGGAACGCTGTTGTCTCAATGGGTTTATTTTGAGTTGAAAGCTGTCACTGTCACTGAAATATGCGACGGCTGCTTTGGTTTGTGGTGTTGTGCTGTATGTTTGGTGTTTTGCAAGGTCTGCGGTGTATGTCGTCAAATAATTCCATCCAAAACATTGGAGACATTATGCTGGGGTCCGCAAGTAAACGAACTGAGGTAGAATGTCGAAACCAAGTAAGCATGTTTTGTTTCCTCTATGAGTGTAGGTACATCGGAAGCATAGACAAAACACATAACTGTAAACATGACATGACAAAATTACCCTAAAAAGTAACTGCGAAGTGTCGGTATTTAAAACTTGCAAGAAAATCTAGCATTTAGAGTTTAGTGTTTAAAAAGCTGTGTATAAAAAAGCTGTATAAATAAACAAAAGGCAGCATGAAAGGTTCACACGAGATAAATAGACTTAACTAAAAAAAATAAAAAGCTGCCATTCCGTAAAGACGTAAATCAAATAAATAAAGTTTTTATGGAGTGTCATTATTGCATGTGAGAAATACTGGCAAACCAACATAAATTTATATTGGCGCCCTTTATACTTTATTTGTAGATGATTGTCCAGGTAAATTTTGTTGTTTTTATACATATTTTGCCGTATTTTACCAGTCGTGTGTTGTCTTCTGGGTTCAATTACAACGCGAAGTGATCCTACTTGGCCAAGGTTAGTACAAATTTAACTGGAAGAATGGATAATATTTTACCAGGTTTTCTATTTAGAAACAGCTAATCTCCTTATATTTTTTATATTTAAATGGCATAAGCTCTGTAATTTATCGTATGTTTAGCCTTCTGTGCTTAATGGAATTATGCCCAACACAACATTCAAATTTTGAAAACAGTGCAGAGTTAAATAGCTTGTCTGTTTCTGTATTGTTTATTGTGGTAAAAAGTTTTGTTTTTGTTAAAAAAAAGTTTTTTTTGTAAAAGGTTGCAGCTCGATCCCAGGTGATACTCGTGAGAAAAATAATGTCCACACGCCGTCTCCATGCCCATTTGGTAAGTCTCGTCAATTTTTTTTTACGCTGCCTTAAATGAATTACTTGTTCTGCTGGTTGAGCGGTCAATAAAAAATGCAAAATTGTGTTAAAGACGCTACACCTGGCTTAGCATGTTTAAGCAGGCTCTCGCCTACACGAACAAAATAACGAAAACTAAGTAGAATAAAATTGAAAAGACTTCGAAATTAGTTCTTAAACGGAATAAAATTAAAACGGTCATAATGAGATCAAAACAATTTAAGTAAACAAAAATCAACCCCTAACTTTATCACCAATTCCACAAATATTTGTAACCCTAACTCAAAGTCGCACCCATTACCAGCCACTTTATTTTGATCGGTTTAGGACTTATACATTCAGGTTTATGTTTTATTTCGACTATAGTTTAGGTCTAAGACCGTAGTACGCATTACTGTGTTTATTAGCATTTTGTTTGGTCTCAATATAAATAATTTCCCTTTGGATTAAGTTTATTCCTGCGAACCTTTTGGGTGATACTGTTCTACAGAGCTATCATATCAAGATACCCCCCCCCCCTCCCCAAGCGCATCAGACAACGAAGTAACATTTGGCACGCGTGCGGCTTGTTGGACACCCCTAGGTTAAACACTATTTTATTTTAATTCTTGACGTCATGCGTGTCGCTTGTTTTGTGCTTCCCCGCTTTTTCGACATAAAAACTTCTTAATGCAAAACCTATTATCCCAAAAAAGCACAATGCACTCGCGTTTTGAAATTGTATGAAATGTAAGCTATAGGATCTCAATTTAGTTTTCAATCGTAAAACACGTTTACCTCCTCCGATTAATTTTCAAGTGTTTGTTGAGAGCTGTAAGGTCGTTCTTAACCGATGCGCCGCGGACTGGTGCCGGTCCGGGATATATTTTTGATAATTCGCCCAAAGCTGTCTTTCGTGTAGTTGGAAACTTAGTTTTCACAAACTTAAGTAAATGCAAAATTTTCGCGTTAAGCGGAATTTCGTCTCCTGTTCATGCCCTGTTAGCGTATTTTGGGGCCTATGTTGAGCACAAAAACGCCCCATGTAGTTAATGACAATCTAGCTCGAACTTTTAAGATTAATTTTACTTTATAATGACACAACGCAGTGTCATGCTTTATTATATGTCAATTCTTTGTTAAGGCTACATGCTTGCCTATTAACTATTTCTCTTTCTAAATCGATCGAGCAAACATAATAGAAAGCTTTAATGATGCATACAGTGTAAAAGGTTAATTTTAAAATTTAGCAAAATTGGAAGTAAACTTGGCCGCACATGGAAAAGTAGCCTTAATTGTGATGCCTCGCATTGGGATTACGCCAACATAATTATTCGTCGTAAAATGTCAGATTTTCATAATATCATTACCAGATTACCGCTAAAACTTCCATAGTGTCTGCAAAATTGAGCAGTAGGCTAATTAAATCCAATTCAACAACAAAACAATAACAAATGTGGGTTTTAGGTCCACGATGGACGGCAACTTGTACCACACCGTTGTGTAATAAAAAAGTACTACGTTACGACTTTTTGAAAGAGGAAAATGGTTGCGATGATGAAAAGTCCGATGAAAAGCATCACAACAAAAGGCCTAGTAAAAGTAAGAGCACATTATACAAAGTAATTGATTACAACTTTACAAGAGTACTTAACAGACAGATGCCTAATACAAAAGGTGAAATAGTACAGGGCTTTGTATTTATTTTATAGTTTTTAGACTAAACTTGAATTTGAATTTACTTTGTCGATCAGTATCTAACCCTAACTCATATCAAGGCTTCAATATAACTTATATGATACGGTTGGCAGACTTGGATAGGATGAGTAGAATTAGCATTACATACTTTTTGTGTTTTTAAATAAGATTAGAATTAGAATTACCGAATCCTACAAATCTAAAATTTAAACTATTATTTGAACTAGAATTACTTTTAATTATTTATAATCAATTCATTTTAATCGCAATTTGTTCTTCTAAGAATGTAAATGGTAAATTTTTGTGTGCTAGTTTTTATATGCTTTAGCGCGTGACGTAATAATGACCTATGCTTTTAAGATTGTAAAAATCACCTCCAAGTCGTTCCTGCCGAAGGAGATTAATTTAAATTTTTGTTTCGACTGGGTGACTAAAAAAGCCGTTGAACAAAATAGTATTTTTGGTAAAATCTGAATTACATTAGCAGTAGAATTAGACCACACACGCAATTCATAAACTAGATTAGAATTAGAATTAGCCGCATTTTGTTATAATTCATAGAAGACTAGAATTATCTAGTTGTCCAAGCCCGACTGTTGGCGCCAACACAATGCGCAAATCCCAAATTCAATCTCGTTGAAGTTGGGACATAAAACAGTTAAATCGTATACAGAACACTTGAACCACCGCGACGTGATAAGGCTCGTGGCTATTTTCGTTTGTCTCGTTGCGATCTTCCTCTTCGTGCCTCTCGTCACCATCCCGGCCGTCAGGAAGACCAAGCTCAGCGAGTCCTGGAAGTTTGCTTTTCGCCGTGGAAGCAAAAAGGTGAAGGTCGACAACTGAAGCACATTATACGTACGCACATTTGCCACACTTCTGTTTGAGCTTCGGCGATTTAATTTGAATTTATTCGAATTCGATCGTATAGCATACTTTATCTTTCAGCCGACTTTTTTATTTCCAATGTACATAACCCTATTTTGCACTGTTTTCTGAAAGTTATATTTCCTGTATTTTGTGAAATATTCCTTAAAACTGGACGTTAAAGGATTAAAGTACATTTTGGTCTGCAATGATGTTGTAATAAAATACATTTGAATATATTGACAGCACAAAGAGTAAAGAGTTTTATACATCGTCGAATCTTTTGAATCTCTCATGCAAAACCAACTAAAAAGCAGTCAAAACAATTTCCTAAAAGTAAGCAAACCTGTTTACGAAAATGGGCAAACGCAATGATGAATCAAAGAATTCTGTATTAAATTCAGGTACAAGGTTTGCGCCTGGTAACAGCTTTGCCAAAACAATATCTCCTAAAAAAACTTACTTAAAACAAACAAAAAAAACTGCTAAGCTACCTAAAAATCGTTATTTACAGGATCTCCCTTGTTACTTAGTCTATTAGAAGGAACTGAGAGTTTAATTCTCATGAAGAGAGTTATATATGTCTTCATTAAACTATTCTAGGATTGACAATATGAATATCGCTAAGTGGTAGCTAATGTTTTCTTGTAAAGTATAGGCACGTTCAGATATTATTATAGCTTCATTATTGTTCGGCTCGAAAGCTGCATGCGGCTTTTTACCCATGAGACTCTTATGTTGATCTTACACTTAACATTTTTCAGAATGTTTTGATTTCCTTTGGTTAAGTTATGGATTACTGTCGGTTTTGACTCAGACTGTTTGCCTAAGGCCAGCGTATTTTGAGTAACACTTTTAAAACAAATAAAACGCATAAAACATGCCCAAATAATATTGATATACCACATTATATTGAGAAATCTATATTTTTCATTCAATGCGTCGCATATCCTTCTAAATTAAAATTTTGTCTACTTAACGAAATAAAGGCACTGTTTTCGCGCTTCGCGCGATCGCTTTGTGGAAGTGAGTAAGAAATGGAGTGATTCATTTCGTTCCACGTGTGGTTCTTAGAGGTTAACCGAGTAACAAATGCGGCTCTTGGTATCTAATTGGTTGGGGACGCCCTTACTCTAGTCGAGTGCTTTTCAACCCGTGGGATGGTACGCACTTGTGCGAATGAAAAAAAATTGTAATGCGGAGGTCTAACGTCGTGCGGATGAAAATGGTGCATGTTATTATTTTTTATTATGTGTAAAACAGTAATCAAATAAGCTGGTGCACACACTTATGCGTTACAGGTACAGTAATATAGTCTCGTACAGTGTTTCATAGCAGCTCAAGCTATCAATTCTATATCGGTCCAGGCTTAGTAGGCGCACGGTTTTAATACACAAAACCTTTCATTGTTATTTCACAAATAAAGGTAAAGGTTGCCAACTTACTGTGTTTGGGTCGTGCGGATAAATATTTTCCGAAATAATAAAGTGCGGATGGAAATTTTAAAAGTTGAAAAGCACTGCTTTAGTCCAGCGTTTCTCAACCGGTGCGCCGCGGCGCAATGGTGCGCCATGGAAGGTTGCCAGGTGCGCCGCGAGAAAATGAGAAACAATGTAACAAAAAATCTGTAATTAGAATAAAATCAACGTCGGAATATAACACAGTTCGGAATAAGATAGAAAGAGGACCAATAGATAACAAACCCAAACCGCTATCGGATCAACAGTCCAGTGTCAAAACAGCGTCTGCAAAGACGCTGTTTAAAAAACATGGCTCATATAAGGCAGTGGCGGCGCCTAATCGTTTTATACCCGTTTCCTGCGGATGAGGATGTTATTTAGGCCACTTAGACCTTATACCGAAAATGTATTGCGTTTTATTATGGCGTTAGTTAATTCTTCTGGAATTCAAAGTTAAAAATTCAAATAACATATGTCAACATTCGAATAGTTAAAAATTGTCAATGCAGAATTAAACTGAAAACACTCATCCACAGATAAAATTAAAGCTTTTCTTAAAAAATGAAATTTGAAGAGGTAAAGTTAAATTAGGTTGTTTGGAGATGATTCTTTAATCAAAGATGACAATTCAGATTTATATTTTTTAATAAAGGACTATGTCTGTAAATAAAAAAGTCACTATTTTCTGTGAATAAACACTGAGCAATATGACTGGAGCCCTTATTGAAGTCCCAATGGTTGATCTTGGCTCTTCGCTAACAAAGAAAGAGGAACTATTGCAACATATCTAGCAGGGGCTTCCGCCATAAGACGCAATTGAAACAACATTAACTTCGGCAAAAAAAAACAGTTCGGAATAAGACCAAAATAGGACTAATACCTAATACTCGTAATAACGTTTAAATTTAGGCGTTATTTTGTCAATTTAGGTCTTATTCCGTTAAATTTCGGATTTATTCCGAGTTAGATGTTGTTGCTTTGGGGGCTTATTCTGTGTTTCCATCGAACTCTAGCTAACATACCGTGTGTTTTAATAATTTACAACATAAAAGGCCTATTTCATTTTATTTTAATTTTGTTAAGGCCTGTCTTATTGAGCACATGGTATTTTATAACAGGACTGTGGAGTCGGAGTCAGAATTGGGACTTGACGTACCGTAGACGATTTCTTTTGCTGAAGTCGAATCCACGGCCTGAGTCCGACGTGCGCAGTACAAATTTTAAAACTGATAATGCCGCTTAAAAACTGCAAATTGAAAAGGCGGAATAGCATGTGGTGGATATTTTTCAGCAATGGTTTGTGGGTGGATGAGATATATGACCCCCTACGAGGTGATTGTTGAAAATCCACCTTAATTTAGTTACGTAAATGGGTGAAATAAAGGCTGTAGGATGACTTGGAATTTGATGAAATCGCACATTTCACCGGAGTCGGACTCGGGAGTTGGAGTCGGGTTATTTTTAACCGACTCCGCAGGCTTCTTTATAGTTAATAAAATTAGGAGCCTGATGTAATAAAACCTGCCAGCAAAAAACAATATATACAAACAAAGTTAGCAGTCGACTCGCTCGTCTGGTGCGCCGCCACGTTTTGAAAGGTTTACACGTGCGCCCTGGGGTGAAAAAGGTTGAAATGCACTGCTCTAGTCTAACGAAAATACGAGATAATATATAAACATATTTATCTATTACGTAATAGTCCCACAACATTTTTTCTTCTTTTATATAATCAGTCTTAATGGCGCAAATTGCCGCGATACCATTACAACTGTGTTGCGATATTCATCAAGGTATTTTACTACTTTTTCTTAGGGTACTGGAACGAAAATGTGTTTCATTTCAGATGCATTTTACGCGCTGATTCCGAGTATAGCTTTAATTTTTCTCACATCACATGTTTAGGATATCGTCAATTTTTTTTTTGTTTTAATCGCATTGAAAATATGCACAGTTCTAATACATGACCATTAAAAACGTCTCACATAAAACGTTTTGCATACCTGGGTCAGGTCATTACGTTATTTTTTTCCAGATGTTTTGCAATATACTCCCCTTCTAAAATCCTTCGCATGTCTTTTTGTTCAACAATTACTGCACCAAGGTATTCTGGAAAGAAGAAGTTCAAGTAAAAGGACTGAAAATGCATTTTGAGTGACATGCATATACCCATGTATATGTTAAGCTAAGCAGATCATAAACACCCACCGTTAAACAACACAATTTGCATTTTCTAAAAAGATAGCACTCGGCAGCCACTAAGTGCCAGCCAAGCACGTGATTCTATAGTTTTATAACGTGCAACCAGCATTTTACAAGTATGTTGGCCCATGAGGATTCCTTTCATTTTGCTCAGTACCCGATCCGTTAGAAATTAGAGCAGTTTAAACAAAAAAGGTCTTCGACAATTAGAGCACCCAAAGGATCAAATATAGGTCTGACTTTTAAACTTTAAGGTGTTGGACAATGCACTAATTTGCCGTGTTGTAAACAGGTCATTTTAAAATGACTTAAGACAAAGTCAAGTCTTTTGGAATAAATAACAAGTCAAGTCCCAGTCCAAGTCATCAGTCGCGCAAGTGAAGTCCCAGTCAAGTCATAAGTGAAACAAATGTTACGGCCAACGTCTAAAAAGGAGGCAGAAACGTTAGTTGCGTTGTTAAGCTTTCGAAATGTTTACTCAAGCTCGCCCAAAACCCGACTGCCCACATTCGTTTTCGACTACGCGAAACACAACAACGAGAGAAAGAAATTGTGTCTGTGTCAAACGTAACTAATTATTAGGTGACAACGAAAAACGTGATAAGATAAGAAATAAAGCGTGAAAGGTGAGGTGCAAAAGTGGAAAAGCGATATAAAGTGAGTGAGAAAGAAAGAGTAAAAAGAACAACAAGAGTACAAACGATAAAGCAAATAAACAATACTAACCGAAAACAATAAATAAATCGGTGCAACACAAATCAACTTCGGTGCAACACAAATCAACTTCAATGTCCTTGTCCAAAAATAAAATGTTAAACAATTAGAATTTTTAAACTCGTACGATTATGAACAACAACTGAACTAAAAAATAAGAAAAAAACGCAACATTATAGAAAGCAATTTGTTTTATGTGCAAAAATTCGGATAAATAGGCCAATTTTATAAAAAATACTTACATTTGAAAACATTTCATTTCAGCCCAAGTCATTTGTCCAAATGACTTAAGTCAAACGCTAACCAACACCCTAACTCAAATATTGTGCGTTGATTTCCTAATTACAAAAACGCTTTACGCGTCCCAGTGCACCATTGTGTGACTAATCCTTTATACCCTGGACCCACCCGTGTTTTAGCTTTTCCCCAGCGTTCAAATAATTATTAAATTACCGTACATTATTTGGGTTAGGGTTGGCGTTTGTTTAGGTATCTCAAGTAATATTCATCTCACACTTTTTTTTATCTTTTGTGAATTTTCAGCAAACTGCTATTTGTTTAACAAGTATACATAAAGCGGCGTGGTTTTATAAATCCTACTATGCATACGTTATTAAATATTGTTATGACTCTGGCTAAAAGTTCCTCTACGGTATACCCAAGTTGTATATCGGGTATGTCTTATTACTACATTAGTACATCATTTTCAAGCAAGTTTGTTTCTTATTATCTAATACAAGCAGTTGAGACTTATTTATCTATCTCGTAGGGCTGTTTAAATCTGTCTGGAAAACACAGATCTCGCTAAACTCCACGTTAACTAACGAACAATTCCGACCATTCCGTAACGCCTAATTTGTGTTCTAAAAATCCTAACAGCTGCAAAAAAATACTAGTATTAAACGTTTATATTAATTCTGACTCCTAAAGGACGATATAAGAAAGATTTACAATTAATTTGAAAATTCTTAGTGCGCGATTATGGATTTTTGCGATCTCCTACCTACACATTATGGACGCCGAGTTTGAGGCGCTTATGGTGCCAAGAGCATCCCTAGTGAAAACTTGGGTGCTCATCCGCCCTAAACAATTGTTTATAATAACTTAGCGAAATAAACGCGCCGAAATTTTTATAGAGCAATATCTCCAAAAGTTGTGACATTACACATTTAACATTTTTACACAGCCTTTGGGTTGGCTAACGCTTTTCCATCGTTAAAGTTTGAACTTGTTGGTTCGAAAGATATTTGTGAATATCGCTGAATATTAAATATTGATGCTTTATTATTAGTTGATGCGTCAAGCGTAACACAACACCAGATTGTAAAGCACAACACAGTGAAATAGACAAACGGTAAATTGCACGCTTCGCTGAGCGTGAAGCGACACGCAACCATGCACGTAACAAATATTTATATGGAAACACAAAATAAGACCTACATAGCAACAATATTTATAGCAGGATAATTCAGACCAACGACATGATAAAGCAAAATACACAGTTATATCCACGACAGAATAAGATCTAATTCGTCTGAATAAGACCTAAACCTGGCGGAATACGTCCTAAATTATTCGAAATAAGGCCTAAATGGCCAAAATAACGCCTGAAACTGTAGGTAGGCGGTATGGGACGACCAGGAGCCGTGGAATCGGCCCTTTCGGGTGTCGACGTTTGGTACGCCCTATAGTTCAGCGGTCCGGAACCTTTTTAGCTGAGGGAACCATGTAGGCCAAATACTCTTGGTCGTATTGCCTTGAGAGCCATTGTAATACTGTTTGAACATCTAGTTAAAAGTTGGCTAAAAATAGTAAATTGAGCAGGACCCGTTTATTTTGTCTATTTAAAGGACAGAATATGCTATGCACAGAAAATGAATTAGTTAAGTTTGCGCAACTTTGATTACGGAGTACAGTTTAACGAATAGTGCCTTGTGGTTATTAAGATTTTGCTTTAAACGGGATAACAGTCTCTAAATAAATACGATTCGCGCGAAGCAATGAAAATTTGCTAATATGTGTGTTAAAAAAGGAAAAATAAAGTTAGGAAAGCGGTCGTGGCCGCGGGCAGTTGATTTGGGATCATGCTGAGAAATAATAGCTTAAATTAATCTGCAAGCAATTCTTTCATCAAAAGAGCCATTAGGCGTTACGAAAAGAGCCTAGTTGTTTTGGCAGCGGATTTTGTCCCCTGTTTGGGGTTATTGGGGGTTAATAGAGGACGTACGAAATTGGATTAAAGTGAGATTCTCGCTCGTCAATCACTTGGTAAAACAAGTTTGTTAACCTAGCGAGCGAGCTCGTTTTAGCAAGTTAGCGATATTTGTTTTTCCCAAACTAATTTTGCCCAAGAGTGGGTTTTGAAATTTCGTTTGGTTCTTAAAACTCTATTGCTTAAATTTACTTTCCTGCATTTTTCGTTGGAACAAGTAATATATTTTACTACACAAAAAATAAGGCAGTTAAAATATTTCGGAAAACTGTTCGGCGCGTTCGCGTTAAACGTAGAAACTCAGAAAGAGTCGTGAACACTAAATTACTAGTTTGATAGACCTTAAATATCACGACGTCACTGTGGTTCAAAAGGAAAGGTTTTTGTCGCATAAAGATAAACGATAGGCTTGAAAGCCTATGAATTAAGAGCGCGGAAGCGAACCGTAATAATTCAGGGGGTAAACTATATTGTGGTGCCGGCTCGGCAACCAAATAGTCATATCTTGCCCCTAATTATCTAAATGGAAGTGTACGAAGAAAGAATACATCGCTTTGAATTTTTCTTAAAAAACGATTTTTTGTAGTGCTTGACGGGCGTTGTGATTTGTCGCGTAATATAACTGTTAGCGTTTGGGTAGCAGCACTATAGTTGTGAGCACGTTGGTCTCGTTTTTATGAAACCGTTGTGGAAAATTTTAATGTTTGACACAGTTGTGATAAATTATAACAGCGACTTAAGTGAACTTCATTTCTGTTTTAATAATATGCTTAAGAAAAGTCTCTTTAGTTTACTGACATATCGGACTCTTCATTTATTGCAGGGGTTGAGCAATTAATTTTTACAGCGGGTCGCATGAGAAACATAAAATATTATGGTGGGCCGGGTCAAAAATAGGATCTAAAACATACATATTATGACGTCATAATGTGACACTAACGTAAGAAACCTGTTTGTGACACTAACGTAAGAAACCCTGTTACATTAGAAGTTTTGCGCGAATGTCCCACTGAAGTGTAATTTGTTTAAAGAAAATGCAAAATTAAGCACAGATAAACGATAAGCAAAATACTCGATATATTGGTACAATAAGTTGTGGGGGCGCGTTGACCCAACAGCTGCAAGGTTGCACAAAAACACGTACAGAGTTAGGTCGAAGCACCCAAATACTTTCAATGCATAGTTTCGAAACTAGGCCATTATACAAACTATAGGCACGAGACCATTTATCATATTTTTGGCTTCTTTGAACTACGTAAACCTAAAACTTTATCGCGCTTCGCAAAAATCTTGTTTTGTCGCGTCGTATATATTCCTTTCAGGGAATCTCTTCAAGACGCCATGCTAACCGGGAACTATCAGCAAAGATAATTCTGCCAACCTACATAATGGCGTTTCCCCCAAAACCAAACATTTCCCTTTATCATGGATAACCGACATGTGGATTTTTTAAACCAAACTAACTTCTTTACCGCCTTTATAAACGTAATTAGAGGCAATTAAAAGGCAGACAAATACTCGCTAGAGGTGAGAAATATGACTAAACCTACAAATATTCTTACATAAAAAAAGGAATTAAAAATACTTGTTAAATCGGTTTGTATAGTCTCACAACTTATTGGTTTTATTCGCTTTGCGCAGCAAATTTTACGACTATATGTTGCGGTAAATTGTAGACTGACGATTTCGCTTACGACCTATATCAGCCAACCAGGTTGATATTTCGTATTTAAAAAATAGGCTAACGAGCATTAAAAAAGGTTTAAGACACATGGTAAGCCACGAACTGTTTTGGTGGGCCACAAACTGTAAAATTTTGAGCCCCGGAATAAAAAGTTTAAGAACAACTTCCCTAATCTGATTTAATTCAGCATGAGAAAAACAAAGGCTAGAGCAGTCATAATATGAAATTTTGGGTTTACAGTTGTCTGGGAAAATGGCAAGTAGAAACCGTTGCGTGTAATTAGTAGCAAATTATGCAATGCATGTTGTATATTAAACTTAGGCATCATTTTTGCAATTTTCAAGATTTTTGGCAGGCTGATCTTTGTTTTTTTTAAGTTTCCCAGATTACATAATAAAATTATTCCCAAAGACCAAAGGCATTGCCGCCCCCACAGTCGGAAAGGGAAGGGGGCACTTGCCTCATCTGGAATTTCAAAATGTGATAAAAGATTCTACTGATGCAAAATATATAAATTTCTACTGATATTAAATCGTATGTACATATTAAAATCACAGGCACTGAATTAAATTATGTGTCTATATTCATATTGCCCCCCTCTGGGAAAGTTTATGCGGGCGCCTCTGACCAAAAGTAAACTCACTAACTTCGGTTGATAAGTATTGAGCCAATTATGTCTGTTGTCCGTGGTTATTCAGGAAGCCATTAGTCTATATATACGAGATAATGGTCTTATTCATATTTATTTTAAAAGCCTTACTGTTGTGTTTCATAGTAGTGTTTTAGTGCAGTAAGGCAACGTTGTCTAAAAAATCCTGTTTTTGATGGAATTCGACAACTATACCAAAGCTTTTCGTTTTTAAATGTTTGAGTTTTTTATATCTAGCTTGTGTTGGTGTTTTTCATTTTATTGGAAATCGTTACAGCCTGCAGATTACGTTTTTACAAGTAATGTAAGTTACAACCCATTAAAATTAAAATTACCGTAAAACTGCCAAATAAAATGAACAACTATTTTGTCGTAACTGGTTTGGTTCGCGGGACTGTGCTAAAAAACAATAATGTTGTCAAACCAAACAGTCGCAAAAGTAAAATCGTAACACATGGCGGAAACGCAGGAAGTTACTAATATCCAAAACAGGTCACAATAAAAGCGATAGAAAATTCGTATCAGTGCTTGGTTTATAGGCTGTGGAAAATATGTTACAAGCTTTCGGCAACAGTTTAGCCTATACTAGTATTATGGCTGCATAGCTAACGAAAGAACCAACAGTGTCATAAATAGCGCTAATCAAATTACAAATGCCTAATTATTGCTACACATTTTTTGTTCAAAATATAGCAGTGCTAAAAAAATAACTATACGCATTCGCTGTGTTATGTGACTACACACGTTGTATCACAATCGTTTTTTTAATGAAGATCAGAGCAGAGGTTTTCAACCCAGTAGTGAACCATGACACTGTTTTCAGTGGGCCACAGAGCTTGGCATACAGCGATATCAGAAATCATGTCATTGTGATCACATTTCAGTCCGACAGATAAATAGCGAAAACCTAGACCTAATGCTATGTTTGTGACACCATTTATTTTTACAATGTGTTAGATTTCTCGCCACCCAACGTGCGACACGAAAGTCGGGAAGTTTGTCCAAAAGTAACAATCGCCTTTGTTACGTTAATTGTTTAGTTTGGTAGCAAGAATTTTGCCTAGTTTAGGACAATGTTTTGTAACAAAAGGTTTGGCTTGCTCTTTAAACGAAAAACTTAAAAAAAAAAAAAAATTGTTTTACATGTTCTCGGAAGTAATAGCCTGCCCTAAATTAAGGGAAAATTCAATTGACGGCAACGTTGAACTGCTTGGCTTGACATTGCCGGTGAGAACTTGGGACTCTTCCAATTTGGTAAGTAGAAATACCAGCGCACATTGTTTGGGTAGGGGTGTCGCTTAGCGTTTAGGGGTGGTTATTAATCATGCATAACCCACCCAAACCCGAACGCTAACTCGCACCCTAACCCAGATAATGTGCATTGCGGTATGCGGTATCCGTTTTTTGCGTTACTTTCTGGGTACCAAATAAAAAAGCTCCCAAGTTCTTATCGGCAATGTCAAGTCAAGCAGTTCAACGTTGCCGTCAATTAAATAGTGAGCATTTTGAACGTAGCTAACTAGAGTAATTATGTTCTCTGTTTCGAATGATTAAATGTAAAGTTGCCATAGTACGCAATATGGCTTATTTTTTACTGTAGTGAGTTTTGAGTACAGCGTTGTGGCATCTGCGTCAGTTGAACAGCCACATGTTGCATGACTTGGACAGATCGTAGTTGGTGTGCCTATAGGTGTTACTTGTGTTGATCTTACGTTGACGCTTTGTTTTCTTGATAGAAAACCACTCTCCACGAAAAGGCATGCGTCTTTCATGGTCTGTTTATATATTGAGCTACCACTTGCCTGGGCGGTCCCAAGCCACGCCATTAAGTATCGGGCGTCGTAAAACATTGAAAATAATCTGCAAGCTTTATTAATCTATTGTGTTGAGAAAATTAGTGTTTTTTATTGAACGTTAATGGGCCAACGCCATTTTTTGGCTATTTCAGGATGCCATTGATAAATACGAGGTAATGGGCCTATTTATCTTAAAAACCTTACTACTGTGTATTGGAGTTGTGTTTTAGGGCAGTAAGGCAACGCTGTCTACGAAATCCTGTTTTTAATGGTCTTCGACAACTGCTATATATGCTTTTTTAATGTTTGGGTTTTTTTATATCTAGCTTGTGTTGTCGTTTTCCTTAAATTGGAAACTGTTACAACCTGCGGATCTACCTTTACTTTCTTTCAAGCATTTTTCGTTAAAACAAGTAATAGAATTTACAACGCATAGAATTAAGCAGTTAAAATATTTCGGAAAACTGTTCGCATTAAACGTGGCAATTCAGAAAGAGACATGAACTTAAAATTAGTAGGTTGATAAAAGCCTTAAATATCACTGTGCGTTCAAAGGGACAGTTTTTGTCATATAGAGATATACGTACGCTTTAAGGCCTAACCCTAAGGATTAAGGACGCGGTCTCACGGCAACCAAATAGCCATATCTTGCCCATAGTTATCTGAATGGAAGTGAACCACGAAAGAATACATCGCTTAGAATTTTTTCTTGAAGAACGATATTTTGTAACGCTTGACGGGCGTCGTGCCGTTTTCCATTTCTTGCGCACCAAAACTGTATAGGGTAGTAGCACTTTTATAGTAGCGAGCACGTTAGTCGCGTTTTCATGACGCAGTTGTGGAAAACTACGTTGTATGACACAGTTGTGATAAATTACAACAGCGACCTAATTTCTGTTGTGATATTATGCTTATATTTTCTGTTGTGATATTATGAGTTAAGTCTCTTTGGTTTACTGGCATATCGGCCTGTTCATTTATTGCATTAACCCAGTGGTTCTCAACCGGGTGCCGCGACACCCTGGGGTGCCATTTTTAATGCCCAAGGGTTTTTAATGCCCAAGGGATTTTTAATGCCCAAGAGAAGAGATATTTGGGAATCTTTAAGAATCTAATTTTTGCTCAACTCGTACAACTTTTTGTGTAGGATTAAAGTCAAATGAATCCAATTAAAACTTACTACGTATTGTAGAGTTGTTCCTTTTTTCACGGTATGACTTTTTTAAGTTGTTTTTGGAAACCAAAGGGAAGCATGCATATTAATATTTTAATAATTTATTTTAATAAAAGTCTGATTGCTGGTAAGTTAGGTTGCCTTAAGTAATGTGTAACAAAATTCTGATCAATATCTTGTTTACTTCCGGGGATATTACGCGATGAAATCTCGAGCTTCATGCTTTCGATTCGAAAAAGAATTTCGTTGTTTATGTTAAGAAATGTTTTGACAAGTAAATCACTTCTGGAAGATTAAATGTTTAACTTTCGACTGTAAATATAACATTTTAAATGTTATTTTTAAAATGTTGGCCTACAGTCGCACAAAAATTTTCACATGCCTCTATTTAAACAGATATTATAAAAGTTAAATTACCTTTTTTATTAAAAAGTAATTTACAATTTGATTAGTGAAACTAAAATCGAATGCATTATGATTAGGGTCGTATATCCAATGGCATTCTAATTGATTAACCGTATTTTTGATTGCCATACGTCTTATATACGCGAAACAATACTCGTTAAATGTTTTACGGTTTCATCTTAGCATCCCGAACTTTTTAACCGCATGTCTAAGGTCTAAGCCGTGGTTTCTCAACCGTGGTCCTTGCCCCCCCCCCCTGGGGCGTCACGGAGCGGTCATTGGGAACCATAACTCTCTAACTAGGTATTGCACAACCAAATATTTTCAACATATTTCAGTTAACTTAAATTCGTTTTTGTGAGGTTTGTAAGGTTTCTGACACCTGCTTTGACTTGTCAAGTAATAGTAACGCATTAATAGAACGAAAATGAAATCAACGCGACGAATGTAGTAACATCGCTTGGCTCAGTACAAAACAGAGCCCAATAGAAAAATACCTTGGCGGAGTACAAGAACAAGCCTTGTAATGAGTAACTAAGTTAAATTGAATTAAAATGACTAATTTGTTAAATTTTTAGTAAGTGCATTTATTCGTTGATTTAAATTTTAGTAAGTGCATTTATTCGTTGAATAATGGCTGTAGGTTATTTATTACTAACGTGAAGAAGTAAAACAAGTTAAACGACGTTCAACACAATGCTATAGGTGTTTTTATAAGGAGGGGGACCACGAGGGTTGAAAACTTTTCAAAGGGAGCCACGAAGCATAAAAGGTTGAGAACCACTGGTCTAAGCCCTGAAAGCCAAGGTAGCGACGGAGTGGCACCCAAACCAACAACTGTGGATAGCTTTAAGCCGCATTATAATCTTCTCTTTTCAAGTCAAGCCGAGCATTACCGCTGTTCTACCGATAGATCGTAGTATGTGATTACTAGGGATGTTCATAGTAGAATCCCAAGGTTTTCTAAAATATTTAATCTAAGTTTTGCGACGTATTAAAAAAATTGCAAGGATCCGATATTCTACGTTAAACATCCCTATAGTGATTATACGAACAGTGATTTGTTTGGCAAATTGCGTTTAAGAAATCCCCTTACAAATCTCAATTTTACAAAATTCTGTTTTTTTACATTGGTATCAAGATGGATTTTTAACCCAGTTTACGGATTTCTTAAATCCTCACGTCAATTTGGGAATTCTGGTGACATGTTTATAATTATTAATTTAAGTTTCCAAAGTATTCCATTTTAATTAGACCCTTTTTCATAAATGTGTGACGTAACCATTATTTCAACCCAGGCCAGTTAAATAGCTTCTGCTCGGTTCAAAGGCCAAAAAGGGAGATTCCAACCAGACTTAATGGCATCGTAGGTCGCAACAGCTGAAACTGAATGAAATTAGAGACAAACAAAAAAACGTCTCAAAAAATGAATACTATTAACTTGGAATGAGGTAAAAGTCAAAATTTAAAATCCACCTGGGTTTTGGTATAATGAACATACATTTTGCACCAACGGCATGTTTCTGTAACAGAAAAATTGATAATACATGACAAAATTAAAATACCACGGTTTTGCCATCCATATGAAACCGTCCAACAAAAAAACATTTCTGTTTTAAAATGAAAATTGCTTTCTGGTCAAACCGCTGCACTAAACGCATAACTTGGCCAAAACTTTGAATGGTTAAACAATCTGTAAGAAACCATTACGCTTTGGCCTAAATTACTATTTTGTAATTTGTTGTAACTAGCAAATACCATCTCAGAGTATGTTTGTCAAAGCCAATAGCCGAACTTCAATGAAATGCAACCCGTGACGTTTTAAAAGTGAAACTTGATTTGGACGGTTAAAGTGCGTTTTAGGCCTGCACTGCAAACTCCGAATAAGAATAAAGTTATTTTTAACGTCTTGGAGGAAATATAGTTTTTTTTTTCAGGAATATTGCAAAGCCGTTCTCTTGGGACGTACACGTTTTTTGTTTACAACGAACATCCGCCCGGCGTCCAACCGACTAAGCAAACCATCCAAACCCAATATATTTATAGATTTCAATTAATAGACCTATAATTAATATAATACTGATAAAACCATTTATTGAATGGTTACAGAAATGTGTGGACTTACTTTGGTATGCATAAACTTTTCCAAGGCCTTGAAATTTATTGCTATATGCACTCTTCGTTCGCTAAGTGTATACTCAAACAAAAAAAAAATAAAAAAATTTTTTTATTTTTTATTTTATTTTATTGCTATATGCACTCTTCGTTCGCTAAGTGTATACTCAAACAAAAAAAAAATAAAAAAAAAAAAAATTTTTTTTTTTTTTTTTTTTTTAACAAAAACATGATTTTTTTTTTTTAACAAAAACATGACGTTCAAAGTATGTTCTACGTGTAATTAATTATAAATAGTTAGTTTTATTTTTGTTTTCCATCATACCCATTTTGTAATGGTCCAGTCGTTGCGTCAAGACAATTAGGACGTACGTAATTTAAATATGTGTCCTTAAATTAAAATCCATGGCATGCACGAAGATCTTGAGCCCAATAGACATACAATGCAAAATATTGTATTAAACTTGCGACCCCTAAGGATGGGACTACGAAATATACCCTATGAAAGCAAGGGAATGGATCTTTACCGCGGTCTGGTAAAATCATAGAAGGGTTATTTAAGGAAAGTTTCACTGTGCCCTTCTGTTGTACCGCTAAATAGGCATTTGCAGTCGATTCGACTCGACTCATGTCGGTAAACCATTAATTTTGGACAGCTAAAACCTTAAAACACAAAAGTTTAATTTAAGCACCAAAATTGTAAATTGACTGGGCAAGCTACAAAGCTTAACTTCGAATTGCACAAGGTTTATACGAAAGTTGTGTGGTTTTATTTGGGTTGGTAAAATAGGAATTTAACAAAATGCTTGATAATTTTCCTATTCTTTGTAGAGATTTTAGTTTATTCAGTGCCTTGGTTGGTATTTTCACAATACTCTTAATGGTTTATGCCAACATATGTGTATGTCAATGCTTTGAGTGCTAGCCTCGTAGGGTTATAGAGCAAGGGTTCTTAACCAGGGGTGCGTGTACTCCTTGGGGGTGGTACGTAGCATCAAAGAAGGGGGTACGACATGCAGTGTGAAATAATGCGCTATTTAGGCATATTTGTGAAGAAACGAGTTACTTTATGTTTATATGTCTATTATGGTTGGGTTTACACTATGGTGTCATAGTGCAGCCTGCAGACGAGTGAGCTGACGTTAGTTGTTATATTCCGTTATTAGTGTTTGCGCCCCGTGTAAAAGAGCAATAAGTAGTGAAAGAATTCCTATTATTTACTGTTTTGAATTCTAGTTTAGTTGAGAATTAAAGAGTGATATATGTGTGTGATGTGTCTATTTTAAAGAAACAACCTCGTTTCAATTGGATCATTTTCGAAAAGCAACATCAGAAATTCCATTACTAAATTGACTTATTGTTAGTGTGTTGGAAATTGTGTTGTACTTACAAGATTGTTTTTAATGCATGCATTTAACACGTAAGTCATAAATACATTGAGTTTAATTCCTAATATTGGAATTTTCCGTCGGCCATTGTAGGGGTACGAAAAAATTTCATGAAAACTCAAAGGTTATACGAGCGCTAAAAAGGTTAAGAAACACTGGTATAGAGCATTGGTTCTTAAATTTTTTACCTCGCGGACCCCTTATGCTTTCTTGAAATATCGAAAATTCCATCAAAACTCTTGAACTAATAAAAAACAATATATACGGATATAGGTAATAATAAATCTGAAAATCTGGTGCTACCGTTTAAAAACGAATTGTAATAAAATATTGACAACTTTCGTACAATTGTTATTGCTTTAGTAAAAGTAGAAATAGAAGTTGTCTTTATTTCTACTTTGACCTGATGAAGCACGGTTGCGAGAAAGCTTGTCAAGATTTTGTCGGTGTCAAGGACCAGTAAGGGTCCCCAGAAAATAAACTGTTCCCCTTCGAGGTGACAGCCGCACCAAATAGTTTCTCTACATGTGACTAATTTGTGTTTTTAGGATACGACCAGGAAACTTTTCATATAGTGGAAATTTTAAAATAAAAAAAACAAAACTTTGCAGTTGCCTTTTAAATCGCAAAATATCGGTCGCCTATATTCTCACAGCATGTGATCATATTTGCCATATGAAAACACGTTCGGTAACACCTTAAAGTATGAGTCATAGCCATATAGTATCAGTAAATATGTAAGTATGAGTAAATATACACTCCGCACAAACGAAGTTATCTGCAAAATAGTTTGTGGTGCAGTCAGTAAGCAGAGCGTACTCAATTAACCAGGTGCTAACACGCTGCGTGTTTCCGCTGCAATCATAACCAAAAACTCGGTTGACCGTTAAGCTGAAGTGGCGCATTACGACGTGAATGTTGAAAAATGAGATCGTGGTTAGTTATGATGGTGCGTCTAAATGTATACACGGCACGTGGAATCCAAAAAAACGACTGTTAACGCAAGCAATACCAGCCCGTTCGACAACATATTAGAGGAGACGATTATGTGTTTATGTATTAACATGACACTGGATAATGATGCGGGGAGAGCAGGTTGGACTAATAACAGTATAGCGGACGTATTTAGGAAGGCTATCCAAATCAGTTTGCATTTTGAGCTGTGCAAGTGCTGCGGTTTGACAAAAACATGTATAATGAAAAAAGGACATAAGTAACAACTGCCAATACGACTAGCATATGGTTGGTGAGAGTTGACCCACTTCACAATCCTGTTAAATTGTTTGAGCAAAAAATTACAAACGAGTATAGCCGAGGTCGAAGTCTGTCGTCCATTATCTGACCAACCGTAGTGTATTAGACAAATGTCGTATTGTATCATTATACCAGTGCTCCGCAACCCTATTTTACTTTCGCCAAACTTACAAAGCTAAAAAATTCGGTGGCACACCTACAAAACATGTATCATTCGAGCAGGTAGACACATGAGCAAATATCCAAGGCAGCGGATAGCGTTTCATGATAAAATGGACCGAAAGCGCAACAAATATAACGTATTACATTGCTATACCCGTAATTTTGCGGTCGTCCCAAAACTTTTAAGCTGCTTAAAGTACTGAGATTGTACTTCGTTGCGATAGAGAATTAGGAGATATTAGGGACTTGTAAATAACATTCGGAATATAATACCTGACCATTGTTGTTTGGGCTTTAAATTTGTTTTCAAAACAGAAGCCAATATTGATGATACAAATGCAAACCGAAACAGTTTTGAATAAGGACAAAAATACCAATCGTTTTACAAAGCCAATTTATTTGTTTCGAGTGTGCGGATAGTATTAGCCCTGGCATACGCTCAATTGCCAGTCTTGGCGTACATTTGTCGGGTTAATCTTACAACTGAATATACTTTAGAAAAGTGCAAGTACAAAGCTCGGAACAAAAACCAAATTACCGTATTATTTTATTTGTTACGTCCATGTTGTTTTTATATTGCATAGATTAGTTGTTATAAAAGAATGAACGAAAATGACAAGAAATCTCCGGTACGGCAAAAGTGGACTAAGTCTGTCGACTTTATTTTTGCCACCGTCGGTTGTTCAATTGGCCTTGGCAACGTCTGGAGATTCCCATATCTATGTTTCCAATATGGCGGAGGTATAACAGTCTTTTGTTTTAAGGTTAAAAACACTACAGTATATGATTATAAATATAAACATCTTTTTAATCCGAACAAATCACAAACAAGACAATAGCATTAATAGAGCTATATTTAATTAATTTGAACCATGTTTTCGTATGCAGAAACTTTAGGTTCGCGACCCATAGATTGAGAAATACTGATATAAAGTATAATATTGAACATCTTTTCCACAGCTTCCTAAAGATTTTTAGCTTTTATAATCTGTTTGTTTTATATGAAATAACATTTTTGTCCTTTTTCTGGCTTTTAAAATTGCCTTCAGCGTCTGATCATCTGCGGTTTAAGAACTTATCCAAACTGCTTAAAAGTTAGCCGTAAACTTGACTAGTTAATATGAGTTCTTTATAGGTTATAGGGCACGAATGCTAATAATTAGATTAAAAGTTATCTTGTACCACAGTCGTATGCCTAAAAGAATTGCTAAATAATATGTTCCATACGGGGTAATACCTAGGAGGAAGGAACTGTATTTTGTCCATTTTAACTATTTGAATCCAAGTATTTTTCGAATGTAAAACCGTTTTTAATATAATTTCTCCCATTTTGATCAAATCCGGTTTAGAATAAAGGCGCCGTTTGACAAATCTCTCTCTCACCAAATGAACGCGCTGCGGGTTTCTTAAGGGTTATTTCTCTATTACGTCAAGTTTAAACGCAACTGTGACGCCACGTTTTAAAGTACCTTTGCTTCATTAACTTTCAAAACAACTTCGTGACGTCTTGTCAGAATGTTTATAAAATATAAACAATTCTGGATCCGCCGTGGTTTCATATAGTATTTTGTTTATTGATTTTACTTAAGGTGCGTTTCTCATCCCATATCTGCTATTTGCCTCGTTTATTGGCATTCCACTAATTTTGATGGAAACAACTCTTGGCCAAAAAGTCAGAGGGGGACTTTTCAAGAGTTGGACCACAGTACCCATCTTTAAAGGTTAGTTGCATTAGTCAACATTGAAACATGTATGTTTTTTCTTAACATCTTATGTCATTTTGACTAATCGTATACCTATCGGGCGTTGCCATATTAGATGAAGCTTCATGATTTATCACGATTACCTCGTGATCTAAATACAAAATGTTTGGTGCAAAATATTTTGTTTAAGCTAGTGATGTCGTACATTATGTTTTTACATTTTAAACAATGTCTTTCGAGGTGTATTAGCAGTATTACATAAAATGTAGTTGTTAAAACAGTTTGGCCAGGAGCTTTAATTGTAAATGTTGCGCACACCCCAAAATAGTAGCTATATAAACCAAGACAACTTTTTTACAATCCAAAATTAACTTAAAAAGTATACCTGACAAATTCAAGCGTCCAGGATACTATTATACTGTCCGACAAAACTGTACTAATTTGCCAAATTTGCCGTTTATCGAAAATATCGTAATGAAAATAAAAAATGCAAAAATCCAAGGCTATTTTATTGTTTAAAGTTAGTGCTTGGATCATTTTGGAAACAGCCCGAAAAATTATTTACCTTAACCAAGGGAATTAAAACAAATCTAACGCACGGTAAAACAAGTGATCCTGTGTAATTAAAGAGTATAACTTTGATATTTTTACTTCCAGGTGCGTTTCGTCTTTATACGAATGCTCAATGGCCTTAACCAAGGTTGTATGATATACCCATACAAATCGGTTGACAGCACATTAATTACTAAAATGCGAAAACAGTCTTTTATGCTTTTCCGTATGTTCAGGCATTGCTTTCGCCGGCCTCGTTCTCATCTTGCACAGTAACGTGTATTATCCAATCCTGATGGTTTGGATGCTCAAATACATAGTCAGCAGTTTTTCATCGCAACTGCCCTGGTCTCATTGCGGCAACGAGTGGAATACAGCTGCTTGTTTCGCACGCAATGCTTGGAATAAATCCGGTGCAAATGAATTCAACGCTTCGTCGATGAATAACCACAGCAATGAGGTATCAAAAGCGACGCCCGGGGAGGAGTTTTGGAAGTAAGCGAAGTTGTTTCTCACAGATGCAACGCAGCATTTTTTTATCTTTAAACTAAACTTTCGGTAGTTGTTTTTAATTTAATTACGCTCGTTTTATCTACTAACATTCTTTCTTTATCTGATACAAAAACTCATGGTTTTTAATGGGGATGTCCGATACTTGACATTTTTAAACCGTTATCGGTTCCCGATATTTTTGGACAAAAAGTATCGCGATCCGATCAGAATTCCGAATTTTGCTAAAATTGATTCAAAAACGAATAAAAATGCACATAGATCGCTTACAAAATTCTTTCTGAAAATTGTCGTCGATAACCAGGTCTTCGCTAAATTTCTGCATTTTTTTACGTTGTATTTCAATCGTTTACACAACATTTTTTCTAAAATAACCGGCATCATGTTTTTGTTTCGCATTTTTATAGTTGTTTGTCTTTTTGAAATGATAAAAACATCCACTAAAGATTTTTATAATTTTGCATAAACCCGACAAAATAACCAATAGTCAGTACAACATCTGAAACGTGTGTTTGGCGACGCCAAGGCATTATTAATTCAGTACTTCAGACAGCAATATGTTGTTTAAGTCAATGTATGTCTAATAAGTCATACTTTTGTTAAAATAATATATGTTTAGGTAAACACTTTCAGTCAATTTCTTATTTTTAGATCGAAATATAATCTCCTAACATATTGGGTTTGCTACCTCTATTGTTGTTAAACCAATACTATTTGATAATTTTGTGCTTTAAGAAACAATTGATCGTTGGATCGCAAATTTAGGATGAAATTACTATGTTAATTTGATATTAAATCGGTACCGATAACAACCTAGTATCGGACGAGTTCCGATATTACAATTTCTCATCGGGTATCGGCTCCGATCCGATATTATCGGACATCCCTAGTTTTCATCATCCCAAAAAATTTGGCAGGTATGACGTGTTGGGGATTTCGCCGAGCTTGGAACACTTAGGCGGCCTCCGGGGTGATCTCGTGTTGTATCTGGCCATTTTGTGGATTGGATTTTATTTGTCAACTTTCAAGGGAATCGGGTGGACAGCTAAAGTAAATCAGTTCATATATTTGTGTATGATTAACCGAGTCGTTCACTGAGGTTAGGGATAACCAAACCAGATGAGTCATGACTGACGGTCGCGGCCCGGTATTATTTTGTCTCCAATTTTATTGACTTGGTTTTATAATTGTAAACTAAGGAAATATTGAATTTGCTTCATAGCGTTGAGGCTCATTACTTTTAGGTAAACCAATTCATCAAAATTTATGTTGAATTTGCATTCGAGAAACATTTCGTGCAATCAACTGGGTTTTATTAACCTTGTAGGACGCATCTTTTCCGCGGCCCGGATAGTTACATGTAGCTCTGTCCACAGTTAGATATTTATAGTTAGTATGTACGAGAGATCACCAGTCGTATACCACAGTTTAATCAATTCTAGTTTTTAATTGTACTTGGTGTAATAAATTACAGTTTATTAATTAAAAATTGTATTCAAAATTGTTATTTGTTATTAAAATTGGTGTAATTAATTACGGTACAGTTTTAAATTAAAAATGTAATTAAAATTGTTATTTATTAAAGCAGTTTCATTCTCTGTAATTCTAATTGTATATATAATTCGTTAACAGCTAAAGTACATTGATATTGAGAAAATTGAAGTTTCGATAATGTTCCACGTTGTTTATTTTCTTTGGGAAGCGATGAGACATAAACTGTTTTCCATATTTCAGCAGCAATATAAATTGTAATTAATGTAATTGTAATTGTAATGCAATTAAAGCATTTAAGGAAGTAATTGCTTTTTTTTGGGGGGATGGGGGCATAGTTTTCAGACATGTATAAAAATATTCCCTCTCTTTGTTTTTGGTGGCATTTGGATCGGGGTCATCACGCTAACTATGCCCTTCGGCCAAGCCGGTGTCCTAAGGAAGTAAATGTAGGCTAATCGCAAGTGACCTGAATTAATTTAATTGATTGATCCAACTCTGGTGTATACCATTTTTTTGTTCACCACAGGTTGTTTACGTCACCGCAACTCTTCCGTTTATTTTGATACTGACAATTTTAGTTCGCGGTGCGATGCTTGATGGGGCCACAGACGGCATCAAGATGTATATCTTTCCCAACGTCACAAAGCTTCTGGAATTAAATGTAATAAAATTTCGTATCGCCGCTCGGCGCTGTAAAACTTTGTTACTAAACACCGATTTCTGCAAATAGTGTACGACGTTTAAAAGTGACGATAGAGGAAATACTGCCATATAGTTCTGTCTAAATAGAGAGAAAAAACGTCATGTTAAGATTTTTGGCAAACTACATGTTAAACGTCAATTGAACCATTTGTCTACTATACAGGATCGCCTTTATTTCTGCAAATAGAAACAATGGTAGTGCTTTACCTTTCCCAATGTCCATGTCACCACAATGCTGTTTCTTTTTAGGTTTGGGTGAGTGCTGGTTCCCAGGTTCTTTATTCCTACTTTACCTGCACTGGGGCTTTGGTCATCCTTGGCAGTTACAACCGACAAAATCACAATGTTTTCAGGTATACTGTCTAAAATTAAAAAACTAAACTTTGATGCAGGGTTAAAAACTACTGGTCTATAGCTCGGGGTTCACCAAACTACGACCCGATCGGTATATAAAAAAAAATATAAAAAAAAATATAAAAAAATCCGGACCTTGGAATATTTCTTGATGACGATGAAGTACAGTTGAAATGTTGTCTGACGCAATTTCAAACCAAATTTTAATGTAATTTTAAACTGTACGATACTTAAGGTTAACTACAGTTTTTATTATAGTTATTTACAGTATAATTCCTTTGTTCAACGATACTTACGTTTCAAGTTTCGACAAAAATGATATCCGACCCGCGATCGTAAACCCTAACAGTTATCCGGCCCTTTTTGAAAAAGGGAAATGGAAATCTAGCTGTTAGTTTAAACCAGACTGGGGAGTCGGTTAAAAATATCACGAGTCCGACTCACGAGTCCGACTCGGGCCAAAAAAATAAACCCGAGTCCGACTCCCGAGTACCGATTCCGACTCCGGTCAAATGTGCAATTTCATCGAGTCCTGAGTCCGGCCCTGACTCTAGCATGTATACCGCCAATTTACGTAACTGAAATAGCGTGGATGTTCAGCAATCCACTTATAGGGGGTTCGTATAATTTTTACTCACTCACAATACATGGTTCGAATATATTCCACCATATTATGCTGTTCTATCTTTGCAATTTCCAATTGGCGGACAATTTCGTTTTGAAAATTGGTACTGCGCATGCGCATGTCGGGCTCGGGACTCGGGTAGTTTTACGTGGTCTTACTCAAGTCACGAGTCCGACTCCAGCAAAAAAAAAAACGACTCTTCGAGTCCCGAGCAGCCCTGGTTTAAAACTAGGCAATTTCAGTAACGAAAAAGGTATATACAAATCAAAAAACAACTCCTCCGGTAATTATAATTGTTGACCAACGTTTCGGCAACCTACAAGCCGCCTTCGTCAAGGTGAATGACCAAGAACGCTCGTACAATAAATGGAAAACACACAAAGGAAAAAAAGCAGGAAAAAACGCGAGCAACGAAACGATAAGAAAACCATTAGCGATAACGTTTAGTCCTTCAGCAGGTGCTTATAGCATGCCGAGAGCATCACGTCTGTTTTGATGTTCATGGTGTTACCCTTCTTATGGATGTTCCAAGAATCCAAAAATAATATTTTTCTGTAGTCTGACTCTCCTGCTATTATTTCAAGCGTTCAATGTCATTCACCCTGACGAAGGAGGCTTGCATAGGTTGCCGAAACGTTGGTCAAGAATTAAAATTACAAGAGGAGCTGTTTTTTTTTATTCGTATTACTATGCTTGGTAACAACAGTTTATGTATTGATAAAGGTATATGATAAAACTATCAAGTCTAAACTTGGCATTATAGTATTTCTGTTGTTATATTTGAATTCCACAGAGATTCATTGTTAATCGGATGCCTGAATTCATTGACCAGTTTCGTAAGCGGATTTGCAGTATTCTCAACTCTTGGGTTTATGGCAAAATATCAGGTAAGCATTATTTCTTGGTCCACAGTAACATTGTAAACGTGTACAACAACTGTAATCTCGCCATTCTGATGTTTTTTTTTTGAGAAACGATACTGTTTTCGCATCGTTAGTTAGTACTAACAAGATACAGCAAACAATGGTACCGGTATTATTGTGATTGTTTCTCAACTCGCGCACCCCTGAGTCTGCGTTACTGATTTGGTAGAGCGACGAACCCGTTGTGAGTTCGAACCTCACAGCAGGCTCTACTTGTTTTTCTAGCACAGTTGTTGTACACGCTTGTGTATTAATTTAACCGCAGGCTGGTTGTTTCCCAATAGAAGCCCATATATGTTAATGCTAGAAATCGCCTGAAACTTTATTATTTACTTAATGCCGGCGAACAGAACACAACGGTGGACAAGGTGGCGCAGTCAGGACCTGGCCTTGCCTTCATCGCTTACCCAGAAGCTCTCTCACTTCTGCCGTTTCCACAACTTTGGTGCGCACTTTTCTTCCTCACACTTCTCACCTTAGGCTTCGATTCCCAGGTTGTAGAATAAAACATGTTAATCTAAATTCTAAACTTTAGTTGGCCCTGTTATAAAATTAAAGTGTAATTCAGACTTTAATAATTGTGCCTTGGTGTGCAGTAATATTACTTATAGGAGTAGATAGTCCTAATAGTAATTGATTGTATCTTTTGATAGAAACGTAAAACAGAGGGCTGTTTTTTTACTCTTTGTAAAATAGTTTATCTTTATTCCTCGAATGTCTCTACGATCAATTATTGGCACATAGGAGAAAGTAATTTTTTTTTATTTTTAGTTCGTCGGCCAAGAGTGTTTCGTGGCCACTATTTTGGATAACTTCGCGTATCTTCGAAATCTCCGCCACAGTCGGGCTATTGTTCAAGGTGTCTGTGCTATTTTCAACTTTCTTTTAGGACTCACAATGCTTACAGAGGTAAGTTTACTGTACTTTAATCAGAATTACCTCATTTCGCCGTTGAATTGTAATCTTCTTTAGGGATTTTGTTGTCAGATGATGATACAGTAATGATGATATCGATTTGTTAAGTTGTTGCACACTGGAAATTGTAAAAAAGCTAGCACCTTTAATAATTTGTTTAGCGTCAGTCTGTTGGTTCACCCTTGAAATCAATTAATTTAATCTGGCGCAACGCTTTGTAAGTTTGAAGAAACACTGGGATAGGGTACACCATCTGTCCTGGACCAAACATTTTTAAAGACCCCTAAATACACATGATCATTTTTGTTCAAACAAATAGTTAAGGTTGCCCGTGATGGGGAATTGGTTTTATTTAATTATGGCTCTAAATTGTAACTACGCTTTTAAACGCGAGTACCATATTTGACTCGTATCTATTTTTTACTTAACCTGTTGATTACATTTAGGTTAATTACATTTAGGTTTCAGATTTATTTGTTATCCACATAGAGCAGTTGACTTTATTGAATATTTGCTCTTTCAAAAACGTTGCCCGTACATTTCAGAAATACCATTAAAACTATTAGAACGTGTGCAAATTTCACCTGTTTCTTTTTATTGTAAACGAAATTATATCTTACTATCAACTTTGTTCGACTGTTAGACAAGTTTTAAAACCTTAATTTTTTTCGGTTATTTTCCATTATTTAAGGGAGGAATTTATGTCTTCGGTATCTATCTTTACGCTGCTGCCGGTTGGGCGTTGTTCCTTGTGGCTCTTTTCGAATTCCTTGCCATTGGATGGATTTACGGGGCTGACCGTTTTTGGAACGAGCTGGAGGGTATGATAGGCAGCAAACCGGGAAGACTCTGGTTTAAAATTTCCTGCAAGTTCATCGGGCCGGTGGTTTCATTCGTAAGTATTGGCCTTATCTGGCAAAATGCAACCGTGTAACAACAACAGAACGTTGTAGTACACCTGGGTGGTACAATATGAAAAGAAAAAGAACTGATAATCCCGAATTCAACTCCAATTCAATACAGCAAACGCACAGCAATTACTGTTTAAAATCTTTACTACTGCATTTAGATAAATTTTAACCAGTTGTTAACAAACATTTAAAATGAATTACGTGTTCCTTGAAATAAAGATAACTCGTTGCTACATAAAAAAATAAGTACAAAAATAATAATATAGTCTAAGTATCTAATACATGACTTCGCTTGATTTTTTATAACCTGTCTGTCTTCGGTTTAGCACTAAACACGTTTAATTACGAAAACCCTACAATTGCTTTACGGGGCTTAGTTTGTCTGCGGATCCCACTTGGTATTCCTTGATTCAAACAGTAGCCTATATGCGTCTGTTTTACTTCTAACATATAAACTAAAAGTGTAGGTTTCCAAATGATGGGATGTTTCACTGGTTAAGATCCAATGTTCACACAATGTGGGATAAGTGTCGCTATGCAATGTTGCTAATTCTTGGGAATATCAACAGAGATGCTTTTGATAAACTTTTAACTAGGAAATCGTACACTATTTCGCGACACCTTCTGCGTCGCTGCTTGTAATAAATCGTTATTCAAACAAATGTTTGTTTTTAGGGGGTGGTCATTTATTACTTGGCTACGGTGAAACCGCTGACTCACGATGACTACGTGTATCCGTGGTGGGCACAGTTGGTCGCCCATCTAATCAGCTTGAGTTCAGTGGTCATTATTCCGATTTATGCTGCAGTCAAAATTTTTGGCGGAATGCGAAGCGGAAAACATCTTGCAGAGGTTTAACAACTGTTGCATGTTAAATAATGTATTTGCCTAAATCTGTCAATGGTTGAACTACATATAACTTATAACTCTCATTGGTTTATGGCACAACTTGATTTGCTAAACGCGAACTAAAATGACTATACATTTTAGATCATCTTTACGTCTAAAGAAATGAAAAACTCCAGTGATGTGGATTCAACTCAAGATTACGACAGTGTCGAGTTAAAACGACTAGAAGCAGATATGTAGAAGAAAGAATATTTTTATTCTTTTTTTACCGTAGGCTACTGCCAGATTTAAACAAATTTGGTATTAACTACAAGTTCACGTTGAACGGTTAAAACGCAAAAATTGGAACGTAAGCGTCCTTCAAATTATTTTGTGATCTAGAATTTTTTAAACTTTTTTTGTTTGAAGGTTGTTTTTTAATGTGTTCAAGAACGGCTTATGCAATTTACAATTACGTTTTAGTAATTTTGTAAACGCAATAACATTCATCTAAAAATATTAACAAAACGAGTTTTTAAAATATCATTTGTGTTTTATAGCTTAGTTAAAATTACAATTATAAAATGAATGAACACAAAAAACGTCGTACTCGGGTATTTTCAAACGTTTAATGTATTATAACATTGTATTAGTGGTCGCTTTATATTAAAACGCCCCAGTTTGAAGTTTAAAATAAGCAGAACATTTTATTTTTCTGTTCTGTACAACCAATGTATTATATTACATTATGAGCCTCATACACAAAATGGACATCTGGGGTGCAGTTAAACAAGAACAAAAATATTTTTGCTGGCCACTGTAAATAAAAATCTCACAGTAGTGAGTTTCCGGTACCTGTAGCCCGCAAAACAAAAACCTCACAAAAATAGGCCTAAATTTAACCATACAACGCTGCTGCCATAAAAGCAAATAATTTTTCTAAATTGCTGTGCCTGTTTAAATGCAAAAGTAGCTAATAACATATTATTGACCAACTTTGAAACGCACTGTGCAAGTATCTATAAACTCAAAATTTTTTGCCTTACGGGATTTTTCTCTATGTTAAAGCACATGTCATTTGTTTTTTGCGTTGCCGAAATTAGTGTCAGCTTTATAGTAAAGTCCTAATTTAGTAAAAATACCACATCCATGCTTAAAATCCTGCAAATTATTAACCATCGTGATATATGCATGCTGCGTATTAAGTTGCTACTTTCACGGTTCCTTTTCTCAATAAAGTGGATTTTGAACATCGATTTGACATTCGTCTACTACGTTTGCAGCCCCAGGACAAATTTCAACAGCACCGTTTTATCGAGCAAATTCGACTGTAAACTGCGCCTTGGGCGAAAGCGCGCTAGTGTGATTACAGATTTAATAATACTGTTAGATGTAATGGCGTAATGCTTTCCAGCGTAATGTTGTTTATACCAGCCTACAGCATCTGCAATAAAATAAGCAACAGTGTTTCTCAACTCAAGAAAGCTCGTAAACCAACATATGTTTAGCGGGGGACAATATGTGTTTGTGCGATGTACTTTTACAAGAAATTTTGCAAACCTGGAGTTGTAAGCCAAATGTTTTTGGCCTAAATATGGAGGTGTGCCTATGTGACACATTTCTGTTTAAATAGATTTTAAATTTAAGCAGATGAAAGTAAGTTTACATTATCATTGTAACGAAGGGTTACTCTTTATTGATACCAAAAGGTTATTATTACAAATGCAAAGCAAACAAAGATACCCAGAACGTATTTCAAAACGTTTTCGATGGATATAACTGACCTAACGCACATGTACCCACAATATGATAGCTCCAGAGTGTGGAATTAACGTTTCGAACAATGAATATTATGTGAGTTAAATTTCAAAGATTTCCATTAATATGTACTTTCAAAATATTGACCAGGAACGAAAAACCAAAGGCCAAATGCATAATATTAAAAAAAGTGTGACATAAATGAATTGCTATATTGAATTAAAAAACCTGCATGACGTTGTGTTATTTTTGTTAGACAAGCTTAGGCAAGAGGTTTTATATGCCTGCATTATGTTGAGTGAATGGTTTCTAATTTTTTCTATCGTTGCAATCACACGAGCGGAGTTAAAAACTGAACCTGTTGTAGAAATGCGATGGGACTTTAACGATTGCAATCAAAAAGGCAGAATGGGCCCAACACAGGTAAATATAGTCATCTGTGCATTTTACATTTTTTACATGCGTTATAAATTTAGAAAATGAGTCCAAACCTCCACTTCAAAATAGTTTATTTTTGTAGCCTATAAAAAAACTTTAACGTCGGCGATGTAGAGGTTGTTAAGCCTTTTTATGAACAAGTTTAAACTGTATTGGAGGTAAGCAATATCTATATTTAAATATTCATTAGGGAAAGAAAATCCATATATTAAGACTATAAGTAAAGTAAAAGCACGTAGGCTACGGCAGACGCCTTGTATAGTAAAGATTACCCAAACACAGAAACTATATGTAACTTCAATAAAAGAATATATTTGGGCAACATAATCGGTCCTTAAATATTAGTTCCTATTTAATTCGGCTTTTTCGGCGCATTTACGTTATCTTTTGTAAAAAACTTCCTGATAGCTATTAGAAAAAATGCATTTAAAAAAAGAAGCAATACAAGATCGTGGCTAATACCAAATGACGTAAATACAGCATCGGGTATTACACTTGATATATTTAGGCTATCGCGGTCACGTTTTCTTAGTCGATCAAAACTACGTAACGTTAATACGTATATGGATTTTTTTTTTACTGTCACCCATTTTTTACTCGTAATGACCCTATACATTTCTCCCTGTCTGCGTTTTTCAGCATTCGTATTGGAGATTAGGGGTTTATACAGATTGTAACATAAACGTGTTCTTGTTTTAGTCACAATGCGAACTCGCATACAAAGGCACGTCTCTTGAAGGCGATGTCATGGTGGACAAAGGTGTTCAAATATGGACGGCACCCGTTTCTGGTTTATTTCTAATCACAGGTGAGCCCATAAATCAATATTGCCATGACGGCTAAACTCAAAGTCCCAAAAAGTTGCTTTTTAGACACCGTGACTAGAATTTGCCAAACCTAGTTCTTTTAGTTTATTGTAATTCATTTATTTATTAAAATAGGCTTCGTCATATCTACTTCAGGAGGTATGTTACCGTTTCGCTTAGCGTTTGATCAAGAAATTACTTTTTTTCCGAAAAATATTGTTTTGGGTTGAACTTCAATTTTCGAAAACAATGGCGGTTGCATATCTCGTCTTACAAAGATCCAGCACACGTCATTCGGTCCAACATATTTTCCAGTGATTTTGTGGAAGACATTTTCCGCCGTAAACAAAAGGTTGACTATAAGTTCTTTGAATTTCAGCCAAGGGTCCGTCCGGACTAGAAATGACGCTGGAGAACTCTGGAAGAGGGGCGATTATAACCGCGGAGTTTCGCATTCGAAAGGGAGAGAATTTCCGGATTCTAGTGGGTAGGAATAGAAAGTCCTAACAAATTTAATTTTATACGACGTGTATGTTGTACGCATTCGCGATTTTCGAAAAGTCATCAAAATGAGGAAAAAATACTGATAGTCAAAGTTATTTCTATGAACGTATACGGTACATCGAGTATTTAAGGAATGATATTGCCCTAAAGGGAATACCGTTAAATTTATATTCGTTTCTGACCACGGATGTTAAAAAATATAAATTAATTTATACTCTGTATGACGTAATAAGAATATCAAAGCCCATACAGAAGTAGGTATCATTTTGAACGATGTTGAAAATTAATAAAGAGCTATTCGAAACGTATTATTCTCCAAAGTATACTGTGTAAGTTGTTAAATAATAAACTTTTAGTGTTTTCACGGATACATTATTCTGCAGGTCAACAAAGCGACTATGATCCCAGGTGGGGAACGACCCGCGGTCCTGGCGGCTCCGGTGGCACTTTTGTGACGCGCAACAGCGACAGCTTCGTGATGCTTGTGGCCGGTGGAGGGAGCTCCGGTGCGGGAAGAGCGTCACAAAGGTTGCGCAATATCGCCGACGCCGGACTAGAAAGCTCAGGAAAGTCTGGGTCAAGAACAGTGGGTTCCGGCGAGGCTAAACAGGGTGCAGGTGGCGTCAATGGCACCGGCGGTACCAGAGGGGTGGCTCTGTCGAACGGACTCAGCTCCTCCGGAGGCGGTGCTGGCTTTGACGGGAACGGGGCGTCGAGCTACATCAATATACAAGCACTACAAGGACAGGGGACCGAGTTCCCACAGCCCAGCATTAAATACACTAACAAGGGCTACGGAAGAACGGCGCCGGGAGTAGGCGGCTTGTACATGTTCACAGCAAGCAACGGGGAACCAGTCGAAAACAATGGGGGGTTCGGTGGTGGGGGGTCAGGGAGCTCCGATGGCGGTGCCGGTGGCGGAGGAGGGTACTCTGGAGGGGGAGGGGGTCCTCCCGATGGATGGGGAGGAGGTGGGGGTTCAGCGAACAGTGGTGATACGGTAAAGGCGCCGGGTCTGCACGTTGGTCGGGGATCGGTTTCCATTTCATTTACTGGTGAGTAAAAACTAAAACAACCTAATGTCAAAATGACTTTGTGAACTTTAGGCAGCGTACAATTTGGATAAAGCACGCGTTATACGAGAATAATTATACATTTTTGAACCTTCTATAGTTGTTTGCTTTATTTTTATTAACTTTAGAACAAATTCAAAACTGACTTTATTAGTCTGATTAATTTATTTTTTGACACAGAAACATAAAATAGATCTTGTTTGGACACAGTGTACCTATAGGCGTCAAGAGTTGTTATTTAGTAAAATGCGAGCGAATTTGTTTGAAGTCTTTTGAACTGAGCCGACGTAGGCCTACGTTCGCATGAACCAAAAACAGTACAACATATTTAATTTAATTCAAGGACATGCTTGTTGCGGTCCGGTCATCGTCTACATCGCAATGTGTTTTGTGGCTGGAATCATCTTCTGTCTTCTGGTGTGTTACCTTATTTATCGCTGCATCCGGATGTGCAAGGAGTACAAGAACGAACCAGAGGACGTGGAGAAAAAAGAGAAAAATAAATTTTCTTTATTTGGAAAGAAAAAGGGTTTCTACTCAGTGTTCGATAAAGAAAAAAAGACCGAACCCGACAAAAAAGAAAAAAGAAAAGGCAAAAAGGCGAAGGCTATTGGGCAGTACACCAACGAGTCATACGACGACGATGGGCATCATGGGCGTGAATACAATGCGTACGATCATCGGTCCCAAAACTCGCACAATAACGAGCGTGATTCGTTTGAAGAGCATCGTGTTATTGCAAATCGTCGTGCTCGTGATTCGTACGATGGTCACGGTGAAAGATCGCATCGCCGTGATCGTTACGAATCAGACGAGCGACGTGGACGATCGCACCACCGTGATCGTGATTCGGGTTGAGGAGATTTTTTTTGGAACTGCGCTGCTAAATATCAAACCATATGCGTGCCAACTCGACAGAAATATAATTCATAATTTCAGTTTGCGATTCTGTTGAATTGTTATTGTACCCGGTATATTACAGTTTTTTAAGATTGTTTAACGCAGTCATAATTGGTTATCTAAGATGTTTCGCGGACCAATAAGACAAGAAATTAAACAACCCTTTCTATATTTAACTTAATTGCAAATTAAGGTAGGCAAAGAAACAGCTACAATACCTACATTGGCCTCATATAACGCATTTACATTTGCGCTTTAAGTCAGATATCAACAGACTCACTATTTAACGTTATGCTGACGAACTACGTTAACCCTTTGCGGTCAATTTGTTTTTTGTCAAGAATTCTTTTGAGCAAGTCCAATTTATATTGTTTATTTGCATTCCTTTTTCTGTCCTAATATGAACGAAATTTAAAAATATTGCAATTTCACTGACGCGGATATTTTGAAAAAAAGTCGTGCTTTTTTGTTGGAGGGCAACTATCTGGAGTGAAACATCCCTATTTACTATTCGGACTCATGATCCTTCGATACCATGTACATGAGTTGTAGCAGAAACAAGCGCTAATGATACAGATCAGTTTAATTTTTATTTAAAACAGGGGTCGGCAACCGTTTGCTAGTCGCGGGCCAAACCAAACTCAACAAGTTTTCGGTGGGCCGTAATAAATTTCCACTAACAATTTTGTTATAAACACGTGTAGCTTTTAAGCACTCTTTATTTAGGGTCGGACCTGAATTTTGTTTATGCAATTGAAGATAAATTTCTATTGTATATTAAAAAAGTAGCAACGCGCGAAGCACGAAAAAAATTGCGGTTGTTTTATTTTAATTGGGAAACCTTTTAATACAAGGAGACGTGACGAATTGCGCACCCACAAAATAAAATATGCACATGTTTCTGATACCCTTTGGTTATGTTTATCATAAAACACGGTAAATATCAGACAAAACATTATTTAGATTAAGTTGAAGAAACTTTCATTTTAGAGAGTTTCATGCTACGAATAGTTTCAACTTACAGTTTTCAGTGCACTGCTCTTTGGACTGAGAAGACTTCCTCCAAAGAAAATGTGATTGACAAGCAGAAACCAGCTGCCAATGGTTTTGGATTCCATAAAGATACGCCCTTTCATATAAATTCAACAGATCTAACAATGTGAACTACTGCAGTCGAAGACTCAACTAAATTAAACAGTGACCCTATATTCGTTCGCGACCTATGAGTTAAGGATAGCTGCATTAACCAGTAATTTGGGTGAAATTGCGTTTTGGAAGTTGAAAATAAATCGTGTAAACATATTTTCCGTAGCGCGATTGTGTTGCTTCTTTAGTTTAAAGTGAGGAAAATGTAACTTTAATTGGCCCGTTAGCCTTTCTTGTTATGTCCATATTAAAATAGTGCAATTATTTTGCATCTTCGCAACTCCCTTTTTAAAAAGTGCCATTGAAGCAGTGAGCGTTTTCTACAAACGGACTGCATTGCATTACTCCTTGCCAGCCAACAACAGGTTATATTAGTGATTCCCAAACTGTGCCGCGGCACACTAGTTTGCCCAGAGATTGTCAAGTGTGCCGTGAAACGTTTTGTAATTTAAAAATGTTATTTGCATTAACAATAACGCAAGCATTTTAGACTTAAATACGCCCTTACAAATTATTCATATTGAGACATTTACATATAGTTTCTCGTGTGCTAAGGGCGATTGTAAAATTACTCCATTGCTTTTGTTGTGGTCCTGCTTCGTGTACTTTCCTTAAGGCAATAATCGCGTACGCGCATTTCACAGACACGCGATTCGTTAAATTTCATTACCGTTTTGCCTGTGGTGATTACTATTCGTCTGTGATATGTTAATCGACAATTATCCAACCAATAAATGCTTGTTTCATTTATCTGTTACCCCTTTTCTATTTTATTCTTCGAGCGAACAATACAAAGAAATAGAACAAAAAAAAAACAGTTTGGGAACCACTGGGTACATGGTAGTAAAGATTTTATTCAATATTATAATCCCAAAAATAATCCAAGCAATTTGAACACTTTTGCTGTTCATCAATTTCATAAACTTGGATTAAACCCTCTATAGTGGTGTGCTTATACAAAGAATAAACCATTTCCTGCGAGTCACTTGTGGCCTGCGGGCCTGATGGTTTTGGACCATTATGGGATAACTGATCTTTTGATCTGAATTTTCAAATATATCGTTTTCTGCATAGGTCTTAACCTGGGCAAGGTGTGATGCAAATATCTTTGTCATATCTAGGACATACTCTTTATTTTAACATAGGTTTAATTATTGGTAATGGTTGGATTATTGAAAGCCCATGCAGACTAACCGAATATGCCGTTAAAATGATGCCAGCAAGACAAGCTAGCTTGGTTAAATTATTACTAGTTTTATTCAAATAGGAAAGTTTAGATTCTATGTTGTATAAGCAATGTAGATTTATGGTTAAACCCGTTGGAAACACCGCTTTACTCAAAAAAATTCAGACAGATTTTAAAAAGCTGTCAGTTAAAGCTTTGAAATAAGTTTTGTGTGCTTACTTCGAATTTGTTTAGTAAATCACATTTCACAAATGCATGCACGTAACTTGTGTAAAGCATATGCAGTAAATTCTCGTGTTTCCCTATTATAAAATTGCCAGAGGCAAAAATATATCTTCCGTTGTTATCGAACAACGAAACATAGGCTAATAAGTTAACAAATAGCAGAATACACTAGGAAAGCCAGCAAGCAGGTCAGACACAATTAAAAGATCTTAATATACATATATGTGTGTGTATTTCGCCAGCAAAGGCATATAGTCAGTATATCTCCTACATTCTATTTGCTAGAAGCATTGGTGATTTAAAACCGAACTGTACGTAAAAACCTGGAAGAAAGTCAAAAATGAAGTTTTATTCAAAACCAATTTACTTTCGTTTAAATATACACCATGATTGATTGGTAGGAAACAAGACCTCAATTAGTATTAGCTCTCGTGAGGTACAAAACAACTATAGTGTGGTGTGGCCATATGAGTTGCATAGCACATTCACAACATCCAAAAATGCATATTTTTATTACAAAATCTAAGTCCTAGTACTTACAATATATAGAAAAATAGGCTAAAATGTTTTTGAAAATCAAGCATAAAAAACACTTTACCTAGCTCTGAAACCCCACCCCTCTAAGTGCATTACTAACTCCCCTAATAATTTCAACCTTAATCCATTTTCTAACCCCACCCATTCCCCACTAATAGCCCCAAACAGGGCTCAAAATCCGGTGCAAAAACAGTGGCGGCCTAACGGCGCAGGTCAAAAACGTATTCCGGCAGATTTAGGTCTTATTCAGACGATTTGGATCTTACGTACTGGATATGACTCCGTATTTGACTTTATTATGTCGTTGTTCATAAGATTATAGTTTTGTGAATTTTTTTGCTTTAGGTATTGTTGCTTTTTAGGTCTTTTTGTGTGTTACTGTTTTGCAATAGAATAAGTGAAATAGAATAAATTCATGCAAACAATATTTATAAAATGATTTATTATTTTGATATTTAAGCAGGACAGGTTTCGAAAAACTTATGCATTTCAATTAGTTTCAGTAGGTTCTAGCCTCTATATATAAAACTATACAAAGTGTCGTTTAGGACCTGGCCAAAAAAGGGATCTGAAATACATTATAATCACAAGGTGTGAATTCCTTCAAAATAATGTTTAAAATATCCTTATTTTGACAAGCTGGTAAGAATAGGTCCTAGGAAATACAAGTGTAATTTAACAAAAAAACATTAAGGCCTAAAAGTTTTATTGAAATGAGCTACGTGCTGGTTAAGTGGCTTGTCGGCACGACGCCGCCCGCGAGTTTCGTTAAGTTCAATAATTCCTAGTGGGAGCATCTCTTTGCGGCAAAACAAGCTTAAAGTTCGCATTAAAAAAAGTTGTAAAAAAATTCGATTTCTGAACATATGTTCTTTTTAAAAGGTGATCCGCGCCAAAACTTCAGTTTTAAACCGGTTCGCATTTGCGGAAAAAGGTTGCGGGATTTACGTTTAATGAATTGTAGTAGATGGTAACACTACCTATAACAATTTATTTGTAGAAAAACAATTGCAAAAGTGTCCTTTATGCGCTGGACTTCTCCTATATTCGCAATATAAAAGAAGCGTGGGAAGTTTAATTCAACTACGAATAAGGATGATGCTTTCACCAGCTGAAAATAAATTCAATGAACCCTGTAAATTTACGAGAGGTAGTTGCCTTTGCATATTGTTATACATTGCGCCGAGTCGAATATTTTATTGCCCTGAAGCTGGTATCCGATGGCCGGTGTCATTTGACAGAGCAAAACACAATGCAGGGCTTTTTATTTTTTATTCTTTTATAGCTTTATCGACCTCAAAATTTGCGACATACGTACAGCCCGCGGGTGTAGGCATCATCTATCATTTTATTTTACAACATGCATGTGTTTATTGACAGTTTAAAATGAGGCAATACTTGGACAGCAAAGTTTCGAATAGGATATTGCTGCGGGCTACATATAAAATCGGATAAACGTTAGTCAAAAGGTTAACCAAACTGAGGGAGCTACATCGTTGCATAAAAAAGTTTCTAGTGGTTAACAGTGCTCGACTTAGCTTATCTAGCTTTCTATTATTAATAATAAATCGTTGTTGATTCTTGTTAAAAGTGTGTAAACATGGGTGTTCTAGTTTATCATTTTAGGCATAAAGTATTTATTAAACAGTTGTACGACAAAATTTTGCTTTCTTTTTATTTTAGATTTAAAGTAGTAACCTACTATTATAAATACACACGTCACCCAAGCAAGTTGAATTATGAAAACACATTTGTCCTTTGCTAAACGACGGCTGTGGATTTTCTTCTTGGTAGCTGGACAGTTGACCTGCATCTTTATTAGTTTGAAGTTCATTACGGACAACTTATTTCACAAGGTACTTTACAAAAAGTATGTTACATAACCAGGGTGTATCCAGGTGGTGGAGCGAGATTATCTCCCAATTTAAATGGTTTGTTTATTTGAACTATAGGCCTACGTAAAGAACGATTTTTTTTTTTCGAAACAAAAAATCCGGTTAAAATATTTAAATATGAGCTTTATATCGGTTTGAAAGGCCTATACTTAAATCTCAGTGTTGGCTTTATTGAGTTATATTTAGCCTATCAGTGGTTCGCAAACTTTTTTTTAGCGAGCGACACAGTAAAAACAAAAATAAATCGCTGCACACAAAAAAAATATAAAATCTTACCTTGACAACCATTCTACTGTAGTTGAATGAATAGAATCTCTCAATGCACACTGGAGTAGCGCGGCATAGTTTGAGAATCACTGATACACGATAAAAAAAAATTAGATTTACAAAAGTGATTTACTGCCTATCTCTTATGTGATCATAGAGTCTTGCTGCGTGGTTTTAAACTTTTTTTTAAACAGCACTTGGTGCTAAATTGTTCTATAGTTGAATCATTTTGGGCAATTTAATTCGTCACGTGTCCTCAAAATAATTTTTTTTAAGTTTAGGAAAACAACGGAAGTTTGACCGAGAAAACGAAATTTCTTAAGGTGCAGTTTAACGAACATGCTACAATGAACTTTTTAAGGTCGTCATGTAGGCCTATATAGGTCTATAAGACATTCATTGCTAGATTCAGAATCTTGATCTTTCAAAACGTAATGCGGTTGAAAGATGAACTTGTTGTTACAATACCATTTAAAAAAGAAAATTTGGTGAAAATCAGTGCTTTATACTCGTCTACACACAGATTTTGCTATGACATGACATCTTCTGTATTGCACAAAGGGTCAGTAAACTTCAAAAAGGGACATTGTATCCAGATTTGTGCTATGTGCTGTATATCAATGGGCTAAAGGCCGCAGAATAGTTTACGAAATATGGTGGGCCACAAACTGTTTTGCAAAAATATTAGGCCACGAAATAAAAAAGTTTGGGAACCACGTGCCTAACGTAACTAAAGAGTAACTTTAACTTTATTTTAGATTGCCTTATGTAATTCACTAACACCTTACACCACTTCCAGTATAGTGCTTTTGGTTGTGCAATGCAGTTCAAATGAATAATGTAAGCTTATCAAAGTGTAGGCAACTTTTATGTTTTTTTATATTTTGATTTTGTAACAAAAACGTTTAGGCCTAGTACGTTACTATAGTAATGTAATTTGTGGCCCACTGAACAATTAGCACAACATGACTAGTATTTTAGCTAATAAGCTTTGTCAGATGCTTCCAATTGTATTTACGTTTTTTCAGCTTGAATCATCGGTTTCTTCAAAAGTGAAATCTGACATTATAGCGACCAATCAATCATATAAACACTTTATTGCTGTCATGGATGATTTACACAAACAAAGGGTTTCAAGTTTAGAAAGTACTTGCTGGCAATCAAAATTATTCAACAAACACAAAGAGTCAACAATAAACCAAGCCTCGATATACTTTGCGCCATACAAGGTAACTTCGTTAAACAGTTTTACTGAGATTTTAAACTGAATATTGGCGTAAAGACATGAACGTCTGCAATAAACTCTAAATCTGCATTAAACCCTTTTTCTCAAGACGTCTTCAACATTACACCGGTCAACAAATTTTCACTTTTTTTAAACGAGATCGTGATTGTTATTTCTTAGATGTATTTGTCGCGCTGATTTCGAATGTACCTGTAGTTTTTCTCTAGCACAGCGTTTCTCAACCGGTGCGCCGCGGAAGGTTGCCAGGTGCGCCGCGAGAAAATGGGAAAAAATGTTACAAAAATTCTGTATTATTTTATAATTTGCGACTAAAAGTGGATTCCAGCAATAAGACCAAAATTAGAATAACATCAACATCGGAATAAAACACAGTTCGGAATAAGATCAAAAAAGGACAAATAGATAACATAACCAAACCCCTATCGGATCGACAGTCCAGTTTCAAAACAGAGTCTACAAACACCGCCGTTTAAAAACATGGCCCTTATAAGGCGGTGGCGGCGCCTAATCGTTTTATATCCAGTTCCTGCGGATGAGGTTGTTATTTAGGCCACTTGGATCTTATACCGAAAATGTATTGAGTTTTATTATGGCGCTGGTCAATTCTGGAATTCAAAGTTAAAAATTTAAATGACATATTCCAACATTTGAATAGTTTAAAATTGTTATTGCAGAATCAAATTGAAAACATTCATCCACAGATAAAAATAAAGCTTTTCTTAGAAAAATAGGGATTTGAAGAGGGAAATTTAAATTAGGCTATTTGGAGATGATTTTTTAATCAAAGATGACCATTCAGATTTATCTTTTTTAATGAATGACTATGTTGTAAATAAACTCTAGTCACTATTTTCTGTGAATAAACACTGAGCAATATGACTAGATTCGTAGCCCCTAGTGAAGTTCCAATGGTTGATGTTGGCTACCAAAGAAAAAGAAGAACTATTGCAACATATCTAACGGGGCTTTCGTCATAAGACCGAAACATCAACTTCGGCATAGAAAACAGTTCGGAATAAGACCAAAATAGGACTAATAGCTAATACTCGTAATAACGTTTAAATCAAAATAAGACCTAAATTTGTCCGAATAAAGCCTAAATTGCAAGAATAAGGCCTTTACAAGCTTTTACTTAACCCCAAACTCCACCCATAACTTCAACACTAACTCCCCTAATAATTTGAACCATAAACCAAATTCTTATTCTACCTATTACTCGCGCCTATCCCCAAACAGAGGCAACCAATGCAGTGCCAAAACAGCGGCGCCCTAACGGCATTTTAAACTAGGGCACCCAAACGTCGACAACTAAACGGCCGATGCCAAGAAGATGTCCCTTAACCGTCCCAGGCCACACCCTGCTTTTACTGTTTTGGGCGTTATTTTGTCCATTTATGTCTTATTCCGTTAAATTTTGGATTTATTTCGAGTTAGATGTTGTTGCTTTGGGGTCTTATTCTGTGTTTCCATCGAACAACATACCGTGTGTTTTTATAATTTACAACATAAAAGGCCCATTTTAATTTTTTTTCTTTTTATTTAGGCCCGTCTTATTAAGCACATTGTATTTTAAAGCAGGGCTGTGGAGTCGGAGTCAGATTTGGGACTCTACGTACGGTAGTCGATCTGTTTTGCTAAAGTCGGACTGCCTGAGTCCGGAATCCCGAGTCCGACGTGCGCAGTAACAATTTTAAAACTGATAATGCCGCCAACTGCAAATTGAAAAGGCGGAATAGCATTGTGGATATTTTCCAGCAATGGTTTGAGGGTGGATGAGATATATGACACCCCTATGAGGGGATAGTTGAAAATCCACTTTAATTTAGTAGCGTACATGGGTGAAATAAAGGCTGTAGAGTGGCAGCCGGACTCAGAATTTGACGAAATCGCACATTTGGCCAGAGTCGAACTCAGGAGTTGGAGTCGGGTTATTTTTAACCGACTCCGCAGGCTTCTTTATAGATAATAAAATTAGGAGCCTGATGTAATAAAAACTGCCAGCAAAAAACAAAATATCCAAACAAAGTTAGCAATCGACTCGCTCGTCAGGTGCGCCGCCGCGTTTAGAAAGGTTTACGAGTGCGCCCTGGGGTGAAAAAGGTTGAGAAACACTGCTCTAGCACATCACAATTTTAAAATATCGTCAAAAAACAAACAAATGTATTGAAAACAATGCACAACTGTGATACATGGCCCGTAAAAACGTCTGACATATACCTTTTTTATACACATAACTCAAGTCATCATCATAGAACTTTTATTATGGAATTTTGAACTATTCCCCCCTTCTAAAATTCTTGGTGACGGGGTTTCATTGCTTATAATGTCACTTTTGTTCGTCACTAACTGAACCAAGGTTTTCTAAAAAAAGATGTTCAACACAGTGTGTAGAAAATGCACTTTGAGTGACATACATAACCCATATATATACTAAGCTAAACAGATCAACACCGAAAGAAAAAAAATGCAATTTGCATTTTCTAAAAATTTAGCACACAGTCGCTAAATGCCAGCCAAGCGCGTAATTCCACCTTTTCACAATGTGCATCCTTTGGAATTTTGCTAATATTTATTCCAGTATGATTTGTGATATCAGCCACTTACTGTTGTCTTATAGGCAGTTGGTAGCACGACTGTTGTAGCAAAAAGGATCATCTACTGTAGGTTGTCTCAGTTTTATTTCCGTTATGTCTAATTACCACATCAATCACAACCAAGTTTTTTTTTAATCCTAATACAAGCAGTTCTGACTTTTCTTTTAAAAAACATACATCTACAGTAAGGCTGTTTAAATCTGTCTGGAAAACAGAATTGGTTTTTAACTTTCGTTTTTGTCCCTTTAATTGTAAACTTTATCAGGAAGATTTCAAGGCTTTTATGTGGATGAAGTGAAACATTATACTGCGAAGGGGTATTACGTGGTATAGGTCTCCTTGTGAAATCTAACAGCTTAAATAGGCCTACAACTGTCTAACTTAATGATATCTTAAGTGATTTATTGCTTGTCGTTGGTCTCTCACATTTGAAAAAGATATGCAACAACACTACTAACTAAATTCTGGCATTATCAAACATTTATTCATTTTAATGTTTACTGCTTTAGTGCTACGAGAACGTGTTTAAACAACGTGTATACTCAGCTTGGATGTTGTTTCTACATCCGGAAATTGACTACCTAATTACAAAAATCGTTGATAAAAGATTTTTTCCGTGTTGATTTTTAGGAGATATCAGTAACTAAACAGTTAGAACTGTGTGCGAGTCACATTATAGTTGGATTATGTCACAATGCGCAATTTGCCAATATATTAATAGTACATCAGCAATACATTGAAAAAATTAAAATGCGAATATTTCAAAAACCTGATATGCTAGAAAAAAATAAGGTCAATTTCATACTCAGCGGCGGAAAAACATTACAAATCAATCTATCACATCTCCCTTTAAAATTTGCTGTTGACCAGTGTTATTAGATGCAGAGAAAATCAAGCTTGTTTATGAAATTCGGTTGATGCAGAAAACCTGAATGGCGCATACGTGGGGATAAGGCTCTGGGTGTTAAATGGCTAAAACAAAGACGTAAATTAATAATGAAGATGAATGTAAATTAATAATGAAGTACTTTTCTAAAAGGCTATAATGACAATGTAATGTGTACTTTACAGGCGGCAATTTGCGACATACAAAAGTGCGGCAGTTCCAGTTGGTTGAAAGCCGTCCTTGTTTCGGAGGGATACTATAGCGAAGAGGATTACAATAATTCAAAGATCCGTGGACAAAACGTTTTAGATTTACTCGACTCAAAGCGATTTAAAAGTATGAATTCTTCTAACAAACAGAAAACATGGACGAAATCAACAAAGGTAATAAAATAATTTGAAACACTTCGGCACTATAATTTCCAATATTATTGTGATAAATAGACCTACTTTGCTTTTTAAGTTTTATTGTGTAGTTTAGGGATAGGTATTACCTCTGCCTGTAAGAAAATAAAGAAATCAATTTGATATGTTTGGCAAAATACTTCGTTTTAGATTATCACGGTGCGAAATCCCTTTGCCCGTCTGGTGTCCGCCTATTATGGTAAATTGGACACAAACGGCCGAGGATTTTCAAATTACTACAGGCGGTTGTCCAAAACAATTAATCAGCAATATCGTTCAAAACGCCAAAACAATACCGATCTTTTGAGAAACGACACTACCGCAACTTTCGAAGACTTCGTCAACTTTCTGCTTCACACCAACCCGAAGTCATATGACCACCATTGGGCACTTTACGAGACACTTTGCAATCCGTGCCGTTACGCTCATGATATCGTTGCAAAACTTGAAACGTTGGTGTACGATGTTGCTTACATACGTCACCGACTCAATCTCAGCGAAAAAAATGCTCGGATCTTTTTTCCAAATGTTACCGATCACTCAGACGACGACAAAGTGCGGAAAACCTTTTCATCGGTGCCGATCGCTTCAGCATATCGTCTGTACAAAATCTACGCGATAGACTTTGACCGGTTCGGTTATGAGATGCCTAGCTGGCTTCGCAGCTTTCGTTCGTCATGATAGGTATCGTCATTAGGATCGCCAGATTGGAAAGTGTGGCCTGCGTGGGAGAAATGGCCGCGGTGGCAGCTTCACTCTTTATGGAAAATCGCCGTTAAATTCAGTCATCCGCCCAAACTTAGCCAGACTTACAGTTTTCAGGTTTAGGCCTGTCTTTCAATATTCGAGCTACTTTCATTCGAAAATAACTAACACGTAACAAATTGCGCTCAATCGTAAAAACAAAATGAAGGCTTTTATTTTATTTTTTCTAGAAAGTTAAAAGATTTGTTATGCCAATCCATTTTTTTTGTACGCCTAAAATAACATAGGCGTAATACTATAGGTGTGTTTTAAAAGAAGGTAAAACTACAGCCCCAGCCAGCCGATGTAATTCATACGGGCCGCCGCCTCTTTGACAAATTAGACACGAATCAATTTCACATACATTTTAACTATACGTAAGTTAGAAAATTTTTTTCGCTTCGCGCGAATGATCATTCTACATCCTGTTTGTTTACGTTTTGATGCTGTCTTCTGAACTAGATCCGCGCTTCTTTACCGTTGCACCGTGGAAAACTGCCAAGTGCGTCGCGGAAAAGCGGAATACGTTTTCAAAAATATTGGGCATATCTTTTTTTATTTTTCATTACCGGAAATGTAATAAAAACTTGTAAGAAATTTGAAAAAAATGCCGGTATACCAAAAAAAAAAAAATCGCGCTTAACGCTTTTTCACGCTTTGTGTCAACACTTTATTACCTCCTTAAATATAATTAAACACGTTTTTAAGTGCAAAAAAGGCCCGAGGCCAGCCTGATTCACAGTTGTTGTAACATTTTAATAACACATTTCTAAACATTTTGTGTGGCCCGCAGAACCCTTTCTGAGTTTGGTTTTGGCCCGCGACTAGAAAAAGGCTGCCGACCCCTGGCATAGGCAAACGATTGTCATTAATACCTATAAGTTAAACCCCTATTTTCAGTCTTGTCAAAATCGAGCTTCGCCAAAATCGATAATAGCCTACATTTTTTATTATTTTGTGTTTGTATGGCTTATTTTGTTTATCTGATTGAACCCCATCTGCATGCAAAAGTGTTATCGTTCGTACCGTAATCCCTTCTGTTTGCATACATTAAACGGCTGTTCGATCCGCCACAAAGCTAAATTGGCTTTCGCGTAATTTTGCTTATCTATTTATTACATTAAGAATAATTTTAGCGGTTCGCTAAGCCAGCCACGATGAGGATGCCATTTTGTGTTTTGTTTGTTAATTTATGCTCATCCTTACGGAAAATAAAACTTACTTAGGCCCTTTGTCGCAAACTAATGAAAAGGGAAATGTTGGCATCTCCTTCAGGATCAAATTTAATTATTTGCCACAATATTAGTCGGCTGCCGGTTAAATAATACAATAAATTTGAATGATGGTATCATTAATGAGGCTTTTGTATGAGCACCGTTTGAAAAAAATTTAAGTTAAATAGGAGAACATTTAAATCGGACAAATTAATTTAACCTTAAGCTAATTAGGTTTAATGGGAAAACATTTCGTTCCGTAATGCTGTCTGATTTAGGTTAAAACAGAATAGCCAATAATTTGTCCATTTAAATTAAATAGGAAAGTATATTAAATCTAAATTAAATCGGAAAGAATTACCTCCTGATTAAACTTTACCCAATGCAACTATATTAGCATGATCGGACACTTAAAAGTTGACCAATCAGATATTTCTGCAGCTTCGCGCTCCACATAAATTTCATATGATTTCTATTGCTTGCTATGGACGGAGGATGTGACAGAGTTAACAGTTTTTGCTAATTTCAGAGGTTTTACTGATGTTGCTGCCTTTTAGCCATTGCATTTTTAGCTAAATTGTTTTTTCAGATATTTTTAACGTTATCCCTTCGAACAGGTTAGGCCAGTGTCACGCAATTTTTGTCAAATGTGACACACTAACAATAAATATGCTGTTGCTACCAGGCATAGTATATTTAAAACAGGTTCCTCTGGCAATATATATACATATATATATATATATACATATATATTGCCAGAGGAACCTGTTTTAAATAAAATGTGACACACTAACAGAGCTAACAATTCGCGGCACATCCACAAAATATATATATTTAAACCGACAATAGAATTATGAGCAAATATCCAAGGCAGTCTAGAGCAAAATGAGCGTTTTATGATTCAATTAAAGGCGCGAAAAATTGATGTAGGCTATTAGATTTTTTTTTTATTTTTAGTATAAAAACTTTACATTCCTTCTAAAATATATTATGCCACTTAATGTCCGGAAAACTCTACTTTTTTTCAATAGTGGATCAGAGGATATTGTGGGCGTTTAAAAAGCATTTGGAAAATGAAACCTAGTTTTTTTTCTTCATTTTTTCTTTGTTTTTTGAACAGCAACAATTTTTTATTTTGCATTTGATATTAAAATTGCACGACCTAACCAATTTTGAAAATACTGCAAATACCGCAAAAACAACAAATTATTAGAAATTCGGCAAACCTGATGGCTCCGTTAGGAAACTTAAATGCCCATAATACAAGGTTGCGGGAAGAGCAAAACTATTTTCAAATCGGCGCCTTCACCAGGTTTTTTAGGGCCAAACTATTGGGCGAAATTACAGATAAATATTAAACTATTACCATACAAGTCTTTTGTTAAGGCAATTAAACTAATGTTATTGAACTCCTACCACGAGAGGTAACGTAAACACAAAATCAAAACAAACCCTAGACAAATATAACGGTTAAATCAGCTTATCTGCGAAACAGGCGTAATAATGAAGTATTTTAGATAAGTAAAAAACAACCCTAGTTGAAATTTTAGATAAGAAACAAATAAACACGGAGTGCAATCAGTTCTACATCAATGATTATTATAAATCATACAATTTATCCAATGGGGTCGCCGGCTTAGCAGTAAAATTTTAAACATGTTTTAAATGTAACACTAATTTTGGTTAGGCTAATATAATATATTTGGTTATTTTGTCATGTATTTACGAAGAATTATTTTTGTGATGTAGGCCTATCTTGTTTCCCCTTTCTTATCTTGTAAAATGCTAACTCGAATCGAATCACAGCCAGGGGGCAGCTGACTAAATGACTTAATAGTCTTTCGCCGCCTCCTTCCTTGGAGCTACGGACGCTTCCTTTTTTTGATTAATTGTTTGTATGTATTAATGTATACCGTCGTCCCTCAATAAATTTAAATCTATCTATCTTAACCTCCACAATAAAGAATGGACTTTCTTATTCGTTAGAGAAGCGCATTTTAACTGCTCTTTCCGAAACTTTGAAGACATTTGCCCTACATAGGTCACATTGATTGGGCTTCCGAGACCTAATCACGAATGTGCCTATAGGCCCTTATAGGTGTTACTATTGCTCTCTACTGTCATGTAAATTTAGTTTGTTATTACAATCTAAATTCTAAGCCTTGTTTCGCAAGGCACATTTCTGTTTTAAGAACGGATTTGATAGCATGTAATTTAGCATCATGTTATGGTTTACATTTGCTCGTGTTAACCTCTGCAACTGTATCGTTAGTTACGTTGTAAGGGACACAATTTTTTTTTTTTTTTGAGCAAAAATCGATTGCCGAAGAGGTAGGCCCACAGTTAAATCTAGCAATTACGAGACAGACTTTGCGATAGTTTTAGGCTTGTTATTAATGGGGTAAATACGGTCATTGCTGATGTATATTTTACACTTTAATAACACAGCATTATATCCACACAACATGGGGTGTACGAAGTGTGAATGACCGTGCTAAAGCAGCTTCAACAAAGCATTGGAAATGATGCTTATAGTGACAAAGCCAGGACGCGTAAAGAAAAGAATGATTTCGTGGTTTTGGGACCTTGAAAGAAGACTTTAACGCGCATATTTGCTATGAATGCTTCACTAAACTAAGTGTATGCATAGAATTTCTTATGCAACCTCACCATCCAATGCCAATACAAAGAATTAACATAAACAAAACGAAGTAGTTGTCCTGTCCTAATAAAGTAGAGTTGCAATTATGTTTTCTCGTTTAAAAAATCATCTCCTTGTCATGTAGTTAAATTATTAGTATAATTGGGTGAATTTTGTGGTGTAACAAAAGTCATTAGTGTTTCGCACATAAATGTAGGGTTGTTGACCAAATTTTTTGCACCACGAACAGGTATATACGTACATGACATTAAATATTTTTTTTCTTTGTGGTAAAGTAGCGTCATTGACAAACCAGGAAAAGCAACCAGTCTATGTAAACCAAAGCTAATCAAAGAACAGGCAGTCCACAGACCCGCATATTCCACAATATTTTAATATTGGTTGTTCTATTAATTCGCCAACAGAAATATTTTAAAATTTAAACCATGCACAATTAGAAAAATATACTCTTTGAACTTCAAAAAATGGGAAAACTCTGCACGAAACTCTGCTTTACCAATCCACCCCAGGAAAAACAAATGCCTGGTGCACTAGAGGCGACAGTTTGTGGGACAAAAGTGCTAAAAGATAAAAATGCAAAGTTGACTTGACTAAAGTGGCAGCCAGTAAAATGCGCTATCTGAGCAACCAAAAATCCCAGGGGCTTCATCAAACATTCCACAACTATCTGTGTATATTCCACATTCCATGTTAAACCTGGTCTTAAGGGCACTTGACTTCAAGCACAGCTGTCCATCTTGCAGTCTCCACATGCGAAAAACCCGGTCTCTCATCATGCATGATAAAATAGAGTCACGGCATACAAAAAACGACGAGCTTCTTGGGCCATTATGGGAATGCAAGCTACTTTGGCATTTCCAATCCCAAAGTTTGGTTTGTGGATTCCTTATATCCCAAACTCTGATTAAATCGCCTTGTTGAGTAGAATGTCGTGCTAAAAAAATCCTTTCATCAGCGGTGACATGTAACTGAATTGCTGGTCCCCCAGAAGAGCCTAAATGTATATACATTTTAACAAAAGGGATTTTATCTTTATCTATAATTGTAAGGCGATTATTATTAAACAAAAATAGAAGCTTAAACTTTAAGATTTCATTTTGCCTGCTCTAGGATGCAGTAAAAAAATTCTAAAGAAAAATCAAAAAAATAAAACACAGATGTACAGAAATATTATATATTAGATAAATGAAACAACAGGGTAAAATTTCTTTTTACAAACTTACCAATGATTAGCACATTTTTCTTTTTGCATCTAAAATCAACAGCGTGTGTACTACCATCAATGAGTCCATTGAATAATAAGCTTTGCGAAAAACATTGACTTCGGATTTGGTAAGGCAAGCAAATGACATACTCAACTTTTTTTCTTAAATTAGAGAAAAATATTTCAACATCCTTTACTACGATAGCATGTCTATTGGATGAGTGACTAATTAACGGTTGTTGTATAGGAAGATGAAAATTGCTTGCACAAGCATATGGAACATCGCGAACCTCTCTTTTATATATTTTGTTTGACAATAGATTAGGTATAAAAACTAGCTCAGGAGGCATGCTTATTGGTATGGCATTCATATATGTAAACAATGCCCCAGTTTCTTCTTTATCAACAAAAGTGTAACTCATAGAGTACCCAGTGTTACCATGTAGAAGAGGTAGTGCAGTAATTTGGGGTACACCCTTTTGCATTTTTATACAATGTAACTTTTGAGCCAATGGTGAAAAAGATTGGCACAAGATGCTTTTAAAGCTTTTTGAAGGTGATATGTCCAATGCACCCCCGTGAAGGGATTGCCATTTTTGTAAACCTGCATATTTAGTTGAATTCAAACCTTCTATCATAGAAAGATTGCTTTTTAATGTTGATGTCTCAAAGACAATCTTTCGTTGCGGAAATTGCCAACATTCTCTTTGCTTCAAAATGGAACAAATGTTATTTGAAATGTGTGTTACAACACAGCTGTTTACATTATGTACTTGACTTTCACCCTGTTTTTGGCAAGGTTTGGGCAAAGAACTGCTTGGTGGCACTTGGCCAGGTTGAATCTTAAAGTAGCGATTTTTATTGTGGTCAAAGTAAAACCCAGGTAACTCTGGAACATTTGTCATTAAGTTTTTTAACTAAATTTACACATTTAAGCATACTTAACCTAAAAAACAAATATATTTTTGTATAAAACCTATTCTTGGCATATATTTCCAAACAGAAAGAAACATAAAACAAAATTTATTTCTCATAAATTGAACAGTTTGCATCAAAAATATATTGCAATTAAAATAGTGGTAGTATGGTCCTTGGAACTGGTTCATTGGTTCTAAAACAGAGTTGCACCAATTGTTTCAATTTTTTATAAGCAAATAAAAACTCAAACATTTAACATAACAAATTAAAAAAAACATATACTAAAAGGTGCATGTTCTTTGACTATTGTTACATTTTGTTTAGGTAAATATATCAGCCAAGGTCATTTAAATGAAATTTTGTTTAAAATGTAAACAATCTAAGCGAAATGTCTAAAATATTATGTGCTGTTGTGTTGAGCTGCTATAAACAATAAAATCAGTAGCACTCAACTGGGACCCTCCATAGTCATTACACAATTGAAATGTAAGCAATGCTGACACACCGAACCTACAAAATCTTTCCATATTTGAATAACATTATTTTTTATTATGTGTAATACACTAATCAAATAAGCTTGTGCGCCTAGTTATGCATTACAGGTACAGTAATATAGTCTTATAATAGTGTATCATTGCACCTTAAGGCTTAAGCTATGTGTTTTATATCGGTCAAGGCTTATCTAATACACAAACCCTTTCATTGAATTTTAACGTTTAATATTAAAAAGATTGCGACTCTTTGGACAAACACTAAAATAGTTTATAGTTAGTATATACCAAGAAAAGGCACTGGTCTAGAATCCTACCACATATGTTTGAACAGTAACAGAATGAGATGCCAAAATTGAAATTGCAAGAAACCAGTCTGGAAAGTATGGCAGACCTCGCAGTGCATGACTAAAAAAAACCTGGGTACAGGTTGCAACAAAGGTCAGGAAAGTGCACCTCAAATGATTTTTGATACACACGCATTGCTCACATTGCACTGCAAACTATGTTGAATAAGTGTTTTACATATTTGGGATGCAGTACAGATTTCTTTGGGGGTGTACTTTTAAAAGGTTGAAAAAAGCTCATGAGTGCACTTGCCATACTTTCCACAGTGGGCAAGGTAGGCATAAATATGTAGGAATAAGTATAATACTTTACCCAACCCGACCCGAACGCTAACTCTCACCCTAAATATTATTAGCAAAATAAACCCTGGATAAAAAGGTGGTAGGATTCTAGACCAGCGCTCCTAAAAAACACATACGTGACAACGCAACCTTTAAACTATTTCCAAAATGCTTTTTGTAAACGTCTATGATTACAAAATTGGTTTCAAAAGACTCAAAAAAAAATTGGGTGGTCTAGCATCCTAACAAATTTATTTTAACATTACGAAACGAGTTGACAAGGTTGAAATTGCGAGAAGGCATAAATATGTAACAATAAATATACTTGACTCACCCAAACGCTAACTCTCCGCCTGACCCAAATATCTTTAGCAATATAAAACTCTCGACAAAAATATGGTAGGATTCTAGACCAGCGCCTAATTTTTTTCATTGTCAAGTCAAATTAATTTATTATAATAATCGCCATACTAAAGGCTGATTCACAGTTCACACTAGACGCGTCTAGCGTTAAAAGTTGAAATATGTCAACTTTGACGCTTGCGGTTAGAACACCGAAAAGCCATTGCAGACTCACCGAATCTGTCGATCAATGATGCAAGCAGAGCAGACTAGAAAAACAACTAGCCTGCAGTGAGGTTCGAACTCACGACCTCTGGTCAAGCCGGGACCGTCGCTCTACCAACTGAGCTATGCAGGCTCAGAAGGGAACGAGTCGAGAAACAACCATACGCCAATGCTTGCTCAATCTGTTAGTACAAGCAGCTTCATAACGAAGGGGATCGCCAGTATCATATCATAATACAATGAAACATATGTACACACATATATGTGTGCTTACAACTGAGATCTAGCCCTTCTGAAGCTGCTTTTTGACCAACGATAACGGCTTACGTATTATTAGTACACCGAAAAGCCATTGCAGACTCACCGAATCTGTCGATCAATGATGCAAGCAGAGCAGACTAGAAAAACAACTAGCCTGCAGTGAGGTTCGAACTCACGACCTCCGGTCAAGCCGGGACCGTCGCTCTACCAACTGAGCTATGCAGGCTCAGAAGGGAACGAGTCGAGAAACAACCATACCCAATGCTTGCTCAATCTGTTAGTACAAGCAGCTTCATAACGAAGGGGATCGCCAGTATCATATCATAATACAATGAAACATATGTACACACATATATGTGTGCGGTTAGAAGCGAGGAAATTTGCTGGCAACGCGTTATGTATGAACTGGACAACATTAGCCGTTCGTTAAAGCGTTTAGTACAGTGGTTCTCAACCTTTTTGTTCTCGCGACCCCTTTTAAGTTTTCGATAACTTGCGTGACCCCCTAATTATAGTGTGCGATACATCAACCTGAGTAAATAAACAACACATTTAAAAATTGGCAAAATTGAAATAGAGATAAATTTAGATTAGGATTGTATTAAGATTTGGCTAAAATGCGATATGCATATATCATATAACAAGCTAAAGTTAAGGTTCGAGCCAGGGTTTCCAGATGCTTGGTTTAGGGTTAGGAGCAGTGATTCTCAACCTTTTTTAGAGCCAGAGCCGCATTTCAAACCTAAGGTTTGCAAGGAGCCGCATGAAAAACAACAGTAGGCATATAATTAAAAAACATTAAAATAGCAACAAGAAAACAACAAATAAATATTACGCTAGCCTAGGCTAACTAATTAACAGTGTTTGCCATAGCTTTGCCTATTGTCATAGCTTGTCGATTAGGACTAAATATATTGTGACGTAACAAACCACAAAATTATTTTAAAGAGCCGGACGGAAGTAAACCGGTAACATTAATACTTCGTACTCGGGATCCTTGCTGATTAAATTCATTCACTTTTGATTTCTTTTACTTCCTTTGTTGCAATTCTGCTACTGCTAAAAAAATTTTTTCACTCCGTTAGTGAGAGCCGCATGCGGCTCTGAGAGCCGCGGTTGAGAATCACTGGTTAGGAGTCTAGGACATTGTTGGTGTGAAATTTGTACATTTTAGGTCAAATAATATGTACCATGTACCTAGTGCGAGACTAAAGGGAATCAGTAGAGGTAAATGTTCTTGGTGGGCAGCCAAATTTCTCACAAATTTACAAAACGGTTAGTCGTTAACAGCAGTGCAATAATAAAGCTTTCTGTAAATTTTATTTCCTTTTGCCAAAACTGCAACACCAAAATTTTATTCTCGGAATTCTGTGGATGTTGTAGAAAAGGCTATGTAAAAAGTTATAATACCACTGAAAAGTAGAAATAGTTTGCCTGTAACCTATTGTAAACCTAGCACGAGTTTTATTGTAAGTTTGCCTAAATTTCAATTTAAAACTAGAGCGCAGTGCGCACTATGGAAAAATTTTTGGCGCTCTTTCACTATTGTATATGAAAAGTTATGCAAAAAAAAATAATAATAATACCGCATACCACAATGCATATTGTTTGGGTTAGCGTTTGGGTGAGGGTTGGTCAAGTAATATTATGTTTATTATTAATAATAACTTGACCCACCCTCAACCAAACGCTAAACCGCACCCTAACCCAAACAATGTGTTGTGGAATGCGGCATTTGAAGAAAAATTTTTTTTATTAATTTTTACGTACAATAGTGAAAGAGCGCCAAATTTTTGTCCTTACGTTTGTAAAGTTGGTATAAACTATTTTGAAGGCCTTGTGAGCCCATGGTTTTACTTCATCCAATGTTTCAAATAAATTCGGCAAAATTGGGACATTCAGCCTACTGTCCTAATGATTTACAAACCTTGGGACACGTCGTTTTTGGTTCGAATTTTAGGCCTTCAGTGATAAATATGGAAATTTTTAACCTTTGAATTTTTTGAAATTCTTTCTTTGGCCAGGTAGGATAGGATAGTCTAAAGCGTCGTGGCGAAATTTCGTTCGATTCCATCTCGAATTGAGGATGCTACAGACGTTTAAAAATTATCGCGATATGTAATGAATATTAATATCGGTTATCGTCGATTTAAACCCTTATGCCCCATACTAGTGGCATCGAGTGTGGTATCACTGGAAAGGTGAGATCAAGGTCTACAACAATTTGTTAATTAAACGGTGCGGAAATTTTTTCATCTTGTCATTTATGACAAATATTAATATTTTTCATCATTTTTATATATTTTTTTTATATTAAGAAAGTCTAGTCCAGTATTAGTATTGTGGTATAATTTTTTGGTGCTTTCTGGCAATCCTGGTTTGAGCGTCCATTCATTTTCATTAGACATCGTTTGACTGAAGATAGGCTGGATTCATTAATTAAAAGTGTAATTGTGACGTCATAAACGCGACAAGTTCACTGCAGCAAAGGCCACATAAAGACAAACGTTAGACTGGCGGTTGCCTTTGCTCCTTCTATATTGCTAAACTTTTAGTTCATATTGCCTAATTGTTATGATTATTTTTTTTGAAATTCTACACGGCAACCCCTTGCGACCCCCAGGTTGAGAACTACTGGTCTAGTATGAACCAGCCTTTACAGTTAAGCCAAACTGCAGGATTCTGCCGTAATTCGAGAATGGTGTTTGGCAATATAATTTAGTTTATTTTTAAGTTTTAGATAACCGTTTACCAGAAAAATGTTAACATCACATGCAAACGCGTTTTTTTTTTGTAAAATTCCTTCAGAATTTATTTCGTCGAAATTAAAGCTAAACATTATTATCATGTTAAAGATTGTTTCCGAAGAATGTAGGCCAAGCCTATCGCAGAAGCCCAGAAGGTTTTGGTCGCATAGAACAAAAATGTGGATCAGTCCTGGTTTAGGTTAAGAGCAATTCAAACTTGCGATTCGGTTTTAATTCAATTATAGCTTCAATTCACGCGTGTCAGCTAATTTAGATATCATGCGTTGCCAGCGTTACCGCAAACGTTGTCCCTCCTAACCAAATGGGTCAAAACTCAAAACTGTAATATTTCAACTCTCCTCGACCAAAAGAGATTCTTACGCTATAGGCGTTGACGTTTTCCTTAACGAACAACGCATCTGGTTTAAACCAACCTTAAGTCTTTCAACGGTATGAAATTTACAAACTTTTCTATCTTTGACTACGGTGTTTTATTCAATTAATATGTAATTTGTTGCAGTAATGTTTGCCGTTGCTGTTGCTGAGATCACGCATTTGCTTTATAAACCGGTTGGTCTATTATTTGTTTGATTATGGTAAACATTTATAAAACAATTAAAAAAACACATTTTATTCGTATAACTGTGCTGCATAATGGGTACTTCCCTAAATTAATATGTTACTATTCAGAATTATTTTTTCGCGCTTCGTTTTGTCAAATCTGGTTCAGAGATAAATATCTGTTTGAGTTAAATTCAGTAAATTACCTCATACCAAATGACAGATTACTAACTTCAAGTTTTTCTGTCATAAAAAAAAACAATGATTAAAAAAAATTATGCGCATGTCCAATAAGTCAAAATCTTAAGTTATAAATATTTAATTGGTTTCGTCTAACTAACCTAAATCTGAACTTCTAATCAACTGAAAACTAAGAGGAAGTCTAAAACAAAGCAGACGCGCAAAGATAAAAAACAGGATGTGACTTCATGACGACTAATTATACTCTGGTGACTGTGGCAGGCAGGTGTGTACTGAAATAGTAGGCTACATTAGGTGTTGTTAGAACTCCACAATTTTATCTGACAAGTGTGGCGAATCTTAGAGCAATTAAAAGCAATGGCATCTGAAGGTAATATTGTAATTATTGTTCAAATTGTAGCCAGCCTTAACATATATTTTTTTTTAAATAGAGGAAAGACAATTTTACATTACCCAGTTTTTATTAACTAATTTCCGATAGATTTTTATAATCAATAATTGCAAATACGCAGACTTTTCTACGGGCCTGATCACGGTCACCTTGCATGTGCTGGATAACCCAGAGGCGTCATACGAAGGACCTTACGATTATACACAAAGGGTATAATGTGGTTCAAGGAAATAGCCTCGTTCAGGTCATGGAACAAGCTCAGAAAAACGGAAATTTCAAGTAACGACAGTAGTTAAGATGTTAAAATCATTTTAAGCAAGTGCGGATCAAGTTTTCTTTTGGATCAGGGGTCACAAAAGTTTCTTTTTTTAAGGGGTCGGTTTGGCGTAAGGCTTGAACGTCGTGGACCGCATACAAACTTTGTTCAAACTTTATTAACTTAACTACCGGTATCGTTAAATATAGGTAACATATAAATAAATTAGAATCGTCTAAATACGACCTTAAACCTGTCGGAATAAGTCCGTAATCCATCGGAAAAAGGCCTAAGCCCTAAATGGACAAAATAACAACTGAGACAGCAGGGATATCGTATAGGACGATCTAGGGACATCTGTCCGGCACATGTCGACAGTTTAAACGGCGCTGTTGGGGTGCTGCTGTGGGGTTATCGGTGGGTACCCTAATGGGTAAGGTTAGAAATTGAATTGGGGTTGAAATTATTAGGGAAGTTAGTGAAAGTTAGTGATACTTAGGGGAGTTAAGGTTAGGCAAAACGTTGTATAGGCCTATTTCTGGCCATTTAGGCCTTATCTGACGGTTTAGGTCTTATGCCGATTTGGACGTTATTTTAATTAGATATTAATCCTATTTTGGTTTTATTCCAAAATATGTTTTAATCCGACGTTGATGTAGCCTACTTCTTCTTTCGGTCTTTATGCCTGGCCCTTGGCAAGCGTTTCGCATAATAACACCTAGGCCTACACGTCGCTACATTATAATTTTGCAGAAAAGTTCAACACATACACGTTGATATATAATTATTTTTTTTACAAGCATGCCTTGAATAACTGGTTTGTCCATTTTTAGAGGCGAACCAGCTAATTGCAAAGTAAGTCAGTGACCAGAGCCGACGGGAATGTCGATGTCTAATAAATCTGTCTTGTCACGTTTAAATAGTAAACGCAAACAAGAATCACAAAATAATTAATAGAACAAAGGATTCATTCGAAATAAAATGTACCAGAAATGCTAAACTATACAGCTGTAACGTTTAGGGGTTGAGGTTGATAACTTTTTGCAAGGGTCAAGGTGATTTTAAATATCATTTGTCAATTTCACAGACAAGACTATATAATTAATTTGTTCCTTGCTATTTACAAAGGTAAAATTATAACCTATCTTATTTTCTTCTTATCACATGAAAACAGGTTCGAAGCGGTGACGCAACATTCGGAATTGTATCTGACGGCCGTGAATAATAAAGTGGCTGATCAAAGCAGAAAACAATATTGGGCATTAATCAATGCGACCGATGGATCGTTTCTGCCGTTGGGTATAAGGAGTTACATTCCAAAAGACAAAGAGAAAATTCTCTTCCAAATTAAAAATTTTGAAAAGTTTCAGACAAAGAAATGTTTGTTGAGCAAGTAAATCTGTTGTAAATAAGGTAGAAATAGTACACGCATATTTTTGTGCAATATTTATGTTTTTAATATAGTCAAACTACAGTGACTTTTATTTTACGAAATAAATATTTAAACATACAGATATTATAATCGTTTTCTTTTAAGTTTTATTAAATTAATTTTCAAAATTAGAACTAGAATTTATGTTTAAAGAAACATTTAATTGTTCAGTTCAATAATTTTATCTTGAAAAGTCAAGTTTTAAAAAAATATAGGGCAACGTACTTATACCTAAAGGCAACAAACCACCTAAATCCTGATATCACTAAAAGCCAGCAGATTTAAAACAGTTTTTAATTTTTTTCCTAGTTATGTAGACAAACATGACATACCACAACATTAGTTTAATTGTTTCTTTTTTGTGAGGTTTCATGATAGGTGTCTATATTGAAATGTAACATTGTCAGAAAAAGTGTACAAGAAAAAACGTCAACTAACAAGTGTACAAAAGCAATACTTTTACCTGAATAATTGAAGCGAAATGCGTACCAAACAGGCAATAAAAAAATGAACAAAGGCAATTTGGGAAATAAAAAGCAAAAAAATTCAAACAGTAAATAAGAATGAATAAAAAAGGCGGCAAATGCAGTTGTTTTGGTTTGGTAACCGCATATTGCATGGGAGTGCTAATTGAAGTTTTTCAACTGTACCTGAAAGTATATAAATACAGATAAGTTTTATAGATTGTAAAAACTGATAAATTGGTTTCAGTATAAGTTACCTCGAAAATTATGATAAAATCTATTAATTTCATAGTGTATAATAGCCTACTGTTGCTTTCTTCAGGCCCATTACAGTTATTGTTTTTTGCAGAAACCTTAACAAATCAGGAGTGCCCAATCCGCGGCCTTCGTTTCAGGCTGTATCATGAGTTTATTAGGATGTCCCGTGTCAATTCTGGTGGGCTTCATTTTTGCCCCACTTTTTCTATTCTTAGCTGCAATTTTTTTTCACGCTTTGCACAAAACTTGTTTAGCTTTCCAATATAATAAATCTTCAGCATAAATTTGTCGTGCGTCTCATGATATAATTAGGGGTCAATGCATTTGTCGCCTTATCCATGAATGTATTTTCTGTTGCAGATTTGCGTACGGAACTTATTTTATAGCGTCTCGTTTTTATTATGATCCCTTTATTCAAATTACAAGGTTGACCCCTACTTAAATCCTTTTCATTTTCATAGGAAAAAACGTTGACAGCATTGTGGGATTAAGATGAAGAGTCATGTAATGTTAATGACAAATCGCTTTTCTGTAGCCTACGTATTAATGTTAGTAAGTAACATTTATAATTCATACAAGCTGACCAAAGGTATGTGTGTAAGTGAGAAAGAAACAGGGTTATATTTATTTCTGCCTATGTATAAAATATGGCAGTTAACCCGAAGTTATTATCTATAATTATCTTAATGACTCATACTGATAAAGTAGTATGAGCTTGCTGTAATGTTTTTAAACAAACCGCATTAAATTTACAGTAAATATTCGTAATATATTATTTTATTAACTTGAATTTACCTAAATTTTACGTGTAAAACTAAAATGACGTCATAAAATTTGGTCGAGTACATTTTTTTGTTATCTCCAGTTGATTTTTATAATTCTGTCATTTTTTTCTGTCTTGTTTAATTTTGCAGCTAACAAGGAATATGAATAATGTAATTATTACGTATTTAACTTGATATTTTCCCAAGGATATCATTAAAAGTTTTTGCACATTTCGCGCAATAATTCAACAAAAAATAGTTTTGAATTTACCATCTGAAGGTTGAATTGTCGCTCTATTCCACCCTTATCGGACTTAGCTAGCGATGCCAAGGTTGCCGCTTGGACTTCGTCTGGCCGTCATGACGATTCCACTGACAAACATAAAGAGGATAACGACGCACAACACGCCGACCAATGTCAGTTTCCACGAGTTAGCGGGCCGGCGAGAGTGTTGGTCTCCTTTCGTACTCGCCTCACCTTGAAACGAACGCCGGTTAATACCAAAAAGAATGTTTATCTTTTTTTGTGTCATACAGCCATAAGATTTAATTTTTACGCTCCGTAGCATATAGTTACAAAAAAGTACGCAACCGGTCCCATTTTTTCTCTTTACCTTTGCTAATTTGCATGCGGTCGTTTTTGATTTCGATTTCCTGAGAAATTTTTTTGGGGGCTATTTTAATTCTTAGAGAACGGAAGTGTGTTTAGTGCTTAAACGAAGTGTGTTTCTTTATTAGTTTGATTAATTTTACCTTTTTTAAGAAACACCAATAGAAAAAGAGAGCCTTATTGATAAGCAATACCACTAAATATGTACACCCCATTTGAAAGCAATACACAATTACAATGAAAACTAATTTTTACACCCACATTATTTTTTCGACATAATATTTAATCCAAGTTCAAAACTATTTTTTTGTATTTGTAACAATAATATGGTAAACATATAGTATTGATGTAGGTACTCCAGCTTGTTATTATTGTGAACCCGGACCATTAAGTTTGTTATGTTGTTTTTGTGTAAGAAAGGTTAAAGATAGAACACTTTCAACAGTAAATTTATATATTATAACAGCCCACAAGTTCATTGCATTACACTTATGGTATGTCTAAATTATCTAATCTAAACAAACCACTTTTTTGACAATCTACTTCTTTTGACAAACACTTCGTTATTTTTTACAACGGTATATGATATTCAATCAAGTGGTTTTAAAAAAATGTTTACGATTTTGTCAATACTCTAAGCCTAAAATACAATTCTAGTTGTTGACCACCTTTAATAGGTCTCAACCATTTGCGACCCATTGTTTATGATTGAGGTATGTAAGTTGCGGACGTCACAAGCGAGGTCTATGAAGTCATAATTAAAACCACACATTCCAGCTGACCTGGCTAATAGTTTAAATAATAAATGACCGAGTTGTTTGAGAAACCCTGTAAAAAACGCACTTTTCTTGTGATGGCATTGGTCGCGATAGGGAGTAACCACAGAATTGCACTTGTTCGTGTTGCAGCAGCACACGGCGAGCGGACCTATATAAATAGAAAAAAATAAATTATTATATTTTGCAGCGAGTAACCAGGGCCGTAATTTCGTCGGTTGTAGCCCAGTTGCATACTCTGTAATAATTCAAATGAGTAAAAATGATGCTTTGCTCAGTAAAGGCGCAAATAAATAACCTCGTGCAATTGTATTTGAAACGGACTCATCTTGGGAGGTTTCATTAGAACAAAAACATATAATGAAACAACATAAGCTAACCAAAAGCATAAAGTGTTAACGCGAAATAAAAATGAACAATTTTACATAGGTTTTTGCTCTAAACTAAATTCATACAAAAAACAAAAATGCGGGATGGCGCCTTGTTTGGGATGCTCGAGTTTTTATAGAATTTAATGCGCGTGGTACCTTATCAGCATACGCAAAGGTTTTAACATTTGGCTCAGTAATAACGATTTGCGCGACTCTTACCCAGGACGAGTATTAGATTTGACTACCGTATACGGCGTAGCCCAGTGGTCCTGAAAGGCAGCCACTTACTTTGGGGAAAATTTTAAATTTTGGGGAGGAAATTTGTTCCCGGGAGGAATTGGGGAGAAAAATTGGTTGAAAATGGCTCCTTTTTATTACTTGATATTTAACACACATTATAACTAACTGCACAAAATTTCAATGGGAACGCTTACTTACTTTAATACTTAAGGTAGCCTATATATGAAGTCCTGATGCCGCTTCGACCGTGTTAATCTACGTCATAATAGACTTTGATTGGTTTGCAATATCTTTTGTTTCGTCAAAGTAAGCAAAGTTTAGTAGAACCAGGTGTCTATTTTGTACTGTTTGTTTGTTTGTTTTAGCATGGTTGTAAGTACGTAAAAGTAAAGTAAGGGTGAAACAGCTTCAACTTCTTGTAGCTGCAGCTACTTGTAAAATTTGAGAAAAAATACTGCAAGCTAATTTTTAAACAGAAAATTTAGCAAAACTGGACGTACCGATTTACATTATTGCCAATAATCATAATTATCCTGGTTACCTAGACAAGGTTTTATTTTGGCGACTAATCCTCCTTATCACCTAATACTTATTGCAGATAAGTTTGAGTTTATTATTTGGTATAATTAGTCTTAGTAGTGCAAGGATAGTTCAGTGTAGGCTCAGTATAAATTTTAAATTCTGCAAAATGCCAAATCAAATGCTCGAGAGCGACTTTTACCAATTTACTCATTTAAAAAACAGCTAATGTGGTTGGAGCAGAGCAAACATTTCTTCCATTTCCGACTAAATATTTAGTTAAATGAGGTTTCAGTGCCATTGCAGATATTTTGACCAAAAAGGGGGAACACTTGACGTTTGCAAACGCGGAGATCTTCGGGCAAAACTGGCATACTTTTCTCCTCAATTTTCATTGTTTTTTTTTTCAACCTGAAAAAGCTCATGGTTCACATTAACAATGAATAACACGTTGTAAATATGTCATGTAAATTTCGTTCAGTAAAATTTTCTTGCATTTTTGTATTGTTTTTTAATTGTACCCTACTTTTATAATGTCCACTGTTATCTCTGAGATAAATCATCAAAACGCACCTTGCACATTTTATACATATACTGTAAAAGTATGGCAATATTACTTTTTGTGATTTTTGAGGAGGAATTAACAGTGCTTGAGTCTTAAAGAGAGGAATATCAAAAAAATTTGACAACTATACTGGCGTAGCCTATCCGTATTATATAAGGTGTGGAAATAAGGTAAATTTCCTCGTTGCCTAGCAAAATTCTCGTTGCCTAGCAAAGCAAGTTGATAAAATGACAAATAAAAAAAGTAAAAGTATACATTTGACATACCATAAGGACAAGTGAAGTTGTCGCTTACTGTCACGCTAAGTGTTTTGCATTTGTTGCTGTCACATTCTGCAAGCAAGTTCGACTTTACAATGTTGCTCCAGCACCCTGAAAGCATAGACTAGATTTTAGCGTAGGCAACGAATCATTCGATAAATTTGCGATTGAGTTTAAATCGATTCCATTTTTTGAAATTTAATTTACATTAAGTACTATTTCGATTATTTAGTCCAGGGGTGGCCAACCAATCAGATACCAAGAGCCGCATTTGTTACTTGATTAACCACAAAGAGCCACACTTTACACACATGAAACGTAAAGAATAGCCTACAACTCCATTTCTTATTCACTCCCACAAAGCGATCGCACGAAGCGGGGAAAAAAGTGCATTTGTTTCGTTAAATAGACAAAATATTGATTTTAAAAAAATACACATTTCTCGATATAGTGTTATTTATGAATACTATTTGGGTATAGTTTTTGCGTATAAAAAGTGTTACTAAAATACAATAGCCTTGGCAAATAGTCTGAGTCGGAACTGGCAATAATCCATAAAATCGAAACATTTAAAAAAATCATAATTGCAACAGGAACGTAAGAGCCGCACATAACTGGTGAACAGCCGCATGCGGCTCGCGAGCCGCGTGTTGGCCACCCCTGATTTAGCCTATCATTTTGTTGAATATCAAATTTACATTTGCTTGTTAGTGGAAGTCGAATCGCTGATTAAGGAAATACACAAAAACGTGCTTACCTTGCCTTAAAATCACTATATGGCCTTCGGTTCCTAATTGCACCCAGCTGGTAACACACGCCTGTCAAGAAAACAAAATGTAGTACTTTATATTGTAGGGTGACATACGCAAAAAAAATAGTAAATTGTTTAAAACACGATTTAACCCACCTGTCGCTCACGAAAGTATTAATTGTCGCAAGAGATAATCGTTTTCTACTAACTTTTTCGGTCGCCCATGTGTCTACATGAGGGGTCGGCAACCTTTTTTTAGTCGCGGGCCCAAACCAAACTCAGAAAGGTCTCTGCGGGCCGCACAAAATATTAACTAGTAATTGTGTTATTAAATGTTAGAAATGTGAATCAGGCGGGCCTCGGATCGTTTTTGCACTTAAAATCGTGTTAAATTACATTTAAGGAGACAGTAAAGTGTTGACCCAAAGCGAAAAAAGCGTTTGTTTGGTTTAAAATTACAGTTCACACGTCGTCATCCGTGCAACGAATGAAAAGTGTAATAAAACTACTTTGATGGAACACGATAACATTTAAAGATAATCTATAGCTTAGTGTATGTTAACCTTTTAAAGTTAAGGTACACCTGGCGAGCGAAGCGAGCGCGATTTTTTTTGTATACGGGCATTTCTTTTAAATTTCTTGCAAGTTTTTATTACATTGCCGAAAATGAAAAATAAATAAAAAATATATGTCCAATATTTTAGAATAAGATCGTTTTCCGTTTTTCCGCGACGCACTTGGCAACCTTCCACGTCGCAACGGTAATAAAGAGCTAATCTAGTTCAAAAGACCGCATCAAAACGTGAACAAACCGGACGCAGAATGGTCATTCGCGCGAAGCGCGAACATTTTTCGCACTTACGTAGTTAAAATAGTCAAAAAATATGTGAAATGGACTCGTTTCTAATTTATAAAAGATGCGGCGGGCCGGATGAATTACATCGTGTGGGCAGCGTAGTAGGCCTACCCATGTTTTTCAACAACAGAATCACGCCGCGCAACAGAACGCAAGACCTGTGCAAAGTACGGGCGGCCAAGCAATATATTTCTGGTCGAGATTCGTTTACCATAATTTTTTTTTATATATAAATAAGCCTTTACGTTTTGGGTGTTTAGCTTAAAATATTTTGTTAAATAGTTTATATATTTGTGAGACCACCTTTGTTTCTCCTACTCTTATCACTTAGACAAGAATCATGATTTGTACATAATGTATTTCGGATCACCTTGTTAACGATAAACATTCTATTTTAAATTAGCTTGAAACGCCAATCGCTTACAACAAAAATGATGTTAGAAACTTAGAAATGCATTTTGCCAGGTGTGGAGGTGTGAGCGTAATTTTTAGTTTTGTATAGAAAACACGAGCTCAGACATGCTAAATGTAACGCAAAGTACTGAGTTAAGAAGAATGCAACTTACAACCGCAATCCAGCACCACTGATTAAAAAACACAGCCCAGAGGAAAGCATCATATAAATCAGTTACTCAACGAATTTTTGTTCTTTCCTTACGTATTACTATTTACAATTTGCCATATTTGTAAAATCACACACTGTGTGTTTAAAAGTTTGTTAGACTCTGCTAACATCAAAAATGAAAGTCACTGCCAGAAAGCACTAGATTCTAGAAAATGTGTTGTCTGCAGGTCTGCTAAACTAGATCTTTTTACATTTAACTGTATACCATTACCTTAGATTAACGTATATATACACGCTTTATTGTGATTAGCAACAAATTACACACTTTGGAATTTACCTGAAATACAGTTCCCGAATATTTTGCGTAGACTATACCTAAAATTCCAACTTATTGTGCTACGTTGCTTTGTTATTAAACATTTATGTAAAATGTTCCATTAGTTCCATTTAATATTTTACTTTAAAATATCTATTCGGTGAGTTTTTCTCAATCCATTTTTATTTTAGTTTACGTCGGTGTTTAGGTTTAGTTAATATAAAGTTAAATACTAGCGAACTAAGCTTTTTAGTTAAAAATACTGTAGTTTATAACTATACCCATTTTTAGTGCAATCTGATCAATTTTTAAACAAAAATTTCGCTTACCATCGAGCATTCCACTGACGTAACTTTGGAATCAGATTCACCAAATACATCTGCCACTCTTTGGCAAAGTAAACCACTCACGATATTACCACTGCAGAAAGCAGCTAGCAATATCGACAGTAACTTCATAATTGCTGTAGTTCTTACAAATAATCTCTATAAAAACTTAACCGAAGGAGAAATATTTTGTAGAAATCTGCTGAAAGTCAAGATAGTTAACAGAAAGCTTTACAGGAAACTTGTTTGGAAAACTAAAAACACCTAAATATTGCACAATTGCGACCCGATGTAAATATATGCCGGATAAATGAATATCTCTTTGATGAGTTTCATTCTTTAAAGTGGTTTAAAGAAATAAATACCTTTAAAAACTAATAGAGATCATAAGCAACCTTTTGCGAAATATATGAAAAGGTGGCCAGTGTTTTTTGGCGAAATTGAATTTACAGCTGCCTTCGCTCTCGGTCATTCGATAAAACTAGACGAACTTCGGGGAAGTAGATTTGAATACTTATAGGTAAAATGTGTTAGAAACTAATATTCACATGAAAATCAGTTAAATGCCCCAAGCGAATAAAATCCGTGGAAATAAAATTATAGAAACACAATCTAGAGTAGTCTTACTGATCTACTTTGTTCGGAATACTGCAGTTGGCCAAACGCACGTAGGCAGCAAACTCGCATGGGGCCGCTAACTACAGAGCGGTTAACCCGCATATATACTACTGACGGTGGCCTTTAGCCTGTAATAAACCGCAGTGAAATATATCGATACAGCTCGTCGCAAGTAAAGTTCAACTCCCGTGATTTTCTCCGTCATAGCAGGTGCTGGCAGCTGAAGGCGATAACCTCACGCCCAACCTCCTCCCCTTCTGAAAGATAAAAGCAATTCAACAGAGGCAAATGCCAGTCGCCTGCAGATATGCCTGTTACGCGCCAAATCGGAGCTTTCGTTTTCGTAAAAAAAATTGATTTTTTATTTAAAAAAAAAATAGTCACAATACACCAAACTATAGAAAGTCCAACAGTTTTCGGCGACGGGTTCTTTGGCACTGGTTATTTCTCTCGTGATAGCTCTGATAGCTAGAAATAATTAAAATATGTCCACCTGTCTGATTTAACAATACACACTCAAACCAACACGAAACCAAATACATTCTTAAGAACAAAAATATAGGCCTATCTTTTGTTTTGCGCGGATTTTAATTCATGCCTTGCTTTTAAGGAACCTCAGCATGTTATCGTCGCTAAAAAGACATTATCATCGCTATAAACCAGGGATTCTTAAACTTTTTTTACCGCGGACCCCTAAATTTTTTTTTGACGTCGCGCGGACCACGATAGGCAAAATTTTTCAAAGAATGAAGTCATAAATTGACGTCACAATACAAATGAACTTTATAAATCTGTTGATTTAGGTCTAAAAATGTGAAAGTGAAACGGAGTCTAAATACTGTCAGTGCAAAACCACTTTGTTTTAAATTAAACTGCTCTCTTTGAAAAAATGATTACTTTTTAAATTTACACTAATATTTCAATTAGGCCTTCATGGACCCCCTAAAACTAATTTACGGACCCCCAAGGGGCCCATGGACCCCAGTTTAAGAACCCCTGCTATAAACAGAGCTATGGATGGTCAACGAAATGCAAACGTTGGCCATCAAAGATTTGCAATTTTTTGCATCAGTTTCCGTAATATTATTATTATTATCGCAGAAGCTCTATACTTAAGTATCTCTTTATAAAGCAGTGGTTCTCAACCGCCAGTCCGCCAAATATATTATATCTCAATTGCAAAATGCAAGGGGTTGAAGGCTTGTCCATCAAATTTGAAACTTCGCCAGTTCCGCAGTTTGCAGCATTGTGACGTAACATAGAGTTAATGGTCTACTTTGGCCTTTATCGTACGTAGTGTTGTGCCCATCCAGGGCTGCCATTCCTTGGGATTTTTCCCAAGATCTTGGGATTTTAGCCTAGACCTTGGGATCTGGGGATATCTGTTCCATATCTTGGAAATTTTTAATCATTAGCAGGTTGAAATTACAAATATTTTTTGCTTGTATTTAAGGACTCATTTCCTAATAAGAATAAGGAAGTAGCTATTTGCCTGGCTCGTGGGTGTACGCATACATTACTTATGTGACGTAACAATGCTTTTACTTGCTTGTTAGACGAAACTGTTTATTTACTAGCTTGTGTGACGACGTTAATGCAACAGACCCAATCGACGATAATAATGAGAGCTATTAGAGAAGGGGTCGGTAACCTAAAGCCGGATCCGGCCCGCAAATGTAATTCATTCGTCCCGCCGCCTATTTGATAAACTATGACACGAGTCCATTTTACTTTTTAACTATTTTAACTATACGTAAGTGCAAAACGAATGAACTTTGTGCATTCGGTTTGTTTATGCTTTGATGCTGTCTTTTAAATATACAACACAGCGCTTCGTTACCGTTGCGACGTTGAAGGCTGGCAATTGTGTTGCTGACAAACTAATAACGGATTCAAAAATATCAACATTTTAGTATTTTTAGCAATGTAATACTTACAAGAAATTGATAAAAATAAAAACTTACAAGAAATTAATAAAAAATACCGGTATACTTAAAAAAAAATCAAGCTCGCTTCGCTAGAGGTTAAGTTATCGCGTTTCTTCGAAGTAAGTTTATTACACTTTTCATCAGTAGTATGGATGACGAGGTGTGGACTCAAAAAAACAATTTACTGCCTCCTTGAATGTAATCAAACACGTATTCAAGTGCAAAAAAAGTCGAGGCCCGCCTGATTCACAGTTGTTCTAACATTTTAATGCCATGCTTCTTCGTTAACTTTGTGTGCGGCCCGCAGAGACCTTTATCAGTTTGGTATTGGCCCGCGACTAGAAAAAAGTTGTCAAAACCTGTGTTAGAGCTTCAATACACATGAATGCACACCACAAAGTCCGCCAGGGTCTCTTATATTTCAGCTTTTTTGATCTTGGGATTTTTAGACATGAAACCTTGGGATAAATTGAAAATCAGAGTGGCAGCCCTGTGCCCATCTGTTTAAAAGTAGACTACAACTCGTTAAACTTTAAGACCAGTTATATTAAAAAACTTCAACAGAACCACGTATAACACGTATCGTATGTTATTAAAAAGACAGCAGCAAATTGCTCATTAAATTAGGTTTCCAAAATTTGCTTTTAAGTTCCATACTTTTGTCCTAATTACATTTTAGTTTGATCTTCATTTTTTAAGGTCCACCGGTCCGTAAAATTTGTTTTAAAATATTACCTGTCCATAAGTGTTATAAAAGGTGTTATAAAGGTTTATCACTGTTATAAAGGTTTATTATCCAATTTGCAAATTGCAATCGCTAAAAGCGTATATGGTATCTTGTTGTACAATGCGTTGGTTTGTTATATCCCTAAAAGTTAAAGTAAAAAGTTTACGTATTGTGAAGCTGATCAAAAACAAATCTAAATTTTAATTACGACATTCCTTAAGCTGAAACGAAAGTAAATGCTTCAAACGTCGTTTTTGATGTAACGTTTGTCACGAATGCATGTTGGGCCTCAAAGTTCGTATAATTTAGTGTTTTAATTTCGAAATCTGTCTTTCATCCTCAGGCGAATCGTGTGATCCCCATAGAAGGTTACAGTGGGAGTGCATTACATCATTATCACATTGTGGTATTCCGAAGCTCATTAATCAATTATGTAGAAAAAAGTGGAAACACTTTGAAGCTTATTCGTACTACTTCTGGCCAAATGGCGAGAAGAATATTTTCCCAGAGTTTTCGCATTCAAAAGTCCCTCCCATTCCTTTTCCGACAGCTACAGCTGGCATTCCAGGGAGTAAGCAGAACAACGATATTACCAACCCGACTTATAATATCAATATTGCTAACCAAAAAAAAAGGTTTCAGCTCAAAAAGTATTTCGCGCGCATGGCAAAACATTTTCTTCATCACGTTTTTTGAACTTCATTTTACCGCGTCACATCGAACCGAGCATGAAAATTATTCACGTACGATAATAACATGTTGGATCCAGTTTTTGTTAGCATCTTTCATTGATCTTTGAGAAATATAAAACAAAAAGTCGTGGATCTGTGATAAGTTAGTTCTTTGTCACATTAATTATAAGTTAACTAATTTGTTGCTGGTTTTATTCATCATCATTGTTTTTACCACAACTACAACGATATTTGTTTTTCAAGGTGGAACAAAATACAGACAAATTTTATTCTGTCGTTCATTAAAAAATATTATTCATAAAATGAAAACAAAGATTTGTAATTTAATCAAAATAATTACACAACAGGTGCGATCGCGATGTTGTCCTAACATATTACAGTAAAATACTGCTTATATAAAGTACAAAAATATTTTACTGCAAATTAATATAATACCTGTATATCTAAATCTACCATTCATCGTTGTTATGTTGTATCAATTACCTTTTGGAATTAGTAGATATATAATGTTGTTAATGTCGCACACGCTTCATACCTTTTATTAAAATCAAATAAAATATAACAATAAATATTCTAAATGAAAGTTCATTAGTTAAAATAGAGTTCATTTTTACAATTTGATAACGTTGAACAATAAAATACATTGTCAGCATCAAACTTTGCATATGGATATGCTACGAAATACTAAGCAAAAATAATTAGATCCTTGATTGCATGACCACCTTGAAGGGCTTCGGGCTTGTCGATATACTTGGGATCGGACTTTCGTCCAACTTATCGACGCTCGCCGGTGGCGAAAACGTAAACTGCTGCAGCAGAGAGGCAAAAAGGACGAAGAGTTCCCGTTTGGCAATGTTCATTCCCAAGCAAATACGAACACCTATTAACAAGTTAGTTTGTTTTATTCATAGTGTCGTGGTGTATAACTGCTTTGACATGTTTATGCAGTCTCTTGCTGGCTATTAAAGTTTTTCAAAAAATCCTGGATTTTGTTTAAAATGTAATATTACAAAATATCGCATAGATTTAAGCCGGATAATTTAATATTTCACGAAGGCTTTCGAAACGATAAAAGTGTTAGGGTTGAAAAAATTATATGCTCACTCTAGCGTTCTTATTCTGTTCAGTTGTTTGGATATTATACTATTTTATCGAACAACGTTATCACCTCCACCGTATGGCATGAACGCGGGCCTGGAACCAACTTTGCCGTCGTCGTCTAGAAAGTTGTTGGGATCAAAGGTGTGGGGCGACTTCCAGTGGTCGGGTGATGCGTGGATGGAGTGGTAGCAGGGGATGATCCCTGTTCCTTTGGGGAGGTTGTAACCAGCAAGCTGAACGTTGTCGATGGTGACGTGAACAAGGCCTAATGAAAATTTTAAACCTACTCGTTAAAAATACATTTCTTGTGTCGTAAATACTTTTGGGAAACAATGCTTATAAAAGGGGAAACAAGGCAAGGCACAATTTTAGTAATTTTTGCCAATTTTATCTATTCAAATTATTAAAATAAATATTAAAGTTATTATCAATACGTTTTTTGATTGAGATGTGGTATAGACATATTGGAATTATGGCCTTGTTAAAAATAAAAGTTTGTCCTACAAAACCTAATTAAATGTTTTTTATTTAAATCCTTGTGTGCTCGTCTTTTACTTAGCAATATGAAATTTTATCTTGTTCGGCACAAGTAAAGCTGATAAATTTAATCAACTTTACAATAGATGACCAAGTTTTGTATTTAAGTGTGATTACAAATATGCGCATACGATTTATTTGTTACGACGTCAACGTATTTCGCTAATTTGTACCCAGTTTCACATGAATGTTTAATGTACAATTTCAAGTGAAGTGTTGCTAATCCTAAATGAAAAGGGTTCTACTAACTTTATCTTGCAAATGAAAGTTTAAAATATCGCAGTTTCTTCACAGTTTGAAGACTCCATAATAAATAGTTCGGCCTTGCACTAGACGTAAAGTTTCTCAAAAGTAAAAAACGTTGTGTAAAGTTCACTAAATATCTATACATTAATCGTGCTTGTTTCAATTGGTTGCCATGTGCATTAAAGTTTTGTCAACGTTGTGCAAATATCGACACCGTTATCTGTGGCGCAGAAATCCCTAAGCATATATTTTGGATGGTAGACGTTGCGCGAACCCACATTGGCCGTTTCGCTTCGGCGCTTTCTGTTATAGAGGGCAAAGGTAAAGTGCCTGGAGGATTGCAATTAGCACGAGCAGTAATTTATAACCTGGAGAAGGGTTTCTTCAACCAATGTGCATCACAACTCTTTTTATTGAAAAACGTGTCCACGAAACATCCTTTACGTTACACAAAACAAATTTTGTAGATGTTTTGTTTATGAAGTTGTAAAAGCTATGTTGCAGCACGTATTAGACTCAAGTCAGTACTGTTTCCTAGGTTTTGATTTGCGACCTGACGTTTTGACCAGTTTGACCAATAGTTGAGCGTAAATTATGTGAGGATTTTTGCCTTATCCAGAGGGCAAATTATAATTCATTAAAATAAGTTCAAAAAACGTCCGGTTCTTTTGAGCTAGACTTAGGCTTTTGTGTTCAATCTTGCATCTTTTATCCTTATAATGGCCTTTTGCCACGTGTAAACATACAAAACTCGTTAGGTTGATTATTACACAAAATAGTTACAATTTAATTTTAATGCGATCCTTAGATGCACTTCCGTCACCATCTTGCGTTTACAAAGCAACGTATAGAAAAACAAAGTAGTAAATTTTTTTTGTGTTTTGAAACAACTTAACTTGATAAACATTATATCTATAGCCTTTATGCGTGACCATGTATAGCTGTGTGTACAAATACAGAGGATACCAAAGTTTTGCCAAACATTTATAACTTATTTTTTTTAAATCAATACGCACATCCTTCTTTGTGGGGCAATGCGTTATCGATTATTGTGAGTGGCGTGGTAAAGTTGACCACGACATTTCTACGCATTTTTTGTGTACTGCATGAAGCGTTTTCGCAACAGTTCTCAAATAACTTAATTTTTCATGGTTCACTGCAGCCACGGTTTAGCATTTTTTGTTGGCTCACGTACAAATAATTTCAAGTCAGCCTAATAAACTCCTCTACCAAAAAGTTGGGACAGCAAGCGGTCAAAATTCACACGCTTTTTATTCCTTAATGTGTTTAAATTCATATTCTGTATTGATAGAACATAAATAATAAAAATAAAATTGAAAATAGGTATAAATTTAATTTCTTCCAGCAGAATTTAGTTCATTATATAAAAACGGTGGTGTCATATAGGGAAAGACGTGTTTACGGTTACGCTTCGGCGCTTTCCGTTTACTAGGGCAAAGGTAAACTACAGAAAGGTTCCATTAGAAATAGACAGAACAGCACTTATTCAAGAAGTGCTGCATAAAATAATGTATTGCAGCATATTTTTTTTTGCCTAATAAACTCCTCTACCAAAAAGTTGGGACAGCAAGCGGTCAAAATTCACACGCTTTTTATTCCTTAATGTGTTTAAATTCATATTCTGTATTGATAGAACATAAATAATAAAAATAAAATTGAAAATAGGTATAAATTTAATTTCTTCCAGCAGAATTTAGTTCATTATATAAAAACGGTGGTGTCATATAGGGAAAGACGTGTTTACGGTTACGCTTCGGCGCTTTCCGTTTACTAGGGCAAAGGTAAACTACAGAAAGGTTCCATTAGAAATAGACAGAACAGCACTTATTCAAGAAGTGCTGCATAAAATAATGTATTGCAGCATATTTTTTTTTGCCTAATAAACTCCTCTACCAAAAAGTTGGGACAGCAAGCGGTCAAAATTCACACGCTTTTTATTCCTTAATGTGTTTAAATTCATATTCTGTACTGATAGAACATAAATAATAAAAATAAAATTAAAAATAGGTATAAATTTAATTTCTTCCAGCAGCATTTAGTTCATTATACAAAAACGGTGGTGTCATATAGGGAAAGACGTGTTTACGGTTACGCTTCGGCGCTTTCCGTTTACTAGGGCAAAGGTAAACTACAGAAAGGTTTCATTAGAAATAGACAGAACAGCACTTATTCAAGAAGTGCTGCATAAAATAATGTATTGCAGCATATTGTACCATAAAACAGCCACAGGAGTGTCACGTATCAATTACGAAACAAATTATGTCACATTTTGTTATAAAGTAATAAAAAGCAGTTACCTACAGCACGAGTCCAACTGGGATAAGTGCTGATTTTTTATGCTTGGTATGACAAGTTACATTGAAATATTTTATGTAGTTTGGTCTAATTTTGTTACGTAGTTTGGTCTAACAAGAACAGGGTGTGAATTCCGGGAGAACTGTACTTTGTTATTTGTTTAATTAGGAGGTTTGCAGGAGCCTATTTAACATACAAAATAAGGGGATGGTGCCTCGTCTTAACTATAATATGCCGCTTAATTGACCTATTTAATCCACTTAATCGAGCTTACAGCTAAGTCTTGTTTACAAATAAAAACAACAATTACTCAAAAATGATATTCCTTAGTTGCTGAAAATACAGTTGATTGATTTTATTTCCAATTATTCTTCTCAGTTCATATTTTTTTAATTCATCGACAACGCTCTCTTTTTAAGCGATTTTAATGCCTTTTACACAGTTAGTTTAAATGCTATCCGTGTGAAATTTCGACCTGAAAAAAGACGAATTGTCTGTGTACCGACAAAAAAAAGGTGAAGGTGAGTGCAGACACAAACTTTTGTTTTTAGTCCGTTAGTAACTAAAATCCAGTTCTTAAAGCGTTTTTTTTTCAATCTAAAATTGTTAGCCTTTGCCCTACGGCTGTCACACCTTCTTTTGTTGTTGTTTGTAAAGGTCGGCGAAGTCATATTTCCAATGGAGTCGTACCCCTAATGCACTAACATTTGTCACCTAGATTTACGCCCGATGCGTTTAACTTAAATTCTGACAAAAATCAATAAAGGGCAACAGAACAACAATCCTTGGCCGATGTATTATAAAAAAATGTTGAATTTCACTTTTTTGAAGAAGCATTCAGAAGAAGCATTCAACAAAAGCATTCTGAGCATGTCCCCCTTGAAGAATAAGTGATTATTAGGGCGATTAATTTTTGACCAAAAAAATGAGAAATTGTGGCCTAAAAATTAAAATTTTGACAAATTTTGACGTGAAAAACTATTTTTTTTTACAAAATTTTGACTTATTGGACATACATTGATTTAAACCAACAAATTGTTGTATGAAGTACTGCATTAATGTCTTGGCATCTTCAATCACATGTTTTTGATGCTTTGCTCACACTACCCAGTGCCTGTCGAACACAAATCAATTATATTTCGGGTTTATGAAAAACTCATAAAAGTGCTTATAGTTAATATTTTTGTCATTTTAAAAAGATAAACCACTACAAAGAAAAACAAGACGCTGGTTTAAAAAAAATGCTGTGTAAATAGTTGAAATAGAACGTAAAAATAATTAATAACTAAACCTAGTATATTATTAGAATAGTAAATGGGATAAATAATTGCATCACAAGCGAAAAAATCCAGCAAATATGTTTTAATACATTGCTCAAAGACCGAGACACACAAATGTATAAGGCAAAAACGAAGTTCGAGCTAAACGCGATAAACCAGGCTTGCGTGGTTAATTCTTCTGGCTCGCGTATATCGTTTATTACTTCAGTGAAGATTTATTACACGTAAAATGTCATCGAATTTAATTCAAAACTTTTTTTTTCTGATTGTCAATTTCAAAAAGCTGAATATAGTTTTTTTTTAATTTTATAAGCGATTTATATGTATTTTTAATCGATTTTTATTTAAAATAATTTTGACAAATTTTGACCTAACGTGCAAATTTTGACAAAATTTTGTCATTTTTTGATAAGTCAAAAAATAATCGCCCTAGTGATTATATAACAAATAGTGGTTTTGTCAAAATTGTGCGATGTGCAAATAAATAATGGTATTGAGTCAATGTGATCTTTGGGAGGGATTTGCGTTTGATTTTTTAGAAATTTTCCGATCATGCTGTTTATTGACCCCAATTGGTTTTACCTTTGCTGTCCGCAAAACTATGAAAAAGTGCGTAACGGTAGGAATAAACTGTTAAACGCCAAAAGTAAGTCGAAATGTAGGTTTACCGCTATCTACATTAATATTGAATGACATTAGGTGGAAGGGCAATACTGTTATCAAACCTGACCAAAAATAAATCAAAAATTTTGGTCTGCAGGTTGAAATACAAATGAATAGATATTGCTAGAATTGTGAACCTTGGTTAAAATTTTAGTCCCGAAATATGTAACGGCAATTTGACTATCCTCCTAGGTTTTGATCTAAATGCGTGTTATGATTCTTTGAAAGCACTTCGTAAACTAACATGGTTCAAAGAGCGGTACTTACAGCAAATCAACAAGCATCAGGAAATTAAATATCAATTGATTTTTTTCAGCCCAGGCAAACTTTCAACCAACAGGCTCCGATGTATTTCATTAGATTCTATGCTACTAGCCTATACTAATGGCTGAATTTATATAATTTAGCTGCAACCCTTGACAAAATTAAGAATTGTTGCCCCTGGCGGCCTTTTTCTAACCATTGTAGTGTTTTGTTTGTGATTATTTTGAAACCCTAGATATTGCAAATTAAGCGTTCATCATTTAACCTCAGTTTTTGACGTAAGGGAGCCGGAGGAAAAAAAACACGTAAAAAGTTTAAGCGAAACGCCAAATGTGCAATTGGTGCTTGGTAAACTTAGCTGAGATAGGTTAGCAAAAACTGTAGTACGAATTGGGCCGTTCTATACTATTGAATTTATATTTATATTTCAAATATAAAAAGCACGCCATGGTACGCACGACGTCTTTAGGATCAAAGCGTTCCTCCAAACAGGCTTAAGATATGCAAGAAAATGAAATAAGATTCACACGAATCGCAATATTTTTTTTTGTGATTTCATGGTTAAAGTTGGCAAAATATATTTGGGAAATCGATTATATGCTTGGTTAGGTCAACGGATGCGAAATGGCTGGGCTTAGAAGTTGCGTTAAATTTTTTTATAAGATTCGTACTTATTAGAGTCCTTATTTATGCGAATACTTTACTCAAGTGAATCAATTTCCAAAAAAAGCAATCAAACAAAGCAATCCATTGTTGTAGGATTTTAAAAAATACAAGGACATTTCTGCTCGTTTGAGTTAAACTGGTTAATTTGACATGATAACACCCAAGAACAAAGTTTTTATTAAATAGCATTTTCCTTGATTTAGTTCGTGTTTTCAAAATTTTGTAAGGTAAATCCTTTTTCAAGATGATTTTTATATCGTTTTCCACTAGAGTAAATGAAGGTAGAAGAAAAATTTCATGACTGAAGTATATTACTGTTCAGATAAGCACAACTTCAACACGTCTTAAGTAGTCATAGGTCATGGTTTAACTTTAAATTTGCTGGAGTTATTTAATGGTCAAAAAAATTGTAATTACTGATATTCTTTATTGCCAAAATTTTTCTAATTTAAAAAGTTAATAAAAATCAACAAATATAATATACTCGATCCAGCTACTAATAACACTAGATAAAAATTATCCATACTATTGAAAAGTGTTTTGAAGCATGAATGTTCTCAGAATTTTTTTTTTATAAACCTATTTAGAAATCTGTTTCAAATTTTAAATTTTTTGGTTTTTGGATCTGCAAATCTTTTAGCAATGGCACATTGAATATAATATCGCCGCTTGCTTGATGTTTGTTGTTTAAATTTAAGTTTTTTAAATAGTTTGTTATTTACAGTTATGTGCTTTTTCATTGAATCATATTACAGCGTTGAATGTCCGTGACCCTCTGATCCTATGACTACACGTTTTACAGCACAAGGCGCGGCAAATGGATTTTTGCCAATATGTAGCCTATGTATAAAAAGTAATCATTTCGTTTTTTGTGTTTGTAACCTTAGTATAATTTATACCAGAAAAAGAGATAAGTCTTTTCAAACATTACAATTTTCCCAAAAGGTTTTTCTCTTGCCTTCGATATCCTTATTAACGCTATAGTTAGTAAACCGTTTCGACAGTTGGGCCATTATTGTTTTTGTTTAGGATAATCGGTTGTTTATGGCGTCATTTTATTTGGTAAGTTTGTGCCCTGAAGCGTTTAGTGTTCAGTCAAACTGAACAGTCAATGTGCTTTTGGGTTTACACGATTTCAATAGTCGATCATTATAAAAACCTTATCCGTTTAATTGCTGTAATGTCATAACTGCTTATAAGGCAAAGTTTAATATATATTTTGTTTTCATTCTTTAACCACACGATAATCTAGAAAAAATAAGAACGTTTATTTAAACTTGAAAAAAAAACTGTTTAGTAGAAATGCGCATCACTACATCAAACTGTCTCTCGGTGAGCTGACTTTTGTTTCTTCACACCAAGCTGTAATATTATGTGAATGCTAGCCTCCACACAGTATTATGTTACTAGATCAAAAGTAATTGTTGGTTGTCATGATTGCCGCGATTGTTTTATATTGTGAAAAAACGATGGCAATTGGCTGTATAACAAACTTAGTATTTTCTGACAATTGGATGAATAACAAATTGAGCTTTTTTGGCAATTGGCTAAATAACAATTTTAGTATTTTTTTGGGGGGGAGGCTTGCGTGCCATTTTTTATTAGGTTGCGTGTCAGATTTGGCACGCGTGCCGCTTGTTGGACACCCTGCACTATATGATTATTGCACAGGAAATGTGCTTGGTCATAGTTTAAACTTTTTAAATAATTTCTGGCTAATACGATTACTGCACAGTGAATGTGTTTCGTCATAGTTTAAATCCCGTCTGGCCCCTAATCAAACTAAACAAGGGCGCCTAGTTGTTGAATGGCTTCGTGTTTACGTGGCACGGTTTACTTTTTCGCAGTGAAAAACTGGGAAGGCGGATTTCTATGCACCAGTACATGTGGTGTAAGAAAAGCTGAAAGACTAACCTAGTGTACTGCGGGACTACTAGATTAGATACGACTGAAGCTAATACCTCAAATGAATAAAAAAACGGATTAATACCAGCGTTGGATTTTTAAGTTTGGATATATCAGTTTGGATATACTTAAACTTCATGTCATAATAAAGTGGATTTACTTGATATTCATATCCGAACGATTATTATTCGGTAAGAACATTTGTTATCGATTTAGTGTTTCAAACAATAATTATGATTTATTAAACATAAACAGGTGTTTAGATCGATTTCTAATGCCTTTAATTTTCGCAATACTTTGGGGTAAAGGCCAAGGTTTTTTATTTGAAAAACAGGTGTATAAAAATACTCTTGTGCTGTTTATAAACACTGGAAGCTAATTATACATTATATACACGTTTCGCCCAACCGTGGAACATTTGCGCCCTTAATTTTAACGCGGCCATTAAACAGTCTATTTAAAACAATTGTCGCATTGCTCGCTTGGTGTCTCTCGTGTATGCTTAAAATTTGGCTGAGAGCAATTGGAACTTTTGATGGAAGGTCGAACATTAATAACAGGGATTCGATTTATCGCAAAGAACGATACTCAGACAACAACATTACGTTTTAAACATAGCCATGTGTAACTTCAACAGGAAAATAGGTAATCGTTGGTCATAAAGCAACTTCCGAGGGGCTAGTTCACAGATGTTATTAAACACATATGTTTGTGTGTGTCTTTCATTCAACAGGAAACATTGATAAATAAGAAAATTTTAAAGATATAGTCCGGTTGTGTTGGCAGTTAGGCGTACATCTAGTGTAAATAAATGAACTGTGAAATTTCGCATTAGCGCCGCTTATGCCACTAACACGAGGTAATTTTCAAGATTTTAAGATTTACAAACCGCAAAATTTTGGGTGTTTTGCAAAGATTCAAGTAATGGTAGATGAGCGCCATTTTGAAGTAAAACATTTACCTGTCTCTTCTTGGTAGCTATCTCACTTCGTCTCGATGCGCGCCGTTAACCACGACCAATCCGATAGCTTGGCGCCAAAGGTTAAAGTTCGCTATCCCAAAAACTAACCAATAGGAGCAATGTTGGCTTTTCGCTGTACTTCCAAGATGGTGGCTTCGGTAAACGGCATCGACAGGCGATCGTCATAGCTCGGCCATTTTCCCCTTTCCAATACTTGATCAATCTCGGCTTGAACCCTCCCTTTAAATTTTGAAAACTAAAATTAAATGAAAGATAAAGCAAATTTTGCCCCATCCTTTTCAACAGATCCTGTTCAACCAATCAAAACAACTTATTTTAGTGTAATTCTTTACGTCGTTTTTGTATACGGTTGACTTCTGATGAACAGAAAATTTTATTTGGATTTGTAGGGCAATTTATGCTTCGCAGCATAACGTGTTATAAAACTTTTTTGGAAACCTTATGAAAAATCTTTGCCTTGCGGGCACCTAACAAACTGCACACTAATATAATTATAATTACGCAAATAATATAATCACAATGGCGTATTAGGAAGCGAAAAGTCGCCGAAAAATGCACAAAAGCTAAATGTGCATTAAATCCAAAATATAAATAAAAGGCGCAAATGCACATATTAATTTTCCCAGTTTAAGCCGCAGAAATAGCTATATACTCAAACCTTTTATTACAATACTATAAAACACAGTTATTTCAAATAATATAATTACGGCGTTACGTAAAAAAACTTACTAAACAACGTGACCACTCCCCCAAAGTATATATTTTGCTTATTTTAACATTATTTAAATACAAACGTTGTTTGTGCTTCACGTGACACTTTGTCCATTGTATATTATTTTCACTTATTTCAAGAAAATATTTTCAGTGCATTATAGTCCCCTCTTCTCGACGCCATTCCCATTTGTTAATTTAAGTAAATGTAAAAATATTGAAACTTATTCCTACTTGTGGTATGTTGCGTTGTAAGGGAATCTATTTCCAGCCTAAAGGCTCCATGCATTCACTGCAACCATATAAACAATGCAATTTTCGCCATGTTACTATATCACGTATCTGAATGCATTTTGTTGTGCTTTCGCACGAATGCATTGCGTCAATTTAAAAATCTCAGTCATGCGACGTCAAAAGTTTATCGCCTATTCAACTAAAACCATAAAGTAAGTCGTTTTGCAACACCTTTCCATTGTGATGCTGAATTTATTCGTATGGACAGAGACTTTCAACCCAATAAACGCAGTTTAACTTTACCCATTTTCAATTGCGAAAAAAATCCTGGGTCTGTCCTTGATTAACAACTTTATAAAAAGTCGCATAAAAACAAATGTTTGATAAACAACTTGGTCGTACAAAATTTATTACAGCCCATTAAATCGTTCTAAATTTGTTTTTACGATTAACGAGTCGGGATCGACAACAAGCACTGGCGCTGTGTGGATTTAGACTTTTAGACTATACAAAGTCTGTCAGAATAATACTCAATTCGGAATAAGGCTAAAATAGGACTAATGTCTAATGGTATTAGTACCGTCTAAATCGGATCAGGTCCTAAATCCGTCGGAATAAGACCTAAAAGGTCAGAATCAGGCCTAAACAACACTTTAACCGACCCCAAACCCCACACATAAGTACATCACTAACTCCCCTATATAGTTTCAACACTAACCCAATTTCTTACCCCACTCGTTATCCACCAATAACTCCAAATAAGACCAAAAATCCGGTGCCAAAACAGCGGCACCCAATCGGCGGTGGTCAGACTATAGGGCGTTCAAACGTAGTCACCAAAACAACCGATGGCCACCAATCATCTCATACCTCTGCCCACACTTTGTATTTGGGCCATTTAGGCCATATTCCCGCCTTATTCCAATGAATTTAGGACTTATTTCGATGAATTTAGGACTTATTCCGATGAATTTAGGCCTTAATCCTATAGATTTAGGCCTTATTCCGCCAGATTTAGGTCTTATTCAGACGATTTTGATCTTATGCTGTACTGGATATTACTGCGTATTTGGCTGTATTACGTCTGTGGTCCTAATACTATGGTTTTATAGATTTTTCTGCTTTAGGTATTGTTGCTTTTCAGGTCTTATTGTGTGTTCCCCACAATACATGGTTGGAAAATATTTCAACATATGCTATTTTACAATTTCAAGTTGGCGGCCATATCAGTTTAAAAATTTGGTAGTGCTGATGCGCATGTCGGACTCGGGACTCGGGTAGCTTTACGTAGTCTTCCTCGAGTCCCGAGTCCCGAGTATACGACTCCAGCAAAACAAACCGACTCCTCGAGTTCCGAGTCTGTAGTCCGTCTCCGACTCCGCAGCCCTTATACTAAGTGTAGTAAAAAAAAGTTGATTGGACTGTAACGATATAATGAATTATAGGACGTCATGTGTGTAATTTAGCTTATACACTTATGAGCAGGTCTGCGAAGTAGGTTAACGCCATAGGAAAATTAGCCGATTCCGTCGAGTCCCGAGTCCGGCTCCGACATTCTAAAGCCTGTTCGTTTGCCCATTTTCGTTCGTAGAATAGCATGAATATAGACATTCACTTCATTTAACTCACGGGTTTTCAAACTTATATGCCCCATCGCCCCTCATAACAATCTATGCGTCATGATCGCCTTCCTATAATACTAAAAAACGCAAATTATTAAACTAAAACATTAAACAAGTACACCAATTTTATTAATTGATGCTTTGGGAGAGTTTAACTAGCTATGTGACCAGTCCCAAATTCTCACGCTAAAAAAGTAATTATGTGTCATATATAATTTAAAAAATTGGATTTGTTACACAGTACATTATTTGATCTGAGATCGCTTTCGAGTGTCTATGGACATTTTTGATTTTTTTAGGCCTTGAGAAACATGGAAAAAGCGTCATGACGTGTTAAGTGCGATATTTTTTCCGAGACGTTTTGGGGATTTCCTGCCACCTTTTTCGTTGTAAATCATCAAAACAATATCCTGCTGATTTGATTGGCCTAAAACAATATTATTAGCGGACACAGCTTAATTAGCTTCAATATATTTCCTATTTGCTTAATCTATAGTGCTATAAGCTAAAAATCAGTACAACGTACTTTAAAATTTAATATAAAATATGATATGTTGTTGCAGGCTTCCCACAAGGGTTATGTACCTGCGTCCTCATGTGATACACCATCTGTGTTTATAGACCCTGCTATGGAATGGCTTTCGCAGGTATTTTGCTTATTCTGCTTTTCAACTTCTAGCGTGCTATTTGTAGCATATGGCGTTAGTGATTTACCATTGCTTACGTTGTATATTTGGGTTGTTGGCCATGAAAACGATAGCCCACTTAAGAGTTGTAGCCGTTGTCTCCGTACCGGCTTGAAAAAGATCCAAAATGGCCATCTGAAGTCCTGCATGACAAATCAAACTTCCTTTTCGAATACTACATTAATATATGTTACAAACGATAATTTTGAATTTAGTTATGTCAAAAAAATCTTTAGGTTATACGTTTCACAGCAATCTATTTGTAGAAAATCAAATAACCCTGCATTTTTTATTTCATTTTATAAATTTCGTGTTACCCTCATCAGTAAAATTTGTATCGCTTTTAGCCAATTCAATAAGGTAGTAATCAATGAAATCCCTCGGAGAACAGACATCCAGTGTTCTCTTGTGATACGCTACTTCAGATTTTACAAATTCCTTGATGTTGCTGAAATTACAACAATTACTGTAAACATTAAAAAGTCCTCTTTAATACGTTAAGGCTATAGATTATGACCAAAACATTCATACATGAATCAGTGAAGAAAAAAGGGCAATTACTTAATACACTGTAAAACATGTTTCAGAAACTTGGGATGCCATATTTTTTCAAGGTAGGGTATTGCACTTAAAAGAAATATTGACCGTTTGTTGGCGATATGTCTAAAAAATTCATGGTTTAAATGCACCAACTTTGTGAATTTGGGGTCGACATACGAAAACCTAAAACACAAAAAAGTTTTTCTTAACAACCCTACTGTACATAGTTCCAACTCCAAAACATTAGTTTATCGGTTAAACCTATTTCCAAATGTAAAAGATGAGAGTATGTTTAGAACGGCGAATGCGAGAACATTTGAAGGGTCAACCGCGGCACCATTCTTCACATTTTTTTGAAATTCCTCAATCATGAATGGAACCTCACCGCTGATGATTTGCCCCATTCCTCGATTGCTTAGGCCCATGTTACGAATCGTGCTGTGGAAAAGTTTTCTATGTGCAGCCCAAGCAGGTCCATAAGGTGCACCGGCAATGCCTTAAACAAAAAAATACGCCGATTGACAGTTTTTTTCAAATAAGAAAAATAAGGGAGTAAAATATGTTTTCAATCTTATTATTTGGTTTTCTGAACTTTATTTCTGAACAAACCTAACGATCATGGTGTGTTAAGTAATTAAAACTTGGTTTTTGCTTCCAAAGGTATATAGTATAGCCTATAAACATTCACTGGGACCTTTCGTTAGTCGGACATGTATTTGATATATGAAACAAAAAAACGTAAAACTTCAAAGCGCCCACTGACAGCTCTTAAAACAAATAAACATAAGACCGCACTATACAATAGGTCGAATAAGACAATGTTTAGAAAGCCAAAAAAAATTTTGGAGTGGGATTGTAGGTATTTAATTTATTCCTATATTTTTTTATATTATGCTACTGTTTGGATATTTTCTCAAATTTGTTACTGCTAAGAAGTTTACATACAAATGGAATAAATGGCGCCTAATCCGATATCAAGAACAACTTTAAATAGCAAATAAAAATCTAAAAGTCATATACAACTTTAATTTAATTTTTGGCATTTAGACGAGCTTTTATGAAAATGGTTGTAACTAGGCATATGACTGTAACATGGTCACAATCAGTAGAGCCACACCATTGAAGTTATTTCCTCGTAGAAGCCTCGACAGAAATCCACAAAAACGACTTGGAAATTCTCTTTGTCTGTCCACCATTACCTGTAAAAACAATTGCATTTACCAAATGTTTTTTCACCAAATATTGTAGTTAACTCATGATCATGAACCTCTTTAATTAAGTCGAACCCCAAAATGACCACAAGTAGCCTGTTGGAATGGGAGAGTCCATAAATGTTTCCATACATTTTTCCAAACTTTGGAAGAGCTGCAAAACACTTTACGTTTACATTATTGTTTTTCGATCATACAAACTTATGTTTTGTGGAAAAGATATCTATTGGAAGGCGTATACTATTGCTTAACGGCAAAATCTTATTTAAAACAAATAAACTGTTTTGTTGGCGATGGTCGCCAAGTGTCAAAATACTCCGGTATTTCTCAAAAAATGTTTTAACTGGCAATGATAACCAGTAAGTATACTTTCACGATTTTCAATCAAAAAGGCACATGCTAACACATTGTGTTGGGTTATGTTCTTTGGTGGAAAGAAACTTACTTTGATTAAAACGTGGAATAACGTATATAAAACTGCCAAATATTGGAATTCCGATTGGGCCTGGGGGGAAGTTTCGTGGCTTGCGAATTCCAGTACTGAAGATGTAAATCACGCCAAATGCTAGCAATCCACACAAAAAGGAAAAAATGACATTTTCCGCACCAGCAATATCATTGTGGGACAGCTGCATTGCCACCTTATTTAGTAATAAAAAAAATACATTTTTCAGCACTTTACCAACTACGCCATTTGCCTTTGTTTAAAATTCCCATCATCGAATACAGATAGACGTTTTTTGTCCTACATAGCTGTAACCTTCTGTTCTTGCAAGGCCTGTCCTACACTGCGGGCGCATACTCACTACTCAAGTTACCTTTTTTCACAACGAACGAAGCTTTATCGCGGTTACCAGTTGTTTACCTAAACCTAAAATCGCATATTATCTTTTTATAATCTTATTTTGATATCTATAGTTATATTTTAGTGTCACGAAAGCAAAATTTATGTTCTACACAAGAGACTTGAAGTATGCAATTACAACATATAACCATATTCTCCTTTATAACATTTAACCACCCGTAAAAAAACAACGCCTCTTAGATTTTCATGCTGTGCAACATTCTTATTCTTTATGGCTGTGTAACAAATCATGGATGACACTAATTTTAAAGTAAAAACGATTATTACATTTTTTTACGACTACCTGAGAAATTAAAAAAATCGGTATGTTTTTTGTTTGAAAATGTATATTCTTTTGAAATCAAGTTATTGTCAATTCATTTTTACAACTAAGATTTCATAAGTGTTAATAATAGCTAGTCAGACTAAAATTTTGACTTGACCTACAAATAACAAATAAGATATAAAAATCGGGTTCAAAGCATAAGGACAACGAACATTGCTTACTGTTGCATAAAATGTTTAATTACATAAATTTAAAGAAAATATTATAATTATTTGTAATTATAATAGATGTAAAATATTTCAAAAACGCAAACCTAATACGTATTTTTTTTGCCCAAATCATATAAATGTTAACAACATTTTAAACAATTTTATTTTAAAAGCTTCAAAAATTGCCACAACAATTTTAAGTAAACTAAGATTTTTATGCTGTACACCGGCGTTCTCTTTACATTTTAGATTATATGTTTTTTCCTTTTTCACACACTGTCACTCCCTTAACTCACTTACTCCTTGAAAACATTTGATATCTTTAATTGTTTACTCTTCTGACAGGCAAAATACATGGATTTGGAACCAAATTAACTGAAATCGTCGGTGAAGTTCAGATTGTGAGCAATTTCAACCAGTTTGGTGATGTGTGTGTACATGTTATTAGCGTTTGCCTTTTGTAACCAGTCTGTTTAATGTTTTCACTTAACTTTCTCTATGCGCCGTGGCGTGGCAAACTGCTGTGTAGTACTTCGCATTTGCACTATTTTATATTCCTTTTAATTTCGATAGTTAAGCAAAAAGTCATTGTCGTTGTTATTGCTGTTGCCCTCATTTTTACCATTAAAGAGGCTAAGAGCATTTATAGGTTACCCAATATTTGCTTTAAAGAAATTGTTTTACAGAGGTATTTCCTGCAACTAATGATAGGTGTTTGCAAATGTATAAAATTAAAATTAAGACAATAAACGTTTAAAACACGGAAAATTGACGTATACCTTCAATAGGCTAACACTGTCATATTTTGGCGTTTTAGCCAAAGTGGTGTTGAACTATCTTGATTTTATTTACAAAATATGCTTCCTTTGTTCTTGGTGATACGGCGATGGGATCATTTTCTAATTACTAGCGAAAAAAACTTGGCATGTAGAAAGTATTGTATTCGTCTTCCAATCTGTTTTGTATGTCACTCATATATTTACGATACCATAAATGTACCTCTTGTATATTTCTGTACATAAGTGCTTTTAAAAAAAAACTTAACCCAAGTCAAAATCGCATTTAGATCCAAATCAAATCTTTAACCTTTGGTCTAACTATTTGTACGTATATGTAAAACAATAACTCCTGTCAACTCTTTAAAACGAGACAAATACTCAAGTCATTGACTTATGGCTTCGCATTTTTAAAACCTTTTGAGAAATGAATCTGTTTGAGTCAATTTTTTAGAAAATGACTTGCTTTTAAAGACAAAATCGGAGAAAAACAACACAAGATTTATTAACGTAGCTCATTATTTTCAAAATTATGATATAATTGCGATATAATTGCAGTAATGAGGTTGTATTATTAATGTAGGTATAATTAAAATTGCTCAAAACACGGTGGTGTACATTTTAATAAATATTGTTGTCAGCTTAACATCGTTTATAATGTGCACCGCAAAAAGAATACTTATCTTATTTTTTTCAAATAAATCAAGTTCGGTTTAAATCAATTTTACTTTTTATAACATTTTAAAGCGGCGCAAAAAGCTATAAAAAATGGCTACCTACAAGCTTTGGCACAACAAAAGGGCTGGTTAGGCCTTTTACATAAACATCTTCTTTCTTTTAAAAATAACTAAATGCAAAACATCTTTATATTGCGGAATTGAACCACCCCCTTTTTTACTCGATGTAAAGTTTTGATGCACTTGTTTCAGTAACTTTTAGAAAAGATTTTTATCTTGTTGAATGCACATAACAGCACTTGCGCCTGACTACAATTTGTTTGCTCAATAATAATAATAATCTGTTGTTTCAGTAAGAGCGGTTATGACACAAAAAACCCTTGGCTTGGTTCATTGCTGAATTTCACCAGGCTATTGTCATTATATGCAATTATACAACGCGCAGCCGCTTAGAGACAGTAACTCTTTAATTCTGTTCGAACATTAACCCCATCTTTTTTTTTCCGGAATATAAATGTTTTTTCGGAATTCTCGAAAAAATAACGCTTTTGTAACATTGTAATGCCATGACTTAACTTAAAATATCGTGTTAATGTGTGTTTGTTCGGCGCCTTTCAAGTGTGAAAGTTGTTAAGCTATAAGTATATAGTACGACAAATAAAATGGCCCCCATCCGTTCTGTTTAATTAACTGTTGGTAGTTTACGTATTTAAATATTATACATCATTATTTATAGTTAGTTGTTGTTGTTTAAAAAAAACATTTTAAAATTGTATAAGAACGACTTATACGTTTACTGTATTATTCGTCTAAAATCACACAAATTAAAGATATGTAAATGTGTGCAAAAGGAAGGATCACACCCTCGGTTGAATAACCACCTTGAAAGGTTTGGGGCACATGGACAAGCTGCCCACTGGACTTTCTTCTAGCTTTAGTACACCCTTCGGCGTGGTAAATGTAAAGTGGTGCATCAGTGAGGCAAAAAAGATGAAGAGTTCCTGCTTGGCGATGTTCATTCCCAAGCAAATGCGAACACCTGATAAAGAGAAAATGCGTGTACTATGACCTGGTCAAACCACAAGTTTCTCATGCCGATTACTAGCTACTTAAATCTAACCAATCACAATTTTTAACTGAGATGAATTAATTTAGTGGTTCTATCTCCTATTTTTTTTTTGGGGGGGGGGGGTAACTTGCAGTCATTTAATCTTAAACGCACTTTTGTCATAATACCTTTGTTTTAAAATTAATAAGATAAAACTTTGCCTCAAGCTTCATGTTATAAAATTGTAATAAAATTAATCTCAATTCGATAAAATGCAACAGGATTTGTTCATATTAAAATGAATTTAGAAAACAGTGGGCATTCGTATTTTGGCATGGTATTTAGTACCGTGAAAGCTACTGTGTTTAAAAAGAAAGAAATTCTATCAAATAACACATTTATGCAAACAAAATTAAAAACTAAATCGAAAAATTTATTCTTGATGTTATACTTATTGAAAACTTGGATTAACGCTTGGGATTTTTCCAGGCTAAAGTACACTTCGTGAGGCAATAAATAAACTGATTCATCTGTCAGATTTTTTAATTTAAAGAGTACCGTTGTTCACCCTGCTTTGACCAAATTAAAAAAAGTTTTGCAAACGTTTTTTTCACCTCCACCGTACGGCATGAACGCCGGTCTGGAACCAACTTTGCCGTCGTCGTCCAGAAAGTTCCTGGGATCAAAGGTGTGGGGCGACTTCCAGTGGTCGGGTGATGCGTGGATTGAGTGGTAGCAAGGTATGATCCCTGTTCCTTTGGGAAGGTTGTAGCCAGCAAGCTGAACGTTGTCGGTGGTCACGTGTACGAGACCTTTGTTTACCAAGAACATTATTATTTTAATAGCCTATCTAAATTGGAATTGTGCATCGGATATTTTCATATTTCCCACTCCAGCATTATATATATTTAGTCTGGTACCAGAAGTCACATCCAATTAAACAAAATATCTTCTCACGATTGTGGTAGACTTCGCACAATTCCGATAAAAATCAACAGAAAACAATTTATTTAAATTTATTTAAACGAGTTGATGGCCTAAACAGCATGGTCTACTAGTGTTATAAGCATTATTCTGCTTTATTTAGTAAAAAGGTTAATTCCAGGACATTAATGATCATATTGGTAAAAATATTGCCGGTGCTACATGCTTACGCAATAAAAAGTCACTAGAATCTTAGTAATTTCCATAGCGTGATATTTAACAGATAACCTACGATTGTACCGTGGAATACAAACTTAGAAGTCAAAACTAAACCATTCGGCTATCGAGACCAAATGGATAAAATTGTTTAGTGTGGCGATGCATTTAAAACGATAGCGCACGTATTTTTTATTCTTTAGCCAGTATGATAACCCCCCCCCCCCCTCCCCGATAAACACTAAAAATTTAAGTACTGCAATATATTAAAATAAAATCACGTGACCTGCTCTTACGTAAGTTTGAATTTGTGGTGAGATGACGGTTTCGCTTCGGCGACTTTCGTTCACTAGGGCAAAGGGTACACTGCTTAAAGGTTATCGCAGCACGAGCAGAAAAGTATTGGTTGTAGAAGTGTTGTCCAAAAAGTGTGCTGTTGTACGAAGAATAAGAATACCAACGGCCCAAAACGGTTAGCTAACTGTTTGTAATGAATATGAAAGAGCTGTTTTAGTTATATAATTTCTGTGTTATATTAGAATGGATGGTAGCTACAGGTTATAGACTTAAACTTAATATAGACGAATTGAGGCATTATTTCTGCTTATGAACAGGTTTCTGTAGAATTCATGCTTTGCCGAGGGAGACTAAGCTAAAAAGACATTGGTTTAATGCATGGGTCACTTACAGCATTTATCATATGGTTAATATACTTCTAGTTAACTGAGCATCTCTTGTAGCACCCACCTACCACGTATGACTTTTAGGTCTTATATAGATATTGAAAAAGCACCGGTTATAGTTGGTACATCTTTCCATGTATTTTAGGATGGACTGCTACGCGTATAGAACGTATATGGGTGAAAGAGAACATAATACCCAACCATATTGGCACCTTCGAACCAGATGCTGTAATTTCGTTTCAATTCGTTTCAAATTTAATTGATAACAATGTTCGTTCTCAAACTAGTTTTTGTTATTATTCAAATGATAATTGAACCCCTTCATTCGTTGCGCCGATTAGGTTTCCTAATAACAAATCCAATTAAATGGCTAAAATTTAGCTAGGGAGTTAAAACATATTTACAGGTGGAAAAATAAAACATGGAAACAAGTTTATTTTTTTCTGTTAAAACAAAGCTACGAAGCATGGCACAAGTCATTTGAGATTCAACTACATTTTTGTAATACTACATCGATGGGGTTTAATTGTGATTCGCTTGCCTTAATTGGTCCGCAAGTTTAACCCGGGGGATAGTTCCATGTTTTTAGAAAAATGCGGTGTACTTTATTAACGGAAATGTTTGTCGAAACCAAATTCGAGCTAAACTTTTATGACGTTTTAAACAAAAACAATTTTATGAAGATATTTATTTTTACCTTTTTCTCGATTAATAAAAAACTCAAATAAGGTCTAAACTCTAAACAAAATTGTTAACCCGGCTTTCAGTTGCAACGCTTACAGTTATCCGGCCCGCTATCGCCAGTACTTATCCAGACCTATATGAAAATATATTTGATTACCCTGGTTTACAATAAAGCACCATGGCGGTCAATTCTCACAAGAGGCACTCTTCCAGTAAGTGTGCCTCACGAGCCTGGATAGGCAGAGAATTTCTTATTTCAGTACTTTACCGGTAGACGAAGCAGATTACAATGTTCGAGGTAAGGTTTATACTTGACATTGGGATAAATGAAGTTTGCCTGCACTGCATGTACAAGGTTTCTTTTAAATGCGAGTTAAGTCATTCATTTTCAGTTTAGTGCTAAATTGATAAAATACCAAAAGCATAAAAACTACGATGTCGTTAGTAAAGATTGTTTACAATTAGAATAAGTCTAAATTCCATTAGTTCTTAAACAAGTAATATATCGGTGGTTCTTAACCTACTGATAAATTAATCAATCATAAATGTATAATTTGACATTTTTAGGAGGATCCTTTTTAGGTTTCTAACCAGCAAAACACAGTATCCACTATTCCAAATGTAATCTAATGTTTTTTATTGCAAAATGATACATCTAACTAGCTTGTTTATTTGTTAATTGAATGCTGGTAATTACTATAACTTGTCAAAAGAGACAAAAAGAACCACTGAAATAGATTATATACATTGCGAGCAGCAAAAGCTCTTTCTTTTAAATAATAAAAAATATTAAAGAAGATTTCCGCTGACTTTGCACCACATTAATAGATACAATGATACCATCATCATTAAAAGGGCAAAAGCGTCACAAAGGGCCAAAGCGACAAAGCCCCTATTATTTAAAAACGCGATAAACATTGTTTACAAACAATGCCAGAATATGGATAATTTCAGCCACTTCTTTGGAGAGTAACTTCAAAAGTGTATAGTTTGTTTTTGATTTTTTTCAGAAATCCCCCGCGGTAATTTTTTCTGCAGCTGCCCTAGGTATGGTTACGTCACTGGGAGTTGTCTTTTTACAGTGACTTTTTTCGCTAAGAAAGCTGGGGAAACCGGCTTGTTTCGTATTGGCTGGTACACGTGGTGTCGGATGGTTTAGAAGCAAAACAAAATGGAAATTTATTTTATCCAATCGGACTAAACCTATTAGCACGAAGAAAGGAAAATTGGAATACGGCTAATGTCGATGTAAGTGGACCGCTGCAATACGTTCTGATGGATATATTAACTTGGATTTACATGAAAAAATTCAAAGTGGAATTGGGCGCCCGGTAAGGACGTTTTATTGTCATATATAACCACGGTGGCTTCTACTTGCCCTTTTTAGAAAGCTTTCGTGCTCATTACATAGTCAAACAGTTCCAAACATCGGTGCGGTTAACTAGCTAAGCAGGGCATTGTGTTAACAGCAAACAATTCAATGCGACTGGGACAGCTGTTCGCTTTAAAGCTGACTATTTCCTAAGAGCGGAATTAGTTGTCATGCATAAATAATACCATAAAAAAAATATTTTAACAAAATAATTTCATTTTTTGTTGCATCACAACAAGTTGGCGAAAGCTGTTCTTCATGTTTTTTTATATATTCGATTTAAAGCAAACTATGTACAATAAATGATCTTTCTGTATTTCGACGACAATAAACCTTTAAACAATAGTTAACCATTAAACAAACAACCCAACTTATGCAAAGTGAAGTAAAAATTAAAAAGAGCGATTGTTTCGCGACGAGGTTTACATGTGCCAGTTGGGCAAGAACCATGAAGAACGGCCATATTGCGAGCACCTGTTATGTAATAAATTAATTCTCTTTTAGGTGGATTATTTTGAAAAACTGATACTTTTGCTATTTTTAATCCCCATGCAGCCTAACCTAATTAAAAAATTTACCATAACGTTTTATAAATGTCGGCTGATTAAAAATATGGAGTGAGCAACATGTTTACATGTCTGATTTACTAGTCGAACTTTGTCTGGCGGTCTGGCGCTGTCGCATACGTCATTAACCGCGACCAATCCGATTGCTTGGCGCCAAAAGGTTAAAGTTCGTAACAACACAAAAACTAACCAATAGGAGCAATGTTGGCTTTTCGCTGTACTTCCAAGATGGTGGCTTCGGTAAACGGTAGAGACAAGCGATCGTCATAGCTCGGCCATTTTCCTCTTTCCAATACTTGATCAATCTCGGCTTGAACTTGCACTTCATAGTTTTCAAAACAAAAAGTTTCAAATCATTTTCCATTCAGAAGCTCTGCTAATTTTAATATTCATCAGTCTTCACTGAAAACTATTGGGCGATCATATTTTAACTTGACGAAAAAATACCTTAGGTTAAATTTGTCAAAACTATCTTAAGTCAAAATCGTTCACAAAATTAATTAAAACTGTTGTTGGATTTTTTTAAATTATCGTTGTGTGTCAAATTTTGTTAAAATTTAGTTTTGAACCCATAACAGTCTTAATATAAGGTATACGCGAAACGGCAGAAATAACCATGCAAACCTGCTATTTTTTAGCTGTGTATGTCTGATTTTGAAAAAATATACTGAACAGTGAGTGACAGCAGTAAACTCTAGCAAAGCTAACAATTCATCGTCCATAACTTATATTCGAGTAAAATACGATTTGAATAAGAGATGCTGAGATGCCTAAATTGTTGGTGAAATATATATCTTTTAAGATCTTTTAATAGTGTCTGACTTGAATTGCTAGCTTTAATAGAGTATTTTGCTGTTACTGATCAGGAATTAAAGGTGACATTTATCCTGCAAGGGTTTCCATTATCACATATTCAGTGCAACATTGAGCAGTAGGTGCTGTCATTTTTCGGTGGTGGTTATCCCATTTCCTATTTCGATGATGAGGCACGTCTTGGTTAATTCTAGCAATTCTATTTGCTTCAAATTTCAACCAGGTTTAGCTGGTTAAACATGGTTAAACAACAATTTTCCAAGATTACCATGTGTCTTGTTTTCTTTGAAATTTTTATAATTGTTCTTCTTTTTGATATTTTGAAAATATCAACTATAAACATTTTCGTTTTGCATAAACACGTAAAGCAACATCAGCTTGAAAAAACGTTTCGATACGTACTTGTATCACCATCACTTTATGTCACTAATTGTACTTATGTTTACATTTAATGACATTAACTGATGAAGATACAAGTATCAAGATTGTTTCCATTTACTCCACCATTTTGGCTTTTAGATTTTTTTTCCAGCTACGTTTCAGATCCTTGCATAGTACATTCAATTTTATAGGTCATAAAATAAACACCCTATCCGACAAAGCAACAACGTTCATACTAGAACATAAAACTAGTTAAAAAAACTGGCGTCCTGCTTACATTTCTGTAGCAGTGTGACTAAATATTTCGTTAATATTGGGCAAAAAGTACAACGCACAATCTTAAGGTTTCATTGTCTAAATCAGGGGATCCCAACCTTTTTTATACGGTGGCCCTTTGAACATTTTGAGAAATTAATGGCCCAACTATTTTTTTTAACCATTTGAAAAAATTAAAAAAAGTAATTTTAATTAAAAAACTGGTTATACAGTAACCGGTAGTTAGATGGAGAAGACTTAGAGGTGATAAATTTAAACAACTGTTATTTTTCAAATTTCATCATGTCCCCCTAGGGGCCATGGCCCACAGGTTGGGAACCCCTGGTCTAAATGCTAGTTGAACGCTCCTAAAAGTCTTCTGACCAACTATCGCAAAAAGGTAAATAAATAGGACTTTAAAGTTAAATAATAGCAGCCTGGGATATTTTAGGAGCACCGTAATACCACAAAATTAAAAGGCAAAAGACCGTAATAAGCCAATTATTTGCGCCTTTGGCGCATCCGAAAGAAAACGTTCTTTTGAGTATATTTTCTTTGGATTTATTTAGTGGGTGTATCAAAGGTTGCGGCAAACTGATCTAGTTTCACGCATAACGCAACAAACTGGCTCATATGCCACACAATGAACACGCGCCGATCACGCAACAAACTCGCAGTCCAGGTAAAGAAATGCCGTCACGCTTTATTTTAATCGCCATGCTTAGCCTGCGTCCTTTGTACAAAGTAAGCGCTTGTTTAACTGGCTTACGGTTCGGAGAGCATCAAGAAGACAGCTTTAAAGCGATTTTGCAAAACGTGAAAACGATTAACAATACAAAAATTTGTATTTTTATAAACTAAGACGAAAATGGTCTTACTAATTCGATTGGTGCGACGACAATAAAAAATGCATTGATAGGGCCATTTATTTTTAAACCATTGACAGTTATACTTTTAACGTTATCTAAACACATAACACTTTTAATGTCATTGTGTATTTGCTCCGGCATTACAACAATCTGCGATAAAAAAAATGTTTGCCTTATGTAAATAAGTCAGTACCAAATAATGCAATGTCTGATGCACTTTAAAACCTTACCAAGCTTAAGTAATATCTGCACTATGAGTTTAATCCATTGGTTTACACATCCTCTAAGCCTTTTGGTGAAATAAAATTTCATAAACCTACATCGGTCACTAAAACTATATTATACCATTACTTCAAAATACTGTCAGCGGCAAGTTTCGATCCACTGATCTCGGCCAAAATGGGTCTTGTGGCTATAGATGGCTTTCAGCTGTTGCATCATCTTTAAACAACAACTTACTCGTATGGATCAACAATACCAAATAAAACAAAATAAAAATTTGTACGTATCTTCTTAGCTGTTATGTTTATCTTTATCTGAAGACGCACTGGGCAACAACAATATATTGCATAAGCACTATTAGCCTACTGTCAAGTTTAAAGAGAGGTTATCTGTCACCTATACGTAACATGGGAATCTTTAAAACATGATTTATGTTACCATTCTCACCCAAAGAAATGCCAAGTTGGCCTGTGCTACAATGACCTTCTTTTTAGTGACATATGCGGCACCTCTGTAACAGTATGCCCAAGGGCCGCAACAAGCAACAGAAACGGGCCGCATGCTGAATATAATATAACAATTTGTAATTTGCGTGCACGATATATAGTCGTAAGCAAACTCGTACGCAAATAATATGCGGCTAAATTTCCGTCTAATTGAGATCAGGGTGACAAAAATACTTTTATTTGGTCCAATTTGCTGAACTTTCTGTTTAAAAGCGTGCTTGACGCATTAGGATAATAAAATAAATTCTCGTGCTTCCATCGTCTATTTTGACAGAAATAACACTTTGTACAGTTTATAAGTCAAATGTTGAAACATTCCATGGTATGCATGGCGTTTTTGAGTTGAATGGATTATCCTAAAACTGACAAAACAATATTGACCCCGAAAACTACGACGCGTGGCGCAAACTCTGTCCTGGCATTCAATCTTCGTAACTGTGATAACTGATAACAATTGCGTCACATTAACTAAAAATGATAAAGCTCGTATCGAAACGTCTTAATCAAGATCACGTCGTGTACTCGAACTTATTGGCTTTGCAAATCATTATCAAGTTAAACTATATGTGCATTGTTGTTTTCGCTACTTTTTGCAGCAATTATGTGTTATTGCGTATTACACGAGTAAGCCCGCACTTATTTATAATAGAGTAAACCGGGAATTGCTATTACATGGTTGGACAAGCCGGCCGTATTAAAAGGTTGCGCAACAGTACTGAATTCAGAAAATACACTTTTGTGTGAAACAAACCTTGGTAACATATTTACGTGTAGGGCCATGCTAGTTTATTTATGGAAAAACAACTTTTATGGAAAGTGTATTTTTTTAGTTTGTTTACCGTTAAATCAGAAGTTAAATCTTGCCCAGCACATACATTAGTTATCATAAAAATCAAACAGTTTATTTTTATTTTGAACACTGAGCTTCTTGTCCGAAGCGTATCTTGGTTATTGTTAAATGCTGTAAGCAGGGCTGGATTAAAATAGAAGCAGATCTAGCAGCTGCTAGGGGCCCCGCACTTGGTGAGCAAAACATTCTTTAAAAAATGTCGATTTAACTCTTTTGAGTATTGAAAATGACGTTCTGTCACTAAACTTTTTTGAAAAGACCAAATTGCGTCGAAAAGACTTTTGGATGGATACTATTGTTGAAGTTCAATATTTCTCCTGAAATCGAGTATCGGCCCCGATCCGAAATTATCGGCGTCCCTAATAATAATTAATGATACTTTTGGAAGAGTTAACTATTAACTAAGTGCGCGACACTGCGTTCAAATAAGGATCTTAAGCAATAACCGATTTTAGATATATCTCGAAAAAAAAAACTTACAAGTAAATTGGGACAATTCGATTTTTCGCGTTATTTAGTCTATATGTAATTCCGCATGTAAAATGATAATTTACTAATTGCGCTGTTATTGGCATATTCGTGCAAAATATTTTTTAACAATTGTGTCTCCTTTCTTCTTCTGGCTGTAGATTTAACAGCTTACTCACAACTTTGTTATTGGCAGTCGTTAAAAAATAAAAATATAAATGTGAAGGCTAAAGTTGGACAAGTTTCTTAGTTTTATTACTATCGCATAAGTAAGGGTTGGTGTCAGTGGTTTGTCGAGGCTTACGTTGTATATCCGGGTTGTTGGCCATGAAAACGATAGCCCACTTAAGAGTTGTAGCTGTCGTCTCCGTACCTGCTTGAAACATATCCAATATGCTCATCGATAGACCTGTGAACATAACAATTGAATCTATTCACATCTAAAGGCAAGAACATAGGTACCATGAAAAAATGATTGCTTTATAAAGGCCATTTAATGGATTTGCTTATCCTATTAAAACTTGTTTATCTTACCAAAACCTAGCTGTGACTTGCGTTTATAAAAACAAATTATTTGTCTTGATTTTTTTCTTCCGAAAATGCAACACCCGCGGAGTAGCTTTCTATAGTTTTTTAGTTCTATTTTAAAATTATATATCAAAATTTAACTTAATGTGTTTCGGCGAAACAGACTATCCGTCATAATTGTTAAAAATTGCTATCTTGTATAATACCTTCCTCTGTAAATGTTGTATTACATTTAGCCATTTCAATTAGGTAGTAATCAATAAAGTCTCTCGGAGCAGAGGCATCCAGTGTTCTTTTGTGATACACTACTTCAGATTCCACAAATGCCTTGATGTTGCTGCGAATATGAACATTAAATTGTCCAAAAATCTAATGAAATAGACTGGCAAACTAAATGTCACCCGAACTCCAACGCTAACTTACTTTACACACTCTGCTATGCGCTTCAGAGACTTAGGATGCCATATTTTATGTAAAAATGGAATTGCAGTTACAAGAAAAATTGATGTTTGGTTTGCGATTGAACGAAAGAATTCATTGTTTAATTGCATTAAACTCTTGAACTTCGGGTCCCCATAGGATAACCTGGAAATAAAGTTCTTTTTTTAAATATATCTTACGTTTATCAACAAATTGATTTAAAAAATTAACAGTTGATTAATTAAAGTCAGCCTATTGGTTTAACCTATTTCCAAAAGTGAAATTTGCCAAAATGTTTAAAACAGCAGAGTCAAGAATAGTAGAAGGATCAACATTTGCGTCTTGCTTCATTGCTTTATGAAGTTCTTCAACTAAAAATGAAACTTCATCACTGATGATTTGCCCCATTCCTCGTTTTCCTAAACCCAGTTTTCGAAGCGTGTTGTGAAATAGCTTTCTGTGTGCAGCCCAACAAGGCCCGTAGGGTGCACTGGCAAAGCCTTAAAAAATAAAAAAGTCGCCCTTTGTTAACTCCTTAACCGACTGCGCCGTGTTAGCTATATCTTGCTTGAAAACATAGTGTTGTAAAAAATCACTCCAATACTTTTTACGTTTGTATGTCAATTACTGGCTTGACAACTACACGCATAAATATTATTGTAAAAGGTAGAAAAGTATTATTTAAGAAAAGAAAAATTAAGATGCCGGTACGACTAAGAACGCAAGGGACATGTTTGTTGGAAAGTTTAGATTAACAATGAGTAATGGTAATCCAGTTTTAGTAAACTACGCAAAATCTTAAGATAAATCCTTTAAGCCTGAGAAAAAGAAAAAAAAATCTTTGTTTTATGAACGTAGGAAGCAGAATGCTCATGTCCTAACAGCTGAGAATAGAACAATATGATTGGGTGCCTAAAATAAAACTACACCAGCAATGTTGTTTCCACGTAAGAGCTTAGGTAGAACTCCACAAAAACGAGTTGCGAATTCTTTTGGTCGGTCCAGCATTACCTTTAAAAAACAAACAAATAAGAAATTAAACTAACAAAACCTTTTAATTAATTAAAGACAATAACCTCTTTGAATAGGTCAAACCCAAAAATAACAACAAGTGGCCTGCTTGAAAGAGTGAGTCCAAAAATGTTTCCATAAATCTTCGCCAACCTTGGAAGAGCTGCAAAACATTGAACTTTAAAAGTTGTGATCCATCTTTAATTTTATGAATACTGAAGGTAGAATATATTAATGATGGAGGATGTAACGCTGTATAAATGCCCCGCCACTAAGCTCAGAAAATAAAGTTTACCGAAAAACGCCGGTACATAACTTTTGCTAGAAGCTTCATCTATAAATATTTTATCATAAATCTGAGGCAAGAAATTTATAAACTATCTCAAAGCAGCTTGTTCTATACGCTCCCCGTATTTCCGGGTTACCGTAATTGTAAATACAAATATCTTCTTACTTCAGTTTTGTTACCAAGCCAAATCATTTAAGACCAAGTCAAGTCTTTTGCAAAAAAATTAAGTCAAGTCCCAGTCAAAGTCATCCATTGCCTAAGTCAAGTCCTTATTAGAGCAAGTCGAAGTAAAGTTATTAAGACAAAAATAAAACGTTAAACTATTATACTTGGTAGGCCGGTGTATGAGTAATATCTAAACAATAAAATAACGCAATAGCAAGCAATTTGTTGAACGTGCAAAAATGAGATAAATAACCTAATTTTATTAACACATTAATGAAAACTCTTAATTTCAACCCATGTTGTGTAAGTTATTTTGCCCAAACGACAGATCAGTGGTTCCCAACCTGGGGTCCACGGACCCCTTGGGGGTCCGCGAGAAAGCATGGTCCATGATTAGGTTGCGGTTGTTGTATATTTTGTCAGGGGTCATTTTTCAGGGCCTTATTTTCAAGGGGGATTCAACAATTGTGCCATTATAAATAGCGTTATTTACAAGGTTAATTTTTGTAATATTATATATTACACTTTGGTTTATTCGTTTTACAGTTAATATTAAGTTGTAATTTCTCTTGACTTGTTTCTGCAAGCAAAAACAGATATGGGCCGAAAATGTTCTGCATTCTCTTGTGACGTACCCCCTCTCCCCCACTCTCTCAAACCACATAAACACAATTTATTTTCCCCCTATTAATAAAAAAAAAACCTACGATCAATTAAAAACGAAATGCTTGATGACGCCGAAACCATAGATAAACGATGAACAAAAAAAAAAACATTCTCCACCCGGGAGTAAATATTTCATTAACAAAAACAACATTTTTTAAAATTTTTTTTTTCTAACCCCATTCAAAAAAATGCACCCCCAACCTTTGGGCCAAAATCACAAAAATCTACAACGTTCTTGAACATGTTTTTATTGAACAACAGCAACAATTTGACAGAGTTTCAAGCAAAATTTAGGTAGGGGTCCGCACAATTATTAATTTCTCTAAAGGGGTCCGTGACAACAAAAAGGTTGGGAACCACTGACCTAGATCAAATGAAGTTATTTGAAAAAAACATCTAGATCAAATCAAGTTATTTGAAAAAAACGTATGTGCGGTCATGTCATTGACTTCTGTCATTACAACACAGTCTTTGTCATTACTTTTTAACTCTTAAATTTTATGTGTTAAAATTTGTCGAATGTTATGGGAAACATGCAGTCTGTGATAAGCCAATGTCGCTGTGTGTGATATCAACTTCGAGTAAAAACCAGAAGTATTGTACTTTTTTCGATTTCGTTCTTATATACTATAACACTTTACAACTTCCGTTGAACGTTACAAGCGTATATTGATATTTTAGATTAATAGAAAAACCAACTTACTTTCGTTAAAATTTGGAATAACGTAAATAAAACTGCCAAATATTGGAATGCCAACTGGGCCAGGGGGGAAATTTTTAGGCCTGCGAATTCCAGTGCTCAAGATGTAAATCGCAATAAATGCCACCAATCCATATAAACAGGAAAAAGCGACATTTTCCACACTTTGATTTATATTTTGGGACACTTGCATTGCTAGCTAGTTTAGCTCTCTAAATATTATATTTACACAAAATTGTTAGCCTTTACTCATGCATTTTACAAACGTTTTTTGGTATGTTTTAAAATTTACAACAACAGAGCTTGCTCGTTTTCTCCTATATGTGTCACTCTCAACTTACGCAAACCCGTTGCTATACCGCAGCCGCAAGCACCTCAGCTTAACCTTTCTTTCACAACGAACGAAACTTCACGCCAGTGTTGAAGGTGTTGTTACCTGCTTTAACTGTACGATATATAAATATATTTTAGCTACTCAATTTCGTTAGAACTAAAATATTCAGTATTTAACAAAAGAAGAATTTTACACTATAAAGTAATTAGACGACCGTCATATAAAATAACTTTTTGACCTGATTAGTGCTTTGGGTTCTTCCACATATCCTATGAAGCGTGAACCAACTAAACCATGAAACTAAGTGCATTTAAAAAACATTGTATTTGTATTTTGTTTATGTTTTCTTGGAAAATTATTTTAAATGCTATGTGAGCTTAAGTAAATAAATAAATATAGGGTTTCTTAGAACAATTGACGAAATATTAACTTTTGGTTGTTTTGAGATATCAGAGTATTTAACCGTGGCCTTCACTTACCGCCTCCCACAATTTTAAGGAGCAACCAGCCTACAATGTTTCTATCATTCGCCCGTTAAATTCAAAGGGGGGTCTCTCTTGTGATGTTCTATGACGTATTTTTTTCTGAAACGTAAGCAAGGGAACACGAATGGTTGAAAGCCTGATAGGGAGCAACTAGTCATAAATAGCATTTTCGCTCTTATATTTTCGAAAAGTTTTTTCTCAACCAATTTTAAACCAAGTTTCGTTTGACGCAATAAAGTAAACTGTACACTTAATAGCTATAAAGTGCGTTTAATAGGCTTGTCGTAAATTTTTATTTTATTTTTTATATACTGATGAAATGCACCTTAATTTAATGGTTCTGAATGATATATAGTTGGCGCTATGAAATACTAATGTCAACAAAAATAATACAATCAAAGGCTACATTACATTGGCGAAACTAACAACACGTACTGAAATTAAAAAATACTATATTTAAGTATATCGTTTTCTGTCGCGTTTAAGTGCATTTAAACGGGACAAAGATAAATTCGCTTTCACCGACAAATACTCTAAAACACATTATAGAGGGTTCTCATTCCGTGCTTTTTTCTGAGGTTTATCCTTGGCCATAATGGCCAAACGAAGTGTCTTAAAAATGTGATTGTTTTTGTCAAGTTGTGTGCATAACTGTTTAGTTTTCGAATGTTTTTCGATCACTTGACTTCAACGAGCAGTAAAAGACCACATCCATCTCTATTTATTCATAAATTCACCGATTTTACAGATTTTTTTGGGCCGGAATAAGAAAACATTGTATTATTTTCATCATAACAGTATGGATGGATTGTTATCTCAAAACATTGTATTATTTCCATCATAACAGTATGGATGGATTGTTATCTCCAAAAAGTACATTATGGCCTCCAATGCGGTAGCTTGTGATTGTAATCAAGTAAACGTTTAGATTGCTGTTCTACGTTAAGGCCAAATTTGTAAGTTTATATGTTCGTTCCAGTGCTGATTGTACAGTTTTGAAATGCAGTTGATGTGGTTGCAGGCTAAAGTCATATTAGGCTTACCGTACGTCCCGCTTTAGCCGGGATATAATTTATTTCTTACGTCCCTATAATGTACAATTTGTCCAGTGGTTGGTTGATTTTTAACCTATATTAGCTATTTCAGTATAGTGTGTCAGCTGCTGTAACTTTTTGAGAAAACCAAATATAATAAAGACATTTTTAAGAAAACAGTCCAATACACAAGTCTGCATCAATTTTGTTAAATGAAAAAGTGTGTTTGTTGATTCCAAAAATGGCCTTAGATTTTCTATATTACCTCAATTTTTTCACAAAATGCACTTTAATATTCTAAAGGTAAGAACAAATAAGTGGCGTTCGCATTATTCGCATTTACAAATATATTATTTTGTGAGTATGTCTATAAATAAACAGCACTAAAAGTTAATTTATTGCTAGAGTACAAAACAGCACAATGTATATTTATAATTCTAGATGACAATACAGGAATTTGTCTTTTGTTTGTAGAAAAATACATTTCTTATTTGACTTTTAGAATGTTCATATGCATCTTCCCTATCTCTCATAAAACGCCAACAGTAATCGGTCATCATATTGTTGTTCCACTAACCTTGGTGCAGTAAAAAACTCTCTATCTCTATCTAAAGGTAGCTACATCTCCCTAACCGAATTCCAACTGTGCTGTATTATTTAATCTTCTTGTTTTCGCTTGTATGTCTTTTTTCCGGGGAAGACGGCCTTGGTTTCCCAGCAAGGCTCAAAAAACATCTCTGGCCTCTTCCTTTATCGCTGTAGTCAGCAACCTTGTATTTTGCTTTGTAAATAGCCGTATTTGTCTAGTTGTTAATAGGGTAGTAAGGTAGTACTATATAAAGACAAGTTGTATTAAATTCTCGACAAGCTTTCGCGTAACCGTGCTTCATCAGTCAAATAGAAATGAAACCAATTAAAAAGTCTTCCATGATGCAATATACTTAACGACCAAACAGAGAAGTAAAGGGCAACCAACAAAATTGTGCTTGTTATCATTTTCCATAGTTCTTACGACTTGTTGGAAACGTTCACCTTGCTCTTTATTTGTAACTCTTAAATTTCAAAAGATAATCCAAATAGCTCTGCAAATGTATAGCCCTCCACTCATGTTAGAACCTATAGTTTTTGAAATGCGCAATACAGAACTAACGAGTTCTTTGTATAATCAATCAGGTTATTTTGTCGGAACCAGAAAGTTGCTCGCAACCTGGGTAAAAGCAACCTAACCTTATTTTTATTTTGAATCATGGTTTTGATATATTCATTTTCTTTCATTAGCTGTATGATGTAGGGGCCCATTAAACATGTCTGCTTTCAACTCTTCATTAATCAAGACAGGATTTTTTGGCAATTAAATCAAAAACTAACCTATTTATTCCTTTGTAGCAAACTTTTTTTTAAACTACAGTACTGATTTTCTTGACATTCGGCACAATGTAGCCCCATTATCACCTATTTTTTTAATCTGTGATACTTTACATTTTTCTAACTAGGAATTTCTCTATAGAGTCTAAAACAATGGATCCTAATAAAGAAGTAATTTAAATAAAATTTTAATAAATTTTAAACTGAACTACAATTTAAAAATCTCAACCCTGTTTTGGTTAATTTGTAAACTATTTCTGTTTTTTTTTTTGGCAAACGATTCACACTTGAAATAATTTTGACCTTAACGTGTAAAGTTTGACACAAATAATACGCCTCAGTTATCACACATCAATGTGCTTATTTTTCATGTTATCGGATTGTAACCCTGGGCATTGTTAACAACAAACTGAATACTTTTGTGTCCCGTTTAAGTAAGAAATGATGTTGTTTTACAGAATTCAAATGTGCTTTAATGTTTTTTCAGATTTTAAAAAAAATAATGGGTCTCGAACAAAAGTTTACTATTGGACAAAACTAATTACAAAATGCAATACGGTTCGCCCATTGATTAACATCATTGCACTTGTAGCCATAAATACGATTAGTTAACTATAGCAAATGCTATTAATACAATTGTTCGTAATAAAATCGTTCTATTTTTTGAAGAACGTGTTGGCTGAATGATGGAACACACAATGGTCAATATCTTTAAAGAGATGGCCTTCCAGTGATCATAAAGATAAAGATGAACATCGAAGATTTTTGTCTTACTTGCTGGCGTCTTTGTGGTTGAAGTTTCACGTATTTTTGTACCAGTAGCAAAAACTAGCTTTTCCAACAAGTAAGTAGATAATTTCATTAAATATCTCCTAATAGTTTATGAACACTGCAAACCGTTAAAATTTTGGTGATGTACAATTGCCAAGCAAAAATACCTTTCTTTCAATTTTTATCGATTTGTTTTGTTTTTTACTCTTGCAGGTCACGGACTGCGTTATGGAAACAATTTTCCAATCTACCCGTACAACAACTTTGTCAAGGTCGTCGAGAAATTTGCTTGAAGGAGTGAGGCGCCTTCCAATGGTCGAGTAATGCGCTAATGGAATAAGGGGATGGCCCGGATCATTTGAGGAGGTCGAAGGTCGCGAGCTGAACGTTCACTTTCAAGAACGCTTCGAGCGCAACAAGGCGCCGAAAGTGCGATTTTTCGAATTGTAATGTGTGACTAAAAAACTTATTGTCCTCGGACTATTTCATATTTCTACGTTTTAGTTACCAACTTGTCGAGCTATACCGACTTGTCGATTGGCGAGCTATTCTGTTACACAAATGGGTGTAAAGCACGCACTCGAGACTTTACACTTTCCGTTCGATAACAATATTATGGTAGTTTTCCGAAAGCCGTTGTTCCGCAGTAAGGACCACTGTTAAGTTTTAAAATATTTGATTTTAATACAATAATGCATTTTGAAATAACAAGTTTGCCTTCTAATTAGGTTGAGTTATTGAACTGCAAAGTCCAGTAATTTTCGAACTGTGTGCCGCGGAGCTTTTTAAATTCCGAAAAACTGTTTTTTATATTACGAATAGGCACTTGAGCATACAGGCTATACTTCTATACAGGGCTGCGGAGTCGGACCCGGGAATCGGCGGAGTCAGTTTGTATTGTTGGAGTCGGACTCAGCACTCGAGTAAGACCATGTAAGACTATCCGAGTGCCGAGTCCGACGTGCACAACTGCACATGCGTACCGAATTTCGAACCTGAAAAGGCCACAAACTGTAAATGGTATAAAGGTGGAATCTTTTCCAATCATGTATTGTGGGTAGATGAATTATATGACACCCCTATCACTATCAGTGAATTTCCAAATTACACCATAATTTAATTACGCGAATGGGAGGGATGTAGATTGTAGAGTGGGAGCCGGACTCGGGACAAATCGCACATTTTGCCGTAGTCAGAATCGGTTTTATGTTTTTGGACTGTGGAATCGGGCTCGGGTTATTTTTAACTGACTCCACAGCCCCGTTTCAATGTACACTATCCATTAGTGCACCCGTTCCCCACCTGTGGATTGCAAGAGGTTGCCTGTACTATTTGTTGAACAAAAACTTACTATATAAACCAAAAAGCAATATAGAAGAAGAAAGCTCTCGTTGTGTTTATATAACATTTACTTCAGTAAACCAGTCGTGTTTGTTACAATTGTTACGTAATAATAGCACAACACATATCTTTATTCTTTGAGATAAAATCGTTATGACGTTATAAACCTTTAAAATGTAACTTTAGATTTTGTTGCATATTTCTGGCGTATATCCGGGAACACACAATAAAACCTAAAAAGAAACCATACCTAAAGCCTAAAAATCTATAAAACCATAGTATTAAGACAAACGACATAATAAAGCCAAATACGCAGTAATATCCAGTACAGCATAAGATCAAAATCGTCTGAATAAGACCTAAATCTGTCGGAATAAGGCCTAAATCCATCAGAATTAGTTCTAAATTCATCGGAATAATTATTCTAGACGATCGGGGGCCATCGGTCTGGCATCGGCCGTTTTGGTGACTACGTTTAGACGCCCTAGTCTGACCGGCGTCGTCAGGGCGCCGCTGTTTTAGCACTGGATTTTTGGTAATGTTTGGGGTTATTGGTGGGTAATTGGTGGAGTAAGAAAACGGTTTGGTGTTGAAATTATTAGGGGAGTTAATGGTGTATTTAGGAGTGGGGTTTAAGGTTAATTAAAGTGTTGTTTAGACCTGATTCTGACCCTTTAGGTCCTATTCCGATTTAGACGGTATCTTATCTTGGTCTTATGTCTGGAGTCCGTATATCCGAATATTCTTACCTAATTTTGATACAGGTTTTTAAGAAATTCGAACATTTTGCCAAACTGCGTATATGATTGTATTGTAATTTATGTGCTATTGATTAAAATTGGGTGGTCGCGTTGGTTTTGAAAAATTGAAAACGGGATAAAATTTCGGTGTGATTAGATAACGAAATATTGTATGGCAATTGCCTATTACCTTGCTGTTTAGTTAGATTGTTAATAAGATTGTGCGGTTTTGCAAAAGTGTGCCGCGAATCAATTTTTGGTGTGCCACAGGCTGAAAAATTAGAAACTGTCCTAAGCCTAATATGATCGAGTCGTGAAATAGAACCTTAATCATTTTCCGACAAGTTTAAGTCTTATTCATACAATTTTAGAGTTCTCTCGTCGTAGATAGTAATGCGTAATTGGCTTTAATATGTCGTTGGCCTTACCCTATAGTATTATAGATAATTCTGCTTAAAATAACGTTGCCTTAATTTCGGTCAATTTAAGACATAATTTCGGTCAAAGTCAGGACAATTCATTTGCTAAGCCAACTTTAACATCCAACTTTTTAAGACAAGTAATCTTAGCAATCCGGCAGATTACAACAATCTGAGCAGGCAATCCAAGGCAATCCTAGCGATATTAACGATTTAGCAAAATTTTCGCGTAAACTAAGTGCTACTGGCGATCCTAGCAATTTTAAGTTATCCTTGGCGTCCTCGCGGCTCGAGATTTTAGCGTTTCAAGTGATTGAAATATTTCCATTTTTCCTATTCAAGCGATCCGAGATACCATGCTGATCGTATTCTACCAACAGAGATAAAAATGATCTTAGCAATTCTGAGAAGTTCAGGGGTCATAGGTTAATTTGCTGTAGCTCTGAGAGTACCAAAATATAATAGGCTTTGCTTATTCCAAAGGAAATCCAAAAACTTTGCAATTAAAGTGTATTAAGCGTATCGGCAAGGAATTGGTTCAATTCAAGAGTTTCGAAATCAAAAATATTTGTCCAGAAAAATTGCTTTATTCTATTTGTTATAGCCAACCAACATATATTTTATCAGTCAAGCTCATAAACGTAAAAAAGGTAAACTTGTTTTAATGTAGTCATGTGTCACCCGATCCGTTAGAAATCAGTGCATTTCTAAGCAAAAAGGTCTACGACAAGGGCATCCAATTGCAGAAAAGTCTAGACTTTTAGACCTTGAGGTCCTGGCAATGCACTGATTTGGACCTTTAGGTAAACTCCCGGCGTAGATAAATTAAAAATATTCATTAAAAGTTCAGAAAGGATAACAAAAAATATGAGATAGGATTAATAACACTTGACCCACCTAAACCCTAACGCTAACCCGAATCCTAACCCAAATAATGTGCGTATTTTTAATAATTCTTTAAATGCTGTGGAAAAAGGCCCAAACTCGGATGGGCATAAGATGGTTTCTCGTCCATTGTTTTTAAGATTATTACGTCACAAATTGAGGTATTGGGGCCTGAAGCGTTATAATTATTAAATTATCGCACATTATTTAGGTTAGGGCGCTGGTTAGCGTTTGGGTTTGGTTGGGTCAAGTATTGTTAAACTTAATCTTCTCATGCACATTTGTTAATGCAAATTAGTGCATTGTCCAAGACCTCAAAGTCTAAAAGTCGGACTTTTTGATCCTTTGAATGCAATGATTGTCATAGACCTTTTTGCTTAGAACTACACTGATTTCTGACGGATGGGGTGCATGCGTGATTACCCAGGGAGGTTCCCTTAACCTAATATTTGATAAACATGAAGTGACACGCCTTGAATCAAAAACAAGACTTTAATACATGAAACACATAACATTGGCAATGATATGAAAATCAATACCGCCTAAGTTGACGTCTAACTTTGTTGTTGACGGTCTCGCTTGGATGGTTTCCTATTACTGGGGCAAAGGTAACACGCCGCCTCGGTGTACTTGATATGAGCTATTTAGAGTTTTTGAGTGGTATATAGTTATTTGCGAGGCGAATTGTAGATTTCACGAGTTATCAAATTTAATAGCGTTTTGCAAATTGTCAGCATACATTTGTTAAAATTGTGCCTGTGTATTATATCGGAATGTGTACCAGTCATAGAGTTGAACCAAGACTACCCGCTTCATTTATGTACATAGACAATCTCGAAAAATGTATATTTGATTCTATTACTAATATCATACATAATTTGTAAACTCAAAAAAGTAGCAAATTCTTTGGTTTCTAATGGAAGTAAACCTTTTGCTTGAGGCCCTTTTGTCTACATTTTGTTATAATTGTGTTGTAGGCACTTGGCAGTACACAGCACATGTAGTAAAACCTAGTTCAAAACCCTGTTATTTCGCTAGCTTACCGTATTGTTTTGAACCAATATATTTAGAGTCTAAATATATCTAAATTTTAGACCATAGGATAATATTTGGCTCCAAATATATCTTTGCTTAAACTCTTTTATCTACAAGGTATCTTTATTGTCAAGATTTATGGATAACTATAAAAGTTGACTATTAAAAGTTGACTATTTGTCACCATTGAATTTAGTGGTCGGCACCGCCGGTCCGCAAGGAGTTCGTTACCGGTCCGTAGCAGGGTTGCCAGGTTAAATTTTGATTTCAACCCAAACTGTACGTAAAAAAAGTACAAAAACAATTCCCACATTATCATTGGTTTAAATATAGCCAAAATTTCGTCGAGTGTGAGTCCTGAGTTCGTCTCCTACTTCGCAGCTCAGTTAACGTAGAGGAAGTTATCAGTCAAGCTCATAAACGTAAAAAAGGTAAACTTGTTTTAATGTAGTCATGTGTCACCCGACCCGTTAGAAATCAGTGCATTTCTAAGCAAAAAGGTCTACGACAAGGGCATCCAATTGCAGAAAAGTCTAGACTTTTAGACCTTGAGGTCCTGGCAATGCACTGATTTGGACCTTTAGGTAAACTCCCGGCGTAGATAAATTAAAAATATTCATTAAAAGTTCAGAAAGGATAACAAAAAATATGAGATAGGATTAATAACACTTGACCCACCTAAACCCTAACGCTAACCCGAATCCTAACCCAAATAATGTGCGTAATTTTAATAATTCTTTAAATGCTGGGGAAAAAGGCCCAAACTCGGATGGGCATAAGATGGTTTCTCGTCCATTGTTTTTAAGATTATTACGTCACAAATTGAGGTATTGGGGCCTGAAGCGTTATAATTATTAAATTATCGCACATTATTTAGGTTAGGGCGCTGGTTAGCGTTTGGGTTTGGTTGGGTCAAGTATTGTTAAACTTAATCTTCTCATGCACATTTGTTAATGCAAATTAGTGCATTGTCCAAGACCTCAAAGTCTAAAAGTCGGATTTTTTGATCCTTTGAATACACTGATTGTCATAGACCTTTTTGCTTAGAACTGCACTGATTTCTGACGGATGGGGTGCATGCGTGATTACCCAGGGAGGTTCCCTTAACCTAATATTTGATAAACTTGAAGTGACACGCCTTGAATCAAAAACAAGACTTTAATACATGAAACACATAACATTGGCAATGATATGAAAATCAATACCGCCTAAGTTGACGTCTAACTTTGTTGTTGACGGTCTCGCTTGGATGGTTTCCTATTACTGGGGCAAAGGTAACACGCCGCCTCGGTGTACTTGATATGAGCTATTTAGAGTTTTTGAGTGGTATATAGTTATTTGCGAGGCGAATTGTAGATTTCACGAGTTATCATATTTAATAGCGTTTTGCAAATTGTCAGCACACATTTGTTAAAATTGTGCCTGTGTATTATATCGGAATGTGTACCAGTCAAAGAGTTGAACCAAGACTACCCGCTTCATTTATGTACATAGACAATCTCGAAAAATGTATATTTGATTCTATTACTAATATCATACATAATTTGTAAACTCAAAAAAGTAGCAAATTCTTTGGTTTCTAATGGAAGTAAACCTTTTGCTTGAGGCCCTTTTGTCTACATTTTGTTATAATTGTGTTGTAGGCACTTGGCAGTACACAGCACATGTAGTAAAACCTAGTTCAAAACCCTGTTATTTCGCTAGCTTACCGTATTGTTTTGAACCAATATATTTAGAGTCTAAATATATCTAAATTTTAGACCATAGGATAATATTTGGCTCCAAATATATCTTTGCCTAAACTCTTTTATCTACAAGGTATCTTTATTGTCAAGATTTATGGATAACTATAAAAGTTGACTATTTGTCACCATTGAATTTAGTGGTCGGCACCGCCGGTCCGCAAGGAGTTCGTTACCGGTCCGTAGCAGGGTTGCCAGGTTAAATTTTGATTTCAACCCAAACTGTACGTAAAAAAAGTACAAAAACAATTCCCACATTATCATTGGTTTAAATATAGCCAAAATTTCGTCGAGTGTGAGTCCTGAGTTCGTCTCCTACTTCGCAGCTCAGTTAACGTAGAGGAAGTTCGTTTTAAAGGCCAATCAAGTGTAATAACTACGAAGGTTTGAAGAAATACCTTCGAGAATTGTTGCCCTTAGTTGATATCAAAAGAGTAAAATGACATAAATTTTGTTAAAATCACAGATGTATAGAACAACTATACCGATACTGCCCCCTGCTACCGTGTATAAACCTATTTTGCATAAAATTGCTTAAAAAGGTTTCTAAATTACTCGACTTGAAAATGCAAAATTAACTTATAGTGTTTTTAGCAAACCACTTGCATGTAATCTATATCTTTGTTTGTCGAAATTTGACTGCCGGTTGTTTGGTGTGTACGATTGCAAAATACTAATGTGATGGGCATTAAACGGTCTGTTGAAAGAGCCAAATAGTTAAAAGAGAATAATTTACTTGAGGCAAACACAAGAAACAAAACAAGGAACTCCCATGAAAGTGTATATGTGTCATGCTTTGCCAAGTATATTACGCTATAACCAACTGTTTAGTAGATCCGTTTTACACACTATAAACACAACATTGCTTTTTGGCTGCATGTTTGCCACAAACAATTTTTTAAATCGTGGGCTATAACACGAGGCTTAGGCAAATTTACACGGACATGGTACAACATTAGCAAATGAGATTGAAATTCCACAGGTTGGTGGATTCTTACATTTTTTTTTACCTCGCAAAATACATGCGAAATCCACAAATGATCGAGCTAATTGCAAAGGTTACATCGCAGGGACAACGCATGTCCAGGTTTGTTTTATAATACTTTAAGGCGAGATAGTATTAAACTGATGAATAAACGATTAGTATTTCGTCTATCTAGAGCAGTGGTTCTCAAACTTTTTGGTACTGCGGACTTCTTATACTTCCTTGAAAATAACGACGGACCAATTTAATGTTAAAAAACAACGAAAATTAAAAATCTACGGTAGGCTACAATAATGAAAATTATTCAAATATTCAGCTCACTCATATTACTAATTACGTCATACCGTGACGTCACAAAGTTCTAAACGTGACGTCAAAAAAACGTCACGTTTAGAACTTTGTGAAAGTAACTTATAAACACCACACAGTTCGTTTATTTTGTTATAGTATTACATTGAACAGGTGTTACCTTCGATACTAAAGCTAAAACGATGTTATAAAATAAGGGGTGTCAGAGTACCCTTCAGTTGAAAACTTCCGATACCAACATTTGTTTAACCCAAAACTCTTTAACACTAATTATGTACACCTTTAAAATATTTTTTATGAAATTTTATATTTTCCAGAATTTTTCAAAGTTTAAAATTTGCATTTTATGCAGAAATTTGTCTCTTAAGTAAATAGATTTTTTTTATTAGGGAATAAAATAAAAAATAAAAATAAAAAAGATTTAAAACCTTTTAATTAGATATAACAATTGGTGGCCTTAATTTAAAGACCCCCTCAATAAAAATGCATGGAAGGCTCCCTGGATTAGAACGTGACTGAATGCCGCTGTCTAATGGCTTCCTTTTTTCCCAAGGTAAAGACGTCGATGGCGGTAGGTTTTATACGTCATTTTATGTTGTGCAGGGAAAGTTTAAAGTTAAAACAAAAGGGCACCATGGATTATATTACGAGGCGATAACGAAGCATAACCATGAGGGAATACCAGAAAGAAGTTAAAAATGTTTGAAAAATGTGGTTACCGTCGACTTTATGCTGCCTTCTGGGATTTACCCTAGAAAGCATTTGTAAAGTGGATTTGGATTGATGACGACTTGCAACCGGTAAGAAAATGAATTGGAATTCGTCTTAAACTTTTTTATTGTTTTTTAAACTTCTTATTTTTTTAATAAACTTCAATTCAATCCTAATTAATTAAGTATCATGGCAACAATTACCAAGAGAACCGATAGCCTGATATATTTTGCTATACTTAGATAGTTTGTTTTGCCCTAAAATATTTTAGATTTAATATGGTAAGCAATTAAGACCATGCACAATGCCTCTAAAATGTTCTCGTGTATAAAAAATATGTGTATAAAAGTAAAAAAATAAGAGGAAATTTAGGTTTTATCTGCATTGAAACAGAGTAGCACCAAGTTGGTTGCTTTCTTTTCTCCCTTCTTTAATCACGCGCTAGTAGTCGCGACCAATCAGACATAAACCTAAAGATACATACACCCCAGAAACTAGCCAATAGGAGCAATGTTGACTTTTCGTTGTACGTTCAACATAACAGGTTTGGTGACGGTAGAGAAAGGCGATCGTCGAATGTCGCCATTTTATTTTTCCTTTAACTTCTTGATCTAGACTAGAGTTCGAACTTTTTTTTATTTTTGTCAAATATTTCAAGCTAATATACATATTTTTGTGTGTTGTACCGATTACCAAATGTTTGAAACACGTAGGAAAATAATAATTGCTTTTAGGTGTTTTTTTGGCTTATTTGTTTTGATTTTTTTAATAAAAATTCATGTATTTTAGGCATTGGATGTCTGCTATTAGAAAACTGAACAGTTTTTAAAAACCTAAACACAATTTTGTTTTAGTATAATCACACTTGATTGCGCCGTAACGAAGGTGTATTCAAATTTACAAATCACATTACAACACTACTGTAAATCAAGTTAGTGGTTTCTACTTTTCGCAAGGCGGTTGATGACTACGTCAGTAGTAATCACAATGTCTCGATGTACATATAGTAATAATAAACTGCTGAATTGTTTTCCACCGATCCGACTTCTTGCTCACGTTTTAAATGAGAGCACACTTGAAAAGCTTTTTTCTGGATGTGCGACGCTCACAGACAACGTAGAAACATGCGATTTGGCGAAGATTAGATATCCTTTGTTTATCGCATATTTGTAAAGCGTCTTCTACCATTCTAGAATTACTGATGATGCTGCCCTTTTTGAAACAACCAACTTACTATTCTTAACCTGACCCTTTTCTAATCGGATCTCTCGATTCCAATATTAGAACTAGCTTTCCAAGACACTACTTTAGATTAGGCACTTTTCAGAAATGGACTATACCATTTATAAAAACTTGTTCAAATTGATATTTTCTTTTATGCTTTCTTTTTTATGATAATTGATGAGTTAAATAGGTCATGGCGAAATTTACTGGTGATCTCCATGGTTATTTAGTAATTCATCATTTGTTCTGTCATCCAGACTAAAAACTAAGTCGATGGAACGCACGAAGAGTGGCATCCATAACACCTGTTATGGTTGATACGTTAGTTAACTTTGATAAGGAAGGTATATACTGACCATGCATATTATTAGCGGTTTTCTACCTCTCCTATATATTCTCGTCCTTTTCGTACTCTCGTCTATGATTTTACTTTCCGCTCCCGCCTTTATACAAACGTTATACAAAGTTTTCTAAGATCTTTTTCGCTTCTTTCCTGAATTACTGTAACATTATAGCTAGAAAGGTATCTTACCAGGGCAGAAAAGGTATCTTACCTGCAGAGTCGGGGTCGGACTCAGGAATAAACGAATCCGGTTTATTTCGATGGAATCGGATTTGGCCCTCGAATACAACTATACGTGAAATTAGCCTACTGCCGAGTCACACGCGCGCATGCGGAGTTCCAATTTTCTCACATAAGGCCGTAAACTGTAAATTTTAAAGGTGCAACAGCCTATAAAATTACCGTGATAAGCGTTATTAAATCGAATAAACCAGAGTTTTTCGATGGTGGCCCTCGACCCCGCTTGGGGTGGGGAGGGACGAAGCAGTCATTAGTGATCACCGGCATAACTTTGTAGATAGGTATAGCAAAAACAGTGTCACAATTTGAAAAAAATTAAATTAACGTAAATTTGTGTTTATTATTATGACTGTAATCCTTCTTGCAACGTTTTGTAACACAATTTTCTGACACGTTCCTTGACTGTCATTGGGATTGTTTATAGTATATTACAAATTTGATCATTTATTCGTTGGGTAACACCTAATCGTACGTACGCAAATGACAAGTTAAGATAAAGGCCTGTCGCTGTGGCGAAACAATTACTGTGTTGCTTTATATGTAGCCATTTGGGGCAGCGTCAGCGTCTTCGAGCAGCCAATTACTTGCCGATAACCTTCGCCTGATCATCAAGTGTCTGCCAAATGCTGTTAGGCGAGCAACTAACGTGTAGTGCCAGGTGCAGAGATTTGTTGCAAAAAAACATAACATTTTATAGAAAAACACATCAAGTACGTTACAGGGAATTCCTCAAGGTCAATTTTAGGCCATAATCAGCGAAGTTAGGCATAGCGTATTTGTTAAATAGTAGTAGTGAATTAAAAAATTGAAATCATCACGACGCATGTAATAACATTCGCTTGGCTCAGTAAAAAACAGGACCTAATATAAAAATATATTGGCGGGGCCCAAGAACAAACTTTGTAGTGTCTAACAAAGTTAATTTAAATTAAAATGTTAAATACTTGGAAAGTAAGTGTTTTTTCTCGTTGATTAATGGTGGAATTTGTTATCAACGTGCAGTGTAAAACAAATGAAAACAGCAAGGGGGCACGAGGATTGAAAGCCTTTCAAAGTGACCACGAACTGAGCAGCCACTGAAATAAACTTTTAACTTTTTTATGTGTCAAGTCTTCCTCTAAAGTCAAGGCTTCAATTTAAACTCATTATTTCGGACACCGACCGAATAGATTGCATAAAGAGATCAAGAATTTTTGGAATATTTTATTCGAAGTCATGTTATGTCACAACAAATATTAGCATAAATCTCCATAGCTGAAAGCGTATGGCACTCGAAAGGGTAAAATAATATTGTGGACCCAGCGCTGGAGAAATCATTGACCAGCCCTGATTTCGTAGATATTGTGGGGGGGGGTTACGCGGTGCTAGTATATTTTACTCAAAGTTATCTTCCGTTTCGGTGCTTTAGCAGGTGATAGCCGATGTGGCCCGAAGTTGCGTGTCATTAGTTGGCCATGGTGCGGTCTCACAAGATGTTGCTAGTGGACGTTGTCAGAGAAGTTCATTAAAATGTAGTGCCTAACACTTATTTTTTATCAAAATAATGTTTTTTTTTTTGAAAAGGTATGTTTATTCTATCGATAAAATCACCTCAATTTTTATCTTATTGTTCATATAGGTTAATTCTTTAAAGTTTTGCTGTTAAGCAAACCTACAATTGGTCTATATAATCAAACATATTTTTATTAAAACAAATGGTCGAATTTGAATTTTTGTCCCTTCTAAAATACCACCTGCTGTCCTGAGTAGTAAAATGCTGCAATTTGTCATCTCTGAAAAGCGCCTAAAACCAAAATTAATAGAAAACGACACCTTTAACCCCTAAAATCCACCCTAGGGTACAAATTTTTTACAATACAAACACATTTGTTAGGGTCTCTAACAGCTGTGAATTTTATATAATTTAACTTCGAATTGTGATTTTTGAAACTGACTTCTTAGACTTAAGGTGTTTTAACTTAACTTAAGTTATTTACAAATGATTAGTAACAAAAAGGCGGCTCGATATAATGGTCGTATCGGTAAAGTATAAAATATCAACTTACCTAAGTAGACAAAGAAACCCCGATCTCAACAGTTGGCCTGTAAAATATCTTTGATTTTCGCACTTCATTGCTCCGAATGTTAACCATGACAAAAATCAAAATATATTTTAAACAAGAACAAGTCCTTTAAGAACAACCCGAGTCAGACTCAAGTGAAAAAATAAAGCAGGAAAATCAATTAAACGTTCAACTCCCAAATACCGAGTCCTGATTTCGACTCCAGCCAAGTTAAGTGACTCGTTGAATCCCTTGTCCAAGTCCGACTCCACAACCCTGTATTTTACCCATCCCGTGACCAAAAATGAGATATGCAGTAATCCACATGTAGTGATGTCATACAACTCACCCAGTCCACTCAATACTATTTCACCTTTTCAACTTACAGTTTGCGGCAAACAAAACTTGCCATTACTCATATGCACGTCAGATCCGGCACTCGAGTAGTATCCAGTAGTCTTAATTAAGCGAGACCGACTCATTATTCTGCCAAGACTAGAGTTTTGAGTCCAGCCCCGACTCCACAGCTTTAATGTGCACGACGTGGTTGTCTTCCAGGAGCAGAATAATTAAAAAAGAGACAAGCTGGCTGTTACAGCAAACGACTGTTGCGCCATGGAATGACTAACTTTATTGAGGATGTAAACAACTAGGACTTGCATGATATAACCCTTAACACTTCAAACAAGTGATTACCTAAATTTCTCTTGTTGTTAAAAAGTAAAAAAATGGGCAAATTGAGGTTTTGCGAGCTCTTTAATTAATTAAAGGTTCCACTATACACCGCTAATTTGTTAAGAGACCACAAAAAAAACATTTAACACTTTGACCGAATGAAACGAGGCTCTAATTTTAGTTTCTTATGGCGGAAATTTTTATACAAATGACGCGTTGACAGCATTTTGTCATTGATTTTGCTGTAGTTAGGGTGCCCAATATTAGTTTATTAAACCGATACCAAGTTGTAGTATAGTTGTCGGATACTAGGGTGTGGTATCGGTACCGATCGGATACCAACTCAATCGAACTTTTTAGATTGGTAGCAAAGTAATGCACTGATTTCTAACCTAAACGTTATTTTTGTTTTTCGGTAAAATAAATGTTCTTGTTTACAAGGACATATCGCTTTTCTAAGTCATCCAACCAAACCCTTAACTTTACTTAAACGGAGATTTCAGTTGCATCAATGCGCATAACATCTAACGATAACCTCAGGCTTTCAAAAGTTACCTGTTTTAATTTTTTTTTTTTTGCCTTTTTAGGCTTTAAGTTGCCGATGTAATACCCGGTACAACGGCCATATGACAAAGACGGCATAACTCGGGAGAAACACACAACATTCATTAACTTAATTAGGTTGACAAAATGTGAATCGGTATGTTTCAGAGTTTAGAAAACGGCTGGCGGCTGGTGTTTAGTTCATATTTTAAAGACGGAATACATTCGACCGAAGCGCAAAAAATATATAAATAGTAGGATAAGTTTGTTAAACACTTGTTGGAGAGAACACCATAATGCATAGGCCGCTTTTGACTGTAAAAATACTAAAAAACGGATGGCACTCACGAGAAAGACAGAAGAGATTCGCGCAAAGCGCGATAATAATTTCCATTTTGTTATTTAAAACAGGCCAAAAATGTTTTGCGTGGTCAAAACTAGATCCATCTCTGGAAAGAGTGTTTAAGATACAACCAAACATGTATAATTCGCTCTTGTTTTTGCTTATATGCACTTTAGGAAAAATAAGCCGCGGCCGGATTAAATCGCTTGGCATGCCGCCAAGCGGGGTGTATGTTGCCCAGGTCTGCTCTTGATAGATATCATCTACTTTTTTATAGCTTTAACTACGTATAGCGTTGAATAATACTATAGTAAGCTAAAAATAGATCGAGACAAAATGTTCAAAATAGTTGTCCGGCAAGAAGTGGTACGCGTGGCAGCACAAAACGTCTAAGTGGTACAAGATCGTAAAAAGGTTGGGAACCCCTGCTGTAGGGTAGGCCTATATCAAGATTAACCCCTCCCCCAAACAAAATCGAGGTTAAAATTAAATAAAATATACTAGGATTCGTTATTCTACATTCTAAACCTAAAGTTCTAGAATCCTTTGGGATCTCCTCTGAACATTCCTACCTAATTAACTCTACTAATCTAATTCTTTCCGATTAATCCGGCTCGTGGCCCATATAAAAAAGTTACAACCAAAATAAAAAAGTTACAACCAAAAATAAATAAGTTATTTATGGATTATAAGATATTTTATTGAATAAATTAAACTTGTGTATCCTTAACATATTTCTATTTTTTTTTTCAGCATTAAATAATCACTTGCCAACGGTCACGATATTATAATACCTAAAAATACTATATTTTTATGGTAACATGACATCATTGCAACTTAAAAGGCTATATAACTCGACAAATTCCAAATAGTTTACTTAAAGCGATGGAAGAGGGTGGAAAGATCAAATTGTAAAAAGCTATAAAACAATTATTAAAAGAAATGGCAAAAAGGATTTAAAAAACATTTTTTTTAAAACATTTTAAAAAAACGAAACAAAACTAGACCTAAATTTTTGAAAGGAAGACATCGGCCCTCTAGAAAAGTAAAACGGGTATTATTAGGATTCCAATCCGTTTAGGTTAGCCACTGTATTGGCTGTTAACAAACGTTAAGAAGTTGTAAACCAAATAATTAGTAAAAAATGTATAAAAAACGTAACAAAGATACGCTTTTCAACGTGATAATCACGATATAGCAAACTATTCTGTTTATTGTACAAACTCAAAAGTTGGGTTTCCAATCTAAAGAAAAATTACGCGTTGAATCGCAATAAAGATAAGCTTAAGACTAAAGCAAAATTAAAAATAATAGATTTACAAATCAGAAAAATAACATCAATAGAAAGTAACATCATTAATGCACTATTAGTAAAACAAACTTGCTGTTATTTGACCAAACGCATAAACCGTCATTTTAGCAGAGCAACAAATAAAAATTATATAAAAGCAACTAACCTCTATAAATGCTCCAACTTGTCAGTAATTACATAACACAAATCGTGTGGGACTATAAGTATAAATATTTAGCATATTTTACAGAAAAGTTTTACTTCAGTTTAAGTATTAGTGTTAACTCTGTAGAACAAGTCAGTTCAACTGACAAAAATAATATTTACATTATTGGGTTAAGCTGGGGTCGGGTCAACATTTTGAAAAATTTCTTCCCTTTTTTTCATTCATACATAGATATGACCAAATGCAGACGGGCTACTGCATTGCATATTTAAACAAAGTGCACAAAAAACTGCAAATATTTTATTATGCTTTTCTACTCAAAAGTATAAATATTTCCTAAATGGTACTTTTTTAGTAATGTTTGTTGATAGAAATATTTTATTGTAAGCCGAAGGTATCGTTTAATTAAGCCATCAGATTCACTGTTGTTTGCGTTAATGAGTAACAAATCAACGACTTCAGCTTTTTATTCACCATTAGTTCGAAAGGCGCATATCTTCTATTAAGTTATTTTCCACCAAACAATGATAGTACGTTGAAACATTTTGAAGGCAGAAAATCTGGTTTTAAAGTACGCATGAGGCAAAAAATGTTGCACAACAGTCCAAGTAATCGTTTACGAGCTGAATAAAGTATGATGATATGCTATTATTTTAATTTAAGACCCTTGGCTGCATCACAACCTTGAAAGGCTTCGGACTCAAGGTCAGGCTGCAGACTGGACTTTCGTCTAGCTTTTGTCCATCCTCCGGCGGTGAAAATGTAAAGTGTTGCAACATTGCGGAGAAGAAAACGAACAGTTCCTGTTTGGCGATACTCATCCCCAAGCAAATACGAACACCTGATAAACAGTAGACGTCTTTGCCTTCCTATTTGTAAGCATTTAGTTTTAAACTATAGGTAAATTTTCAAGATCAATTTGACTGGTCGACATTTTCCAATTATGAGAAATAATGAAATGAACTTATTCAGAAAATACTAAAACTAACGTGTGGAACGCCAATTATAAACTTTACTTCACAAAAGGTCACCTCCACCGTACGGCATGAACGCGGGCCTGGAACCAACTTTTCCGTCGTCGTCCAGAAAGTTGCTGGGATCAAAGGTGTGGGGCGACTTCCAGTGGTCGGGTGATGCGTGGATGGAGTGGTAGCAGGGGATGATCCCTGTTCCTTTGGGGAGGTTGTAACCAGCAAGCTGAACGTTGTCGGTTGTTACGTGAACAAGACCTTGTGGACAAATGTAAATTAGACCAATCTTCTATGCAAAGGTAACACACAAAGGAAAACACCTTTGTTTGGCTGTGATTTGAATCGATTTTTCACTCTCAGCAAACTCGGATTTACGCTAAGCTTGAAAAACTTATTAATCTTTATATTAAAATGCTTTATAATCTGACAACAGGATCTTAAGTATGCGACTTAATTTTGTTTAGAAAAATTACAGTTTTTTTTTTGTTTAAAACATTGCTTTTTTGTTCCAGATGTCTGCTTCTATCTTGCTTTAACCCTAACGAAAATATATTTATATATACCATTATTGAATATTGTGTATATTCTTTGAAATGTTTAGAACACCAGTTATCCGCAAAGTATATAGGACCCTACTATTATTTTTTGTTAATGCTTATGTTAACCGGTTTTATATTGACATCATGAATTAGTTTTTTAATAAAAGAAGTAGTTTGCTCACGATTTCAGACCCACGGATAAAAACGAAACCATTCTAATGTTTTACCTTACTATGAGTAGCACTTAAACTTTAGAACTGTGCCTTTATAAAATTTGGTAAATGTGATTTGTTCGGCAAAACTTTTGGTGAATCAAACGTAATTTTTAATTCTAGTAAACTCGCATTACTCAGTGCTTCTTTTCAATCGCCTAAATTATTCGGTCTTTTCGTGCCTGTGTAAACTTGCTGTCACGTTCTGTATACGGTTTCCCAACTTTGCAAGGAAAACCGCACAATTTTGTCTACGTGCTTCTCAATGACACTAATTTCACCCTGACTATCCAAAATTGCTCTGCGGCGCTCCTAGGGTAAAAATTAAACAAAATAACCACCTACACAATTCCATTGTAAGCAAGCCTGTCTAGTATCGTTCACAAAAAATTACGTCACTTTTGTTACGGTACTTGAAGATAGAAATTGTTTTGACATACACAGTAACTTTGAATTGACCTTTTTAATCAAAACGGTAGGACACTCACAGCTTTAAAAAAGAAATTTATTAGGCATATCTTCACATGTTGTGTTGGCCGTTTACCAAATGCAACAACGGTTGGAGTGGTTAAATCAGACCACTTGTTTACGCTTACACATTGGCGGTTGCCCTTCTGTAGGCGAAAGGTGAATGCCTGAAGGGCATTTACCTCGGTGAGGTAATCCATTATTTCTCGCTGTACGCTGAACGGTGCAAAACAAATGCATTTGGTTGTATTGAAAAATTTATTTGTATCAACTTTACGAAGTCCTGTTTATTGAAATGCAATGTACTGTTTGATGTAACAGCCGTATCTTATACTGGATCAAAACAACCATTTTATTTAGATACCGTTAAATATACCGTGTATAATTTTGGTATTTCTTATATTCGATATTATCGTTAAAAATTGAACGAAAACAAAGATGTACATATTAGATCAGTATTGGTGAACAACACAAATGTCAATAAGAGTGTCTCCCAAATTCTAAATTTGCTTGTTTGAGTAAACAAAAAATATTCCCTTTTTGCGAATTTTAATGTCTATTTATGGTGACACGAATTGAGAATACCTTTATAGCCCAAAGACGCTGTGCGTATCGTGGCATTCTTTAATCTATTTGTTTTTGCTTTCGAGATAATATGTCTGTTGTATCGTAATTAACACCCCTCTAGCCTAAAGTTTTAAGGCGCTAAAAGCATTTTAAGATTATTCGCGTTTGAAGCAAACTTTGGCGATGGTTTTGGGAGGACGGCTGTAAAATGGCTCAAAATTTGTTTGCCATTTTATTCATGTGACACGTCTAAATGAATCAAAATTCCTTGACAAATGTATGTACCGTACCTACTGTGTTTGCTTGTAACTGTAACTGTTTATCTTGCTATTGCACAGCCTTATCTTCGTACAACAAAGCTCTGTCGTATATAATGAAAAATACAATCAGTTTACTTGCCAGAAAATATGACTTTTTGTAACAGAACCGACTGAAAAATATGACTTTGGGATAAAACCGGCTGACAAAAAATTTGATTTCCACCACTGATGTAAGTATGCACCAAAGGATTGCTATTATTCATTGCGAACAACCATCCAGTACATTAATACTAATTTATGATAAGTGATATAATTAATACACAAACTATTCGTGGAACCATTTTATTGTCCACCTTATTTTGTGATCTACTACTTCGTATTACCCTTATCGACAACGCACGCTTATAATCGATCAAACTGTATAAAATATCAGAAAAATTAAGGTGTTTAACTGAAAATTTGAGTGAAATTTAGTTTATTTTTCAACTAGGATGTGTTTAAAAAAAGTTACCTAACTTTAAAAGAATCTGCATAACATTTACTTAAACTTCGTTAATATTATCAAAGCTGTAGTCTGTTGGTTACGGAAAGTACTAAAGAAGACCTGTATAGAAAAATATATAGGAATAACATATTATTCCTAATAACACGTAGCAACGGTAGCAATATATTTTACAACGACAATTTGTAGTAAATATTTTTAGGGTCAGTTTTTCTTCGTGCGGTTAGTTTTATATTTTTTGTTCATAAATGGTTTGTTAATTAAAACGCGTAATACGTTTTTCTTAAAAGACTTTTTCTCAAAACTCTGTTATTTTAACTAATAGCTAGTATTTTGTGAGGAATGTTCGTTATGTTTGTGACAAATTAGTTTAGCTTTTTATATAGGTTATTCATTACAAAATGGCGCTTAACATTTTATTTTGAAATCGTTAAAGCTAGTGTAAACTGCTTGGAGGCAAATATGGTAATGGAAAAAAAGAATGCAACTAAACAAGAAGCTCTTAAAAGCAGGAACAACGATAAGAAGAAAATAAAACTAGCTTCAGATATGTTCAACTGCTAATTAAAAACACCTGAAAAGTTTTTGCCGCGTGAAACCCTTAAAAGCCTGGTAAGTTTGTTTCAATTTTTTTTTGTTTTAATTTTATTTAAGTTTATTTGTATAACCAAGATGAAATGGAAACGGGATTAATACATTCTCCGATATGCATAATCTTTGCTGTATTGTCACATATTTTATATTTTTCCTGATGGCAATTCGGCAAATTAATTTTACTGTTATGTTGTTTGATTATTATCTAGGTTTAAGTTCGTTTAAAAACGTCACAATAACGAAGACTGAAAAGACAACAATCAAAATGGCAGTTCATTTTCGACTAAAACGATCTTTGAGATTGGTATTTCAAGAATAGGTCAAAATTTATCTCTGTTATTTTAATGTTCTTAAAATTTGACTAACGTAAATATGATATTATATATATTACTCATTTTTAAAGCATAAGGCTTTTTATTTAAAACTAAACTTTCAACACGTTTAAATGGGTTTACTAAAGTGATTTTTAAGGACCGAAGCAGTTCGTAAAACTTTCTAGTTAAGAGGATTCTAGTAATGAAAAATTAATTATTAAAATAAATTGTTCGAGTAATATGCATTTTTTGAATGCTAAACCGAAAGGGTTGAAATGTTACGAGGATTTCGCTTTAAACCAACTTGCCATCTTAAATACCTTTATTACGTCACATTTTTCGACCAAAGGTTTTTTTGCTTGGCGCTGGTATGCTTCTGTCTCTATCGATCTTTTTTGCGTTACGCGTCAGTGATCGCAGCAACCAGGGTCTTCGATAACTAGTAGAAAGGTGGCCTCCATTCCTGAAACTCACCAATAGGAGCAATGTTGGCTTTTCGCTGTACTTCGAGTATGGTGGCTTCGGTAAAGGGCATCGACAGGCGATCGTCGTAGCTCGGACATTTTTCTTTTCCCAAAACTCGGTCGATCTCGGCTTGCACTTGCTCTTAAAGATTTTTTAACAGCACAAAAGTACAAATTCAGTCCGAAAAGTATTTCCTATTCATGTTAAACGTTATACAGCAATTACAATCAGACAAATAATTTTAGTTGTACAATTTAGTTTTCTAATGGCCTTCTAAAGGTATAGATGTAATGGCAATGTTGATTTCGCGCCTAAAACGCATAGGATTTTTTTTTGAACACTTACATTTGCAGGCGTAGGGGAGGTTTAAATCTATAGGCCAAGCTCTATAACTTTAATAACCTTCGCATATTATGCAAGACAAACAATGTCGCATTTTTTTCGCTTTTAACAACAACTTTCCCTAGCCTACATGTAGGTGGCTATTCCAAACATTGCACGGCAGTCAGGCGCACTTAAACTGTTTTTTGTTTGGTCTGCGGCCTTTTTAAATGTTTTGGATTTGATATATAGGTGGAACCAAAACATTTTTAATGAGCTTTCAATTAGACTATAAACAGAGAGCAGTGTTGTTGTACGTAAAATCGTCTTATATCAGTGATTCCCAACCAGCAACCTGGGGATCGCTATCCCTAAGGGGGTCACAATGCGTTGTCTAAGGGGGGAGGGTAAAACAAATGTAATAAAAGTTTTGCAGTAGAAGCTGCAAATGAAATGAAAGTTTAGCAGTAGGAGGTACTAAAGCAACCGCCAGTCTAAAAATTGTGTTTATGAGGTATTTGCTGCAGTGAACCAGTCGTATTTGTGACGTCAGCATTACACTTGTTTTTAATTAACAAATCTAGTATAGCTTCAATCAATTAGTGTTGTCAAATAAAAACCGTAATGCGACGAAGAGTCGTAAACCGTATATCTAGTGCATAAACTTTTGAAGTTTTACGTTTATCCCAATATTTAATAAAAGATGAGGAACGTTAGAACAAAAGGTGGGAACCGCCTATATGTAAAACAATGTTTGAAGAAATGTCATTTGATTTGCTGTTGTTTTGTGAGAACATAAAATATTCGGTTGTACAAAATACGTCAATTCAGTTATACAAATTCGCAAATAATATAATGTTAAAAAACAATATTGGCTGACTCCGAAATTAGATTAAAACTGTGCCAATAGCACTCTAAATTGTGTAACAACAATCTTTCTTTAAAGTTAACTTTAAAAAAAGGCTTTGTTGGATTAACTTACGATTATTTTTTTTAAGTTTAACGAACATAAAACGCATTTTAAACTAATAAAGGCAAAACTTTTTTAACATAAACAAATTGATTCGATATTATAGAGGGTTTAATAACTTTTCATTATCACATGTCATAACACATAAATATTCTACAAATTGAACAATAATTTATTGCAAAGTTTTTAATAGGGCGATTATTTTCGGACCAAACACTCGCCCTATTTATTAATAAAAAAATTTACAAGAAAAGATATTTTATAGAACTATTTTTGTCCACTATCATCATCATCATTTACTATCATCATTTATTAACGAAAAAGTAAGATATTCAAGTGTTTTGCCTTTTTCAGATCCTACAACGCAACGCACCATGTTGCCACTTATGAACTTTCTATATCTTTTGAATTTAAGGGCAATAAAATGTTTTAGCGGCCATTTACCTTTTTTAGGTTTACTTAAATCGAAGGTAGCACGAAATAGGGGGGGTGGGTCGATAAATTATCACTAAGCGTGTATACAAGTTTACGAAAAAGAAATATTATTTTGGCCAAATACTAATGATTTTCGGGCTACCTAGAGTTTGCCTATTATTTTTTGTATGTTTTAGAACAAATTTGGTTCTTAGCTACATAGAAAAGCAGAAACCGTAAAAACTTTTAAACCTTTGTAAGTAAATAAGTTTTTGAAAGATGACGTAGGTTTGTACATAAATGAATTTTCGGGGGTTAAAGGGTTTGCATCCTTTGGAGTTTTTAATAGCGTGGCTAAATTCCAAAAAGGATAAATATGTAGTTTAATAATTTCTTTTTTTAAATACTATGCAAGATAACACTACAAATTCGTCGTTTGTTTGTTTTATTTAGACAAAAGCTAGTATGTGTTGCACATACGGGTGTTGGAAGCCAGCGGTTGGAACGAATTTTTTTTGTAGACTAAAAAATACAGAATATATATTTGGCGATGGAGTAGATTTATAATAGGGTGCGTGCTAAAAGGTAAGCTGTTTTTCGGAGGAACCAGGACGTTTCACAAAAGAGTTAAGAGTGGAAAAGGTTTTAAGTGAAGGGGTAGCAAAACAGGAATAAGGCTAATTTATTTATTTGGGGAAGTTTAAACAACCCGCTGGCAAACTACCCCCTTATCATCTGTGATGTCAGACATGAGAACGACACAATTTGGGCCCGCCTTGTTTTCTCTTTCAAAATGAAGAAAGGAAAATAGAAAGCATATGCTATAGCGTAAACCAGTGGTTCTCAAACTTTTTCCCTGCGACGCCTTATGAAACATTTGCTGGAATTGCGACCAACCCAATAAGCAATTTTATTAATTTTCCTTGTTTATTTGTTTATTAAAATACACAGCGGAAAGAAAACAACTGCGCTTACTGAACTACGTGAAACAAAGCAAGGAATTGATATGTCATAAAAATACAAAATATGTATTAATTTATATTTTGGTTGCAACATTGTCTCTCTCTTCTATGTTTATATTTAGCCCTTGTTTGTCTTACGCCCAAAGGAGAAATGGTATTGTTGAATAATTATAATCAATTGTTACAGTTCTCAAAAAATACTTTAGTTTCAATGCAAATTTCGATATTTGCTAGCATTGCATCACTGTAGGTAAATTTTGATACAAAACGGAACGCCCGTGATAAATTGAGACGACGCACCAGGGCATCGCCACGTAAAGTTTGAGAACCTCTTGCACAAACCAACAAACCCGGGAACCAACGAACAAATGTAAAATAAGAAGGTATAATGCGCAAAAGAATTAGGCCTATACATTAGGCCTAAGAATTAGGCCTCTTCCCCAAGAATTTCAACCCCATCCCATTTTCTAACCCCACCTATTACCAACAAATAACTCCAAACAGTCCAAAAAATCTGTTGCCAAAACAGCGGCGCCCTAACGGCGCCATTCAAATTAGGGCGCCAAAACTTCGACACCATAGCGCCGTTGCCTGACCCATGGACCCCGATCGTCTCCATACAGTTTTAGGCGTTATTTTGGCCTATCAGGCCTTATTCCGACATGTTTAAGTCTTATTCACACGAAAAAGTGCTTTTTCTGTTGCGTATATTACGGCGTATATGGCTTTATTATCGTTGGTTTAATACTACGGTTTTATAGATTTTTTGGCCCTAGACTTATTGCTTTTTAGGTCTCATTGCGTGTGACCAGAGCTACATGGCAATAACCTCAAAGTAGTAAATTGTGTACCATTTAAAAAAATATGTATATCATCCATGGACCTATATTGTGTACCGCTAAAATAAGAAAGGTGAACTGATAAGCAATTAAAAAAAATATTTTAGAAAGTATTCTTGATTCTAGTACTTATATTAAATATCTATCCCTAAACTGACAGTAAACAAAACATTCGGGATACTGTAACAAGTCATCATGATTTAATTAAGGTATGTTCGGTGGGCCAGGAGTTTTCTGCTCTGTTCTTTTCGTTTTTAAAATTATTTCAGAATTTTTTTATATTTTGGTAGTAGGCCTACTTAAAATGCTATGACACTATAAGTACCCTACTTCTTTGTCTGTTTAAGGCTGGCAGTCAACAACAAGGACGGTAAAAACGAGAGACATGCAAACATCTCCCTTAGACAGAACTAACTTTAGTCTATACGCTCAATCCAGAACCTAACTTTGCTTAGCAAACAAGCATTAAAGAAAATCCGTTGACTAATCAACTGCGATAAATTAACTAAAGGGTAGAAGGGCATGGGGATTATCTTTTTTCACAAGATTAAAATGGCCATAGCGAATAAAGCGTGTATATGTGTTTTTAAAATAAGGAAAACGTCGCAAAATTAGATCTTATATATTTCGTCGACAGTATTTAGTTTTGAATGGACCTATATGAATTTACTTTAGAATGTATTATACTTCTGTGCTCCACATTTTCTAAATATGTTGAATAATTTGTTCTTTGACGCCAAATTTGCTTTTACCGATGGTTATGGGTTTGGTGAAAATGTTACCTTTTCGTCGCAATTTAAAAATGTGCCTTTAAAGTTTTCCTTATATGCTTGACAAATATGATCAACCATATCGAGCATAGCCACTGTGGTGCATCTCTAGGGATTATGTGTTAATAGAAGTGTCACATATCTGCTTGTCCGTAAGACACAGTTCCTATACAGGGATAGAAATGATAAAACATTTAGGTACAGATTAAGTTCTAGCACTGGCTGCAAAAATCGTGTAAATTGATCCACGAAGGGGGTAAATGTGGTAACAAATCTGTGTGATTGTAACTGTTGAGAAGCTAACATTTGCTTTAACCATTGATACATAATGTCCTTAACACACACGTAGTTGTTCTGTTTAAATAGCGATATAAGTGGAATAATTATATTTGGACTATTTTGTATTCACTGTATGTTTATAGCATGTCTTATCAATTTATAAAGCAAAGTTTTTTAACTGAACTAGTGCCTCCATGTAACATATATCGTTGCTATAACGAGGAGTATTTCACACAGGTACCCTATGGGGCTAATATAACACATTGTTCTGAAAATGTTAAAAGTTGACAAACATGTGTGACAGGTATTTTCGTATGCGCTTAGCGTCATACAGTACAATCTATCAAATCAATTAACGTAAAACCATAATGCCAAATAACTGATGCAAATTGGCAGCGGATGGGAAAAAATGCGTGTTAGTAAAACAATTGTTTTATGGCTTTTGTGCTAATTAACCAACCTTGTTTATGGTGACTTGAGATGTTTAATTTTAATTGTTAACCGAAGCTCAGTTTCGTTAAAATAATCTCTCTCGGGAAACGACCCCTTGTTCATCACTCGATACACATTTATCTACACAACTGAATTCCCTATAAAGGCATATTTCCCTACCTTATATTAAGGAAAATAATTTAGATTAGTTTAGTTTTAGACTTATGTAATATTATTTCACGAAGTTTCTAAAATCGTAAAACGGGGTCGCAAAAGCAAAACGTTTTGGAATTACTGTCACAACACCTTTCTGAAGCTCAAAAAAAAACGCAATTGTAACGTATGTATTACTTTATCCTGAAAGATATCGGTTAACCTACAACCTATTGCAAGCTAACATTCATTATTAATTATTAAAAGCGATATTGACTTGTAACATGAAATTAAACTTTACAGTATTTTAAGAAGCTTACGTTGCAAGTCCGGGTTATTAGCCATGTAAATTATGGCCCACTTTAACGTGGTGACTGTCGTTTCGGTACCAGCTTGAAAAAGATCCAAAATGGTCATCTGAAGCCCTGAGAACAAACAAATGCTAGTACTAAACTTTTCAGTTTGATATCACAAATTTCAAAAAAAATCATCAAAAAAATAATTAGCTTTTTAATTTTAACTGTAATTTTTACAAGTTTAAAATTTAAAAGTGATTCGACTTTAAACGATTATTTTTTTGTTTTTTAAATGTATTATGGAGAGCCATAAATTGAATATTTTGAAACTATAAACTTACGTAGAAGGAAATAAAATATTCGTCATAAAATAGCAACCTCATGTCAAGACAAAAATATTAAACACGAAAAAAAAAACAATCTTAGTTTTATAGATTTACTGTGCAGTGCTGTAATGTCAGTGTCTTGACTAAAGTGCATCTAAATGACTGTTTTCAAATGACTTGACTTGACTTAAGTCTTTTGGGCAAAATGACTTGACGTGACCGAAGTCTTTTGGACAAAAGACTTTGGTTGAGAAGTGTTTTCATTAGCCTAAGTATTTTTTTGCTGTATGAAGCTACTTGTAGGCCTACTAATTTTTGCACAAAAAAAAATTTGCTTGCTATATGTTGCGTTTTTCTTATTTTTTATTTTAGTTATTGCAAATAATCGTACGAGTTTAACAACTCTAATAGTTCAACGTTTTATTTTTATGACAAGGACGTGGCTTAAAGTTGACTTGCTCTAATTATGACCTGACCGGGACTTTATTTTTTTTTTAAATAAATAAGTTTGACTTCAGTTATTTAAGTTGTGTTACCTCACAGTTTTGTTCGAGTTACCTTCTTCTGAAAAGTTGATATCGCTTTCAGCCATTTCAATCAGGTAGTGATCAATAAAATCTCTCGGATTGGAGACATCCAATGTTTTTCTGTGATATACTACTTCAGAGTCAACAAACGCCTTTATGCTTCTGCCATTTTACATAAACTTGTTAAATTTTTTTTTATTTGGTAGAGAAACGTGTAACAAAACCGTTAAATTTACGTACTTCCCACACTGTATAATCTGCTTTAAAGACTGCGGATGCCATATTTTGTGCAGAAATGGAATGGCGGAAAGAACAAATGTCGCCTTCTGGTTTGCGACTAAACTGAAATACTTATTATTTAAAGCAATCAGATCCTTGAATTTTCTGTCCCCATAGGAATACCTTAAAAAAAAGCAAGTTTATTTAGAAAACCAAAAAAAATACTTAGTAATGTAACTAAATATTTGTGCGAAAGTGATTGGCATTATTTTAGCATAACACTACTTTTTAAATTTTATTTAAAAATTTAATTAAAATTTAAAAATAATTATGCAGAGGTTTTTAATAGGGAGAAAGTTTCCACTGGGAATAATTTTAATTTTACCACTGGCGGTAATTTTTTTAAGGGGAGAATTTGAGATTTTGGAATTATTTATGTTAAATGCGTTACTAAGGAAAATCTGTTATTAACCAATATTTTTAGCCCGGTACGCCATTAACCTCCAAAAACAGTTCTTTAAACCCAACTTTTCGTCGCGACCCCTTTTCAGTATTCTGAAACTTAAGCGACCCCCCTATTTTGGCGAAATCAAATCACAATAATTAAACAACTTGGCGAAATTTTAGCATTTCTATTGAATTTAAAATGTTACAATTGCATTAAAATTTGCCAAGAATCCCCGAATTACGCCATAAGCATGCAACAAGATCTAAAATTGCGGTCGCGACTCCCAGTTTGGGAACAACTAATATGCAGTGTAAGTAGAAAATACTTTTGCTTGTGTTTTCAGAGGTAGCGAAAATAGCAAGGCAGGCGGAATTAATTTGTTTGGGATAATTTAGGTTGCATTTAAAATATTCTTAAAACATTAAAACAAAAAAAAAGTTCAAAAAATTTAGCTTCTTTTTAATTTTAAAGCACCAATTTAAATCAAATTAAGGCACATTTTATTTGAGAGTGATATTTTTGACAAATTTACACAGTACACATGTCTATCGGTGAAACGAATAAGCAAATACCAATTTAAATACTAAATCAGGGTGGTCCAAACCTAGGCACGCGGGATACACGTGTCCCGCGACCTAATTTTTCGTGGCCCGCGAGCAGCTTTAAGTATTAAGGGTTTAATCCGCAGTGGTTCTCAACCAGGTTACGCGGCACATTAGGTTGCCATTTTAAGGGTGCCGACTCCATTTTTTGCACTATTGGTAAGCTTCTTGATACAACTTGTTGTGTACGATAAAAGGGCCAAAAATTAAAGAGTTTTTTTCAACCTTGTTGCACAGTTAATATGCTGTTTCGATATCGTTTATTGTAACGTTACAGTCAATCACTCAGCAAAAATACGAGGAAGGGTGTTGCGAACTTTCTATGATTTCTGTAGGATGCCGCAAGCCCCAAAAGGGTTGCGAAACACTGCAATCAAAGAAATATGACCAACCAACAACAAGCACGTTCGAATTGTTTAGTTATAATTACAATATTTCGGCTATACACCATTAAGTAAACCAGTTTACTATCGCTCATCAAGTTCGGATCTGGGGGTAAAAAAGACTAATTTTTGGTATGTGTTAGACCGGTTTGAAAGTCACAGAACGTCCTATATGGAACGTTTTAAAATGGCTGTTTTGCCAAATTATCAATTACATTTGCGATATGTTTTCCGTCTTTTTAATATAAACATAACATAAAAAGAAAAACATTCCACGCTTATAAAATGCAGTCTTTTAAATTAAAGTTTTGTCAATTACGCAATTTTTCCGCCCTTGCGCGAACCATTTTGCCAGTCTCATTATTACTCGATTTTAATTGCGCACAACTTCGACGAGACCAGCAAGTTTCTGGAGCTTATATGTCTTTCGACGTTACTTTTGACGATGCTTTGTGGCGTCATCTGAAAACATTTCATACCCCGACCAAACGAAAATCAATGATTTGATCCGCCCCTGGCACGCATGTATCACTCTATGTGGCCCGCAAAGAATATGCAAGAAATATTGTGTCCCGCGATCCTGTCAACCTTAGATCACCCTGGTCTAAACAGATGCACTAATTTTTATCTCTTTGGTACGCTAGAGTCATTATTATTACGTCACAGTGTGCTCTGTGTGCTTTCTGTTTTTTCTACAACTGCGTAGGCCTAAGTTGTTTTCCACAAAATGCCATTTTGTAAATGATAATTGATAAAGATTAAAATATAATTTAATAAAGATTAAGCACAGAACTTAGTAAACCGAAAATTAAGTTGGTTTGGATGTTATAATATGATAAACATATTTCGCTACTAAAAGCATCTTCAGTATCTTAATTAGAATAAAGGTAATTGATAACTATTAATGTAATAATAATATTGCGTTTAAAAAGCTTACAATTGTAAAGAGGTTATACCCTTTTCATATGGACATGTTTTTCTATGCGGGGATTTAGTTTTGGATAGCAGTTAAAAGTGTCCACGAGATATAAAAAGGTGGAGAACCACTCGCATATTGTAAATAAGCTTTAAGTTAAACCTATTTCCAAATGTAAAATATGCCAGTATATTAAGAACAGCGGAGCCAAGAAAAATCGAAGGGTCCAACGACATGGCTTGTTCCACGGCTTGATGAAATTCCGCAATCATAAACGAAACTTCATCACTAATGATTTTTCCAATTCCCCGATTGGTTAACCCCATATTTCGAAGAGTGGTATGGAACATTTTTCTATGTGCAGCCCAACAAGGCCCATACGGTGCGCTTGCAATGCCTATAAACATAACAAAAAAAACTTTATTTATCGTTTTTTTACCGGAAAACAAACGTTTTCGGACCATTGCTCAGCAAATTGAATTAAAATACATTTCTGGTATTTCATCTGATAATGTCAGATGAATGTGTTTTGTCCGGACAACACAAATACTTTTTTAAGTGCCTGGTAGCAAAAAATTAAAGCACAATAGGCCTACAGCGCAACAAAAAAATAATAATAGTTTTACAATGTTCACTATTCACGACTTATGTCAATTTATAATACCCAACACAGTACTTAAATATAAAAATATACGAGAAAACACTATATTCTTTATTTTAATGAAAAAAAGGTCAAATCATTATTTTATAATTGGTTAAAGTAATTTGAAAAATCGGGATAAATGAAAATCTGAACACTAGTATGAAATATCAATTTAAGGGACTAAAACGTACAGTTAAAATACACAAATAACAACATTTATAAGTAATAAATTCGAAATAACAGCGAAGCTATGGCCAACTAATTCCCTTTACTAAACTATTTGTAAAAGACAAAAACATAACGAAATAGGATTTCGAAATGATAGTTAAATAATTTAATTAATATGAGCTATGTTTTCGGTTTGCGTACGCAAAGTTTACTGCAGTCGGCGACCCAACTTAATCGAGTCCTATAGGTTAAGTACAAAGCATTAAAGCATACCCTTCGTGGAATTTCCACGCGTAAGCTTGCCAAGTATTCCATTTGTACGAGATGCAAATTCTTTCGGTCGGTCAATCATCACCTGTAAAAATAAACGTATGTTAAGTTCGGCAAAGTTTTACTGCTTGACTGATTACGTAATGACACCCACCTCTTTAATTAGGTCATAGCCCAAAATGGCAACTAGGGGCTTGGTCGATAGGAACAGGCCATAAATATTTCCATATTTTTTTCCCAACTTTGGTAGAGCTACAAATATACTATATGTTTACGAAGGAAAAATAAATGAATGTTAAAGATTTTTATTTCCATACATAATAGAGTTACAAAAAAATAAAAAGCAATTAGGCTGCGCTTTAATCTGCAAAATTAAACAAAAATATAATTTTACTTATAAGATAAACATTAGTCTATTTGACAAAGTAAATGAAGTCAAGGGTATAATTTTGCTTTCACGTCATACATTACCTAATTATCTATGTATAATTTTTAGAAATGCCACCAAAGTTTCACTGCTGAAATAGCCAGCTTACCTTCACTGAAATTTGGAATAACATAAAGTAAACTGCCAAACATTGGAATTCCAATCGGCCCTGGCGGAAAGTTCTTAGGTTTGCGTAATCCAGAACTTAAGATATAAAGCATCATTGATACCACCGTAATGCACAACAGGGAACAAATAACATTTTCCAAACTTAACATTTCTTGCAGCAACATTGAATTGCCAAACGGAGTCATCGCAAATGTTTTCAGCAACCCTTAAACAACATAATATGCATAGCTAACATTTTACTTATTGAAGTAGCAATACAATGCAATCTTACTGTTAAGAGCGTAAAATACTTATGATGTGCTGCTTCCACAATTGTTAACTAAACTGGCACATATTCGTTATTTTTTTATGCTAGCTTGCTGCAGTGCTCTTTTTCTTTTTATTCCTTTTGTATATTTTTGCATGCGATATATATTTAGAATAAACTTTCAACATACAATATGTGTAATTTTTTTTCCTAATTGCCGGCCCTTTGCAAGCACGCCGTAGAGTTACAGCGAGCAAAATTACCTTTTTCTCGTTGCGATAAATACCAACAAAAATTCCGCCGTATTGACATTTGACAAATATTTTCTCGAAAGAATCTTTGCAAGCTGAGGTTTTATGTAGTCGATTTTACTTACTTCAAAACGCAAAAAATCTAGTGTATATAATAGCCGAATACACCCTTTTTTTAGAGCATTGTTTACACCGGGTAAAAAAGAGTATAGTAAGACTTTGATCGGCGTAGAGCAGCCCAGCAAATTTGTTTGAGATCTACTGCAATCCAAACTTTGGTTGCAGTTTACTATTTTGTACTCTTAGTAGAGGATTTGTTATGTTAAATCACACAGGTCCTAGTGAGTTCCTTTAGTCTTATCAAGATAAATAGTACAATCAAACCAAACCTTAACAATATTCACGCTTCATATGATACATATTGCTTTGTATGGCCGCGTTATTTAGATTTATCGTTCAATATTGTATAAAACCTATAAAGTGACGTATTTAGTCGCTCAGCAGCATAATCTTGTGGCAAACTTCGGCTTCAAAGTAAATTCTTATAAATGCTTCAGTGAATCAAGCTATGTCTCGTATTTAAGGGCCTGTCAAATGCTAGGAACTTTTTTCTAAAAACAAATAAGCCATATCTGTGTATCTGCTTTACCTAAAGAAGTTGCTATTTGTTGCCAATCGCGGTAAATTGAATAATAAATCTGACTTAAAAACACCATACACGTTGTGTTGTCCGCAGGTCAGAATTTTGCAAAAAAAATAAAAAAGAGCAAAATCGTGGCAAAATAACAGGCAAATTAGTTTGATTGAATAATAATTTATTACTTTGTTGGCCATAATTATGTTAAATCGACAGGTCACGGTTGTTTATGCTGTTAAAACACAGAATCCTCGATACCAATGAAATATGGCAAACCTCGCAACATAAACCATTGCGAAATTTAAAATTGTTCTTCTCAAAACTGCATCCATAAAAATGTAAACACATAATATTGGTAGAAAGCAAAATAAAACAGACATTTACTAATATGGTGTTATTGCATGAAAACAGTAAAAGTGTGAAAAATTGTAATACATTATGACAATAGTAACTAAAGCATATATTTCCTAGGAAAATATTGGACTAAGATGACCTTCGACCGACAAGCAAATATGGAAGCAAAATGGCCGACGACTTAACATGTAGCGATTTGTAGTCAATTTTTGTTTTTATTTTCATACTTGTATTACAAAATATTGCGCGAAAATGAAGAATATTAAAGCGGGAAAAAGTCACATTATTGATTAAAAAATTTAAGTCAGCGTTCAGTGAATAATAGATCACAGATATGTTCAACCCTCATAATATTTTCTACCACCATTTGAATTACAGACTAAATTAGTAAATAGATATGTTTATCCAAAAAGAGTCGCATTCCTGGACTGCACCATGTTCTTGAAGGGCATTGGGCTCAAGGTCACACTGTAAACCGGACTTTCATTAAAGCTTAAAAAGTGTGAAGTGCTACACTATTGAGGCAAAACATATATGAGTTCCTGTTTAAAGATACTCATTCCCAGACAAATGAGGACACTTTGCAACAAATAAAAACGTAAGGCAGTGTAACCGGCATAGAGCAAAGTATTAAAATATGTATATTTTTTATTGCCAACAGGCATCTCAAGAAAACAATGAATTTTTAAAGAACGAACGATGACTTTACTTTGTAAAAAAAATATTTTTATGCATGTCATGTAAAAAATTGACACCTTTTAATATTGAATACCTTTGAACCCGATATTGTTCACAAATTAAACTAAGATTATTTTAATAAGGAGTTAAGGACAAACGTAATTTTGAGAAGTGATTCTGAATATAGTGTTATTTATTAAAATTCAGTAAATTTGATCTATTTATTTAATTTTTTTCATATGAGTAGTTTGATTTGCATGTGTTTATTTTAAGGTGTTGGGTGTACGAAAAAATTGCACCAAATCGAATACGTTCAGAAGTTAAGGAATAGTTTGTTGATTAACAATGATTTGACTGGCTATGCACTTCTTTCAGCAATTGATTGTGTGGTACCTTATACTTGACTAGATACTAGTTCAAAAGTACAAGACCTTTAAACGTTTAATATAAAATAACTATAACTATAGATTTGAACATTCCTGACCGTCAGGTCACTATTATATCCACCGAGTAATTTTCAGAGTTGCGTAGGTTGCGTAGAAAAACAACCAAGGGACAATAATATTTAGCGTTGTCTATTACACTTATATTATAGTTCGTGCTTTTCGACATTTGAAAAGCAGAAGAATAGACGCTGTTTGCAGAACATATTAACATAATTGCAGCTCGCGCCCTAGATACGAAATACAGTGTTAGTTACCAAACACTCCTGCTTAATAAGCAATAGCACCAGAGCTTAAGTCGGGGGTTCTAAACCTGGGTTACGCTTAAACCCAGGGGTTCGTAGGGAAAATGTCGTGGGTATGCCAGCAAGTTCATTTTACTGGCACAATTATTTAAAAAAATCGTTGCGAAAGTTAGGTGATAGGCGAAAAATCAACCCTCACTGTTGCTATTCATGCAGATAAATCGAAATAAAGGGTGCGCAGCTAAAAATGTATGAGTACTCCTGCCTAAGCATTTCTCGCTTTGCAATTAAACCCAGCATGAACTCAATACGACATCATCATAAATAGCAGTTAACCGACCACTCTCGCAAAATGTAAACAATTTCTACTTAGGTGGTGAAACGTTTTTTACAAACCACACCGGTCCTTTATCACGCGATGTTGCCCTAACCAATCCGAACGCGAGGTGCAAACATTTGAATGTTGCCGAGAGGCGAACTAACCAATAGAAGCAATGTTGGCTTTTCGCTGTACTTCGAGCATGGTGTCTTCGGTAAGCGGTAGCGACAGGCGATGGTCCTAGAAGAGAGAAAAGTCATTTGAAGAGACATAGAAAAGAACCTGCCCTGGGTTAAACCTTTAATTTAAAAATAATAACACCTATGTAAACGCACGTGTGGTCGTGCGCACAAAAAAGAATGATTATAGGTAGATTATAAACACCCCTTATATATTTGGCTATAATAAATCTAGACTTCGCGGACTATAATAAAACAATTAACCTTTGCCTATTAAGGAAAAAAAAGAACCTTCAAAAGCTAATCGACAACTTTTATTTACAACTTTTGTTCTGCGAAATTGAAAAAAAGCATTTCTTTAAACTATAAAGAGACCATACAAAAACTATATGCAATATAATACCCAAGCGTGCAAGTCAACATTTCAAAAGGCGGACGCCTTGCTTCAAAAATCCATCTTTGCATACATATACAACATACAACTACCAATTCCTTTTAGTGAGAAAGTCTCGCATGCTTGCAAACATTCCAATGTGGTTATTGTCTAATAATTAAACATGAAGCGCAGCCCACTTGAAAATCGTCCGAGGTACACTATAGTAGTGGTTCGTCGCCTGATTCTTTTTTTGGGTCGCTTGTTTTTCAGGCATATTGTATCTTTTCACAAAATATGAAAACTAAAGAGCGAAACCGGCTGGAAGTTAAAGCTGACATGCGTGACTCTATATGCTCAAGCAAAATAACGCCTCGATTTCAAAAACTCACTGAGAGCAAGCGAGCACAACTATCTCATTAGTAAATTAATAAACATATTATTTTCGGAAATAGTAACTGCTTTTGTAGTGCAGTTTGTTTGCAACGCAATCTTGTATTTGCTTGGGTCGCAAGATTATACCAAATTATTTTTTTTTTCAAAATGGGTCGCCTTAAAAACGTGTTAGGAACCACTGCATGGTGTGCTCGGCACACAATCTGGGAATCAATGCACATTCGTTCTGGTAACATATTGTCCACCGTCAATTACAGACTCGTGTGAAAGGATTTATGACTATGGTAGGAACGTGAATGTATTGATTGACTAGTTGGAGTTCAGATAAAAACAATTTTGTACAAAACAGTCGCAAAGAAAGTATTAAGTATAGTGTCTATTCATATGTGGTGCCATTTCGAAATATTTATACCGGAACAATCAACTTTGCCATGAATAACTTAGGCCCTCGTGAAATATTTACTGTAAATAACACTAAAAGAACAAATGAACAACGGATAGCAGAAAACCCTCGTTAAAGCGATTACCCTTGCGAATCGCGTGCCAGTGTTGTGTACCGTAGGGTGTGGTTACCTATTATGGGATATTTGATCGACGATAGCATAACCTCAATGGGGTCACCTGTGGCATAAAGCACGTGTTTGTCATTTCGTGTTCCCAGTTCAAATAACTTGTCAGCTTGCGATCACAAAAATGACTCGCTAGGATTTATTAATCCTATATATAGGACATTAATGTACTGCGCAGCGTAAGGCAAACCGAAAGTAAAAACTCAACCTATGGCAAAATGATAGTTTTCGAGGATAAAGCTTGGTTTAAACATGATACTACCATAGGTTAAACGTTAAACGCAAAACTTTTCAGTGTACTATGTAGTACCAAAACCCATGCAATGAAAACACGATAACAGGTTTAGTTAGCTTCGGCTTTTTTCGTTTTGTTTGTCATATATTTATTTGTTTTTATTTTGTATATTTAAGACAGATGTCTTGACGTTGAATTTTTTTTATTTTTATTTTACTAAACGAACAATAATAGGTCAACTGATCGCCTGAGATTGTGGAGGGCCCTATATTGCGCAATAATGTAAACATAATTTCAGCTCGGTTAGGTGAGCCCAACAAACAACTAATTTCTAAATTACGTATGTCAGCAGTATCGGTCGCGTTGCAAAATGTAAACACACCAATAGTTGTAAAGATTACACACAGCTAGTGCAAAATGATTACGTCAAGGAGTTTTAAACCCAATTCGTGCAACTCTTGGCAAGTATTGCAACAACCAAATTTAATGTTCAAAGTTCACCGGCATGGAGTATGACCCTTAAAACAGGGTTTAGCCAAATATACCGAATGACTCTCATTCTGTGCTATGAATAAGGATGCATCACACATGTCTGATTATTATTTCTTAATAACCCAAGTGTTTGCACGTACCTTATTTGCTTTAAATCAATCTCTTTTGCAACACAAACCTACGAATCTAAACCACCTCATGGTGACTTTTAAGCAATCAACTGTCAAACAACATATATTTTAACACGGTTTGTGATTTTTTGTATTTTTGTTACATGAAATTGTAATTTTTACAAAAGGAAAAATTATGACGTTGAAAGCAGTTAGACGTTTTAAAAATACCTAATGTGTATTCATTGGTTATTCGGGAAAAATATTGATCGGCGATATTATTACTCTTTGCTTGTTAACGTCACTGTTTATAAAATAAAAACAAAATAGCAAAAAATTAAATAAAAAATCATAAATTTAAACGGTTAACAAAGTCATATCAGTTGCAAGCTGGAGATTACCCAATGTTGAAAGCTTGTAACTATGTAAAAGTAAGTGTAAAAGTAATGCACTTTTCTTTAGCGAAAGCTGTGTTGTAAAATTAACTTTGAAATGGCTTAATTCCCAGTTATGTTATTTGTAAAAATCTAAGTCAAAAAAGACCAAGTCAAGTCATTGTTTGAGCAAAATCGAATCATTAAAATCCAAATTTAACGATAAACTATTACAACTTGTAAACTCGTAGGACTATGAGCAATGGGACAACCAAAATACATGCCTCACTTAAACATTTCCCGTTTTATTCAATTCAAGCAGAATTGGGTATTTGTACACGTTTGTTAACTTTGTTCATTTTTTAAAAAACAACTAGCATTTTAGTTATATTGTCATGATTACTCGGATAGATTAAACCGGGTTTATTAAACTGTTGATAGGCAATCAACATAAAATCACAGCTCTTTTCAAAATCATTTTGTCACGATGGGATAGTTTCCACCACTAGAGGCGTTGCGTGAGTCAGATGAACAGTCGCGAACTCGTGTCTTTTTAAGTTAGCTTTAATAAATATAATTAATCAATTTTTATTTGTATTTGCTTTCAATACTGCTAGTAAAGGATCCTTAAACATGTACTGTATCAAAAAGTTTGTACTCAAAATAGGTTTTAGGTCAAAACCTTTGAACCATAAAGAAAGTAGAATTACAATACTTGACCCTTGTCTAAAATTCTACCACTTTTTTTCGCAAAACTATTTGAGAACATAAATCGCAAACTATGGGAGAATAAATATAATAACATTTAACCTACTCGAACCCAAACGATAACCCGCTGCCTAACCCAAATAATTAGCGTTGATTTAATAATTATTTGATCTCTGCGGTAAAGAATAGGCTTAAACCAAGATAGGCAAAAAAATTTGTCGTCCGGAGATTTATAGCATTAGGCCTACTAACATTATTTGGGTTCGAGTGGACAAAATATTATTAATATATCAATTCTCTCATATTAATAATTCTCTTTTGCCATTTTAATCTTGTCAACTAGTTTCGTTACTGTGCCTAAAAAAAGGTGGTAAGATTCTAAACTAGTGCTCTTAAACCGGTGTGCACAGTGCACCCTAGCGTGCACTAAAATATGCATGGGGTGCAACAATACGAAAAGGTATGCAAGGGAGCATCACAAACTTTTAATGAACCATTAATATTGGACTTCTCAAGTTTGTTTAACTGCTGTTTTTTTCTCAGGTTTATTTGAATGCTGTTTTATGACATGCAATGGGACTCGCAAGCAGCCTGAAGCCATACCAAACTCTCACCGACAGTGTGTAAAACTTCGGCATCTCCGCACGGTTTAATTGACAGAATGATATTGAAACGCATATTCATTTTTCATATTGCTTTTTACCTCAGTTTACCTTTTTAATAAACAGGGTGCATGAGTTCGTCACAACAACTTTTAGGGTGCTCCAAAATAAAAAAGGTTGAAGAGCACTGTTATATAATATAAACTCCAAAAAAAATAGATTAAGGTGGAAAACCTAGCGCTATAACATCCTTGTCCTGTACACCTCACAAATATTACCTGAGCGCGCCTAAATAAAGTAATTGAGTAATATCTCCAAAAGTTAAGGGCCTACAAACAATGTATTTGTTTACTCTAGCGTGACAACCCAGCCATCCGTAACAACATAACACATGTTTCTTTTTCGGGTCAAACCGGACCCGAACCGGAACTTTTGTAAACCGGTTTGGACCACTTTTTCGAAACCTGAACTGTTTTCAAGGGGTTTTAAGGAGCCAAACAGGAACTGAAACGAATATTTTCAAAAAAAAATGAACCTTACCCGATCCTAACAAGTAAATGCACTGGTTCACTCCCGCATGACGTTACAACTTGTATTTTACAGAATTAAGCTATCCAGTGGTTCTCCAACATTTTTTAAAAAATTACGCAATATTTAAATTGCTCGCAGTCCCCTTAAAAATATACGCAAATAAACACAAAATAACACGTTGTTTTTAATGGTATCAATGGGTGCACTTGCTTCTTTGCTAGTAGCTCGGCTATGTTTGGTTCCGTTTTGGATAACGCAACCCTCATATTGTGAATCGCATCCAAACGGTTTCTTGCTTTTGGCTTGATGGAAAGTACTGTCGAAAGTGCAGATTCACACTAATATGCTGTTGGGAATAGAATTAGTACTTTCAAATTCATCATTAGCACAACCAGGGCTGCGGATTCGGAGTCGGTTTGTTTTGCTAGAGTCGGACTCGGGACTCGAGTAAGACCACGTAAAACTACCCGATTCCAGAGTCCGATATGCGCATGCGCAGTACCAAATTTTAAATTGATATGGCCGCCAACTGGAAATTGTAAAGGCCGTATAGCATATGGTGGAATATTTTGATTTAATTATACGACACCACTATAAGTGAATTGCTGAATATCCACGTTATTTTAGTTACGTAAATTGGCGCAACACAGGCTGTAGATTCAGAGCCGGACTCGGGACTCGACGAAATCGCACATTTGACCGGATTCAGACTCTTCAGGTTTTATGTGAAAAAACTCAGTTATTCCAATAACTTACCATACGAAACCAACTGCGTATAACATCAGGGCGGTTAGAATCTTCTATGTTACCGAATGATTGTGCGATTGTGCGTGTAAAATTTGTTCTCTTTACCAGCAAACATAAAAGTAATCATCGTGTATATAATCTGCTTCCGCCCAAGGTTTTTCACGATAAATTTGCATAACAATTAGGTGAATTAGGCTATTTTGTTTTAGCCCGGTCAGTACCAAGTATTTTGTTGAGTGTTCGTGACAAGGTGGAAGGCCACAGCCGCTACATGTTTTCACTGGTTACTTGTGCTAACAATTTTTTTTTTGCGACTGGACATCAAATTGAAATAATTAGTGTTTTACAAAAAGCGTTCGTGTGAACCATCCCGAAAGGCGTATTGAATCGGACGTCGAAACGTCAGGAAAGAAAAAAATTTACCCAAAAGCGCAGTTTTTATTGATAAAATGCCTTGAAGCTATTAATTAAAGTTTGAATGCCAAAATATGATAATTTTACGGTTGAAATCATATATGATTATCAGGAACGTTAACAGATATAATTTTTTGCACTTAATGCACAACAGCCTGTTGCTTGTTTTAAAAAATAACCATAAAAACAGCTTTCCTTCGATTCACAACGCAGCCGATTGTTTTAATCAAACGTAAATAGGTAATTTACTGTTTTATATTTTGAACGGAGATGCATACCAATTTAATGGTTTAATTATTAAAAAGAGGATTGCACCCAACAAGAATTTTGATTAGCCGGAAAATAATAAAGCATATTAATCAGCTTAGCTCAAAACGGAAGTATCAATTGAAAGCACTTTGCGTCTACTCTAATTAATACAGAAAACATCACAAAAGAAGAACTATTGCAAAACTGCAAGCGAGGGTAAACAACGCGCACAAAGACGTAGTTGGGCCTGAGGAATTCTACTGGTTGAAAGCAGCATCGCACAAGTTAAAATACATTTCAGAAAAAGCGAATTAGGCACATAAGATTGCATCTCAATTAACACTAAAGCGACAAACAAATAGTAATGTTTTGATTAGAGATCGACCGATATCACTTTTTTTGACCGACACCGACCCAATTTTTTACTATTTTGTCCACCTATACCCGATCCGATACCGATTTTTTTATATACTAAGATACGTTCAAAATTTGAATTAATTGAAAATAAAATCCTTTATTAATTTATTGAATTATTATTTTGCATATTACTTTGGGGCGATGCTAAAACCCAATTTTTTTCATTAAAAAATGGGTAAGTTGTTTGATGTACAGTAAAAATTATATCATATTTTCGTACAAAAATATCGGCCTACATTTACCGATACCGATATATCGGTACAAGCCAAATATCGGCCGATATTATCGGTAAACCGATATATCTCTAGTTTTGATTTAACGCTCGCGGCAATTTTTGAAGTTGTTTATAAAATGGGGATTAGTCTTATAACAGCAATATTGAATTCTACGGCAAAAAAACGAAATCGAACCAAAATAATTTCTTTAGAGCGTGCAAGAAAGTACCAGAATACAGTGACTGGGAAAGCCTCAACCCGACATCACAATTAAAAATAGGCATACCCTTTGATTTACGTTTCGGTAAAGCAGTTAAATGGATAACGTTTCATGGGAAAAACACCCTTTACCACTACAACAACTCCTCGCGACTACAATATTAATAAAAATACGTTACAATCAATTACTGTTGGCCGAATTTTGCTCTAAAGCCCACAAAAAAGCAACAGTTTGAAAAGGTAAAATATAAGAATTCTAGAACAATCCCTGAACCTCCATGGTTTCGGGATCCAAGTCGATGTCGTAGAAGCACGGACGCGTCGGAAGACCCGGCATCGTGCTCATAGTGCCCACTAGCGGATATAGGAAGCCGGCGCCCGCGCTCGCCCTGACGTCACGAATGGGCAGCACGAAGCCGCTGGGGGCGCCCTTGAGCTCGGGCTTGTGAGAGAGCGAGAGATGCGTCTTGGCCATGCAAATCGGCAGGTCGGCAAAGCCCTGGGTAAAGCCAAAGTTGCTTGTTTTAGGTACTTACGTCAATAACTTTTTTTTTATTACTAAAGATAACTCTTATTCTTTCGGACAAGTGACTTAACTGGAACTTAGTCGTATGACTGCATTTAGACTACTTTAATTAAATAAAAACTACCTTTGTTTAATAAATGGACGCTTCGCAAGGGGGGCGGAGAAGGCCTCATTAATTATTTATTACAAAGTTTTGAATGTAAAAAAATTTGTTGTTTTATAACTTATTATCGTTATGACTCAACTTTAACAACCCCAGTTTTAGGCCATTTTAAGAAACCCCATTCAGCCGATAGGTGTCATGCATCTAATCGTACCGTATATAAAATAACATTTTTGGCATTATGATATTTGCCCCCTATAATAACTTGGACTAGGATTTGACTTTATCCATGACATTTCACAATGGCTTGGAAGAAATCCCGGTCGGCAGATTGGCCGAGGTAGCAGCGAAAAAAAGAGAGAAAACGTCGATTTAACCTGCTTCGTGTACAACTCTACTTTCTCGGCCGCTTCGGGCAGCAACTCGATGCCGTCGGCGCCGTAGATCTTCTTGGCAATCACTTCGATCTTTTCCTTGATAGGGAGGTCGAGTGGGTAGAGGAAGCGGAAATTGCTGGGCGCGTCGGTCGCCTTGACAACCGCCTCCGCGAGATCGACCGCTCCGGCGCCACCGTGTGACCTGAATTAGACGAAGTAAAAGGTTTAGGCCAAGGCTGCGGAGTCGGTTCAAAATACACCGCGTCCGACTCCGGCCAAAAAAATAAACCCGAGTCCAACTCCCGAGTCCGACGCCGGAGAAATGTGCGATTTCGTCGAGTCCCGAGTCCGGCCCTAACCACAGCCAGTATTTCACCAATTTACGTAATTAAAATAACGCGGATATTCAGCAGTCCATTTATAGGGGTGTCATATAATTTATCCACTCCCAATACATGGTTGGAAAATATTAGACCATATGCTATTCCACCTTTACAATTTCCAGTAGGGGGCCATATCAGTTTTAAAATTTGGTACTGCGCATGTCAGTCCCGAGTCCGACTCCAGCAAAACAAACCAACTCCTCGAGTCCCCAGTCCCGAGTCCTGGTTACGGCAACTTACCTTATTTAGACATTAGATCAGTGGTTCTCAACCGGGGGTCCACGGACCCCTGAGGGTCCGCAGAACGTTTCAGGGGGTCCGCAAAAACTTCTAAATATACTTTTAACAAATTAACTAACGCTGGGATGGATACATGCAAAAAATCACAATCTAGGTAAGTGATAAAATCACATTGTACCATTTTGTAAATCGCATTGAGTGTGACGTAACATTTCCATTGTGATGTAACACAAATATATGGTAAAATGGAAGGCAGCATTACAACAGTTCACATGTACTGGATTTTGGTTATGCTATCGTTCGCAAAGATGACATGCGTCGAATATTATGGAAAACACAACCACGCATTTCAAGACTTGCTTCGGAAATGCAGCAGCAAAAATCACATTAAAATAAACTTGTCATAAAGTAATTTGGTGTTGTCTGTTACTTTGCTCAACATAAGGTGCACTACACAGATATACTGAAATATTATAAAGAACTAACCGCAGATATTACATCAAAAAAATGTAAGGGGTCCGCGACAATTTGAAAGCGACCAAAGAGCGCCACGGGTATAAAAAGGTTGAGAACCACTGCATTGAATCATACAATAACCGTGTGTTTGCAGATTTACTTTGACGTTTTTATTATAGTGGCAGCGTACTCCTATTCCTACTCCTAAAAATCAATCGCTAATCACGATATTCACAATTTCAGTTAAGTAGACAAAATTAAACTATAACATTGGCAGGGGCAGAATCAGGGGAACCAGAAATAAAAAAGAACGACATATGGTACTTTATGGTTGACCTTTAACCCTGTTGTTGTTTCGCAATGTGAAAAACTAGTAATTTTTTTTTATTAAAAATACAAAATATTCCTAATTTACGACAGTTACAAAAAATAATTATAATGGAAGCCAGAAAATCGGGTGCGGATTCGTTGCTGATCAAGTCCCTTATTCCCTAATTAATTTTTGTGTTTCGACAATGGTATGCTATCCAACGTAGACCTAAAATGTAAATTTCTCACAAAATAGTTATTAGGGAATTTGTTTTACAAAATAGCGTTTTCGACCTGATAAAACAGATTTATCAACAGATGTTGAAAATGAATAAAGAGTTATTCGAAACGTTCAAAATGATACCTACTTCTGTATGGGCTTTGATAATCTTATTACGTCTTACTACAACCTCCAACCATTATGCTCCAAAGATTTATCAACAAAACTTGCCACCTAAAAACTATCACGTGTCGCTATCGGAACAAAAGTATAGTACATATCAAATCGTAAATCGGTCGAAAAGCGAGGTCGCTTACAGACCACAACTAGATAACTCTAGTTTTCTAATTCAATGAGTTAGAACAAAATGTGGCTAATTCTAGTTCTAATCTAATTCGGATTTTAACCAAAATTCTACTTGGTCCGAGTCTCTCAGTTAAAACACAGAATTTCAATTAAAAACTCTTTGGTTTGAACGACTTGTATGTAATTTTTACAGTCTAAAAAGAATAAAAAGGCATAAAAATTAGCACACACTTATTTCTCATTCACATTCTTATAAGAACAAATTGCGATTAAATCAAATTGATTGTAAATAATTAAATGTGATTCTAATTGAAATTTTCATTTTTTTTAGAAATTCGGTAATTCTAATTCTAATCTAATTTAAGAAAACTCAATTTAACGATCTAATTCTAATCTAATCTAATTTGGAAAAAACTAAAATGCTCTAATTTTAACTCTAATACAGAATTAAAAAGCTAAAAAATAAATCTAGTTGTCCAAGTCTGGTCGCTTACCAGTGGCTGGCGCACACAGCGTCGAAGGCTCCCGCTTCCCTAGCAAGTCGTAGCGCCAGTTCGACTTCGGTGTCGCTGTCGGTGGCAAACCTGTTGAGGGCAAACACAACCGGCACACCGAAGAAGCGCGCATTCTCGATCTGCTTGCGAGGGTTCGAGAAGCCGGCCTCGACCAGTTCCAAGTTTTCCTGAAACAGACGCGTCATAGGTTTAGGGTGACTGCGTATAGGCCGGGTCGCAAAGGAAGGCTTCGCTGTTAAGGTACAGCAGTCTTAACGTTCGTTTAATGTGTATATAGTATTATATACAATTAAAAAAACATTTATAAAAAAAAACAATCTTACATTTTCGTTGTTAAATTACAACATATATGAACCTACTCGTGCTAACTTGTCCAATGCGATTTATTCTTGTTTAAAAAACAAAAAAGCCAACAAACTTTATGGACATTTGAGTTCCTGCATTTATCCAGACCCTTTACAACATTTTTGTGTATCCTGTCAAAAGGATATGTCCGGTCCTGGTGTTTACAAAACACATTGAGGCTCATGTGTCAACAATGTTTCCCGCAGTTTTGAAATTCATGTTTTTCTTGGATTTCCAACCAGAGTCGGCGGCTTTTAATTTGAATTTTACACAGAAAAAGCGTTTTAACCATATTTAAATCTGCGGGACACTAAGATGGACACGCGGAAATACAATGTTGCTCATATATATCCTTCTTTAAACCGCCTAAATACATTCAAATCCAAATCATTGCTAATGTTTCTCAAATAACTCGTTTATATATAGAATTCTTACAGTCTATAACGTTCACAAATAATCATGTTTTACACAAGCGCTAAACACAAAAAGCAAGCCCTGAATGGTCTACGTAACGGCATAAAAATCTGTAAAACTAAGCTACCATCCGAAGACGTTGTTGTACCCCGAAAAATTTAAATCATCTGACTTAAAAAAGCCTATAAGTTAAAATAACAAAAACCTTTGTCATAGTTATATTAAGTGGCATTATTTGCACACATTAACATATTTCTGCGGCTGATGACATCAATTTTCATGAAAATGGGTGATCACTGATCAATAATGCTTAACAAAATATAGTAAGAACTATTTAATAGCATAAAAGTGAGTTTTCCTTTTAACCTGCATCGTTTAGGCAAATATCTCTTTAACAACGAAATTAAACAGAGATAAAAAAAACATGAACGTATCCCAAACTGTATCGCAACACAGGATAGCCGCACCTCTCTCACTACACACAAGACAAGAGAAGTGCATTTTGACCCACCTCACAGTACTCCTTGGCCAGGGGCCTCCCGGCCACCACGGTGGGGCCGCCTCCGTGCATCTTAATGGCGCGTACGGTGGCCACCAGTACAACGGCGCTTGGCACCAACCCGGAACGTCTGCATTTGATGTTGAAGAACTTCTCCATTCCGATGTCGGCACCGAATCCCGCTTCCGTCACGACGAAGCCTTCGGGGCCTAAGTCGGGAAAAGGTGAAATAATGAGGGGTAGGATTGGAACCTGAACCGTAAGGAGAGGGCATCTCGTTGCAAAGTTTGAGAGAAAATAGGCAGACTTGGCCAACTAGATATCTTCGATTGATAATGTAGTTGGTCGTGGAGAAATACCGAAGAAGTTGTATTGCTACTCGTAATTTTGTTATACAAATTGCCGCTATATTTTTTGGCAAATTTCAATTTGCGGTTTTGGGGAAAATTTTTTACATGTTCCAAAAGCCGCCTTTAAAAGCAACGTGCAGCGCCAACCGCCGAATATAACAATCTTGCCGAACTTATCTTTGCCATTTACGTTGATGGACAATTTGATTTCGTTTTAATTTAAATTGTAATCCAATTTGAGCCAAATTGTAAACTAAACTCGTATAATTCAAAGCACCCATCTTTTTGTTTAAGTTCCGCGCATACAAACACGCTATGAAGTGGCCATAAAAAACTGGGGTGTGCCGCCCACTTTTTGCTAGAAAAAAAATATTTGACATACTGATAGGCTTGCAGGCAAGCACTCTAAATTCAAACACTATACATAAGATAACTGATTTTGGTATTTCCCTAATGCCTTTCCGTGTAGGTAGTGTTTTATTTAAGTCATAATTGTAGTTTTGTAGAAAGTCGGACGCAGTTTTTTTTTAACTTGTTTAGTGTGCCGCAAGTTAAAAGTAAAAAAAGTTTGGTAATCACTGGAGAAATTACATACAAAACCAAAGTTACACAAACTAGTAATGGAATTTTGCATCACACAATTTTTAAATATATGTGGCCACTTAGTAAATTAATACTGGGTGTAAATAAATTTTTGATCAAAAATTATGCAAATACGCACAGTATAAAAAAGCAAATCGGCAGCATTGTACTTCACAATTACTGAAAACATGTGGCTAAACAGCGTTAGTTATCGCAATTATTAAAGTATTCTAAAACGTAAACATTTGCATAAAAATACTCAATTTTGCATACACGTAAAGGTAACAAATGTTCACTTAAATCAAAGTGTGAGTTGAAATCAACCGATTAACTCGGTCTGCTAGCAAAATGTAACGCAGTCCAAAAATTAAATACGGAGTTCTATGTGTCAATCATGTGGAAGCTAAACAACAATCGCCCCCCGTCTCACTTAACTTCTATACCAATGGATAAATATCGACAAACTCCAATAAACAAAAATTGGTAGATACACATACCGGCAAGTTTGAGAGCAATCATATCGGCCAGCACAGAAGAGTTTCCATGCGCGATATTGGCGAAAGGACCGGCGTGCACAAAAACTGGGGTGCCCTCCAGTGTCTGCATCAGGTTTGGCTGGATCGCGTCACGCATGAGCACCGTCAGCGCACCTGTAGCTCCAAGGTCATCGCAGGTCACGGGGTCACCGGACCTGTTGGTAGCCACGACCATTTGTCCCAGGCGTTCTCTCATATCAGCAATGCTTGTGCAAAGAGCAAGAACCGCCATCACCTGGCGTTTTTTTGTAAATTGATTGTTAAGATATTCAAATTTTTATAGTACCGACATTTTTGGTAGATTAAGTTTCGGGATTTAACTATACAATTTCCGCTCGTTTGGGGTTGGCCGGATTTAAAAAAAACAAGAAAAAAAATGACACAATTTTTAATTTCCCGAACGACGTGCCAGTTTATAAAACTATTATATTTTTAAGATATGGAAACCCGTTAATCACAAGGCGTAAATAACAATAAAATAGGCTGGTCAATTTCCTTTGCGTTTTGTGTAGCCACAAAAAGTAAAAAAAAGCAGTGGTTCTTAACCGGGGTGCCGCGGCACTCTAGGGTGCCATTTTTAACGCTCAAGGGTGCCGTGAGGGTTCAGTTTTTGCTCTATAGGTCTTGATATAATTTTTTGTGAACGACAAAAGTGCACAAAATTAAAAAAGGTTTTTCAATCTTATTGCACAGTTAATGTGTTGTTTCAATCGTTTATTGCAACGTTACAGTTAACCACTCAGCAAAAATACGAGCAAGGGTGTCGCGAACTATTTATAATTTTGGTGGGGTGCCGCAAGCAGAAAAAGGTTGCGAAACACTGTCTTAAAGAAATTTTACAATAACAATAAGCACAGTGAGTTACCATTTCAAAAACAATAAACATAAACCGCGTTTCGAACAAACCTCGCTGGCGACAGAGATGTCGAACTGCGCCACTCGTTCGCGACCCTTTTCAGTGGCCGACTGACCAATGGTGATCTTGCGGAGGAAGCGGTCATTGGTGTCCATCACCCGCTGCCACGTGATCGCGTCTGGGTCGATGTCCAGCCGAGCGAATCGGCTGACCTCTTCGCTGGTCAGCTTGTCGGGGTCGCGCTCCGAGATGCCAAGCTTGTTTAGGCGCCGGATCTGTTGGAAGGGGACTTTGAATTGAAAATTGGAGAAGGAGAGTTTAAGTGAGCCAGCTATCGAGTGGCTTAAAACGCCAGGCTTTTATTGGGCGTCTCCAACATTAACATTGCATGATGCTGAACGAATTTTTGTTCGGCTTGTTTTTCAGGAAAAGCTATACCTTTTTTCATAACAAAATATCGCCGAAAATATCGGCTCAAATTTACCGCTACCGATATATCGATACGAGCGAAAGCGAAATATGCCGATATTGCCGGTCTATCTCTATCAAAAACTCTAGCAAAACTGTCAAAAACACCGACCTGGATTGCGGAAAATTTGCGCACGCCCTTCTTGTTGGGCACCAGCCGCGAATAGAGCGCCTTATCCTTCTGAGTCGACTCGTGGAAGACGCGCGCGTCGATGGCGGCGGCGAGTAGGTTGTTGGCGGCCGTGATGGCGTGGATGTCGCCGGTCAGGTGGAGGTTAAATTCGTCCATGGGGATCACTTGGGAGTAGCCGCCTCCCGCTGCGCCCCCCTTGATTCCAAAGGTCGGGCCCTGGATTGTGACGAAAAGGGGATATTTTTCGTTGGTGTACAGTGAAAAGTGAGTTTCAGAGAAGGGAATATTAAACCAAAGGAAAGTATGCAGCTTGAAATTCTTCGCGTAATATCTCCGGAAGTAAACTAGATATCAATCAAAAACTTTTACACATAATCAAAGCAACCTAACTTAGCCAGCAAAAAGACTTTGAAATAATATCAATATTCAAACTTATAAATATTAATATTCAGTCAGATTCGGCCTTAAAAAAATGTGTTTGAAGTGACTCACATAGTGTGATACCTACGAGTGTACTCTTTAAAATGAGCCATGACTCGCCGCCAGTTATTCAGGGTTAAATATTTCGAAAAATTAAAATAAAGTCCTCGCGCCAACTGACATTTTTGTTCCCATTAAACGTAGCTTGTAGACCAACAAAAAAACAAATGATTTTTGCGTGTGCGCTTTTATTTTTAAAAGGTGTAACTACACAGTACACATAGCTTGGGCAGAATATCTCATTAAAAACATGGTAATGTGTAACAAGGGTAATTTGAGCGAGTCGCCCCTTAGGGTTTGGTCCAGTTTTTTTTTGTCAAACTGTGTGCCTCGAAAGATTCTCAAGTATGCCGGTTAACTTTTTGTTGTTATTTTTCTGTACCGCAAGCCAAAAAAGTTGGAAACCCAAAAAAACGACTAAAAATACCAAATTGAATTTGACGACCAATTGAGCTTATGGTATTTGGTCGTCACTCTTTAGATGTCCACACATTTTTTGATGGTTCAATATAATCAAGCCAAACTTAGACGTATAAGTTAGACATATGATTTGGACAATACAGCTGTAATTTGGCCCTAATGCTGTAACAAATGTTGTCAAAAATTAAACTTATTTTTGTGTTTTTATCTACTTCGATTCTATTATTATCAAAGTATTCAACAGGAAGCAACTCGTCTTGCATGATTAAGTGGCGTATATCAACTCTTTTAACTAACATGAAAATACTGGCTTGGGAGACGATATACAATGACGCGACTATAATCACTCGAAAAAAATGACTCGTTTTCAGCCAAAAAACGACCTAGATAAGCTAATAATTCACGAAGAATACAAACTATGGATTGTGCAAACGCTATGGAAGGTGATTTTTGAACTATTTGAAAAGCGACCACTCAACATAAGCCTGAAATTTGCACATTTGCTTGAGGAGATGTTGTATTACTGAAAACAATTAGCAAAACGCAACAAAAGTAGTACAACCTCCTTAACTTAAGTATAGTACAACCTTCTCAACTTGCTTGTCAAACCCGAGTGTAAAATACGGTTCAGCTTTGTAAACACGGCATAGCACGGAAAATCATAGCAGGATTCCGTACATATGTTTTTATTTAACAATATGTTTTTAAGTAAAGGTAAAGAAAGTAGGTAAGGGTTGTGGCTGGATTCTTCCCATTGGCCAGGAAAGAGGCCGGAAATTTAAGAGCAAGTCAGTATAGAGTCTGGTCCAGTCTTCTGAAAACCTGTCTCCACTAGCGAGCAGGTGCCGCCACGATGGTTTTATTTAATTAGTGAAAAACCTGGTGGAGATAATATGTCCAAAACGGTTGTTACCTGTGACGGTTGGCGCACGCAAGCAAATACGTTTTTCCTCAAGTGGGCACCGAGGGCCTGAACTAGACCAATCGTGGTTGTGCTTTTTCCTTCGCCCAACGGAGTAGGGGTGATGCCTACGACAAAAAACAATGATATTAACTGTTCAGCTTTTGCCAAACATCGTTCTTTACACTTGTAGTGAAGCAAAGGCGAAATCTTCTACTGGCAAATATTGAGATTTTGCCGTTTGCAAAAGCTTTATGGCTGGAGAAAGAATGTTGGAGAAGAATGAGGTTAGCATTGTGTAAACATCACTAAACTATGTCAAGCAGGCTCGTCTCTGGGTAACAAGAGACAATTTACTTTAGATAAGCAATTATATCAAATTGGGTTCCCATCAATTCTTTGGAAATACATTGTCTGTTAAACCATATTAGCCAAATAACAATTTACATCTCCTGAATTACGTTTAGTTTGTGTGATTAGTTGCCTGAAAACAGTGATTTTCTGAATCACCCTTGCTTTAAAACTTATTTTTAAGAGGTTCGTTATTAGTGACAAAAAAAAACGCAAAATATAACCATGAAATCTACTGACAAATAATGAGATTAAGATTTGTGGCGACAAAAACGAGGTTAGTATTGTTTGTAAATGTCACTAAACTATGTCAAGCAGACTTGTCTCTGGGTAAATTTACTTTAGATCAGTAATTATATCAAACTGGGTTCGCGCAATCTTTTGGAATACATTGTTTGATGCACCGATTAGCCAAAATAACAACCATCTCCTGAAATAAGTATAGTTTATGTGATTATGGTCTAAAAACAGTGACTTTCTAAATGACCCTTACCTGTTACGACCACGTATCGGCCGTTATCGACCTTGGCCAGTCGATCGAGAACACTTAGCGAGACCTTGGCTTTCTTCTTGCCGTAGAGGTTGACCTCGTCGGGAAGCAGGCCGACCTCGTCCGCCAGCAAGTCGACGTTCTTGGGCGTTTGCGACGATGCAATCGCAATATCGCTTGGCACCGGATTGAGCAGCCTCAGTGGCAGACACCTGGATAGATATAACCAGGGCTGTAATGACTCTTTTCTCAATCGCGCCTTTAACTAATCAACAATCAAATAAATTTACTTGACCTAATTAGGTCTTTCGAGCAAATGTCTCGGCCCCAAAATTGAATTGACCGAGACGTAAACCAGAAGGGGGGTATCATTTTATTACTATTTTTGTAATATTTAGGTATTTTGCTTTATAATAAAAACTAGACTTAGGTTACTTTACTGGAGCTTGACTTGCTTTTTGCATATAACTTCACTTGAGATATTTCAAAAGACGTGCTAATAACACTGAATACAACGCACGGCGGAGTTTTGCTCTAGGCTTTTCTCAACGCTTAGCCTTTGGATTGCTCCTTAGGAATAGGGGGCCTGTCGAGACTGTGGGTATAGTGAAGCAGTTAACAATTTATGAACCAATAGAGAAAATCAATTGTTTTAAACCTGATGCGATGAAATTTCCCATGGCGGAATATGAATGTTAAGACGGTTGGTTTTTAATTTATGGAAAGTCGGCTTATTCATAGCCACTCTAACAAGCCGTGGAGACGCCTGGCTGCATAGTAGCCTTTACTTTTGGTACTGGGAAGTGTACCAATTTCCTATGAAGCTTACACCAATGTCAAAGCAGATTCTATATTTTTTTACTAGTTTGCTTAGCTACTTCTCTTGTAAAAGACATTCGCTTGTGGTAGTGCCAACGTTAGAGTTTACATACACCTATTGTAGTGACGCAACAGGAAAAGATAAGATACATTCGTCAACGCATAATTATCGTAACTACAATTAAACCAAAAATAAACACTTTTTTAAATGATTTACTAACATCTAATTCTTGTTAAACGAACAACAAGAACGAGATAAACAAAAAACTTTCTATCTACTTCGACCATAACACGCCGTAAACCGTTCATCTTGCTTACCTTATATTCCATGATGTGGCGATTCGCTTGCCCACATTTTTCCACGCTGCCTCAATGGTGTTTTTCATCAACATAGCAACTGTCAAAGGACCCACACCACCAGGCACTGGACTTATCCACGAAGCTACCTTCGCAAATAAATATATAATTGTGCAAGCGAGTTCGAGCTGCTGGGTGTTATTTTTAAAATCGCAGCTTTTGAAACAAACCACAGCGGCTGTATATTTTGTTTGTTTTTACTCAATTTGGTAAAACTGAAAGAAAAAATAACGAATAAGAACCAACTGTCCTTAAAATTATTTGGACCTATTTGTCTCAAGATCGCCAGGTCGGGGAATGAAAAAAACAACCAACACATATCGAAAACCACAAAGTGCAACAAACTGTCATTTATTACTTTTTCTGTACAACAACCAAGCTATGACGCCGGCCCAGTTATTGCGTACAAGTCACGATGAGCGTGATTGTCAACCAGTGTGACGTAACACACGGCAGGTTATGTTTACATCAACCAGTTGTGCTGCAACTACCTTCCGAGAGTTTGAAATAACAATAATGAAGTCACGCCAAGTCAAAGGGACTGAAGAATAAAATTTAAACCTTTCGTCCGCAAGGCTTGAGCATAAGGTACTAGGAAACTAGGATACAAATTACAGACATAGCATAGAATAATCTTGTTTTTCGAGCACGACTGCTCAAAAGCGAAACTAAAGCCTTAAACTACATTTAACATTAGGTTTATTTTGTGTCTAACGTTGGCCATCAAACAACACTATAAATGCCTTTAAAACACTTGTTGACAGCAATAAAAATGTGACAGGCTGGTAAAACAACATCCTAACATTTAAGCTTTCAGGCAAAACACCACTCGGCCCTAGTGCGCTGTTCCCTTTTTTGTTCTAAATGGGTCTTTGGTGTATCACGCATCAAACTCGTGACACTTCAAAACACAAGGCACATGGCGGCAACTTTTTAAAAATTCCCGCGAAAAGTTCGATCGGCCGTGCCGCGTTAACAACAAAGAGAAATTTAAAATTCCTTTGTTGGTTTCAACAAGGCAGAACAGGCTATATACTCATCGTGGTCATTTCCATTCAAGCCCAGCAAAAAGCAAAATCTAGTAGTATTCTTTTCAAATAACGTACTGACTATGACAGGCTTAAGTTTAAGAGCTTGTGCGTCCGCCCTTCATAACGTTAAGGTATCAAATATCGTTTTTTTGTTTGTTTTTTATTGGTAGCTCCCCGAGGTATAAAAAACTACCTGTTATGATATATTAGGTCTATATTTGGTAGTTTATGGAATCATTTTGCCAAACGTGCTTGCCCTCGACGTTTATGGACCATAGTCAGTATCGGCTTTCAGACTTGCATTAAATTACTCAGCTTAACAAAATTGGCCTAGTGCAGCCTAGTTGCAGCCTAGAGATACTAAACGTTTTATTCGGTTTTACTTAAAAGCAACAATGAAGTTGTTTATTACTTCTCAAATGTCATTACGTGAGAGTTTTGGCGACAATGGTGCGCTGTACTTTGTTTTCGCAAATAAAAATCAAACAGAATCTCACATACAAATGATACGTAAACGTGTAGTGCCATTAGCGCTGGAGAAGAATTTATACTGTTCGATACTAACTAACTGTTATATCTATTTATTATCAAGGTTCCGTAATGGTGACATCATAAAAACATTTGTTTAGCCTACTTTGACTTCAATAAACATTTTTTTGACTGGTACGTACTCCGTTCTTTTATTGTAAACGTAAATTGGTTTTATTCAATTGTAAAGATTAAGATGTAAGAAGATTAACTCTTTAGTAACGCCATTTCTTAAACTGTTGTAAATTGCAAAGCACTACATTGTGCTTACATAGCATATTTTTTCTCGCGTATTAGAAAACAGGGAAAACCAGATGCCGGAATAACACTCGAAATATCCAAATAAAGGTGCGCTCAGCTACGAGAAACAGCCAAACTAACGTAACTTATCATTATGCCGATTTCCTACTAAATAATTGATGTTCAACACAAAAATGCAGTTAGACAATAAATCTTGTAAACTAATATGAACAAAAAGGCATCGCGAACCGCGCAAGGACAGACAACAATCTTTATTTTATTAAACAAAGGCACAGTTCCAATATTTATAACCCTCTAGAAAAAAAAAATGCATCTGGTCGACTACCTTTTTCGTGTAGCAGATTTTATTTACATTTACACCTTTTCTAAGTTGTTTGTCGTCTGACAGGAAAAGGAGATAAGAACTGTAAGCCTGTAGCCACTCACGGTTTTTCTGCAGCGGTTCGAAAGTCTCGTTCCTGATAAATTAAGCCTACTTCTGCGCTATCGCGTCAAATAACAAACAAGGAATAGTTTGTTGTGTTTTCAATTATAGTCGGTCGGTCGGTCCATTCATATGAAAATATGCTATTCTTAATGGCATGGAATAAGTCTTGTAAAAATGTTTATTGAAGTTAAATTCAAATGCGAAATAGTAGAAACCGAACTAAAGCTCAAGAAAATTTTCTGATACAATTTAAGAGAGTGCTTCTCAATCATTTTAAACATTTCGAGGAATACTGTGCAATATTTTACTGAGTTAGTTTAAATTTTGCTGAGACAAATTATAGCTGTCAACTCTACCAACAAATCATTTGATTGATTTATGTGAATTTGCATGAACTCACAACTACTGTACGCCAGTACAGTCAAATGTCAATAATAAAGATCTGTTGATTATGCATTAGGATTTGCTTGCGTTTTTTTGTTGTAATAATTGTTTTACCCGCACAACTACTTGTAACGTTTGTAAGCCTTAAAATGAATTCTCAGGAAAAGTGGGCCGCGACAAAACTGGCTGAGGAAAGTACTAAAAAACGATTAGGGCTAGCCATACAAGAACTATAAAAAAGTACTGAAATAAAAAGACAGATTTAATCATTTTTGAAAACAATCAGGTAGGACCAGGGGCGTATCCAGAAATCCAAAAAGAGAAGGGTCCCGAATTTTCAACTTAGGGAATTCCCATATTTTAAAATAATGATTCGTAATGAAGTTATTAATAAAAAAAAAAATAATTAAAAACTGCCAATACACATCTACTACCTTAAGACATATGACCCAATCACATTTAAAACATTGCCGCTTTTGGACGTCAGTAGACACACATCAGCAGCAAACATTCTTTGTATACTTTTAAGTTGCCTAAGTTTTATACCTTAAGGAATCTTGTATTTTTATGGTTGATACTTAAAAAAAACTTAGTCCAATGACCAGAGTAAAGTTTTCAAAGATGAGGTCATAAAGTAGATATTATTTATTTTCCTTTAAAAATTTTATTCTATTTATACACAATATTTTAATAAGGCATTTGCAGACCCTACGCCAAAAAAACTTGTCCTAGTTAAGAACACGAAATTAAACACTCACACTTGACCGACAAAAAAGATAAGATGAGTAATATTTTGAAGCTTACTTGTGAGGCATCCTTAAAGTCAACATCTCCAACAAGCCGTTGTCCACTTTTCTTGGTTGAGTCAGGAATAGGGTTGATTCCACAATCGATGATGACTACTCCTGCTTTTAACCAATCTGCCTTAACCATCTAAAGTAGAGTCTTTTTATTATTTATTATATATATAGGTGGAAAATAGGTTTGTGATTAAATTAGAAAAAAACATGCAAAAAAACGTTATCCGCCAGGTATGTAAAAGGCAATTAACACTATGGATCAGATCGGAGTAAAAAAGTGCTTGTATAAGGTTTTTTTGTATTCTTTGAAATCGTTTAGGTTATTTTTAAGATGTGTGTAGACATTAGGGCATGTTTGTAGCAAACTTAGCTGTAGCGTAACTTTACGGTTTCCAATTTAACTCTTATTACACAGCTGTTTCTAGATGTTTAATTTGTTGCAATGATGTGTATGGCGATGTCATTAAACTCTTTTCACCCTTTATTTAGTCCAGTTTGTTAATCTTAATTATTATTAGTTGTTGACATACCTCAGGTTGTCGTACTGCAACAACAAGAATATCTGCCTTCTGTACAATTTCTTTGATATTTATTGTTTTCGAATGACAGGTGATAACTGTTGCATCGTTCCACTTAAGAAGCTCTGCGATTGGTGATCCAACTATCTTACTTCGACCGATTACTACAGCCACTTTACCAGATATCTGACAAATTAAAATATTGATTTAACTACACAAAATATGCTAAAATACAGGACTTGTAATGTGATTATTTAATAATAAAAAAACATTACAAACAGGAAAGTAAATTGCAAGAAAACAGTACACTTAAAATAGTAAATGCTACCAAAAACAAGAAAACTTTCTACAAGTATGATGCATTTATTCTTGCCTAAATTAGTTTTAAGTAATATCTAAATTATTGTCTTTTTTTGGACTACACCCAAACACCCCAATGGTTGACGAAAACAAAGCCATCTAATTCAAGGTTGGACATTTTTTATGACATGTCTAGACAGCTCTGAAATGCTTGATCGCCTTACCTGTACATTAGAATCACTATTTTAATAAATGCTATTTTTCTATAACTCTATAACTGCTTATTTTAAGAAAGTCCGCAATTACATTGGCAGTAGACAACAGACGCCAAAAAATGGTCTAGAATTAGTAAACACCTGACAACCAGTGGTTTTAATTAGCTCCAAGCATCCTCTTGGTGTACACGGGATATAAGTGCCTTCCTCCAATATACCCCGGCTAAGCTTCCCTGCATTAATATCACTCAGACCATCCACATCTTTACTTGGTAGAATAGCATTTACAATGACATCAGAATTTATTTCCTCATCGCAGTCAAGGGGAAGTTGCACAATTATCCCGTGAATATCTTAACATTGGATAAACAAGTATTTTTGCATTAGTGTGTTTTAAAGTTTCATTAACAAATATTTGCCACACTACACTAAAATGGCATAAAACTACAAAAAAACGAATAAAAACAAACATCACCTTGATTCAAATTAAGTTTTTCTATCTCCTCAATAAGTTCTTGTTGTTTTACTGATCTTGGAATTTGTACATGTTTAACATTGATTCCAATTTCAGCTCCTGCTTTCATCTTCATTCTAATGTAAACATTTGAATCCTCACGGCCACCAACCTATAATTGCTACAAGTTTATTTCATCTGTAGAACTTTGTATGAAATAAAACAAAAGCCCATTATTAAAGCCTGTCTTAAAGTTTATACTTGCAACACTTCATAACCCCCACTATGGAAATATAGCAAGTGCACCCATAACGTTTTTTCAATCAGCTTAAAGCTGCACCCCTAATAAATGAATATACGCCCGATTTTCCAGTACGTTATAACAGCAGTGTGCACTTTTAACCGTTTTTGCACCCAGTCAAACCTATTTGTTCGACCATACACCTGCAAGCTCTTGTTGACATCTGCCCTACTTTCCATGACGGGCTAACCATCAACTATAAATAATATATTATTTTTTTTAGTCAAATACAAAATAAAGAAAAACTTCCGAAAATATACATACTAATACGTTTTTAAAATTGTATACATACCTGAACAATAGATAATCCAGGATGAAAATTTGGTAACTTTTCTTTCATACTAAGCACTTCTAAAGACATCTTCTTGCGAAGATCAGCAGCAATGCTTGTTCCGCTAATTTTTTGTGCCATAACGCCTAACATAAATAAATACCTAAAATGTATACAGGAGCAATAAGGTTGTAATCAAAAAAACGACCACCCTTTTAGAATCATAGCACATAACAAATATCACAATTGTTTGAATTTGGCAACCACTTATTGCCTATTTTCACCTAAACCTGGAGAAATGAACCGATGGAAAGCATTTTGCTAACTTACAAAATTTTGCACAAAAATGTATTGGAGCTGATTGGTTGAGCAAACTGGGTGGCCCTTAAAGTAAACATTTGCAAAAAATATGCTTAGTTTGCAAAATAAGTGCTAAGTGCAAACAGTGTAAAAATTACTAATCGTGGTTGAAACCTGTATTTGTGAATCTATATGACCAGGATAAAAATTATTGTGGAGATGGTATAAATTTCCATTAACAAATATTAGGAACGCGTGAGTTATAAAGCATCAAACATAAAAACAATATTCGGAAAAAACTCACGTGCTGCTAAGGTTGATTTGAAACGTCGTCGTGGTTGAGTGAACACATATTTTATTTAAAGGTTGCTATTGCTACTCCATTCCATACCCGTTGTTATTTCCAAGTTAGTTCAACGCTCTGAAAAACCACCCGATCCGTTAAAAATTAGTGCATTCAAAGGATCAAAAAGTCCGACTTTTAGACTTTGAGGTCAATGTGCTTCAAAAGATTAAGTTTAATAATACTTGACCCACCTAAACCCAAACGCTAAACAGCACCCGAACCCAAAGGCGCTCTTTCACTATTGTACGTGAAAAGTTATGCAAAAAAAAATATTAATACCGCTTACCACAACGCGTATTGTTTGGGTTAGCGTTTGGTTGAGGGTTGGTCAAGTAATATTATGATTATTATTAATAACAACTTGACCCACCCTCAACCAAACGCTAACCCAAACAATACGCGTTGTGGTAAGCGGTATTAATATTTTTTTTTTTTGCATAACTTTTCACGTACAATAGTGAAAGAGCGCCTTTAGTTGCCTCAGAAAATAATTCTACAATAATATAACTTCCCTTAAAGCTTAATTTGATATATCTCTTTATTGCATGTGTATAGCTTGGTGGCTGGTGCTGTTGCACACAACAAACCTTATTTGTTATTTTGGAGGTGCTAACTAACTTTTTTGCAGGTTATAGAGAAAAATAAAGTGTAAACATGTTTAATATGTAACTGCAATTAAGTTTGAGTAAATTGTTTCATACATTTTTCAAATGGCAGTCAACACGGTTTATAAGTTTGTTTCAAACATTTTACGAGGTAGCTCTTAATGTTACTACATTGCACCATACAAATTTATGTGTTTTTTTATAAGGCAAATCTTAAAAAAGTAACATGTACTGTTTTAGGTTGCTCTTCAAGTCATCCTATCTTTCGCCAAACAGCAACAGCATCATCTGCCGAACTTCATGCAGCAAAGGATGCAAACTTAAGAAACTCTGACATTGTGCCATTAAAAAATTTTCAAAATAGAAATCCGAGGAGTTTGGAAAGGCTGTCATTGGCACACAAAGACTTTGGTTGGGGCAGAGGATTATCACATCACAGTGCAACAAACATGCCATCTAGGCAATATTATCACAGGTAACATGTTTTTATTTATCTTACCTTATATTGAACAAATAGTTTTGCTCCTTTGTTTATTTTAAATGGGTAATCAATACGGCGGAAATAGATCTAAGACATTCAATTAAATATTAATAGCTAAGCTTTATAGTAAACCTAAAATGAAAAACAACGTAGACAAAATTGTAGATATATGTTGATTCCCTACTTAATATGGGTTTTGTAACCTACTGGACTGAGGATAAAACATAACTTTCCACTTTAACTCTTTTTGCCCAAGGGTGTTTGTTGAAAAGAGAAGACATTCAACAACGGCTGTGCTGGAGCACTATAATGGCTGCAGAGTTATTGAAGTATCAACAAGAGAATGGTTAGTAAACCATAATTTAAAGTCTTTATCACTGTTGAAAGTATATTTAAGGTTGCCACACAGTTTATGAATTTTTTTATGTGCAGCTTAAGTTATGTGCTCAGTTAAAACAGGCCTGTAAAATATGTCAATTTAGTCTAATTAACGGCTTATTTTTTAAATAAACCTATTTTCACCTCATTTGTTGCACAGTGCACCCAGAATTCTTTCTTGTATTTTAAAAAATAAAATATTATAAAAAGTACTGTACTATTACCAGGGAAGGATGTAGATGTGCTCCCTCAAACTATATATTTTTATTTACCTATTTTAACCAGGGTTGCTAAGTCCGTTCAAAAAAACTAACTACAGCCTAAAAAAAGTCTAACTACAGCCTTAAAAAAGTTGAGTCCAACTATGGCCAATTTTTTTAGGCCTACAGCATAGTTGCACTTTTTTTTATCCACCCAAAATACATAGTTATTTTCCACAATATGCTATTCAACTTTTACGATTTACAGTTATCAGTAGGGCCATTTTTATTTTAACCTAAAAAAAACTTTTTTAAACTTTATTTTTATCAAATTTTAATGTAACAAAATTGCTTGTTTGTAGAGGCCACAGTTCTTCCTTGAATTGATGCCAGTTACCTAAACATAATATTGTGTCGCAAAGTCAAGGTGTTTTATGGATTATCAAAAGTGTGTCGGGTTTTTTGGCGATAGATTTAGATTGCTTAGGTATTCTTGTACTACAGAATGTCAGTAGGCTATCCCTAAAATCCAAACTGTTGATCTTCGAAAAGACCATGTTTATCAAGATGAAGTGTTTTATAAGAATTATTTAAATACGTAACAATAAATAAAAAAATGGACAATTTGCGATAAAAGTTACTGCTGATTCAAGTAGGCATTGTGACATATTTCCTGCTTTTATAGGTTAATATGGTTTAATTGCGTCGCAGTTCCTGATTTACAATGCTTCCACGACGATTTTTACAAAAATTACTCTCAAGAAACACAAAAACTTTGTCAAAAGCCATAATTTGACTTTATTGTAGCATAATGGTTGGAGGTTGTAGTAAGCCCATACAGAAGTAGGTATCATTTTGGACGTTTCGAATGACTCTTTATTCATTTTCAACATGGAGAGAAGTCACTGATGGTAAGTGTATATATAGTGCTAAGGCACACATCAGAAAGAAGGAAACATGGATAGATACATAATCTAAACAGGATTTGCAGCGATTAGAAGGTAGGTTGCCGATAGCAGATAAGGCCATCCACATGATCAGATGTTGAAAAGATAGAGTGGTGTAGAAGCTTGGTCTGTGTTAATTTCCGGGTTGTGCCGTGTTATTTCTACGGTTTCCTTAATCAAAAGACGACGCCAACACCGACTTGCCGCAAGAATCTTGGGGTTTTTAAAATCGATTTTGTGACCAGGATTTTGATGCAAATGCCTTGCCACGTTGTGTCCTGCGTGGACCGTGATGAAGGGTCGTGGTTGTCCATACGCACTTGTAGGTTACGCTTGGTTTGTCCAATATAAGTAGCTCCGCACAAACATTGCACTTTGTATATCACTCCTGAACGACGTAACACATGCTGGTGGTCCTTGTGTATAAAAACGAACTGATAGGTGTGGTTTTGTGGCTGAAAATAAATTTGACTTTATTTTCGGTGTTGCACGCTACGAAGGTAGTAAGTTCTTTGCATATGTTCATCGATATTTTTCCAATAAACGTGAGTTTCATTGTGATGGTATACAACATTTTGTTTTCTTCATGTTCTACCATTTTGTTTTGCACGTCCTTGTGTTTTTGGTCAAGAAACCTGTAAATGACAGTATCAATAAACTGCTTGGGGTAACCATTCATCATCAACATTTTAGAAATATTGCGGAATTTGTGGTGCATTCCCATGTAAGTTTTACAAATTCTGTAAGCCCGGTGTAATAGGCTATTTATCAGGTTGCGCTTGTATTTAAATTGCACAAAACTTGACCGTCTTGTTAGGAGGCCTGTATGGGTAGACTTGCGATATACATGAGTGCTGTGTCCATTAGGCATTTTCTTAACCAGTACATCCAGAAAGGGCAGATTATTTTCCTTTTCCCACTCACAGGTAAACTGGATATTTGGATGGATGCCATTTAGAGTGCAGAGAAAAGCCTCAATTTCATCACTGTTGTAGAATACGGCAAAAATGTCATCTACATAGAAGATGGGGTTGTGCTGGGTTTTCCGCGGTTTGATCAATTAACCAGTTCATGAAAACATCAGCAAGCAGAGGGGCGATCGGGGAACCCATAGCGACGCCGTCGATCTATGTGTAAAATTTTTTTGCCTAAATTGAAAAGTGATGTCATTGCAGGTCCAAATTAACATTTTCTTGAACTCAGATTTCTTTGAGTCCATGAAACAGCTTAACACCTTCCTTGTATATGTTGTTGAGAATCAGGTTGGTGGTAAATTCAACTGGAATGTTAGTGAACAGGCTTTTTACATCGTAAGATACCATGACCTTGTCATACAGTTGTGTGTGGTTAACACGGTTCACGAAATCAAAGGTATCTTTTATATTGGTGGGATGTGCGCGCAGTGGTTGTAGAACTTCACACAGCCATTCGGCACAGTCATAGCAAAAACATCCACGCGAGTCTAGAATAGGTCGAAGTGATGTGTTGACCTTTTGTACTTTAGGAACGCCATACAATGTAGGGGTACGGGCAGCGGTTGGTCTGATTCTGGCGTACACATCATCTTCCAGTTTATCATTCTTGTGTAAACGATAAAGAAACCCTTGAAAACTTACCATCTATGTTGAAAATGAATAAAGAGATATTCGAAACGTCCAAAATGATACCTACTTCTGTATGGGCTTTGATATTCTTATTACGTCTGACTTTATTGTAAATTTTAACTTTATTTTGACCTACCTTCTTAGTAACAGTTCCCTAGGTGCTGAAAACAACTTTATTTTTTTATTGGTGGACAGACGAGGTCCTTAATTTTAACTTTATTGTTTTTGCGAGCCCTACTTATCAGTCTTAAATTTGGTACTGCGCATGCACATATCTGACTTAGATAGTTATAATTATGATATGGAGTCTCAGACCCAAGTCTGACTAAAGAAAAATAAACCGACTCTACAGCCCAGATTTTAGCTGTATAAATGCAAATCACTTTTGTGCTTTGGATGAGTCAGATTTGTCTTTTTAGTATGTTTTACAATGATTTGAGGGCATCTTTTCATAAAAAATTCACCACATGTAAAATGTCATGGTTTTGCGCTACACTGATTGTTAGGTATTCAGTCTTTAAAATATGAACAAAAAATCGGTAAATTGAAGTTCATGCAATTTTTTTATGAATTCTTTACTGGTAAGTGTAAACACATACAAAGTCAATATGATCATCATATCATAAAACTGACTCTGTGCATCCTTAAACAGAATTGCATCCAGAGGCCTACCAGGTTTGACCTCCCCTCAAAAACTACAATTTTTGCCAATGGATCTACCCTTAATGAGAGTCGCTACTCATTATGTGTATTGGCGACCCTTTTTTTCTCAATATTTTCTGCTTTACATTAGATATACAGTAAAAATTGCCCAACATCGTTTAGCAAATGCCTGGGTGTTCTGCTGGTGAAATAAATTATTTTAAACTTGCCATATTCATATGAATGAAATTAAGTTTGTGGTTATTTTTATAGCCAGGTTTCTGACTATAAACTTTACACCGGAGAAACCAGGGGCAAATAAAAATAATTAAAAAAATGTTTTAAGAATATACTGTTTCCTTTCCGTGCACCTGGCAACCTTCCATGGAGCACCCTTGCATTGAGTGACGAATGTTGCATACTATTTTAAAGTTTACGAATTGTTACGTCGCACAAAGCATTATGTTATATGTCATTTCAAAGTTAGGGAAGTTTGGCAGTTGTTTATTTCAGACTCAGTTAATGACTTGTGACGCATATAGCTTTTTCTACAAAAAACTTATTATTGGACTAAGCTTCACCTACATTAACGCAAGTTCGTATTTTGTGTTTTATTTATATGTGCGAATGAACACTTTGTTAGTTGGTACTTGATTCAGGAATGTTTCCAACACAGTTGAGCCTAAACTGTAATGCTGGCGACATATACTGCATAATCTGTTAATAGTTTTACCAAAGGCATTTTAACGTCCTGCCAGAAATGCAGGGTTTAAAATCCCTTTCACACCCACGTTTGGCTCCTACGAGTGCTAATATTGGCACTATTTTTTTGAAATATGCCTTTTTTTTATAAATTTTAGAATTATAGGTAATATATCTTAATATTATTTCAGGTACATTAGAAAACATCTCCAATCACCAACCAGTGTTGATGCATTTCATATAATTGGACTTGTATTCGCCGAGCGTTGTATAAGAGCCGGAATTTCTAGTGCCTCATGGTTTCCTATGTACAATATTGGCAGAGGTGAATGTACAAAAGCCTTCAAGAAAGCTGTTTTTTCTACCAGTTTTGCTTTGAGGGAGCCAGAGCAAAAATCTTATCGATATTCATATCCACGTAAAATTATTAGAGGGCCCACAGCCCTATCAGAATAGTAAATAAAACCATTTTTCTTATTGAAGTTGTGTTTGTTGGTTATTTTGGCAAAATTAGCTACAGATGCCCTTTTTAAATAAAGAAACAGAATGAACAGTTTTTATTTACTGCATAATCTTTACACATAACAGTTAACTTGCTATGGTAATATTACTCAGTTTAGTAGTTTTAATATGTTATGCTTACTGCTGGGGCTTGATTTTGAAAGTTTTTAGGGATTATGCAAACCTCTAGCCCACGTGAGGCCTAGATTTAATAACATGTACTTCTGTTTAAGTTAGTGCAGTCTTATAGTATAGAAACACATATCACCTGGTAGTTAAATTTGTTTGCAAGTAACAACGATTAGCAATTACATGTATAACATAGGTTTTAAAAACTTATTTAGGTTTCATCTGAAATGTTGCATCAAATCCAATCCAGATTCCCTTATTTAAGACACTATCTATGCACTGTAAGATGGCACCCCACAAAAAATTATTCAAACCTGCACCAGTTTTTAGGAGCTCAATTTTGTGGTAAATCTGGTCTAACCTTAAAAAAATATTGCAATCAGAATTAAAATTACCTTTTTTGTTAGAAATATGCATACCGACAAGTATGCAAAACTCATTGCACACTTTCCATTATAAAACTGGGGATGTTATAGTACCCTGTACTGGGACCGATTTTCAAGGTATGATATGCGCTTCTATAATTTTCTATTTTCTTAGTATGCTTTAAGCCAAAAAAGTTTGGTAACCATTGGCTTAGCCCAGTGGTGCCATTTCTAATGCTCAAGGGTGTCCACAGAGATATTTTTTTCTTAAAAAATCTGATTTTTGATAGCTTCAACTTTCTGTGTAAAGATTAGAGTGGAATAAATCCAATTATAACTTCCTACGTTGTGTTGATGTGTATTGTTCCTGTTCCATTTATTGTGACATTCTAGTTAATTACCTACTAAATTGTTATTTCTGAGGGGTGCCGCTAGTCACAAAAGGTTGAGAAACACTGGCGACTTGCCCATTAGTTATAAATTACAACTTTGCAAATTTATATTTAATAACAAAGTTTTTATTTGCATGTAGTAAGTGCAAAATTTTTGTAAGGTGTATATAAATGTAATAAAGCTTCAAATATTTCATTGAATCATTCAGGTCGACTATTTTCATGTTTGGGAAAGTTCGGTGTAACAAAATAATGTATCAGCTCAAAAATGACCTGAAAGTATAACATATGCAAGATTAATTATTTATATGATTACATTAACTAATAGCAGCTTATAAAAACACTGATTAGCAAAGAAAAAAAAGGTATTACAAACCTCTATTAAAATTAGTAAAACAATCAAAATTTCAATCCGCAATGACTTTTGTTCAGCCAGGTGGGACTTGAGCAATTCAACAATATGCGCACAATAGGACAACTTTTCATTCATAATTTTAACTCTCAAAGGTAAGTTTAAATACCTAAAATATATAAAATAAGAAAAGCTTAAAATTTGTGTGCCATATTACATACTTGTTTTGGAGGTTTACCTTGTTGTCTTAAGATAAAGCAATTCCAGGTCTTCCCGGTCCCAGTAAACATCAGGAACATCCAGCAAATTGTACTTTAAATTTAGTTGATGCCTATACAATACAAAAAAATTAACAAAATTTTATTTGAAATATTTAATGTAAATACATATATTTGCATTTACACATTAATTGGGGAAAATAAATGTCAAGTGAAATTCCTATTAATCTTTAGGGAAAAGCATATATCATAATAAAAAAAAAACTGTTGTCAAATTTGTTTTTTTGATTTTTGTACTAATGAAATTGTTCGCATTTTTTTGCGAATAGTGTCGTACTAGCTTGTTTACTTCTGAAGATATGAATTTCTTAATTATAAAGTTACCACCGTTTTATGAAATAACCAAATTAACGACCTAAGACAAGTTTAGTAACGCAACAATGGGTGAAACTTTAAAAAACACAACAAAAAGGTGTGAAATATCATGGTATTTTGTCTGTGTTGGGCATTTTGGAAGTTAAACCGCCCCGATTTTCCAAAAAGGTAGTTATAGTGAGTGGTTGGAAAGTGTAGTAACTCTATGAAAAACGACTTTAATATAGAATATTCAATGCCTAAAACTGGCAATGAGAAATTTAACTGGCACAACTACTTAATATCATATATTAAAATTATTTTGTTTTGTCAAAAAACAAAAAGTGTTAACAAAAACATTAAAAATGCGTTTTTCTTAAAACCATAAATTTGGACTAACAACAGTTTTTTTTATTAGCGACGATATGTATTTATAAAATATATATATAATTCTTAACTTATTTTGTAAGTTTAAAATTTTCTGGTTCATTTTTACCTAATTTGGAAGAGTTCACCTATCATTTGCAGTACTGAATTGGAATCTTTATAAGAAAGCTTCCTAGTGATTAGTTCCTTAGGTATGCCTTGTATTGAGTCAATGAAATCATCAAGAGAATGTTCCCAATGGGCAAGTTTAACAGACATCACAAGAGCATTGGAAAAGGCATAAATTTCCTCAGCTAAAAGAGTTTCATCTCCATTTGACTTTATTTCAAAATGATCTTCAGAAGAAATAAAAATTTTTTTACAGCAGAATTACACATTTTACATGTTTTCATACTTTTCTGGAAAGTTGTTTTAGTTTCAACAAATTGGTAATTCATTTGCTCGTTTTCCCAATGAACAATGTTGCTTGGATATGGCTCAATTTCAAATGGCTTAATAAGATACATAATTTTTTTAATCTGCTCTGGATCCGTGTTCCAAAAAGTTAAGGCACCTTCTCTGGCAAATAACAAAATGTCAATTCTGTGTTTTCATTCCTTCAAATTCAAAACATAACAATAGAGATAAGGTGCTATAAAACAGTATTAAGAAGTATCTTGTCCTGACCATGTCTAAACTTTGTGAACGATTGTGGAAAATGGTTAACATAATCATTTGAAAGATTTGCAAGCTTTATCTGACTGAAAAATGCCAGTGTTTAATTTAAAAAAAGTAATATATACCTGAAAAAGAAAATGAAGCCCATTCCCTTATTCTCCAATGCATTTTCTTCCGTCCATTTTACACAAATTACATTAGTAATATCTTGCGACAAAGTTACAATTTTGAACATTTGTGCTGTTCCAATAATTTTTTGGAGTTTGGTTAACCTTCAAAAAAAAGCATCCATGATGCACAAATTATTATACAATAAAAATATGCATGTAAAGTCTGTATGCCATCCATGATATATGGTAGGGGTCTGGAACCTTTTTATCTAGGGGAGCCATATAATACTTTTTCAACATCTAGTTGTAGGTTTCTTATTTTGTTCTCAATAAAACTTTTAAAGGACACAACATGCTACGCAACTTTGATTACAGAGTTTTGTTGAAAGAAAAGGGCCTTTTGGAATTTAAGGGATTTTCCTACAAACAGGATAACAGTCTCGAAAAACAAAATCGAAAATTTGCTATGATGTGTGTTAAAAAAGGAAAGTTAGGAAGGCGGCGTGCAGCAAGCAAGATTCTTTTATCAAAAGAGCCATATATGGCTTGCAAGCCATAGGTTCCCAACCCCTAATATATGGTATTGGAATTTAACTGGGGTGACCCTTTATTTTATATACAACACTACTTAACTCCTTATTAATCTTTCCACAGCAATTTATTAACAAATTTACCCTTAAAATATAAGTAAATTCTTTTTATAGGACACTTACTTGTAACCTTCTGCTGTTGCAAATGTCACACATGTGTTTTCATTACATTTGGTTAATACTTTTTGAATTGGTTTTCTTGTTTTGGGCCTAGATTTCATATTTTGTATGAAATGTCCACTTTTTTCAAAGTTGTTTACCTGTGATGAGTCTGTTTGCGACATTCTGATACATAAATGTAACTGGTTAGGTCCTCTTGGTTGTTTATTTGAAAATGCTCTCATCAACTTTCCGAAATGTTTAATAACTGGATGAAGTGGTTGTCGCCAACAGTGAAATGCTGAAGACATCAACATATTTTTAGGCTTGCAAACTTTATAAAGTAAAACATCTACAAAATAAAATCCCTATAATTAAAAATAGAAATACATTCATTTTTATACTAAAAGCTGAATAATTTTCAATCTTTTTACACTATATATGTTTTGTTTAGAACAAACCTAACCAAAGTGTTCTATACCAATGGTTCTTAACCTGGGCGCTACCGTCCCCTTGGGTGCTTTGTTAACCTTTACTGGCAAAAATACTCAGCAGACGCTATATAGTGGTTTTTCAGAAGTTTTAACAATATTTTTTCACTGCAAATTTGCTTTAGTAGTTCTGCTAGATGAATATCAATGCAGTTGGACTCCAGCCATAAGACTGAAATAAGAACAAGATCAACGTTGGAAAAAATAAAGTTTGAATAGGCCAAAATATGACTAATATCTAATATATAGTTGTAAAATCGTCTAAATCTGCATATGTCCTAAATCCTTCTGAATAATGCCTAAATGGTCAGAATCAGGCCTATACAACCTTTTACCTGGTCCTGGCCCAAATCCCACTCCTAAGTATCACTAACCAGTAGGGATGTTCAAAGTAGAATCCCAAGGTATTCTAGAATAATAGGATTCGAATCCAGAATAGCGAATCCTAGTATATTTTTTATTAAATTATCTAACCTTGGTTTTGTTTGGGAAAGGGATTAATCTTAATCTATCCCACAGGGCCTACAATCACAGCAATAAATCGCCCAAACAATTTGCTAACATGTGTACATTATAATAAAAAAATCTCCCATATATTTAACATTCTTAACAACTGTCATTTGAAGCAGTTCTGTAAACTGTATTATGTCAACTGTCCAGGTTGTTGCTATAACTTATATTTTTGCCAATAGTGAGTACAATAAAACACTGCACACAGAAGTCTTAAGCAATTCAGTCCTGATTTTTAAAGCTTTGTTGGGTTTTAGTGCTTCTTTTTAAAGTTACTATTGACATAACGAATTCTTGACAATTCTGCTGTGCATAACTGCATAACCTCACTGAATATTGGCCTTAAGTAACCCTATAGCGTATTTTGTAGGCGGCCAGCACGTTTTACAACGTAATATTACGATTGCAACTTTAACGCATTTAGGGCAATTGCGAACTCCGCACTAGACATTAATTATTAGACGAACGTTATTGCGATAGGCGGTAATTGGTCGCCGAAAAAACGCTGACACGGCACTACCAGGTTACATTTAAAGCAAGCACTATAAATTGGTCGCCGCAGCGCCAGGCCAACTTACCACACACGTTTCTACAATTAGGCGCAAAAATTGGCGGTAAAACATTAAATTATATCAGTTCCAATTACCCGAAATAAACGGCAGAATTGGATTCGATATTCTACTTTGAACATCCCTACTAACCAGCCTAATAATTTTAACCCTAAACCAATTTCTAACCCCTACCATTTCCCCTCCCACTAACCCAAAACTAGGGCAAACCATTCAGTGCCAAAACAGCAGCACATTAACGGCGCCAGTCAAACTAGGCTGTCCAAAGATGACAAAAAGACGGCAGATGCCAGCCTGAAGGCCCCCAATCGATCCTACCATAGTTCCTACAGTTTCAGGCATTATTTGGGCCATTAAGGCCTTATTCCTATGAATTTAGAACTTATTTCGACAGGTAACGAATATTATACCTATCTTGTCTCTGAAGTCCAAATGGAACTACCACAGTTCAAAAACATAACATTGAATAGCTTAGTATAAAAAAACACAGAAAAAAAACAGTAAAACAAATTCAATTGCCGAAGACCCCAGTCAAATTTTCTTTTAGAAGACCAAAGAATTAATAAAACGGGAATTCACACTTGATTTATTTAATTCAACAAAAAGTTTGATATCCATGATGTCTTTGCCATGCTGACAATGTTTTGTAATCAACACCATAAAATGTTAAGGCAGCAATTAAGTTGTATAGACAATACGGTAGTCCTGGTTGCATTCCACTGCCTTCCCGCCATAGATCTTTGCCCATTTGGCGTGGAATATCACCAGCCAAGTGAATTTACCCAAATAATTTGGCGTATATATCGTCCTATTTTGGCGTAGGATTTCAGCCGAAAAAAATTTGGCGTAAATCTTTGCTGGCCACAAATTATGGAATGCAGTCAGGACGGTAGTAATCTTTCCTAATGCGGCAAATCTCCTAAATCCTCTTTTTTTAGACTGTAACTATTATTATTAGGTTTTGGGATTATTCATATTCTAAATAACTGAGTGAGACACCGCATGCCATATTTTGATAAAGTAATAATAATTGTGAATGTATTTCTTTAAGTAGATTTATAATTAGAAATAGACCGATATATCGGTTCACTGATAATATCAGACGATATTTGGCTTTTACCTATATGTCGGTATTGGTAAATGTAGGCCGATACTGCCGATATTTTAGTATGACAATATGATATGATTTTTCCTTTACAACAAACAACTTACCCTTTTTTTGATAAAAAAAATTGGATTTTAGCATCACGCCAAGTTAATACGCAAAATAATGGTTTAATAATTAACAAAGGTATATAAACTAAAATGTTATTTTGATTTTATTTTTGATTAATTCAAGTTTTATACATTTCCCAAGTATATAAAAAATCGCTATCAGTATAGGTTAACAAAATTGTAAAAAATCGGGTATCGGTCTCAAAAAGTGATATCGGTTGATCTCTATTTACAATATTCTTGAATTTGATTTTTAATTTCCTTATTGAACAACGCTAAAATGCCTAATACCATACCTAGGCTATGGAAATCCCGAAGGGTGCTGGGGTAAAAAAGGTTAAGAACCATTGTACCGATACTACGACAAATTAATAACTCTAGTTGAACAATTTAAATAATTGAAGCGTAGAGTGAGTAATTTAGTTTAACATGAGTATTTGTAATCTAAAGTCATGGGCAAAGTCGGTTTGCAGAACTGTTTACACCTGTTTTTATCTGTCTTCTGGCTAGCCTTCAGTTTGTTTACTTTTTGCACGCACGTGGATGTAAAAGTAGATATCCTAAGGATAACAAATTAATTTTTCAAGGGGGATTTGGAATTTAAATAAAGCGTGTTAATTAAATAAACAAATAAAAAAGACTTGAAAATATTTTATTTTTAATCTATTTGATCTCGTTCAAAAATAATAAGAAACGAGATAAAATAGTGCAACAACTTAATATGAACTATTAGGTTGACGCAAAGAGATTTTAAACCGATGGTCTCAACCTGTGGCACATGTATAAAACTAGTGGAACGCCACCGATTTTCAGGTAGGCTAAATTCACAACCAACATGTTGTATGCGTTATTGACGCAAACTGTGTCAATTAACTGCAACTGTCTGAAATTTTATTCTCTGTTTTCCATAGTGCGGAAAATTGAAAATTGACCTAGGCTACAACATCCGGAATCGAATATTTCCGTTTTGCCTTTCACAAGATCATGTCAATTTGGGCATAAATGTTAGAAAATAACAGGGACAAAACCAAGCAGTAATAAAGACCACTGCGTTCAAATGTAGCCTAATATTTAGAAAAATGTCAAGTAGAAAAATTAGCCTCAAAATCTACAAATGTGTATAGGCTACACTATAAGATATACAACAGGGGTGGGTCCTGGATATTCGTTTGGGAGACGCCATGAGCATTTTAAGGAATGACGTCACAAAGTTACCTCATAATGTAAGTCGTAAAATAATTATTCTTAAAATACATGCCATTTTCCAGCGAACTCGTGTGTAAATACAAATACGCAGATGCAATGTAGTTTGAAAACAGACTGCATGTATTTGGTTCACATTGGTAAAACTTTTTATTTATAGGATAGTGACGCAATGGTCATATAGAAACGATACCAATATTGCTCGGAAAATGATGACAACAAAATTAATTATGGTAAATATTATTTAATTGTTAAGTTTTGATATGGTTTGGTTCTTTAAAGCACCAACACTGCAATGCTTCTTATATTAATTACACATAAACTAATTTAATGCGTTGTTTTATAAAAAAAAAATACATAAACGAAACATGAATATCAAGTTTAATTGGCGGCCCACGCGTGGCCACGGTAGGTTGGCCGCCCTTGCTGTAAACGATACATTTTCGCTAAAAAGCTTGTTAACCGCCAACACAAGTAAAAAATGCCATTTTCTTTGTTTCGCCAATTTTTACTCTGATCAAGTAATTCAATCATTATAATCAGGATTAGGACCCACCGGAACTACTATACGTGCCGTATGTAAGACTAACTCTCGTTGATATAGGCTATTTTCCTAATTTCCGTTCATATTACTAATTTTCCGTTCATATCACAATTTTACCAGGTAGGCCTACCACCGGCGTTGCGCGAGAACCATTGTCCCAGCTAACCACTACTATTCGATTCTGTGTTTGTTAACAACTTTCTTGTGCTATAGATAAAAAAACGCGAAAGATGATGACAAACATTGCAGGCTACTTAAAATTAATTTTGGTGGTTGCAATATTTAACTATAGCCTACTTTTCTACTTTCATGGCTTTTGATATTCCACTTAGATCAGTGGTTGGCAAACTGTGGACCGCGGCCCAAATGTAGGCCGCAGAGCCATTTTTAGTAGGTCCGCGAGTAATGGTAGCTGTACATTCAATGCACTGTTTATATTATCTCAGCATGGTTTAGGCCCGCATGAATGTGGCCCTTTTGCCAAATTTAACTATATTACGTAAACGAAAAATTTTACGCGCTTTGGGCGTACATTTGGTTTATTTTTATGCACTTTTATAAGTTTTATATACTGAAACTATATTATGTCAAAAAGCGATATTCTATTATTTCTTGCGTCGGGTGACTCATAATTTTACAGTCAAATTTCTGTCGAATTGTATTATAAATTTCGCTATTACGAACAATATTCTGTCATGTGTCTTGGGCCTATACGCCACGTATTCTTTTAATTAAAGTTTTGCCAATTTGAAACCAATAAACGCAATGTGTTTCGCGATACGCGTAATTAAACTGGATTTTAGCTTTTCGTTCGAGAACAACAGGTGTTTCTAAGAATAATTGTTTTACAAAGTAACTTTGTGATAGGCCTATAACTCTAATGGTTCCAACTCAAAACAAATATCGTGAATCCGCCACTGTTTTGGTAGTGGTTTTAGGTAGTGGGCCTTAAATAGCTTTGAAAAAAGTATTTTGAGCCGCGACAAAAAAAGTTTGCCGACCACTGACTTAGATCAATTATAAGTTTCAACGTATTTTCAGACTTTTTAATAAGTTTTGTTCGAATTAAACTAGGACAAACTCTGATCTCAAAAAGACTACGTCAAACTACACAGTCCGAAAAAACAAATAGTTGGAACTTCCTGCTTATTTGAAAGCAACTTTTTGGTTTAGATTAGGTTCTTGTTAGCATATTTTTCAGAATGTGGTTCAGTTGCAGTTTCGGTTCGAACAACTTAAACGTTTCGGTTCAGTTCTGGTTCGACCAAAGTATTTAAAAAAAAATTCGTAATGTTTCGGTTTGCCTTAAAATGTAGCTTGCGTTAAAGACTAAAACTATAGAAATATGCACTAAATAATTAGGCCTAAATTTAATTAGAACTAACTTTGTAACATTCCTATAGCGCCTTTTGTGATCAATGATAGCCTTAAGAAAACCTACGGTTACTTACAGTTCAAAGTCGTGCAACAAATATACAACCAAGATCTTCTAATAAATATATATATATTAATTTAAGAGAGGGCGGTAGGTCTATGGCCTGATGAAAAACGGAACATGACGCGGTAAAACAGTACATTTTTTAAGGTACGAAGTACCGTAACTTTTTCTATAAATCGACCAATACACACCACCTTTACGGAAAGAATCCTAAAATTACTGCTGTCCTTTGCATGTTGAGATTAGGCCACAGTCCACTGAATATAACATATACGTTTCGTACTTGTATTTGCGGAGCTTCTGAAACTCCAATACATTTGTGTTTTGAGTGTCCACTATTAACCGCCGAAAGGTCCGTTTTAATGAGCGCAATTTGTTCTCTGTTTGTCGATAATTCTGTAATGTCACCGACTGCGTTGTTTTCCTTGTCTAATGCTACTTTGTTGAATTACATTCTGTTTGGACATCCTGATTTAATTTTCTCTGAATCTCTCATTTTATTTAACGCTGTACATAAAACTAAAAAGAATTCTTTTACCAGAACGCTGGTCCGGCTTACCTTCAATGTCTGTTTTACAAGCTGGACACAAGACCATGCCCGACTTTTTAATATTAACTATGCGAAAATTTTCGCGCTCCGTGCCGATTGTATTTGTCTTTATTTTTACGTATATTTGCGTTTTGAGAGAGGTTTCTCTGACCAAAGGCGACGTGCGCATGGAAGCTATGTCCAAGTGTAATTATTTCATAACATGTAACTCTCCAAAATAAAAGTTCCTTTACCTTTACCATATAATCTTTGATGTTTTTCGCTTATGTATTCGGTCTTTTATAATAAACATCAACAAAAGTATAAAAGTTGTTATGGTTTGGCCTGCGACAAGGTTGTCGAACCATGGTCTAAAATATACGACAATACCCTAGATACGGGAAGGCGAACCACTGTCCCGCGGGTCACGAAGTGACTCACTAAAGATTTTAATGACCCACTTTCTCTCAAGAAATACCGAAATGTGTTATCAATCATTTTCATGAAAGAACAAATATCAAAAAAACAGTTCTTCGTTAGATAACCGTATACTGTTTAAATCAGGGCTGGCAAATCTGTGTGTCGTGCAAAAGTGTTTAAGGGGTGACGAGTAAGCCTACTAACAAATCGGTGCAGAAAAGCAGACAACTAAACAGCATTTTGTTTATCGCTGTAAAACGTATCGGGTGGTGATCCTTTAAGGGAAACTATGAGTTCGCGGACTAAAAGTTCTAAAAACCCTGGGTAAACCATTAAATCATGCTGAAAAGCTTTCTGCTGAACTCCTGTAACGCTATAAAAAATGCAGCATTTGTTAACTATTTAGCTTCTTAATATTTGTGGGAATCCGAATTTGGAAATCATCCAAAAACCTGGAATTACCAACCCAGACAATAACACTTAAAACGAACGCAGCAGAGTTTCGCAAAAAATCAGCAAATTATTAAATGTAGGCCTATGACCCACTTGTGCATTTTGTAAGGATTAAAGTTGTGTTTGTGACCCGCGCGATGATAAGGTTCGCCATCCCTGCTAGGGCCTAGGCCTCAAGTATACGACAACATCAACTATTAATAGCAAACCCTATTTTTATAGTGACAAGCTAAACAACTGGTTCTTACTGAATGCATTTTAGATTCGACTTTTTAAGAAAAGTTAAGCAGAAATACACAAAAATATTATAACACTTTAGGGACACGTCCTGGAGGGTTAGGGTCATGCCAACCGAAAATAAACAGTTGTTTAACCTTAAGTACCTTCACAAATGCAAAAAATCGCGCTTAAAATGAAGATGAAACGCATAACTTTCTAATAAAGGTGAATGACACTGAAAATGTGAAAAGAAACACTGCTTTTTGCCAGTCCACACTTAGTGCTACGGTTAATTGAGAAGGTATTTTCTTGAGAAAGATAATCCTTTCGCTGATTTAATTATTATATCTTGATATCACGGATTAGAAGTGCAAAACACTTTATTGCGTGGTTATAGTAATTTTGAGCAACAGTAAAAGCAAGCGAAAAAATAGTAACCAATTGCACAGAACACAACAAAAAAATCGACCAGGAAAAAGGATAAAATTATGTACTTAGTACCGAGGCTGCGGATTCAGTTAAAAATAACCTGAATCTGGCCAAAATAATGAACTCGAGACCGACTTCTAAGTCCCGAGTTCGACTTCGGCCAAATGTCCGATTTTGTCGAATCTCGAGTCATGCTCCGACTCTAAAGCCTGTATTTCACTCATTTACGTACCTAAACTAAGATGGACATTTAGCAATCCAAACATAAGAGTGTCATACAACAATTTATCCACCCACCATATTTGGCTGGAAAATTATTCCACCATATGCTTTTTTACAATTTCCATATTGCAACCTTGTTAGTTTTAAAATTCGGTACTGCGCGTGTGTCTTACTCGAATCCAGAGCCCGACTCCGCAACCCTGCTTAGCACAACAATTATATCAACAACAAAAATTAGGTTGATACAAATATGAAAAGCGAAACATAGTTTAAAAAATATGACATGAATTAATGCAACATAATAATAAAATATCAACTTAACTCCAACAACATATACACTGTAACACTATTTTATTTTCCATATTTTTAAAATAGAAAGAATGGCATTAATTTAACAAAAATAAAGTACATGGAAAACACATACACAGTAGTTGTTGCAACAGAAAACAAGGATAAAAGTGCATATATTCCTATTTTAGTTCCAAATTATTACAGTAGCGTGTATAGGTGTTTAAACACACACCATCCTTCAACATAAAGACCCAACAACCTTCCAGTTACAAGCACCCAGAAAACAGATTCCTTAATTGTCTGTATTTGAGAAAATACATTTAAGGATTGATGACAATAAATCGCCATGGGCAACCCGAATATTCCGCACATTGTCAATGCCCCAAGGGGAGTCTTGAAATCTAAACAAATAAATACCATGTTTAAAGTTTAAGTATATACAGTACACCTTACAACCAAAAACTGGGTAATACCTTTTAAACTATTATAACCATAACATGTGCCTACAATACCTAAATGCACTTGGCACTTAAAATTTGTACAAAAATAACAACAAGAAAAAGTAAATGTTCATCTTTGCATGACCACACTGGTTTACATCAGAGATACCAAACAATTTTAGGGAAACATTTGAGGTTGTTGGCATTTTTACAATACTAAATAAACATTTATAATTCAAAGAAAAGTGTAACCTTATTCAGTTTGTGTAAAAAAAAATTGGAAGGATTTCTGCGATTTTGGTATGCTAAGTATTTAAGTCAAGATATTAGTGAAAACTAATTAATGTGCTGTGTAATAAGGTTTTTTTTTTTATTGATAGAGGTAACATCAAATTTACTGCAGTATGTAGAGTAGATACCAAGCCTGAAGCAGAATCGTGTTAACTCGTAAGAACTTAAATTGGTCACTAATTAACGTGGAAATCACTTGCGTTGAAATAAATTGCAAATGCGCGTTCTAAAACGATGAAGCGCAACATATACCTGAAAACCTGGCGAGCAAAGCGAGCGCGAATTTTTTTAGGCAAGATTCATATTATTAACATTGGAGGCATTTTACAAACATTTCACTATACATGGATTGTACTGCGCCAAAAGCAGGGACCGGATCCAGGGAGGGCACTAGACCATGCTCAACCAAACTATATTTTTCGTCTTTTTTAACTAAGTAATTGCAAAAAAGTTAAAAAATGTTGGTCTTAAGGCGCCGTGAATAGGCCTGACCTGCCAATCATTAATTCAAACCTTGTCAACTTCAAAAGTTTAATAAGATATTTTTTTTGTGCTTGGTGCAAATTCAAACAATGTTTTTTTTGTTTTTTTTGTGAAACCATGTAGCGGTTGGAGTAATTGGTTGAAAACTAGTTTAGCAAGACATCTCGATAAAAGTTCAATGCGTGTCTCTTCTTAAGAAGTCTGACAATTTTATCCCATAAATAAACGCATTTTGTTTCTTAAATTGTGCGAACGTCCCGCCTTCTTGAATATGTTTAAAAATCATTTCGTTTGCACACGATTTTGACGGAAAAATGCAACTTTCTTAAAGTTGCATCTTTTTTGACAAAAAATTTAAAACATTAAATTAAATTTTGGATTGATTTAAAAAAGGTTGAGAACCACTGCCACAGTACACATGAACTCCTCTTCATAGCAAAATTATTTTTGCATACGGAATAAACTATGTTATTATTTGCTAACGTTTTGATTACACCAGTGGTTCTCAACCTGTGGTACGCATACCACTAGTGGTACACAAAGTCATTTTGGGTGGTACGCAGTATGTTTTGAAACAAATTACAGTTCTACGAAAAAGTTTAGCATTTTTTTCTATTTTAATAAACTATACACTCATCAATATGATTGCATAGTTAAATATTTTATGCTTCTTCAATGATAGGAATATTATCTATTATCTTTCCGAAACATCTATGTAAATTTATTTTATGACATCATAGAAAAACAACAATTGACTACTTGTAACTTGCAAAGTTAAAAAAGGGAAATTTTCAAGATTAGTGGGCCTAATTTGTTTCGAAATTTCCGGGCTAACTAATTAGCTAATCAACCCCTGTTAATAACCCTATATACCAGGGGTGATCAAATGATTTCTGCCATGATCCACCACAGCCAAACCTGACAACATGATGATCCACCAAATACGAATATTAAACATATTGGACACGCTTAAATTTTTATGGGGCTTTATTTATGTTAAACGCGATAACTCTAATTGTTAATCTTGTTTAGTGTTTGTTAACCTTTGAAAATCAGGGTGCACATGGCGAGCGAAGCGAGCGCGATTTTTTGGTATACTGGCATTTCTTTTAAATTTCTTGCAAGTTTTTATTACATTTCCGAAAATACAAAATGTTAAAAAATATATGTCCAATATTTTTGAATGCGTTTTCCATTAACGGTAACAAAGCGCTGATCTAGTTCAAAAGACCGCATCAAAACGTAAACAAGGCGGACATACAAAGATTATTCGCGCAAAGCGGGAAAAATTTTCGCCCTTATGGTACGTAGTTAAAATAGTCAAAAAGTACTTGAAATGGACTCGTAGTTTGTCAAAGAGGCGGCTGGCCGAATGAATTACATTGACGGGGCACATGCGACCTGCGGACCGTAAGCTGCCGACCCCTCTTTTAGACTTTAGGTCTTACAATAGCATCGAATTGGGGCTTTCTGTCGCTGACTGATATCCTCAAATGCTCACAAAGATTCGTTGTTTGCTTGATTTTTTACAAAATTCTTTTACACTGACAATTGGTATTCACATCAAAACACCGTAGAAATTTATTTTTTCAAAACTACATTAGAAGATCCGCACAAAACGCTAAAAAGATCCGGAACCAGATAGCGATCCGCCATTTGAACATGACTGCTATATACATTTTGAGTAAAGTTGAGTTTTTCAATAATTTGTTGGTACGCAACAAGATTATAGAACCTCGACGCAGTGAAAAAAGGTTGAGAACCACTGGATTACACGCTTGCTAATCAACCAACCAAAACGAATAGAGAAAGACGATCTACCGAGACAAAAATTCTCCATCTACCGTCCAACAGGCTAAACAAGGGACGAAAGACAGCGTTTTGCGTTTAATTTTACCTTCGCATTAGCTTAAGACGCCTGTCCTAATTACATTAATAAACATTGCTGCTTTGGCAGTAAGTTGAACCCTGACGGAAACACAAAATGATTTTAGAACTTACAAAAAGGAGAGTCAGAATCTACAACCGCATGTTGCTGAACACACTAAACCAGGGGTAGGCAACCTTTTCTAGTCGGGTCAAAACCAAACTAAAAAGATCTCTGCGGGCTGCACAAAATGCTAACTAATAATTGTGTTATTAACATGTTAGAAATGTGAATCAGGCAGGCCTCGGATCGTTTTTGCGCTTAAAAACGTGTTTAATTACATTCAAGGAGGCAGTAAAGTGTTTACGCAAAGCGTTCACATGTCGTCATCCGTGCAACGAATGAAAACATTCAAAGGTAATCTATAGCTCAGTGTAAGTAAGTTTTCCGTTTTTCAGGGACACACTTAGCAACCTTCCAGGGCGCAACAGTAATAAAGAGCTAATCTAGTTCAAAAGACGTAAAACAAACAAACTTCAAAAAGACGTAAAACGTAAACAAACCGGACACAGAATGGTCAAATTTTTTCGCACTTACGTAGTTAAAATAGTCAAAAAGTATGTGAAATGGACTCGTTTTAAATTTATCAAATAGGCGGCAGGCCGGATGAATTACATCGGCGGGCCGGATCGCAGGCCGTAGGTTGCCGACCCCTGCACTAAACCAAGCTCTATGTTAAATCAGAGAAATATTATTTTGTACCCTGACTTTATACTGTGTGACTGCAAGAATTTAACACAGAGTCACCAAGAAAATGAAAACAAATGGCAATGCTGTAAGTTGAACAATTAAGAAATGTGTTTGTTTTCAAAAAAACGTTATATATTTTTAGTAAAATTTATGCAAAAAATAGGATTTTTAGGTGGAAGTGGAAAATTGGCTGATATAGTTAGTTAACCGATTTATATATTTTTCTCTAATCCAAATAGTATTAAAAGTAAATCCTCCTTTATATTATAACGTTATTTCAGATAAGCATTTTTCTTTGCCAAATATCAATAGAATACAGAAAGAAAACACAATGAGCTGGGACAACAGCAATGTAAGAAACACTGCACTTACTGTGTGCCATCACTTTTTTTACCAACAGGGGTGCATTTTCAAACTGATATTTCCATTGCTTTCCTCCAGCTTGGGCATGATTGCATGTAAAGACAAACCATTCCCAAGCAGCAACTGCATAACCATACTACAAAAAAACATTTTTACCTGTGGATAAATCTAAGAAACATTGAAATTTGAAAACAATGCCTAAATATTTAGATTGTTGGTAGTATGAATCTTAATTTTATTAGAATTATAGTAATTTATTGTTAAAAATAAACTAAAGTGCATGAACATACTTTTCCTAGATGGCACCATAGAACACCACGTCCGAACAAATCCACCACAGCATCTAACACTGCCCCGAAATTAGAAGCTTGATTGAGCAGACGTGCTGTAATTCCGTCAATCACTGGAAATCATTTTTTTCACATTTTTTAAAAACTATGGTTTTAGTTTTTTCAATAGGGCAAGTTGTTAAAATATTTAATTTGAATGCAATTTTTCATGAAACACTATACCAGGGTTTATCAACAATACCCTCGGCCACCCTGTGGGACCACAGAGCGGTCATTGCGGGGCCACAATCATAACTCTCTTGCTAGGTATTGCAAAACCAAAGTGTCACTATTTTCAAAATTTGCCAATTAACTTAAATTTGTGTTTTTTTATTTTGACTGTAAAACTTTCTTGTAACGTTTTGTAAATTTTTTTCTGAGACATTCTTTGACTTGTCTGTAGGGATTTTTAAAGTAAAGTATTGGATCCCTTTTATTCATTCTATCGCAGAAGATTACACCTAAATTTACATTGGATTAATCGTTCGGGCATGTGGCGATGGTGAAAAAACTACTGTGCTTGCTTTAAATGTGCACATGTAGTGCAGCGTTAACATCGACTTGGCTCAATTCAAAACGGAGCCAAAAATAGAAGTACCTTAGTAAGATTAAGCCTTGTAATGACAACCAATTAAATTTAAATTAGAATGGCTGATTTGTTAAATTTTAAAAAACTAAGTGCATTTATTTTCGTTGATTAATGGCTGTATTTGTTATTAACGTGAATAAGTAAAGCAAGTGAAAACAGTTCAACACAATGTTAGGCATTTTTATAAGCAGGTGGGCCACAAGGGTTGAAAGCCTTTTAAAGAGGGCCATCAAGCATAAAAGGTTGAGAATCACTGCACTATGCTATCATTTAAAAAAAACTTACTGTCCAAAACAACATTCAATGAATATAAAATCAAAAAATACTCCGGGACGTCAGTGTAGGTCCATGCCCAGATTATAAGAATCAGCCGTAGGTAACCTGAAAATATTAAACGCATTTTCAAAAAATTCATTGATAAGATCAAATGTCAAAAAAAAAAAATTATTCTGTATTTGTCCTTTAAAAATAAAGCGTAGCTTGAGATCTACAAGTATCATTTAATATTAAACTTCCATGCAAATAATAATTATCTTGTATAATAAATGTTTTATTGAACTGTAATACCGTTCATACAGTAAAATCAAAATTTTGTAAAAATATACAAAAAAAAAAAAAATTAGCAGCATCATACTGGTAAATATTTCAAACATTAGGATATTGGAAGAAAATTTGTGGCAGCACTCTATGGCGACCCTATATTAATATATAAATAGTTGCAGTATTTGCTTTTCAATATTTTGTTTATATTTTAAAACAACTACTTGACACTAGGGATGCTCAAAGTAGAATATCGAATCCAATTCTGCCTTTTATTTCGGGTAATTGGAGCCGATATAATTTAATGTTTTACCGCCGATTGTTTGCTTCTAATTGTACAAACGTGTGTGGTAAGTTGGCCTCTCGCTGCGGCAACCAATTTACAGCGACTGCTTTAAATGTAACCAGTTAGTGTAGCGTCAGCGTTTTTTCGGGCGACCAATTACCGCGTCTTGCGATAACGTTCGTCTAATAATTAAGTGTCAGTCAAGCGTTATTGGGAGAGCGGCTAACTTGTAATGTCTGGTGTGAAGTTCGCAATTTCCCTAAATGCGTTAAGTTGCAAAAGTAACATAGCGTTGCAGATCGTGCTGTCCGTCCACAAAATGCGCTATGGGGTTACTTAAGGTCAACTTTAGGCCAATATTCAGGGAAGTTATGCAGTTATGCACAACATAATTGTCAAGAATTCGTTATGTCAATAATAACTTTGTATTCTTTGCAGTACATCATTTGACTGCATAACAGATCATGTTAGTCAAACAAGAAGCAATAAGACTTAACAATGCTTTCAAAATCAGGACCGAATTGCTTAAGACTTCTATGTGAAGTGTTGCATTTGCTCACTTTTGGCAAAAATATAAGTTTTGGACACAACCTGGACAGTTGACATATTACAGAACGGCTTCAGATGACAGAACTTTGTTAAGAATGTTAAACATATGAGAGAGTTTTTTTATTATAATGTACTTGTTAGAAAATTGTTTGAGCGATTTATTGCTGTGATTGTGGGCCCTGTAAGGTAGATTAAGATTAATCCCTTCCCCAAGGAAAATCGAGGATAAATAATTTAATAAAAATATACTAGGATTCGCTATTCTGGATTCGTTATTCTAGATTCGAAACCTATTATTCTAGAATACCTTGGGATTCTACTTTGAACATCCCTACTTGACACCATATCTGAAAAGTATGCCAGATCTAAACAACACCTTGCATGTAAAAAACAGAAATGGCGGACCAAAGTTATAACAAAGTGATATTTTATCTTCAATACAGTATTCTGTATCATAATTAGTACACAACTTACCAATTATATTTGGAATATATAACAAAACAGCAAGGCTGGCCATGATTAACTAAAACAATAAGTCTATTTACAATTAATTGAAACACTAGTTAAAAACAGACGATTTGCTGAATATAACAGAAATGTTAAGCTACCTGTAATGGAATAGTAACAGATTAACCTATATTTACACACAAAATTGGAATATATTAAACTACATGTAATATACTGTTGCAGACAGGCATTTTATGAATTATAAACTTGTGCGTCTAACAAAAATTTTTACTATTTGTGCCAATGTCATGTTATCTGACTTTGTCTTGTTTTATGCTTCATTCTGTTGCTGTGTTGCGTTGTTGTATTTGTTGTTTGGCAGCATGTATGTATATTCGCTGCTAAGTTGCAAGCTAATTACCTTGAATAATAATTGGCGCTCTTTTACTTATGTACGTGAAAATTAATAAAAAAAAAACTTTCTTCAAATGCCGTATACCACAACGAATATTGTTTGGGTTAGGGTTAGCCTTTGGTTGAGGGTGGGTCAAGTTATTATTAATAATAAACATAATTTGACCCACCCTCACCCAAACGCTAACCTGCACCCTAACCAAAACAATATGCGTTGTGGTATGCGGTATTATTGTGTTTTGTTTTTTGCATAACCTTTCACGTACACAAGTGAAAGAGCGCCAAATAATGTTACAAGCAATGTAAACCTCTGGATGAAAATGTGATAGGATTCTAGCTAGACCAAGGCCTGTCCTGCACTTAATACTTTTTTTACGGTTAAACCTTTTATCTTTTTTTTCAACTTCGGCAAACGTTTGGTTTAATTTTATTCCATTATTTTCTTATATAACTTAAGCGGGACTGCCTGTTTCTTATGTAAAAGGTATTGTTGTTTGGGTTCTTCCCTACCTAACTTTTCAAAACAAAAACCTAATAAAGGGTTTAAAGTCTAGATGTGAAGGGTCACGTTTAAAACGGTTGACTGATATTTTAGCATTTTTTTATTAATGTGCTCATGTTAACTTTGACTTATATTTACAGAAACGCACAATAAGATTTGTAAACACAGCAAAAAAAAAATTAAGCGGAAATATTAATAATACCATAGTATTCGGACCTGGGCGGATCGAGGATTTTTGTTTTGGGGGGCAAGAAAATGTGTAGGGCTGACGTCACAAAGTTAAGTTTTGATCTGACGTCATAAAACAATTATTCGAAAAGTGCTTGCTGTAAAAGGGATTGGCATGTTGCTCAAAATAAAACCTTTATAGTTCAATTTAACAAAAAATTATTGAAAATATGAGTTCACAACATGACATAGTATGCATGCCATCATAGAGAACTGCTCTATGATGGCAGTGTGGTAATGATTTAACCCAATCTGACTTACGGTAAGTCAAATGTTTTCGACTTGACTTGACTTAAGTTTTTCGGACAAAAGACTTGCGTTAAAGTCTGGTTGAAATTATATGTTTTTATTGAGCCTTTTTCTTAAGAAATTGGGTTAGGCCTATTTATCTTAAGTTTCCCACATGCGTTTTGCGCTATGTTTAGTTGAGTTATTACTGCTCATAATCGGATTAGTTTACCAATTTTGATGGTTTAAAGTTTAATTTTTTACAAAAATTTATCTCGAAATTGACTTGCTCTAATTATGACTTGACTTGTTATTTATTCAAGATGACTTGTATTGGATCTAGGTCATTTCAATATGACTTGTTTACAACACTAATGCATGCCACACCGTCTTAAGGCTGAATATATTTCTTTAAAACGAACAAAAACAAAGTAATAATGGATAAAAGTTCTCGCGGAAGCATTGTCAAAAAATAGTTTTGGTAGGCGAGGCCTGATGGACCACTAGCTAGATCGTCCCTGATTAAAACATAATACATATTAAAACCAAATACGCAGTAATATCTACATCTAATTAAGGACTAAAATCGGAATTAGGCCTTCACAAATCTCGACTTGGCTTCAGCTATTTTGAAAAACAGCTTGACCTAACTCAATCAGACAATTGACTTAATTGATTTTGTTAAAGACAATTTTTTGATAAGGTAACTCGCTTAACTTGACTTTGTTGTATTTTAAAAGAAAGTTTTTACAAGAGTGCAATTTAACCCGGGTATTTTGTCTCCTATATGTTTTGATTGAACAAATGGTAAATGTTTTACGATTTCACATTCGCCAGTTGCCCTACTTCTAAAAAACACCTACTCAAGAACATCACAGTAAAAAAGACCAAATTTCTGTGCATTAAACTTTTTCTTTCTTTTTAAGAACTATTGTCTAACGAAGATTCTGAGCTTGTAAAGGAGTTAAATTTAGCCTAAAATCCCCCTCACTTATTTGGCAATGGAATGTTGTTTATTTACACCCTTTATGGCACATGAAAACAAAAATAAGAGTGATCATCAATTATGAAACAAGAAAAATATAGAACATAGAATTAGACGTGCCAGTAACAATACAAGTACACAGGGACAGGTTTGCGCTTTAAAAAATGCAACACGGTAAAAATAATTACAAAGAACATTCTGTACAGTTAATGCGCCATTTATGCTGTTGGCAAATTACAGTCGAATTGCAACGAAACGAAAAATATATTCGATTACTCGGGCTTCAATAAGTTTAGTGCAAAAAGCGATTATTGATACGAAAAATTGTTTAATGAATTAAGCAATACAATATAGGCCAATCAAAACTACCGCATAATACAAGGTAATAATACGTACTGCATTTATTAGTTTTACCTAAAACAGGTTATGTGTTGAACATGGCGAGAATTAATATAAAAGTAATATTTAACGGCAACTTTTTTCGCAAGCAAAGCTTAACCAAGAAGCTTTATTAAACGATAGTTCTTTGAGGTATGCTGTACGGATTTGTCCTGCAATAACAATACAGAATAGTTCATAATATGGCTACCAACAGTTCAGTTTGCACATTTAAGATGCCAAGGCCGCTGCTCGTATCAATATTAGTTTGGCAAATATTCTATAAAATAATATTATGTTGTTGAGCGTTATGTCCAATAATAAATCGTCTTTGTAACAACACTGTTATTTACAACTAAAAATTTGTTTGGCAACGCTTTGGTTTGCTTGTCATAAAAACTCGCGTAAATACTTACAAATTAACAAAAGTAAAGCTTTAGAAAGCTTAAGGAGTTTTACTTGTTAAGCATAAGCGTCAGAAATTTGGGGTGAACATTTAGTAAGAACAAGCAAATATGGAAATGTTTAAAACAGTACATTCACTTAAGCGGGTCGAAAATTCGCAAGTAACGGATAACAAAAGACCGCACGCAAGTACGACATTACAACATAAAACGAGTGCCAGTAACACCTAACGAAACGCGATCTTTTGCAAAATGCGACAGGGCAAAACAACCCAAAAGCCGCCCCGCGCGGATAATAGTTTCTCATCTATATTGCAACAAACGAAAAGATATACGCGCAAAGTAAAACAAAAATAAAATTCGATATGTGATTAATCGATGGAACATTTGACAAATGATAATTGAAAGATAAAAAGTGACGAGTTGAATCTAAAAGGCTAAGTTTTCAAAGAGAGACAAAAACTTGAACATTGATAAAAATCGCGAAAAAAAGCGAGTTCGTTGTTAACGCACGGAAACGTATTAGAAAAATGTAAGCTGGAAACACAGGGCTCTTCCAAAACAGAAAAAAGTGTTTGAGCAAAAGTTAGACGTCAGACGGCGCAGGTGACACAGCTCCGTCGAATTCGCTCCCTGTAAAATATAATAAAAGTAAAATTGTAATGTCAGGGCAACAGGTCATAGAACAAGGGTCGAATTTACGTCTACCCTTTTTTTTTCTTTTTTTTTTATTGATTTAACGACAATCAGGTGGCAGTCTTACGACTGAAGAAAACCTTTTGTCGCGACACCAATTACAGCGAGTAACAAACAATTTTAAGGAACAACACGTAATAAATTAATACTGGACACTGGAAAGAAATTGCATCAAAATCTACGAGAAGCTAACAGAAAGTCATGTACAGCGTTAAATAAAATGAGAGATTCAGAGCAAATTAAATCAGGATGTCCAAACAGAATGTAATTCAACAAAGTAGCATTAGACAAGGAAAACAACGCAGTCGGTGACATTGCAGAATTATCGACAAACAGAGAACAAATTGCGCTCATTAAAACGGACCTTTCGGCGGTTAATAGTGGACACTCAAAAAACAAATGTATTGGAGTTTCAGAAGCTCCGCAAATACAAGTACGAAACGTATATGTTATATTCAGTGGACTGTGGCCTAATCTTAACATGCAAAGGACAGCAGTAATTCTACCCTTCTTAAAGCGTCTACCCTTCTTAAAGCAATAAGCGTTACAGATAAGTCACAAGATATATGTCACTTACCCATTGGTGATGCGGCTCCAACACTTGGCGCGTTTGATGTATGGGGACCTTTTGTAACAACGTGAATAACCTTGGGCCAGTAACCGCCGTTTGTACCTAGAGGTAAACATAAATGTTGTTCCTATTAGCAAAACCACAAAACACTGAAATAATACAATTAATACATAAACTAGCTCAGTGAGGTAAAGGAAAACCTATGTGGCAACGTTGTGACACTATCAGCAGAATTGGTTGGAGTACGTCACGGAACATTTTTAACAAAACCATTCTACTCCACGTGGATTACGCTTGAGTTCACTTGTTTGTATTATACATTTCCAGATAAAAAAGTGGAAAGAAAGAAATAGTACAAGGCACTTTAAATGAAAATTAATTCGAAGTAAATTTAAACTTAAAAACTCATTTTTACACCCAAAAGAGTTTTCTGCAGACAATTGGTATCGGCGTTAAAACTCATGCCGTCATCGGTAAGTTTACACTACTATAATTTTTTAGCATTATGAATTGTAGTACTTCAAAAGTGATTTTGGTTGTGTCGGCATTTTATAGACTCAAGTCAAAGTTTACTTGACTATTAAGCATTGTCGAAGTATAGGAGTTCGCCTATTTAGGTCTATAAACAGAAAAACACATTATAAACCCGTAATGTGTAACTAACAAATTTTGGCGCACTGATGATCACTTGCGTATCAGATTGGATCCGATCATTTACAGATTTCACCAACAACCATACGCATATACGCATTGCCCGGAGTCTTACTGGGTTCTGGCGTGTAGTAGGTACCGAAAGCGTGGTCCTTTGGCGTGTTGGGATAAAGGAAGTAAAGGTATTGAATGTCCTTGACCATGTCGGGAAGACTGCGCTGTTGGAATTTCCGTATGGTGTCCGGCTGCAGGTGTCCCACTTCGAAACCTAAAAAAGTCGATCAATGAGACTTAGCTAACTAAATTAGTGTTTTTCAACCATTTTTCGCGGCGACCTGAATGCTAACCGTAAATGTAGCAGCAAAGCTTTGGCGACCCCATTCTATGCACTGAAATTTTCATAGGTGAGCAAAACAGGCCACACAAATACCATAAATAATTTCGAATTTAATTTATTTGAGCCGTGTCTTCGTGTTTCACCTGCATTTTTTCAAATTTTGAGGAAATATGGCTGTTGACTGATCCCTACAAATCTGAGCATATAAAACTACTTCAGTTGTCGACCCAACCAAATCAAACAGCAACCCAATTTTGGTTCCCGACCAACAGATTGGGAAACACTAACCAAAGGGTATTCAACAAAAGGGTTCGTTCTAGGTGGACATTTTCATTATTGCTTTTTAAGGTTCGTATAAAAAGCTCCAGTTAAGTTTAATTAAAATTATTTTTCGCTCAGCCCAAGCAAGATTTTATATCGCAAAGAACAGATAAAATAAGTTCAGTAAATGGGAAAAAGTACACAGCATTTTTGGTATTTTTACACAAACGTTAGTGGGGTTCTATGTCAATAATACAAATTAGGGCAAAGGTTACTTACTGTCCTGGCAAACCGTATAGCAGGAGATGGACAGCGCTCCGAGTACAGTGTCGCTGAATCGAAACATGAACGTACCGGGGGCACACACGCGCAACATGCGCTGGCAGTCGGCCTTGCTCAGGAAGCCGTGGATCAAACTGCAGATGTTCAAAGAAGGTTAATTTACGCAAAGTGAAATGACGACATAAAATATTTACTCCAAGTTCAGGTTTTATCCACAGCATCGTGTTTTAAAGGAAAGCCTATCGTTTAACTAGACAACTGCGTAAGATGGACAGGTTAAATTTACAGTAACAACTGAATAGGCCAAAGAGTTACAGAAAGGGGAAAAAACTAAAACTTTCCAGCGCTAAGAATCGTGTTACGCCTTTTTTAATGAACATTGAAGGCATGGCAGTCAGTAAATATAAATGTCAAATGATAATTTAAATACTAGTACCTATCGAAATGTTTTCCATAAGTTTATGTCGTTTTATTCGACCTTTTGGGCTTTGTATTAAAATTTAGGCGATGTTTACTCAAAAAAAGTAAACAAAAACTATACCAGCGACTGAATTGACGACATTTTATTCCTCTGCCCAATACGTTTATATAAACCAACAGAGAGCAAGGAAGGTGGGAGAAAATATATCGACAACCGGTAGCTCGCCGTATTCTCGGCATAAAGTAACCTGCAAACCAACGCACTTTGCGTTCCAGTACTTTTTCACGCAGCTGCTCGACACCAGCTCTTTGACCTTGAAGAACCAGTTCCAGAAGCTGAAGTTCTTATTGGGGAGTTTGTCGTTGTTGAACTTGCGCCACGAGACCGTCGCGTTCGGGTCCACGGCGTCGGTACCTGTGTTTAAATGGGGGTAGTGAGAAGACTTGCGCGACTCGATTGATTTAGGTTTCAAAAATTACATTAGAATTAAGATTATAGTATTTTGGTTTGTTTTCAAACTGGATTAGAATTAAAATCAGAGATTTTAAGTCAAATAAGAATTACTTTACAAGTAGAAAATAAACTATAATTTGTTAAGAATATCAAAGCCCATACAGAAGAAGGTATCATTTTAAACGTTTCGAATAACTCTCTTTCATTTTCAACTTGTTTTTTCAACAACTTCTGTATGGGCATTTTCAACAACTTCTGTATAAGCTTTGATATTATTATTACTTCTTACTACAACCTCCAAACAATATGCTCCAAACTATAATTTAAATCGCAATTATAGTTATAAGCATGTAAATGACAACTTGATTCCTGTGCCCATATTTTATAGCGTCTGCTTTTCAGACTGTAAAATTTACCTTCAACTCTCTCCGACCAAAGAGTATTAGTTTAAATCTATCTGACTGATAAGACCTAAAATGGTGTTTGGAGTAGATTTTATGGTAAAACCCAAATTAGATTGGAACTAGAATTAAGCAACTAGATTTATTTTTAATATGGCTTGAAATTTACCAAAGCCAAATAGGTTAAGTAAATCGATAGAAACAGGACAAATATTAAAATTGAACTGCGCGAAAGACAGTTTTCATGTTGTAAGGAGAAAACATATTTTAGCGTTCGGACGCTTAGCTGCCCCGATTTTTTTGGATAAATTTACGTTTTTAAGCTAAAAGTTGCGTTCGATCGTTTTTTCATAGCTAAAATGATCAAATATTATTTCATTTCCAATTACTAAATTAACCAAACAGTACCAAGATGCCAAATAAATGTTAGATCTTAAAGGCGCGTTTTTTAAGTTAAATGAAAGAAATGGATAAAACAATATAAGCTGTCAGCATCAATGCAGAAGACATAAAATTTAATACAATTTAGCAAAAGTTAATCAAAGATCTAAAACGCGAGGCACTTTGTCTATAAAAACATTCCCCTTTTTAGGCAACAACAAAACGCCATGGTTAGATTTTCACACAACAAAGAAAAAATAAAATCCATTAATCTTTTCCAAAAACAAAGAGTCACCAAACAGCTTGACGGTAAGGTATTTGCGTGCTTCATGACTGAGCCCGATTCCGTCTTGGGAAAGTCCCGGTTCGTTTTCGCACTCTTTCTTCCATAGCCAGTGAAGACCATCCAGGATCCAACTCCACTGGACTTCGTCGGGAACGTCAAAGGGTCGTCGTATCTATGGGAAACGGAACAACGGTAATCTTACTTAATCGCGCCTGTTTGGCAGTACTTAATTGTTTAAGAACCCCTGGTATAATCAAACCTTAATACAGTGGTTGTAATCCGGGGTGCCGCGGCCCTCCAGGGCAGTGCTCTTCAACGGTGTGCACGGTGCACCCTAGGGGTTCGTCTGAAGGCTGTTTGTGACATGCAATGGTAGGCCTATACTCCTAAGCAGCCTGCAGCCGTAATCGAACTCACATCGACAATGTTTAAAACTTCGGCAGATCCGCTCGGTTTAATTGACATAATGATATTGATTTGCATATTGATTTTTCATACTGCTTTTTACCTCAGTTTACCTTTTAAGTAAACAGGGTGCACGAGTTCGTCACAACAAACTAAAGGGTTCACCAAACCAAAAAAGGTTGAAGAGTACTGCTCTAGGGTACCATTTTTAACACTCAAGGGTGCCGAGAGATATTTTCAAATTCTGTAGGAGTGCACATTCTTTTTTGATCTAAAAACAAGCGAGTATTCGCCACCACAAAGATCGGCCTCAATCGACAAACCTCCAAACCTGCGCAAAAGTGCGACGAAAAACACAAAACTCACGGCTTCCGAGAAGGCGTTGTCCCAGAAGATGGTGGCCTGCGCGTCTGCCTCCTGCTTGCCGTGCGAGGTGACCACGATGGGAAGGGACATGGTTTGCGCGTCAACGTCGCACTCGGTCTTGGAAGGGAAGCGCAGTCGGATAACGGCGCGGTACACCATGCAGTATTTCTCCTCGGCCACTGCGTCGGCCCGGCCCCTGTCTCCGCGCTGACGCATGCTCAGGGTCTAAGCGAGACAAAACCTGGACTGTTATAGTTAATAGTTATGTGGTCCACCCAGAAAATTATCTTAGACATATCTCGTTTTTGTCTGAACTTTTTTTTTGACTTTTTTCCACTAGATTTTTTGTGGATCGCTGTTTACAGGGCCATGGCATTTTTACCTAGCGTAAGGATTGGAAAAAAACTTGCAACATATCCGACCAAAAAATTAGTATCGAGCCTTACCCTAGCAATCTATTCAGTCAAGTAACAAGATATAAGCTAGACACAAAGATTAAAATTTAATTTATCCGGTTGTATAGCGAGAATTTTGCTTTGTGTTGAGATTGTATTTTTGCTAATTAATCCTATTTGGTCAACAACAAAGAGTATTCAGCATTCGATTCATTTTCTATGTTTTAAATATATCTAAATCTAGTTTGTATATGTTTAGGGCAGAGAAGATAACCCTATAATCTACCGGATTTTATTCGCCTTTAAGGCAGTATTGAAAAAAGTGTACTTATAATGTTTATCACAATAACTACACTTATTGTAACATATAACAGACAGCTAACTTGCAGAAGTCAAAAAAAAGAGCTTAATCACTTTAACAACCCGGCGCTGGGTGCTTACCATGTTTCTCATGTGCACGTGGAGCTGTCTGGTTTGCTCAACGAAGTCCGACTTGGTAACGTTATTTAGGATCTTGCCCGACGGACGTCTGAAAACGTGGCAAAACCAAGGTTTACAATTACTTTAAAACTTAACACCAAGATGTGAAAATAACGAAAAAAATATATATAAAACACCCTTCGAGTGTAAACAAAGGTATTTTCAAGAGCATAACATAAGAAAAACTGGAAAATTATTAACCTAACCAAAAGACCAAATAAAGCCGGAAAAACGTCAACAGGCAGTTTAGGGAAAGCCTTGTATTTGGATTGCTTCTCAACTGACACAGGAGAAACTAACCATTTTTCTTTGACAAAACAAAAATTAAAAGCCACGCGTGATGACCACCACGAACGGGCACCACAAAGTTAGGTTGGGAGACTATGTGGTTGAATATCGACACGAAATCGATTGTGCTAAATGTTAGATCTAGGGCCTGGAACCGCACTATTAGAAACGACGGTTTCTTTAAACTTCCGAATCAACCAAGGTCGTAACACCGTGAACAAAAAGGACTCGCAATCTTTACGTCGCTGTACAATACATGAGCGCCATGTCTTCCAAGCGCCACAATGTTCGATAGTGCAGTTGCGCACCGGGTAAAAAAAAATTCGCGCAGCAGCTTCTTGTGCACTACAGCGACGTCTAATTTCCATTATTGTATAGTACAGGGGTGGGCAAACTGCGGTTCGCGAGCCACATGCGGTTCACCGGTATGTTTTTTGTGGCTCTTCTTCTAGTTGAATAGTAAAAGGATACCAAGATTACCGTTAATGGACATTTTTCTCCTTTTCTTTATTTAGACCAGCATTTCGTTTATGACGTAACACTAGACATAGAATCCGAAGAGTAGTTCACAGAAGACTGACATTGATAAATATTGTGCGTGTTTTTTTTTGTTATTACCCTTATTATTATTGTGTTGATTATATTACAGTTTTGTTATATTCGAATTATGTTATTAATGCTGACTTTCCATTATTTACCGTTTTTGTAGTGAAATAGTTTGAGGCTCTCTGGTACTTGTATTTTCTGCAATTGGCTCTTCCATTAAATTTATCTGCCCACCCCTGGTATAGTAAATTTTATTCCACTATTTCAGCAGTTATAAAGTGTTGAACGTATTCTCTTTTAATTATTTTTCCAGCAGGTAAAACGTCGGTTGATAATTTCATTATTTTTTAGGTTGAAAAAGTAAGGTTATCCATGAGAACATTTTTTTTTTCATTAAACTTATTATGCAGGACTTACATTGGTGTCTTCGGTCCACCTTCGATAATGTTGTACGCCGTGTCGGTGTTGATAAGCCATACTTGCGTGTCGAAACGAAACTGAGGAAGAACTAAAAATGTTAACGGTCCAAAAACCGAAAGAATTTAAATCAAACTTGGTGACTAAAGAAAATGTGAAATACAAATAGTACATGTGAATCATTGTGCGCCACACATTAAAGTGCTTTTCGGGGTCAAGCTTTTTTTATCAAATGAAACGTTACTTGAACAAAACTATGAATTCAAAAAATCTAAAACAAAAGTAATGTAGTATAAACGCAGAATAGTAAAATGGTGCTTAGTAAGACCTAACACTGAAGATTTGTTCAAAGCTACGCGATTCTGTTTATTCATTAGACAAATTTACAACGGCAACCATTTTGCATAAATATTCTGCAACAACCGTATGTGATCCACTTTAAAGGAGAGAACAAAAAGGTTTATTTATACCTGATGAATATTGAGGCCGTCCGCTACCAAGTGACGTAGTTGACAAAGGAATTTCTTGTCTTTCATTAGAACTTGGGGCGGCTGCTTTTCAACCACAAGGCCCCTACAAAAACAAATAAAAGTTTACTCTCAAGGCCAATAGGCGAATTAGTAGCCGTATCGGCCAATTATAAACAACTTTAAAATACCCTTGTAACGCGAAAACAAAAACAAAGTTATAATCTATCCTTAACCGCTTCCGGCGTTTTGGTGCATTCCTTCAAAAAAATCTTGCAATGAGTATAAAAGTCAGGACGTACGTCGATTAGATAAAAAAAAAGTGCCCGACTTACACGGCTACGATTTCCTTAACGAGTGTCTCGTACTGCTGCCTCATCTGTTCGAGCAAGTCCCGCCAGCTGGGCTCCTCAACAGCGGTGTCCACTTCAAGCTGTGTGAGGTGAAGAATCTGCTCGAGGCTGGCGTTCAGCAGCTCGGCGATAGGCTTGCAGCTGCGCGGGATAAGGTTTATTATCGCGGTTGTCCAATATAAATAAAGTAAAGGGAAATAAAAATACTGGGTTAACAACTTGAGCTAACCAACTTCTTAACGTTTAAGCAATTTTTAGCCTGTTGACCCTGAAAAAATGCCTTTTAATGTTTTAATTTCATCTACTTTGCTTGTTTGAGCGCATTAATGACGTCATTTGGTATCGGATCGGATCGCGATACTTTTTGCGCAAAATATCGGGAATCGGTATCAGAATAAAACGTCATGTTTCAAACTACCTGAGAGTAAAATATATATAATGTAACTTGAAAAATGCGTAACATGTTATACGACTCTAAAAGCAAGAACGTTAGATTAAAAAGCGAAAATCGTAAATCGTGATATATTTTATTAAACGCAGGTTTTTGTCTGCGGTATATATATATATAATATATCCAAGTGTTTTTCGCAATACAAAGAATCGGCTTCAAGCGTGTGAAATTTTTCTTACATCGTTAGACTTTTTTTGCGATCAGACTTGCTTTATTTTTTTAAAGGCAACAACCTTCTGTGACACCAGGCAAACGAAAGACGCGAATGTATAAGCCCAGTTTTACTAAAACGAAGCTCAGACGCAGTTATTAACATATGCAAGCTACGGTGTTGTAAACAAGTCATTTCTAAAAAGTTTTTTCAATAAATAACAAGTCAAGTCCCAGTTTCAAGTCATAATTAGAGTCACGTCATTGTCCAAAAGACTTACGTCAAGTCAAGTTATTTGTCCAAAAGACTTAGGTCAAGTCAAGTTATTTGTCCAAAAGACTTAAGTCAAGTCAAGTCGTTTCAAACAGCGACTTAAGTGCATTTACGTCAAGTCAATAAGTCATTACAACACTGGCAATCTCACCGCTCACTACTCACCAGTCTTCCAGTTGATCGATGTCGCAGCTTTCAACCGGTTTACCGTTGGCGGCGTAAGCCTGGGCTCGATGCCACTCGGCGATTTCGCGACGAACGCGGGCCAGAAGTCCCTGTAAGGGCCGCAGCATTCGGTCGCGGTGACACTCGATCAGTCTCTGTCGAAGCAAGACACCGGCGTTTAGCAAATTTTTGAAATATTTAAAGAGTGAACAGAATTTGCGTAAGAAACGCTTGACAATTTCCGTAGATATTTTTTTTCTGGTTTATATAGGGCGATTTTGCAAACGAAAAATACTTGCTTTAAATGGGAGAAGAAAATGGGAGAAGAAAATGGCAATACAAAGACATGGCTCGTATGAATCAAATTTTAACCTAATAATGCCAACGTCATATTTTTGTTCGCTTACAAACATATTAGTGAAGATAGGTTCGCAAAAGCTTGCTATGATACTTATGTGTAATATGGTGTGGTATACTTAAGCATTAAACGTAGTCCCCAGCTCATATTGATAAATGTTCGGTCTGCTCTTTAAGTATATAAATGATCCTGGAAGCAATAATTTAGCAAAGTTCACGGGCTGAGAAACGATTGAAAAAAGTTTGCAAGCAACGGCTTGCTTGCCTTTAAAGAAAAGGGAACGTTTGACAATAGCTTGACCGGAATTAAAACATTCGCAAATACCCTAAGACAGGGTTTCCCCCGGGGGACCACGGGCATAACTCTCCAGCTAGGTCATTGTATTACGAAACTTCTGCCGTTTATGTCGGGTGATTGGAACCGATATAATTTTGTCGTTTTGTCGCGGAAAGTTTGGATTAATGCCGACTATTGATGTGGCGAAACAATTACTGTGCTCCTTTAAATACAGCTATATATGCGGGGTACAGATTTTCTTAAACGTGCAAAGTTCGCTACGGGGTTTCTCAAGGTCAACTTCAGGCTAATATTTGCGAGGTTTATTGTCAAGCAAGTAACATCAATGGTAGTAATTTCTTTGGATTATTTTGCAGCATATTATTTAACTGCCTAACTGACATATCACATCTGTAATGAAGTATAACTAAAACACAATATTGTTTTTGTTGCACTCACTATTTGGGCAAAAAATAAGTTTTGGCAACAACCTGGTGTTTCTATCATGTTTTATGTTCTTGTTTACTTTTTCTGGAGTTATGCACTCTAATTTTAAAGTGATAGTTATTTAGAAAGTTATTCATATGTAATTTTCGATTACAATTACATATATTAGCAATTATTGCTGTTTTGTCACTCCCCCCCCCCCCCCCCTAAAATAATAAATATTTCAAAAATTTTAGGATTCTATATTCCGGATTCGCTACTCTTTCGAAAACTATTATTGTAGAATACCTACTTATGTACAAACCTTCGATTGGCGTGAAAACGCCAGGCGTTATAAAACACAGACTTTCACTTTTACGACTGCAATGAAGTTGCCACATGGTAACAGAAGTGATGGTATTTGTGTCCGTTCGAGATTCGTACTCACTACTCAGCAAGAAGGCCGTCGTAGTGTGCGCCTAATCGCAACTATTAACTATCTTTGCGAAACTGGATTTTCTGAATAAAATGAAATCCACAAATCGCTTTGCCGTATGCAATGACATTCCCTTGGCTCAATACAAAACAGAGCCGACTAAAAAAATATCTTGGCGGGGTACAAGAATGAGCTTTGCAATGACTATTAACTAAGTTATTTGAAGTAAAATAACATATTTGGTAATTTATTAGAAAGTAAGTACATTTATTCGTTGGACTTTGTTTAATGGCTGCATTTGTTACTATAGCGTGGAGAATTAAACAAGTGAAAAACGTTAAATACAATGCTAGGTATTTTTATAAGCAGAGGGCTCAAGGGTTAAGAGCTTATCAAAGGGGGCCACGAAGCATAAAAGGAATTGAGAACCACTGCACTAAGATGTTATGCAACAGGTTGTCGGCGAAACCAGATTCGCGAATCATGACTTAACACTGAAGATAATATCCACGGCTTCGGCGTTTGATCATTCTCGAAACAAAAGGGCGAGGTACAAGGCTGTGTATGTCCCTAAATGCAAACGAGGAGCGGGAACCAAACCGCGACGGGTCGTGTTTGCGGCTTGCTGGAATTGGAAATCCCTGGGAAAACGCCTCCTGTTGCCATTTGAGCGGATAAGACGGCCAAATCAACCACTTCGCACTGGCTTTGTTTGTTTTTTCCTCGCAATCGCGCCAGGCATGTTTGACGCGTTGCAAGTGACCGGGTTTGTTTTGATTGTTAGGGCGTCGCAAAACTCGATTTTACTATTGTAACTTGAAGATAAAACATGAAAATAAAATAGAAAAATTGCAAGTTACGGGTATATGCATACAATGTTTTAACACTGTCAGCAACATAAGCATGTCAACCTACATCTATAAAAATATGTCTGATTGACTTTTTTATACTATGTCTAACATTGCATAAAACCAAAAGCGTAAGAACCGCGATCAATCTACATTGTTATAAAGTTGTTACCACGAACATGATGTTGCAAAGCAACTAGCGAGAAAACAACCGCCATTTTGTTTTTACGTCTGGCAAAAGAAACAAAGATTGTAATGCAAAGAAGATATACTTTAAATTCTCAAATAGAGCTTTTAACGGACATTTTTTACAAAAACACATCAACAGCTAAACCAAAATTTTGTGAAAAGTCATTCCTTGTTTAAAGTAAAAGAGTCTGGTTTAATATTTGTACTGAAATGATTACATTCAAGGATGCCTTTCTCGAAACGAACTACTGAAATTATTAAGAGTTTCGACCACATTGCTTAACATAAACAAAAATTGTGACAGAAATGATGTGTCTCAACAGTCAAGCTTTATAATTAAGCGAGTTAAACGTACGTCAAAGGAAAAAAATATAAACAACCTAGATATTTTAGCTCTGCAACTAACACAGGTACATAACAGAAACCGATTTACGTCTAGGCCTAGCACGTCTATCTGAGTATTTAGTGATTTAGCTAACTTCGAAATATTTCATTTATTTTGCTGTTATTTGTTTTTTGGTGTAAGGGTTTTTTTTTTTGGGGGGGGGGGGGGTAAAAGTTTAATTTGTATAGCTTTTCAAGGTTGTTTTAACATGGGTTTACTCCGATTGAGGTATGTATTTTAGACTTAAAAATTAGATTAGAATTAAATAAAGAACATTTCAGATTTCTAACTTTGATTAGAATTAGATCATTTTGGTTGTATCAAATTAGATTAGAGTTAGAATTCCTAACTACGAGAATATGATATAGAATAACATTTAATTTTTTACAATCCATATAGTTTAAATCGATTTATAATTAGCTGAGTATGGCAAATTTCCAGTGCTCTTTTCACATACCTCTTAGTACAGCCTATGCCTTTCAGACTATAAAAATGACCTACAAGTTATTCTGGCCAAAAATATTGTTTTTTTGGCAAAATCCGAATTATAGATTAGAAATATGAATGGGATCACACGCGCACTTTACAAGTTAGATTAGATTTGGACATTCTTCCCAGCAATGATTGAATTCAAAAACTAGAATTATCTATAGTTGTACAAAGTCTTCTTACTCTTCTGCTCTCGACCAAATTGGTGCGGATGTTAATGAGCGCCTGCCACCTCCGAAGCTCTTCCTTGTTGGTGATGCGGCGAAGGTCGGCATTGTCCAGAACGCGGACTGCAAAAAAGTAAAAAATGGCTTTTAGTCTTTCAATCACAAAAGTTTTAAACTGCCGTCAAGGTAAAATACGTTTGAGGTACCGGTGATCGGTCCAGTCGTTTTAAAAACAGCATTTTGGTTTCTTGGCTAAATCGTAAACACACCAACAACGAATGGCTTGAAAATATTTTTTCTGTATATATATTTTTATTGGATTGTTTCGGGACCAAAGAGCTCTGTTTTTAAACATTAACAGAAATCGTTTAATCTCTACATATCGATGCCACCATGCATATTGAAATAAGAAAACGCTTCTTGTACTCGCGCGTTTTGCGTAAGCCACACCGGTCTCTCGAATCAAATAAAATGATCATTCATATAGTCAGTGTTCCATGCAACTTTTACCACCACAGGTGCCCAAAATTTTGTGCACGAGCCAAAAATCAGTGCGCTAAGTGCTCATATTTTGTCCGGAAGACCTTTTTTATTTCAGTCAGCAAAGGACAATATCAAGTCCGCGCGCGGAAATACTTTCCATCCATTCTTTTTTACCATTCCGCATTTTGTTTGACGGCATGTAACATAGGAATTCACCTTACTGTCAAATTCTATAAAAGCTTACAGACACAAAAATATAGGTTTTTTAAATACTTCTGTTTTTTTAAATAATTTTCAGATATAATCTTGTATATCTTTGGCTTGAGTTATCCGGCAAAATGTTATGCCATTTGAAATATAGTTTCACAAAATTTAACCCTCTGAGATGTTACGCTATTTGTAACATTATACTTTTTGGTTAATTGCTACACTTATTTCTTATAATCATTAGCTAAAACACGAGGCAAGCAAATTTACACGAACACACATACAATAGTGATGAAGAGCTTACTGGTTGATTGTTCTATTTTGTTTATCCAAACAAAATTAAGGTAGATTTCGCAAAATCGTGCTTATTGCGTGTGATTGATTTACATGGCTGGTAGAACCCCAATAGTTTTTTTTTTACCAGTTAAAAGTAAAACTGGAAATACTTTATTTAACCTTGACAACGTTTTTTCGTAATAAAACTAATTTGAGGATTTTTTCGCATTTTATGGTTGTATACGTATTGCTCGGTTAAAAGCAATCATGGGCACTTAATAGGTCGGTAGCTCAAATAAAACTAATTTAGGCACATTTTTGTTCCTACAAAAAATTCATTTGTGCACTTTTTTGTTTGAACGTAGCTAGAATAAAACTAATTTGGCCACGTTTTTGAAACTTAGGTGAAATAAACTGGAGTACTGAAAGCATTATATTTAATCTTCCTGCAAAATAGTGATCGTGTCCAAATTTGTAAAAAAGCAACACGTAAGTTATTTTTTTGCTAAGGCGCCCAAAGTTTTGCGTATACGTGTAATAAATGCGCTAAACATAGGATTCAGTTATATTTTATTATTTATAAGATTATAAACTATTTTTTCAATTTTTTTATATCGATAATAGCTATTTATTTTTTTTAAGTCTTTTTATGAGGATATTATATATATGACAGCTTAGTAAAAAACTGTTGAATGGTACGACATACTGTTTTCGCCGGTGTAGATCCGAAGGTTTTGAAAATCAGGCATCATTTGCTCTAGCTTTCCAGTAGCGTCACGACGGAGTTCCTGAAGCTCAGTAATATCCTGCCAAAAATGTTTTTTCTAATTTTTTTTTGAAGGATGGGTTGTTTACCAAGTCTAAACATATTAAAAATAAAATAGTTTGATAAAAATTGCAAAGCCAAAAAGGTCAAGTAGATCGGCGTCATCTTGATCAAAACATTCCGATACGAGCTTTTATCATCTTCAGTTAATGTGGTTATTATCAGTATAAAAAAATCAGGGAGAAAGGCCTTAGGTAAGAGGGTTGTATCCTAACTCTAATTAGTAATTCTGCAAAATGCCAAATATCAATAGACTAATGATATCAAAAGAACATATGAAAAACAATGAAGTTTGGTTGTAACTATATAATCAACACTTTGTATATCTTTACTTTGTTCTACAATTAAAAGCACATAAGTATGATGTGCGCTTCGACGCTCAGTTTTGTTTTGAATTAATGTTAAGGAAAGGTCGGTTCCTCGCATTTTAGTCGCATACCGATACCCGATATTTCGTCAAAAAATACGTTAGATCGGATAACAAATGACGTCATTATTTGAAAAAGGTGATTTAGTTCATAAGTTCAGCCGTTTTTTGTTATTAGGGCAATATTTGCATTAGCATTAAATACTTTAGTTACCTTCGATTGTTAATTATCTGTTTTCTAAAAAAATTGTTTTTGCGGGAGTTAATTTGTTATCGGACGATTATCGATATGCAACGTAGTATCGGCTCCGATCCATTAATATCGGACGCCCTATTTAAATTAGCCATAGTGTATTTACCCTCATGATCGTCTGTAGCCTGCTGGGCATAGTGAAACCTTCCTGTGCAGTTTGCGGAACGCTGCCGCCAGCGTGGCCGTTGGGAAAAGTGGAAGCGGGTATCGTCATCTGTACAAAACAACGGGGCGACATGTGAAACGCGCAGGTCGATTTGTATCGCTAGCGAAAAATCGCGTTCAAAATATCTTGTTTAATAGCTAGGTTTTAAACCAGTGATCGGCAAACTGTGGGCCGCGAGTCACTTTTGAATAGTTAGTGTTCAAGTAGTTGTGGGCCGCGTGATAGCCGTACACTCATTGCACTTTGTTTTAAAAATACATGTTGGTTAGAATTTTTATATTTGTCTCAGCGTGGTTCAAAATAACGACTCACCGATTGCGCTGTTTGTATTATAGTCTGTTCTCTTTTGAGCATTCTCACAAACACCTGGACGATTTCAAACGGGTGCTGCTGATTTCTCTGAACACAGAAATAATATTTGTTAGGTCACCATTAGGGTAAATCAGTATACAACTCGGATAGACGAGATTAATTTTGTGGGGAAAAAATATGTGGCTTATGAAACAATTATATATTTCACTAGGAAAACCAGAATATTACCTGTAGTGCTCAAAGTGGTTTCCGCATCACAATGTTTTTTAGCAAATTGGGAAAATTGCTAGTTTTTTCACCACTTTGTCACCTGTTAAGCAAATAAAAGCAGGTCCTATCCGCACTCAATATCAAATTGTAAAGCAATGCATTGGACAGACCTGTGACTTCATATTCCTGTAATATTCTAAGAATCCAGGCAGATAAATGTCAAACATGATTAAACATAATGTCAAAAACGCCCAAGTAGTATAATTTCGAAAATGTACGCCGAATGAAAGCCAAATAAAACCATAACTTTATAAGTTGGCTGCTCCTTGTTTTATAACGCTATATGAACTGTTTGCTTGCCAATCTAAAGTTGTGTATAACAGTCGCGGCAAAATTCACTTAAACCTAAATCCAAAATTCCTCTGCTGTACACTGGCCTTTTTCACTTGATGTCTGTTGACACCGACTGAGGCACAAAAAATGTTTAAAAGGGCATCGACAGTGTTTATTTGGCCGAGACTAGGAAAAAAATAAAGCCCAAAACCGAAAGTGCGTTCCTGGCCGGTAAAGCGGTTGAGGGCGCAAGAAGGGATATAGGTTTTACATGTCGGATTGTCGGGTCATTCGCGGTTTGGGGCGATTTCTTCGAATTTGGCTTTCATTTCGCCTGGCAAAACCGAGGCCAAGGTCCGCTGCGGTTGAACTACCGGTTTACTGTCCAAGGTATCCCCTGCTGAACGGCGAAAGTGCGGTCGACCCCCAAAGGCACTAAAATGAAAGACACACCCGAGCGACTTCACTTTCGCAATATATTTTGGATTTTAGGCGAATGTGCAAATCGTGTTGTTTGATTTTGCTTCGCAGGCATAAAATAAGCGTGTTCGCTTAAAGAGCATTGTTTTTGTCAAAAGGCAAGCGTGTTTGCTTAAAGAGCATTGTTTTTGTCAAAAGTTTGGCGAACAAGGGTGCTTGGAATTCGCGCGACTATACCCGCCTTTTTTATCACTCCGCCAAGTTCAACATTTTGGTATGCGTGTTTTAGTTGAAATTGGACGCCATTCGCATCTGATCCCGCCCTTGTTACAATTTACGGCTTTTTAAAATTATTTATTCTTGTCAAAGTCACTAAAATAGTATTTTCGAGAAAACTGGTACTGGGACATTTCTGGTACACAACGAAAAACTCACTTTTGATATGCTTCTTCGCCTACTGCTTTAAAAAAATTATTTTCGCCAATGTTGGCTTAACGCAGTGGTCGGCAATTGCCGGTCCGCGAGGAGTTCGTTAACGGTCCGCAGCAGGGTTGCTAGATTAAAATTTTGATTTAAACCCAAACCGTTTAGCGTAGGGTATGCGTAAAAGCCGGAAAAAGGCTAGAAAAAGTCAAAAACAATTTAAAGTATGGTTTATTGGTATAATGAAAAATAACAATTAGTTTCAAGCACTCGTGAGGTACAAAACAAACCAGTGTGCTGTGGCTATATAGTATAAAACACTTTCACAACATCCTAAAATGCATTTTGTAAAATATAACTTCTCGTATGTACAATATATTGAAAAAGGGCCAAAATATCATGTTTGCTGATGCTTAACCGTGTTCACCCTAAAGCTAAATAGAATCAAATCATGCAAACAATGTCCCACAATAAAGTGAATTATTTTTTTTATGTTTAGGCAGGACATTTTTTTGAAAACCAACATATGCATTTTAATTAGTTTATTGGAAAAAGTTGTAATAAATTTCATTTACTGAGCATTTGTTGTTTTTTAAGGCCGGTCCGCGACAAAATTTCAGTTTTAAACCGGTCCGCAGTGTAAAAAAGTTTGCCGACCCCTGGCTTAACGTATACAGTTAATGTGTTAGGGCCTGTTAGGGCCTATTAATTTATTTATATGTAAAACAAATTACGCTAAACATTGTCACATAAAACAATAATATTGGTTTGTTACTAGGCAGAAATTTGTTGACCTCTGAGCCTAAATTGGAATGACCATGTTATTTGACGTTAACTATAGTTGCTTAAACGTAAAATCTTTCGTTAACCGAAGTTTAAGGATATTGCAAAATGGAGTTTGTTAGTTTGGCGGGTCGCGGGCCTCGGGGTTTCGGACGATACTGTTAGGGTTGAGCGTGGAAAGCTTTTACAGTTACAAGGTCTGACATAAAACTTGGTTATCGAGATTCACAAGCGAAAATATATTCAGTAAAAATATTGGCTATCATAAAAATATAAACGAGGCAGATTGGATTTTCCTAAACCCAACACGACAAGCATAAATATTATAGACTTAAAACAACCATTATTTTTTGTTTTTTATAGATAGTTAGACATTGTATGACTGGTAACGGTACTTGGCATTCCTTTTTTGACATGACATAAACCTTAGTTAACGTCAAATTTACTTTTAAAAACACCAAATCATCCCATCTATAAAAATTAGAAAACGTATTAATAATATAATTTACTTGAAAGGGAAACGACTGTTCGACGTATTTGAGGCAAGATTTTCCCGAAAAAAAAATAAAATAAAAAAAATTGTTTTAACTTTAAACGTTCAAACATGTAATTTACGCGATCCATCGATGGCTTGTCCAACACGTGGTTTGAGTGCACTCCTAGGCTACAAACTACTGCAATTTCAGTCTCAAACTCAACAAAAAACAACGGTACAGCTACGACGGTAAATACATAGTTCATGGAACATTATTGTATCTTGCTACAATTCCAAACTAACTCAGTTGGCGCTGCGATAGGTCTGTGACCAATGTAAATTGAGCAACTTCTCAGTCAAGCGTTGCACTCACAGCGCTAAGTTTCGTTAGAAATGACTTGGCGGTTTCGCACGTTTTTTGCCTTTTTTGTTGCCTTAACTGCCGGTAGCTTTCAGTTGTTGGTCAAAATGAGATTTCTTGCAACGGCGCTGTCTGGCAAACAGCGGCGATTTCTAATAGGATACTACAGGCCTACATACAAACATAGGGCCCCATGCAAACACTTAACAGATAACCTCCAAAATGAGTTACGTCATTCGAAAAACCTTGACATTTTGATTCGCGCTACCAGTCGTCAGAAAAGCCACAAATATTTCAGTGTCGGTGCAGCAGTAAATTTTGCACTTTTACTTCTTACCGTAATAGCCAGTGATAGATGCTCGGTAAAGGTCAACATATATTTATGACATCTGAATAATTTTTTTGAAAGCTTTGAGCAATTTTTTGTAAATCAAAACTGCTGAAACCTTGTCTGATACCATTCAAATCCAAATGGCTAAACCACAAACAAATAAATACATAAACGAAAACCACATATAATAACCTCTGACGAATTTTAAAAATTCGATATCTCGCGTAGGGTGTGGTCTTTGGCACACGTTTTTTAGAGCGGTATTAAGTAAAGTAAATTGTGGGCATTTGCAAAATTATTACGTTGCCTAAAATAATGAAATCTTAAATCCGCGTTGACAAAAATATAAATTGTGAACTTCGAAACAATTGCTGATGAATATTTTTTTAAATCAGTAATTTAGATGGCCACGTGCTAACATGAAAAACCGATGAGTCTCGATACAAAAAACAACCTCAGTTAAGTTCAAAGTTATGTAAATTCAAAAAAAAAAAAAAGCAAGTCATGTTAATTAACAACTTAGCGATTCTAAATTACTGATTTAAAAAAAACATTCTGTGTTCCGTAAATTGTCCTTAAAAATATAATTCGAACCGTAACACCAAAAATATTGCAAGTGTTTGATGTTTCGCCAAGTGTAGCAACTTTACGTTAAAAAAGTAGAGTTATGAACATTTACATAAAAGTTAAATGAAAGTCTTCCGGTCCCGTAACTGAATTCACTACGTGATAACACGCTCGTGATTCTAACGTGACACAAAAATAAGGAAAACTGAAGGTTTCGTAAACATTGCTATGTCGACCAACTGGGAAAACGCCAAAATTTCAAACGGAATGGCCTTTTAGCGTCACGATCGACATCGCCAGTCGCGCACATGTGACCAAGGCACATTTCCCGTGATTCCAACTCCCCGGCATCGAGTGGCAATGTGTTTATTGTTGTTGGGAGCGCGAACCTCGCCAGTCAATAAAAAACCGGCGAGTGGAGATGCTGGGCGAACAACGCGCCCCACGCGCGTTATGTAACGATTTTCGCTTTGCTTATGCCCTTGGAATTTTAGGCCTCTTTGGGATTCTTTTACAAGGAAAAAAATCGACCAGTGAATGAATTGCACGGAATGCAGAATAGGGAACGTTTGATTAGGGAAATATGCACGATTTATTAAAACATTTTACGTTAAATTTGTAAGTGTTGAATATTTTACCACATTAACGTCACGGTTTACCAGCAAGCCATTGAATGCGATTTGTTTTACTACTTAAAATTGGCCATGAATGGCATTTAAGCACCATAGTATAGCCACGCGTGTCGCGTATGTTAAGCTATACAGTATACATATCCATTACTTAAGTGGCGATTGGGTTAATACAGATCTTATCATCATGCAGTTGACTAAACATTAGTTTAAACCTGTAAGTGTCCAGGATGGAATATCTAGAAAAAGTAAACTGGTGTTGAATTATCTGGGTTTAATTAAAATGTTTATTTATTAAACGCTTAAACACTTTCTGATCACAGCTTTCCACAAATTGTAGTCGTGGGCATTTACACATCTAGGCAAATCTGAACAAGGAGTTGATTTCCAACATTTCGAAAATTTAATTATTTCATTAATTTTTTTAAGTGCTCTTGGACATAATGAGACGACTTTTTGATTCAGACACGCGTGTTAAAACGTTTACACGACGCCTAAGCCAGGTAAGTCCAAGTTATTGACAATGCAAATCGGACGCTAGGAGCAAGAATTTCATTATTCATTAATCCGGTGTTTGTTAAGCGGTTTGTATTTTGTGTGCAGTGCAAACAATGAAGTCATGGTCTTTATTTCGTATTCAAAAGATAAATGCTTGTCATCTTTCTATGATCTTTGTTGACTAGGAATAAAGAAATTCACGAAAACAATAATTTTAAACGAATTACGAAAGAGGGTAATTTATGGATTTACACTTAGAGTGAGGGAGTCGTGCGAAGCCATAGAGTCTTTATACAAGTTCACATTATATCTTCGGCCAACTAAAGATGCCAGTAGCATATATAAATTGGTAATACTGGTGGCTATTAAATTAAACAAACAAATTCGATAGAATAAACAATTCAACAAACAGCTTCCTTGTGCCCACACTGCTTGTTAAACCGAAGCAGAAGGGACAACGTAACCTTGTCCAAAACAATGCCCCGGCCCCGTAACTCACGACACAGGAAGGGAAACTCCCCTTAGCTGAGTGACGTCACAAGAAAACCAACGTTGCGAGATACCGTCGCTTCGGCGCGAAAACCGAAGCGTTGCGGAGCTTTTTCGTATGTTTTTCGATCGAGTGCTCGCTTGTTTCTTGGTGTTTTCGAGGCGACTTGGCAAGCGCGGAGTAAAGGGCGTCGGGAAGCCGAAACGCCTGGGGAGGTTCGCTGTACTCGCGAGCGGTTTTGCTTCATCCGAGCCACAAGCGAGTGGGACCGCAAACTGACGCCTGAACCACACACGGCGCGAGAGACTTTCGAGGCGTGCTTCTGTGCGTTTTCTGGCCGAGTGTTAACTAAAGTGGCTTTTAATGTCGCTCAAAGAAATAATTTGAAGTTCTAGATTACAGCTCGATTGAATGTGGCAACAAAATAATTGATCTTACGGCGGCCGAATTTTTTTACATTTGCGTTGATTTTTTCCATATAAGGCCAGAAAGCTGTGCTACTGGTCTACCACAGATTGACGAGTTAACGACTTATTAGCGTGACCAGTCAACGCGCTGGATTTTTGTCGCGCTATAAATTTGTGAGAATAGGGTTCAATAAAATAATCAGATCTAATCTCGCTTAGTTTATCAGTGCTGGCATTTAAAGAGGACGCCAAATGACTCTTTATGAATACATTTTTAAAGTTATATGGTAGATCTTTTTACAACTTGAAAACGTATATTTCATTAACACTGGCGTTTTATATGTAAAAAAAATTCTCTGAAATTCAATTCAGAATACAAATGTCAAACGGCAAAAGTTCTGATCTTTCATCTAATAGAGTTAAAAATATGGAATCAAGCGATATTTGGAATATATTATTTTTAACTTATAAAAAAGAAATTCGTAGCAAACTTACTAAACGCCATGGCGCTTTACCAAAAATTACAATTTTTTGACAGGCCAACAATCATTACATTTTTTGTTTACAGGCAAAATACAAAGAATGCGATCGATAAAAAACCTCCACCTTTCGCCAAACCTTCACCTTAAGCAATTTTAGCGCTCGACTGGAAAAGTAGCTTCGTGAGTTGCTATTTACTGACACCCAGCGGGACAAAAATGAACTCGTAACTCACACAAAGGGGATAACGCACATCTACATCGATAAAAGTAGGCGTGCCTCTAGCCCAGTGGTTCTCAACCATTTTTTCTTCCGTGGCCCATTTTCGTTGCACAAAAATTCTGCGGCCCAATAATTTTTTAGAAAAGAACAAACTATAAAAAAGGTTTAGAACAAAAAATAGCGGAGCATATATTAATAAAGAATATTTATTCAATCGTGCATCAGCAAGGTACTTGCTTCTAAACAATGAATTTATGTTCATTTACATTTCTTCTCAATTCCTCCCCAAGCCATTATTCCTGTAAAATAAGGTATAGCGACACAAATGAAACTAAATTCTTTAATAAATCTAGCTTTTTTAAATTGGTCTGTGGCCCATCTAAAAAGTTTCCATGGCCCACTGGTTGAGAACCGCTGCTCTAGCCCAACCTGTCACTTCTTGTCTGCGTAAATGCATCTTTATTAGTATTGTCATGCACATCTCAGTAATGATAAAATAAATATAAATTTTAGGCCGCAGGTTTATTGAAATTGTACGCAATCTCGAGTCAGGGCGATGGGTATTTCGTCGCTTTATTGCAGCAAAAAGCTACCAACCAGAGTTATGTGAATTGAAATTTGAGTTTAGCAAACAAATACGGTGGTTAGTACAATAATCGCTGGTCAATCCTCAATAAGCTTTTCATATTTAGGTTTGTTGAATTCTGTCATTTACGATTGCATTTGCACTATATAATTATGCTGTTGTTTTTAAGTGTTTCGAATATAACATGGCTGACAGTTACGTTATTTTAAAAAGGGAGGGTAAGATGTCTATTATTTCGGCCGCGGCCAACATTATTTCGTGTATACAAATGTGTCGTTGATTTCAATCGAAAACTAGGACAAGGTGTGTGTAAGCTTTAAACGTGAATCGTGAACGGTGTAAGGTAAGCCTTGATTATAATTAATCACGATCGAAATGTTACTTCCGCAGCAATAACATGTTCTAAGTTGACCATTTCTAACCAGTGTATTGGAGTGGTGCTAACACTATAGAAACAGCAATACAGCAGGTGTTACGAAGAAGACGGCCACAAACTTTACAGGCGCAAACGTAACTGGCTGAAGTGAAAGATTTAAACAACATGCGGATTTTCGATGTACTATTTTTGATGTGCCGTGATTGCAGCGGACCTCGAGCTAGCTTGAATTTCGTGCGTCACAATAAACAAACAAAAAGAAAAAAACGTTTAAACGTTGCACAGAATTTTGGGGATAGTATAACCTGTATTACTTTAACAACCGGGTGGCATAACCGGAAAATCTTGAACATCTGTACTTAAACATTAATCTAAAACTAAGGTGGAGCGTTTTTTTAGTGCCATGAACAAATTGAACATTGGACAAGTTCTTAATATGTTCGATTGAGTGCAACGTAAAATAGAAACACTATAGCAAAAAAACACTATATCTGCGTTTGTATATAAAGGGTTGTAATAGTTTATTTGAAAATGCACTAATATATATACTTGAAAAAGCATCTGTTGAAAAATATTCCTAGACGAATTAAATTGATTGAAAGTCGTTGGATATTAGTAAAAAGATCGTGAAAAGTCTTCTCCTAAACTACACGGGTCTCCAAAAAAGAAAACAATGTATTCTTTGTACTCATAAGTCCAGGGTTTTTTTAAGGTTTGGTTTGGGTGACCGCTAAGTAGTTTTAAGAGACCACAAGTGTTTCATTTAAATACCAAAAAGTTGGAAGTCCAAAATTTGGGAAACCGCTGGATAAATTTGACAAAACACCTTAAAAAAACACTGCTCATGACTAACAACTTATAAGGTATATAGAAACCAACAAAGAAATAGATACCAATTCTGCACCGAAATGGTAAACGTGTATCATGAAATCGTTATACGCTTGAAAACAAACCACAACAAAAGCGCAGGGTACAGGCATCAGGGTTGTGATGATTTTAGTCAATACCATATTTCTCGGATGGCACCTGGCTGCTGTTTTGGAAAGGCAAGATAATTTCGAATTACAATTGGGACGTTGCGTGCTAAAACGGGACTGTTCTAGTTATTAGTTATTCATCAAACCAAAACCGTAATAAATCGAAGCATTGAAAGATTTAGTACACTGTACACAGCTTCATGCATAGTTTATCACGCGAGGGTGGGCCTTAAAAAACTTGAAAAAACATTAAGGTTTATTTGAGGCACGTACACGAAAATAAAGGAAGTTCTATAATTGCATGTCAATGAAAGCAAACTTATAAAAATCTACTGCTTTATAGGATGTCTGTGACATGTTATATATGTAATATGTATGTTAACTAGCCTTCAATTAACCCAAGAATTATTCACCTTCTCAAGATCAAGGGTCACTTTCAAAAGCAGGATAGAGGTCAACAAATTTGTTTGAAGTTGCCACAATTAAAATAGATTTTTTAGTTTACAAATTTGTTAGTTCTATGTGCTGCAAAGTTGTGTTTAAATTAGTTAAGATTGTTTTCAATTGTTAATCTGCCTTGGTTTCATAAATGCTTCTTAAAAACTGGCCTTAAAATGGAGTGTTCAGAGTTCCTATTAAACTGTGTCTAAAACCTAGAGATATTTTCTGATACATTGACGATTTAATTTAAAAAAAATTATTTGCCAGGAACAAAGGGGCTCGGCAGTTACTGTAAGTAGCTAGATCAGGATATTATAATTAAACAAAACAATTGTAGAAGAAGCAGTAGGCAGATGTGACTATTGCAAGACTCATAGAGTATTTGGTTGAAAATGTAAAACAGGATGCAATAAACAAGGTGAACTTAAGATTAGTCAGCACACATTGCTCTACATTTCTGTCGGTTAGATATTTAAACTCAGTGCCAAGATTAGGTACCTCTAGTTGGTCATGGAATTCCTGAAGGTTGAGTCTATCTTCTCCGAGCATTTGGATTGAGTGATCTGACAGGCGTTGCCTCACTGTCACCAGAAGACTCTGCTTTATAGCTCTTGCTTTCAGGTAGTTTTCTGATCCAACCAGATCATCAGTTAGGTCGATCTGATGCCTATTGCAAATTAACAAAGTGTTTAATGAAAAGATTAATCATTAAACACCTGCTATTTTCCTTAGATATGCCAAGTATGTTTAATTGATACACAAGACGTAACTTATACAAGCTGTATTAACCCAAAATCAATAATTCAGTTATATATTAGGTTTACAATAATTGTCTAGGAATCTTTGGCGTATTGATTTGTCTAACCTGTGTAAGAAAATTGCTTTAGGATGCTATATTGCTTATGTAATACTGAACAGATATAATTATCTTAGTGTAATTGATTAATTTGGTTTGAATTATAAAAAAAGATGTCAGTTGGGGGAAGGGGGACTTCTATGTACCGCAAAACAATAAAACACTTTGCTTGCCTGATTTATTATAAACACTTCATGTTAACAGCATAAAATATCAGACAAATCAACTAAACCACTAAGAAACCAAAGTGTACATCCCAGATGACAATTTAATACTACTTACCAGCACTTGTGTTCAATCTCATTAGCAAAATGAGTCCGGAATTTAAGGTAGGTGGAAAAGTCAGCAAAATATCTCCTGAGAAGTGAATTTATAGCAGGAATGTTCTTTTTAATAATTTGTCCAATATTGTTCCATTGTCCAATGTAAGGCCCATCATCTAAAATCGAAAACAATATAACAATAGTAATTTACAAGCTATATATATATATATATATATATATATATATATATTGGTTGATCTAAAAGGAAAGTTAACAGTTCTCACACATGAGTATAAATGTTTTACTGACACATTCATGAGTGAACAAATACAGCTATGTCCAGGAGAGAAAATCACCTTTAAAAACAATTATTGAATATATAAATAAAAAGTTGCTCAGTTTGCTATTAAAGGGTAAAGTGAAAGTAACAATGTTTTCGCAATTTTTGAATGATGTTTTTTTTCTTTACCAAAAACGCATAATTAGTTTTTACTTTCTCATAACATGATTAGTAGACCCCAGTTGAGGGTTGTCATATTTAATATCTAGATTCAACCTTTTGACAAAAAAAAATATATATATTTATGCATAATGTAATTCAAGTATTCTACGGCATATTAAGGTTGCAAGACTGTTCAACACCTTAAACAAAAATGTTAACCTAACATCATACCAACATCGACGTTCATAGGAATCAATTGATCAACTTCAGGAATAAAAGATACAAGATCATCAAGGTTTAAATCCATTAAGTCAATGTCTCCAAAGTCCTGAAATTGCCAACATTCAAAAAAGTTATGTTAGAATTAATACAATATGACAATGTTACCGACATAATGACTGGAGGTTGCACTTAGATAACAATGAATATTAAAAGTAGGTAGCATTTTGTTCTAAATGAATCATTATTTGAAACGGTTCACAAAATGCTACCTACTACAGCATGGCTTAACTAACTTTATTCGTGGGGCATCAGATTTTTCACGCCATTAGCAACTTGTATTATATGGTGGGTCATTGTTGCAGAGTGCAAGCAGGTTTTAGTTGGGAGACATAAATATGACATCACAAGTTACATTACAAATGTCATAATTTAAGCAATCTTTACAAACGAAAAACAAGATGTAACAATGCATTAGTGATGAAACTAATTTGCGTGCCCAAAAATATTTTTCTCAATTATCACTGGCCCTTAAAAATAAGATGACATCTCAATAAAAGGCCTGATGTCGGATTATGCTACAATAGTAAGAATATGGGCTTTATATTCATTTATATAATACTAATGCAAACGTTTGAAATTCTTCACAGCTGATTTTGGTAAAAACAGACTTTCATGATTATGATTCATGTAACATAAATGTAATGCTCAGCTGAATGTAATTCGCTACATATTCAAACAAAAAAATGCGATGACATCACAATCAACAAAAAAATAGGCACCTACCATGATAAGAAATCAAACACAACCTGTTATTATATATTTGACATGCTAATTTGATGCAATACACTTCCACAATAGATAGTAAGACAAAGGGACAACTTTACATAAAATATAATTGATAAAACCAATTCATATCTTACAGGCATTGTGACTCCATTTTGATCATCTCTGAATTCAGGGCTCGACATATCGGTTATATCTACGTCATCGTGATTCATCTTGGCAAAATAAGCTCAAAAATATTTTACAGCTTTCCTAGAGATTACAGACAATTCAAATCGAACAGATTAGAAAAAGAAAAAAATGCTTCTAAGGTAGAATTTACTAACAGAATTGAAAAAAATATGGAAAGCATAATGTTGGAAGTAAAGATTTTGCAAACCAAAGATTAAAAAGAGTAAGTTGGTAAGAGATACTACCCAGACAAAGTTTGGATAGTTTGGGTGTGCAAACTTTATTACAGCCGCATAATTTAAGCTGCATAAACATCTTCACTGCATAACATCTGAAGTTTCCAATCTGGGCGCTAACTGAGAGCAATTTTGGTATGGAAGATTGGCCTTAGCTTTGTTATGTCCGCTGTTTTGCTTTAGCACTATTTGTACTTGTTTCGGACAAGGGGTGGGTGGGCGACTGAGGAAAGTATAGCGTGCACCCATGAGTGTTTTCAGCCTTTTAATAGTACACCATGCAAAAAATCTGAACTGCACCCGAAATATATGTAAAACGCTTGTGCAGCATACGTTTACAGTGCAATGCATGCAATACAGAGTACATCGGAAAAACCTTTGTTGCAACCGTCACCCAGATTTTTTCAGCCAAGCACCCACAAGATCTTGTCGAAATCTGCCATATTTTCCAGACTGGGAAAGGTTTCAATTTATAGGTTAGGGTTTAAATTACTAAATTTAGGTGATATTCAGATTAGGGTTCCTTTTTTCCTAGATTTATTCACTCCCGGTAAATGGGATTGAAAAGTAAATACTTCCCGGAACCCGACGAAAAATTTTTACGTCAATAATTACTTTATATTAGCTCGGAACATTTTATTTAGCTGATTTTTGGTTCTGTAGTATTGCTCTTGCAATCTTACAAGACCTTCTCGTATTAAAGGCTGCACCCTTATTTATTTTTATTTAGAAAACAAGCGCATGCGGGGAGAATTTTTCTTGGTAAAATTAATTAAATTAAGTTTTTCCGCTGGTAAGCGCAATGAAAGCAACTCAGTCAACAACTTCAATAGTTTTGGTAATAATGTTTTTCTATATATAAGTCAAAAACAACAAGTTTTATAAAGTTTTGCTACGTTAACTGGGATTATAAAAAACATTCCTGAGATTCAGAAAAGCTATTTCGCGGGAAATCCCGGGAATTTCCTGTCTAAACATTCACGGAGAGGAACAAAACGCTTGTGCGGCATACGTTTACAGTGCAATGTGTGCAACAGAGTGCATTAAGCAATTGTCAAGTCCACCGAGGGGCACTATTTTGGGCGCTCTTTCACTATTGTACGTAAAAATTAATAAAAAAAAAAAATTTCGTCAAATGCCGCATACCACAACACATATTGTTCGGGTTAGGGTGCGGGTTAGAGTTTGGTTGAGGGTGGGTCAAGTTATTATTAATAATAAACATAATATTACTTGACCCACCCTCACCCAAACGCTAACCCGCACCCTAACTCAAACAATATGCGTTGTGGTATGCAGTATTATTATTATTTTTTTTTTGCATAACTTTTCACGTACAATAGTGAAAGAGCGCCCTATTTTGACCTTTGTTGCAGCTTGGTCACGGATTTTTTCAGACATGCACCCGCGAAGTTTCCAAAGATCTGTCATACTTTCCAGACTGGGCCATGTGAATGTGATGTGACCATCATGGACGCTGGTCTAGAATCCTAGGTACAACAGCACACATTATTCCGGGTTAGGGTTAGCGTTTGGGTTAGGGTGGGTTAAGTATTATTATTAAATAATGAATGTATTAATACTTGACCCACCCACACCCAAACGTTAACTCGCACCCTAGTCCAAATATTGTGCGTTGATTTAATGATGGTGGTAGGATTCTAGACCAGCGCCACAAACATACATTCAAAGTTAAATAAAAAACAGAAATATTGCATAATTGCAGCAAAACAACTAAACGTCAAAAACGTCACAACAAAAATAAATCACTACAGGGCGGATAGCTGGCTTTTACGTCATCTTGTGTAGTACGTTTTAAGGATTAATCATCCGTAACATAACAATCGATATGTTATTGAAAAACCCAAAACACGTAAATAAGATCATATATTAATGTGTTTATATGCAACCTCTTTGAAAATCAGGGAGTCAAACCGTTTAACTTTTTTGGTTCAGGTTCGGTTCGGGTTTAAGGAATTATTCGGAATACAGTTTAGTTCCGGTTTCGGTTCGGAACCAATCAAATTCCCGGTTTAGCTCCGACCATTGTTATTTTAAAACCTGTTCATAAAGCTCCGGTTCGGACATAACAGCAGTTGCGTTAAATCTAAAAACGTTGTTCAAAAAATGTAAAAGATAATTAATGATTAAATTGTAACTCGCATTACATCTAATTTTCGTGACGTATTAAAAAGCAAGTAGGCTAGCTCATTTTATTAAAATACCTGAAAAATTAAAGGAAACGTTTTCTTTAATCAATACCTATACAATATAAGCCTTGATTTAATGGCGCATATTTGAGACAAATTTTGTGTTACAGATGGTGGGTTTTGGGCAGTGGCGTAGCCAGCCGAAAATTTTTTGGGGGGGCCAAAAAGTTGGAATTTTTTGTTTAACTTTTACCATTGTATTAACTGCCGTAACGAACACAAATAACAATGCTAGCAAACCGTTTCGAGCAGCAACTGAATGAGTGTTAAATGCAATACTCAAAACACAGTCAAAGAGCAAAAACTGTCTAAGAGTAGTAAAACTACATTATTATATAGAAAACGTTTATTAACTACATCGTTTTTAAAGTAACAATGCATGGCAATTAAAGGTGTGGCATACCTGTGATCAACTGTTGTGACTGTTGTGGTACTGCTCATGAATGCTAAAAACAAATTATTAAGAGTAAAATATTTATAAAATTTGTTTGGGGGGACCATGGCCCCTCAGACCCCATTCTTGTTTAAAAACCACGACAGTGACGTCATTTACAAATAAAACATAGCCTTCTACAATGAAACATAACGCATTTCTTTCAGAATTATTTTCAGAATTTTTGAAGGATTTCAGGCCAAAAAAAAACTGGCAGGAATCTTTGGCGGCTTCAAATTATTCAAATTATTTCAAATTCCTTATTCCATTTACTGGAACAACGTTTTATATCCTTAGCAATGATGCGTTCCAAATGTTATTTAACTTTCTCTTAACTGTGTATGGTAAGTTCAAATAAACATTTTGGCCTATAGGCTACACACAATTCAAAATAATATGCCTACATTTGAACGTTCTAATAGACACGCGCACATCTGGAAAAAAATGCGCACATTTGTCAAAAAAAACTATGTCCCCAGTTAGGCCTACTAATTCGGGTCCGTTAGTTCCTCATCGTTTTGCCAACCTTGTTTTACAGAAATTAACAAAATTATTTTAGCTGTCACCTTCCCTGCAGGAACTTGTTAAAGCCAATTGATTAAAAGTTACTATAAGCCTACTCGTAAAGTCGTTCGGTAAAAAAATATTCAAAGTTGTCACTAAAAATCTGTGGTTGTTCGCTTCGTGCACGCGGGTCAGTGGTTCGCAATCTTTGGATTAGTCTAGTGCTGTGATCCAAACGTTTTTTGTATTAGCGCCCCCTTTGGTCCTTTGGCTCTACAGATTTTTAAACGCACCCTACAAAAAGCAGCCCCAGGGATGGATCTAAAATGCTTGATTGGGAGGCGGCATGATAACCTTAAAATATGACGTTGGAAAACCACATTATAAATCAAGTCTTTGATTTACGTGCTTTTTAAGTGGCTTTATTTACACTTTGACATGATGAGGCACGGTTGCGTGAAAGCTTGTCGAGAATTTAATAAAATTTGTCCTTATACAGTGACACCTAATTTCTTAATTTAGAATTAGACAAATACGGCCATTTACAGAGATTAAAAATCAAGTAAATTAAATCGAGGTCAAGTAAATTCAGCAAATTTATGTCGATAGTTTAACAATTCTGGCCCGCAGAAAAAAATGACAGCAATTTAGTTTAAATAGGCAAACATTTTAACTTTATAAAGCGAAACATGATAAAACACATTTAAAAATTATAGCCAACCGAAACAATGCTTGCATAAAGGTAATCGAGATTAGCACGACGAAAAAGTAAATGCAGATTTAGTCTATTGGCCTAAATTTAGTGTTGAAGATAAGCATGGGTTATGAGGTTAAATATATTAACCAAAACAAGGTAAATAATATTAGAGGCAAATAAGGACTAAACTATAGCAATTGAAGTATACCTTTGTCGTATAATTAAACGCTATAATTTGTTTTTTCGTTATTTGAACTAAAGTTGTAAAAATGGAAAATTAATAACAAGAACAAGTTTATTAAAGATCTTGAGGCATCTTCATATAATAGTTGGCTTTTAAATCATAACATTATTAAAACCAGCTGCAATTGCTTAAATGCAAGCAGCAAATCTAAGCATTTCATTGACTATAGGCTACTAAATTTGCCCTTTTTAATGCAATTTCAAAATAAAAATAGGTGAAACAGCATTAGGAAAACCATGTCTCGCAAGCCACGCTGCTTTTTATGTGTAGTGGTCACTGCTCAGTACAACTTGCCTAAGTCGAAGTCAATTGGTTATGTGTGGCTCTTGATTACATCAAAAGGGACACAACGCACTTTGTTTCTTTCTAGTTGGTAACCTCGACTCCAGCATTATTTACACAAGCATAATTCATGAGTTATTTATAAACGCCCCCTTTTATATCGGCGTTATACCCCCAACGTTAGGAACCACTGGTCTATTCAGTGAGTCAATGTAGCTAAATATTTTAAAATAGTGCGAATTGAACATGTCGGGAAAGCACAAGGCGATTTATTGTTCTGCTGTAAGCTCTTGGGATCATATGCTTTTTTTAAGTTCGTCAAAAATGTCATATAATAATTAATCGTACCGTATAGAGCAGGGGTCCGCAAATACTTTTTGGCGCGACCCAAAATTAGTAGCCCCGAGGTCTCGCGACCCAAATACTTCGAAAACACAGTAACTTATTGTGTTTCTATTTATTAATAGAAATCTTTGTTATGCGTTTTGCTTATTTTAAAAGAAAAAGGGTTCTGCAACACAACTGAAAAGCAGCCTTGAGTTTTACTAGGTACTTGTGATGTCTCATTCGGATGACAAAAAATGGTTTAGAAAGCAATATGTGGTCTTGGGGTTGCAGCCCCACCAATTTCCCGCCATAACCCCTTCAACCCCTGTTCACTTCTTAGCTTACTGCAATAATTACTGGCAAGTTGTGTAATGATTTTTTGGCTCGAAAATGCCCGACGTATCGCAATTGTTTTAGGAAAACACAACAGTATAAGGCGCAGATTCAAGGATTTTTCAGGGGGCAATTCAAATTTTATAACAGAGGTCGGCAAACTTCACCTCGTCGCGGCCCAAACCAAACTCAGCAGGCTCTCGGCGGGCCGTACCTATTAAAATTTCAAATATTGTTATAAAAACGTGTGGCTTTTAAGCATTTTAGTACAATAACTCTTAATCAGGGACGGACCTAAATGTTTGATCCAGTGAAAATTAGTCTAGTGATACTACAACAGGAAGCAACGCGCGCAGAGCGAAAAAACAAATGTTTTGCGTTTGTTTGGTTTAAATTTAAAAACCTTTTAATTTGCAAGAAGACGTGACGTATTTGGCTCACACAAAATAAAATGTGAAAATATTTCTTATACTCTTTTTGTTAATGTTTGTTATAAAACAATACTTTAGCGAATTAATTTGGGGAAAATTGCGTTTTAGAGAGTTTCATGCTACGAAAAATTTCCTACTTATAGTTGACCTGCGCAGTGGCACGTCTCCTTTAGTCTGAGGATTTCATCAAAACGCAAATATAGTTCAGTCACATCAGATACACAAAATTTTGTCTATGATTTACAGTTAAAAATATGGGGAATGGCCTTGTGTACAGTTTGTAAAAAGGTTGCGGGCCGGATGATTGTGGCCGACCTCTGTTTTAAGACTTGATGTAACAAAATTAAACCAAACCGCGACATCTTGACACAAGGACGTTAAACACCCTTCTTTATCCAGCGTAACTAAATGCGCCAAGCGCAACCAGATTGTCTCCATGCGGTTTTAGTTAGCAAAATTTTTATTGAAAAAGATTGGACGCTATCGTTGAAAAAAGTTCGTAAAAAACTACAGAACCTGGTTAAGCAGTTTAAGTTGGCAAAAATTTCAACATTAATAGAGACAATAATGCCTATTACATATGGCGTTAGGCAAAAAAAATATTTATCTGATTAAGTTTACATATTTTAATTTAAAGAGAACAACGTGCTTACGACGCTTTGGTTACAGAAAACGGGGTAAAAATATGGATTTGCCTTTGGGCCAATCCACTCGGAGTCGCGCGGCGGAGTTTAAAAGTCAGTGTTGTAATGAATTAAGTCAATGACATGACTTAAGTGCACTTAAGTCACTGTTTTCAAATGACTTGACTTGACTTACGACATTTGGGAAAAATGACTTGACTTGACTTAAGTCTTTCGGACAAATGACTTGACTTGACTTAAGTCGTTTGGACAAATGACTTCGGTTAAAATGAAGCTTATCCAAATTTTGGCACATAAAACAAATTGCTTGCTATATGTTGCGTTTTTTCTTATTTTTTATTTCAGTTATTTCTCATAATCATACAAATTAAAAAATTTTTATAGTTTAAAATTTTATTTTTTAACAAGGACATGACTTGAAGTTGACTTGCTCTAATTATGACTTGACTGGGACTTGGCTTGCGCAACTGATGACTTGGACTGGGACTTTACTTGTTATTTATTCAAAAACACTTGACTTGGACTTAAGTTATTTTACAAATGACTTGACTGGGACTTAAGTCAATTTAAAATGACTTGTTTACAACACTGTTAAAAGTGTTCACGTTGCTTGATCCCCGCCCGGCGCTTAACGTCGTTTAAAAATGGCGTGAGAAAGGCCTATATTTTAACTGATTTCCATTTTACAATGTATTTTTAATAATCCTGAAAATTACGCTACACTTTGGTTACAGAAAACGGGCTACTTTCGAAACTCAGACTGATAACAATTGCGTCCCATCTCTTACAAGTGATGCTTGAATTGCTTCTTAGTCACATTAACTCAGTGTTTCTCAAACTAGGGTCCACGAGACAATTTTCTGGGACCGCGAAGAACCCAACAAAAAATCAACACGACGCTCCTGAAGAAGAAAGCTTTTTGTGCAATAACATTTTCAGGCAACTTAGTTTTCCAAACCGAACTGATTATTTGTTCTTTCACGTTATTGTACGCTTTGAGTTGAATTGTCCATTATGACGTCATAGTGTTGCATTGTGCAGTTTACGAGAATCACGTTTTTTCAGCTTGCTGCGCTGCCACTGTGGGCTGTACGTTCACGGTTTTAAAACTGTTCGTGATTGTTTCACTCAAATAAATGATTCGTTATAGAGGTTAACATAGCCGAGCTGATAGCAAAGAGGCAAGTGCACCAATCCCATTGATACCATAAAAAACAAATGTTATTTTGTGTATATTTTTAGGGGATCGTGAGCAATTTAAAAAGTTGCTGAGGGACCGTTGCGCAATATATTTTTAAAAAAGTTTGAGAACCTCTGCATTAACTGAAGATGATACAAGCTCGTATCGAAACGTCTCAATCAATATGATGTCGATCTACTAGACCTTTTTGGCTTTGCAATTTATTATCAAGCTAAATTGGAATTGAAATGTTGAAAAATCGTTATAGTCAGGATAGTTAGCATCTGCGTTATACGGTTTAGCACAAAGATATTAGAGAGGCCGAATGCAAGTATAGATAACAAGTAATTTTTTAAATACTTAATCCTTTGTATTTTTTTTATTTATGAGAAAATGCACAACAGTCGGTCTTATACTTCAGCATCTTTATTTCACTCACTCCATTTGCTAAGTCTAAAATTATATTTTCCTAAAATCACTCTTTGCAAGGCGATTGCGCAATAATGCCATATGGAGTGGTACAGATAGCGCCACTAGTATTGTTGAGATTGAAAATGCGCGCAAGGTTTCTTCCAAAATTTAAGCCAGGGGTTGTTAAAATTTTTAAACATGGATATCAAAAATAGTGGACTATCAGGGTCGGGAAGAAATATTTTAGTAATAACGATATAAAACAAAAAAGTGAACTTAAGGAAACCTATAGTTTCCAGGCAAACTATTGCACGTCTACACATACATAAAACTGTTTTTTTATTTATCAAACACGGGCAAGCCGAGCATACGCAGTGGATAAATTTTACTTTCAAGTTTATTTTAAGTATGGGACAAATTGCTATATTCACTATTTTCAAAAAAAGTAAACCGTGAGCCTCATATAGACTAACAGAATCGGTCTTTATTTATTTAGGCCTAAGCACTATGTAAATCCTGGCAAGTAAACAGCCAGAACATAAAAAGCAAGATGTATTCTAAAAAAACTGAGAAATTAGAACCACAAAAGCTGCGCTTTATGAAGACATTACGCAATTATAAAACCTCGTAAAAACTAACAATAAACTATTTAAAAACAGCACAAGATTTGCAAATCAGCGAAACAACAGCAAGAACAATAAAAATAATTTAACTAGCCGGAACATAAGTGTTGGATACCGATTTTAAAACTCTGTAATCACAATTTTATTGTGGATAATGCCATGGGATAGAATTTTCTTTTATCAAAATACTTTAAAAATTACGTGGTTCAAAAAAGAAGTATGTTAATCTCTTCGTAAGGACGTTCCTGTGATAGATGAAGCTTTTCTTCCTTTGCCAGTTCTAATAAACATCATAAAATTAATATATAATTAACCATTTCGGCATAGCCCATAAAACAAAGTTTCTGACCTGAACATTGACATAATTTCCTTAACAAAATGATCACAACTAGGGCCATTTTTATTTTAACCTAAAAAAAAAATTTTTAACTTTATTATTATCAAATTTTAACTTTATTTTAACCTAACAAAATTGCTTGTTTGTAGAGGCCACAGTTCTTCCTTGAATTGATACCAGTTACCCAACATAATATTACGTCGATTTCAGACCCAAGCGTAATATTATGTCGAAAAATCAAGGGGTTTTATGGATTATGAAAAGTGCGTCGTGTTTTTTGGCGATAGATTTAGGTAGCTTGTGTTATTTTGCCCTTGTTGAAAGGGCACTTTGCTTCAATTTTCTCCACATGGTAAATTCTAATAAACAGCAAATTAAACAGGGATGAAGTAGTGTAACCCCCTTCACGCGGCTATAAAGAAATCACTACAGAAAAGTGTTTCAACTTATTTATTGTAATACAGCATCATGGTACACCGAAAAGCCATCGCAGACTCATCATCATCAGTCCGTATCAATCAATGAAAGACACACACAAACATATGTGTTTAATAACATCTATGCTTGCTCTGCTTGCATCATAGATCGACAGATTCGGCGAGTCTGCGATGGCTTTTCGGTGTACTATTGATACGGAAGCCGTAATCGTTGGTCATAAAGCAACTTCCGAGGGGCTAGATCACAGATGTTATTAAACACATATGTTTGTGTGTGTCTTTCATACAGCATCATGTAATTTTTAACATTTTCAGGCTCGAAATTTCTGTCTTTTCTCAATAGATTTTACAGCATAGAATATGAGCGTTCAACTATAGCTGATGTTGGCTGAGCTTTTTGCAGTAACGCATAAGTGGCTGGTGGAATGCTCGAGTTTGAACAGCACATTATTGTTTCCAAATCTGAATTGGCTAACCGTTGCTCGATGTAATCTCGAATTGAGCAGGGATCCTCGTGAAACTGCATGTTTTTTTTACCTTGAATGCTTCTTCCATGCTGCAGTCACTAGCTTCCAAGAGTTCGACGTTGTTTGTAAGCGACTGATAGTTTGAAAGAAGGACAAGGTCTGATGCCAGCTGAAATTCGTTTATAGCCTCCATTGCCCTGGTGACCAAAATAAAACCGCTTGCCCAGTTGTTTACAATGGCACGAACAGCAGGAAGGTGCTCACTGTAGTAAAAAGCAGCTCTAAGCCAGGTTGCCCATCTCGTAACCACAGGTAACGGAGGCGGCGGTAAGCCGGCATCACGAAAATCTTTGGACCGGTCTTTGTTTTTAACTGTTGCCGCTTTTACTGTTGCTACGACTGCGTCGTAAGAAAATTTCAGAGTTGACGTCGCAACACAAATAGACTTCAGAAATCTGCTGATTTCAGGCCGAAAAATGTAAAAATTAAATAAAGTCTAAACACATTAAGTACAAAACCGTTTTATTTTAAATTAAAATATTTTTTTAAATTGAATACTTTCAAATATACACTAATATTTCAATTAGGCCGCCATGGACCCCCTAAAACTAGTTCACGAAACCCCAAGTGGCCCATGGACATGGACCCCAGTTTAAAAGCCTTCGTTTAGACATTTGGGCTTGACTTTGATTTTGCTACGACTGCGTCTATGTTTTTGAAGTACGCACGCACTCGCATTGCGCAGTTGTGCAGTAAGTGTGCTAAGCAAGTAACGTGAAGTAGATAGGGATAAAATTCTTTGAGTGTCCTGCCGGCAAGAATCATGTATCTCGCAGCATCCGTCAAAAGCAAAGCAAAATGTTCACGCTTAGTACCGAGTTGTCGTAAGACATCGTCCACAGTGTGAATAATGCTTCTGCTGTTATTGCTACCATCACGAGCAAGACAATCAATCAGGAAGGTTTAAGTAGGAGTTTTTAGACTTCCTACAAGCACGTTGATGTACTTTTGCCCAGCCACATCCGCCTCATCTACGATCATGAAAATTTTTTTATCATATACTAAATCACGGATTTCATTTTCTTTTTGCCTTGCTAGCGTGGCAACGCTAGCTCGAGCAGCAGTCTCAGAAGGCAAATTCTTTCTTACAGTGGTAAACAAGGATTTTAAAGCTGGATGATTAAGCTTATGTAGAGGAATGTCAGCGGATAAAAATGCAGAAACTACCATGTCAGTAAATTTTTTCGTTGGGGCTTGTTCAATAAAAGTTTGCCTTGATTGCGATGCTTGTTTTTGCTCCAATCCAGCTTGATGGCGTTTACTATTCCTGTGGCTTTCAACAAAATTATTTTTATCGAACTTCACTAAGACCTCGCAAAAATTGCACCTTAAATCACCTCCGGGAGTTGTATTAAATTCATCAGGAAAATCTCTACAGATCTGTCTAACTTTTGCTGAAGACGATTTAGCTTGCTTAGGCATTTTTGTATTACACAATGTTAGTAGGCTATTTCTAAAATCCAAACTGTTAATCTTCGAAAAGACCACGTTTATGAAGAGGAATTGTTTTATAAGAATTATTTAAATACACAACAATGAATAAACAATGGACAATTTTATAAAAGTTACTGCTGATCCTAGTGGGCATTGTGACATATTCCTGCTTTTATGGGTTAATATGGTTTAATTGTGTCGCAGTTCCCGATTTACAATGCTTCCACGACGATTTTTAGAAAAAATTACTCCCAAGAAACACAATTTTAACTTTATTTTAACCTATAAACTTCTTAGAAACAGTCCCCTAGGTGCTGAAAACAACTTTATTCTTTGTTTCGTAGACAGACGAGTTCCTTACAAAATTTTAACTTTATTGACTTTTGCGAATCATAACATTATGGCAGCACAACAGATTCTAGTATGCAAAGCCGAAAACCAACCTAGAATGTTGTAGAAGGTCCGAGCGGCCTCACGCTTGGACTTCTTGTTGGGTGGGGCCAGGGTCGAAAAAGTTAATGGGCCACGAATTTCGGCCAGAAATCCTTCGATGGTGCTGCAAAGAAAAAAACAATATGTTAAGATGTTTTATAGCGTAAAAATGGAATAACAAGGTATTGTTTTGATTCTATGAAAGTATTTTCGCTATCTCAATGTTATTCTGCTGACAATTTAAAGGAACCATGAGAAATTTTCAGTAAATAATTCTTAATAAGTGATCGACTTAAACAATGTGCATAGAGTGTCTGTTTAGATCAGTGGTTATTAAACTTTTTACTGCGGAACCCTGATTTTCGCGTGAACCACGGTAGGCAAGAAAATTTCAGAGTTGACGTCGCAATACAAATAGACTTCAGAAATCTGCTGATTTCAGGCCGAAAAATGTAAAAATTAAATAAAGTCTAAATACATTAAGTACAAAACCGTTTTATTTTAAATTAAAATATATTTTTAAATTGAATACTTTCAAATATACACTAATATTTCAATTAGGCCGCCATGGACCCCCTAAAACTAGTTCACGAAACCCCAAGTGGCCCATAAGGGACATGGACCCCAGTTTAAAAGCCTTCGTTTAGACATTTGGGCTTGACTTTGATTTTAGATGTCATTTAGGTCACGAAATTGTAACAGTATTCCTCTTTTAACAGAGATCTTCAATGCTACTTTCTTGCTGTCTGCTTTTTAACGGTACAATGTACACCGGATCACTATTTTATAAAGATCTAACTTCATTTGTTTGTGTGCAGCATGTGTTATTATATCTTTTATTCAAGGAGGGAAGTTAAACCTTTTACTTTATGTCAATACCAATTTGTTGTATGTCTACTCGAAATCCAACTTTTCAAATAATAGAGAAAGGAAATATAGTTGAAAATGACAAAAATCATATTATGTAGGAAAAACATACTATATATTATTTGGTTTTGGGATAGCGCCGATATCAACCGGGATGGGTATAGTTTGTAACGACTTGCTATAGGCATTTATTTGTATTGTAGGACATTCAATTCACATTTAGCAAAAGTTAAATAAAGTTTTAAAGATTTCAATTGAATGACGCTATTTACAATAAAATAAGCTACAAGTTTATTGCTCGGCCGTATGCCCTGAACCTTTTAGCTCACAGTTAACGAGAACACTTTTGAAGTGCCTTATATTAGACCTAAGTATAAACACTAAACAGTGCAATATTAAGACTTGGTAACTTACTCCAGCAAATGATGCCTCCAAGCAACTCTCGAGACGTTCAAAGATGGGGGCTCATCGGGTTGGAACGTCAAGTCTTCCACTCTCGCCTGATCGATTATTGACGTTTGGACCAATTCAGAACTGCAAAATGTTTTTTGTTTTTTGATAACTCGCTTTGCCGGTAACATTACTACCGACAACTTTTTCGTACTACAACGACAAAATATTTTACGAGACACCTGCAGGTGGTAAGTATTTCTTGGGGCCAAAATATAATTTTTTGCAATATATTTTTTAGAATTAATATAGGGTAAAAACGGACTACTTAGTAGTGGCTTGAGGCCTATTAAAGAAAGTTGCCAGGCACTCACCTAGGTTCGTCCAACGTTCGAGACATGCCAAGGTCGTGAAATGTGGCTGAAAAACATTTTGCGAGAAAAGTTGTTACATTTTCTATAAAGCCTAACTGGCTGTTGTACTCTAATTTTCATTTTCCTCGTAACTAGGCCATTGCTTGGTAGTGCTTTTAACTTTACTGAAAAAATTGTCATCGTGTCTTGGCAATTCCCCAGAAAAGGTAGGAACACCAGAAACAGCACAAAATATTGGCGAAAAAAGGCATAATAATAAAAAATAGCTCCTCTGGTAATTGTAATTGCTAACCAACGTTTCGGCAACATATTCAAATCGCCGTCTTCAGGGTAAATGAACTGAACGCTCATAGTAGAACAATTTGCGGAAAAATACAAAGGAAAAAAAATTACAACTAGCTGAGCTTTTATTATTATTATTATTATTATTATGCCTGGTAGCAACAGTATATATATAACAAACATATTGATCGCGAACAACGAAATGTCGACCTTTGTAAAAACGACAGATGACAAATGTTAAATCGACCGATTTGCGATTTTCCCGCCATAGTTACTAACAAAAGATTGCAAAACTTAGCGGACCGCGTGTGACCAGTATGACTTAGTGTTAGTAGGTCGTGCCCATACCGTCCGCTTCAGGAATTCCTTCCATAAGACTAGCCATTCCGCGACCCAGCTCCGAAGTGTTTCTTGCGTGGACGCTGCTTTCGCCGCTCATGTTCGCGAAATCGCGCTGCGGTAACCAATCGAAAACAGTTAAGGGAATGGCCGGAAAATGCATTATAAACACTTCCTTGTTATAAGTGGAAAACTGGGGATTACCAAGAGACAACTTGTCGCGTAATCTAGGGATGTCCGATGCTTTGTATTTAGCGATACCGAGCCAGATGTAATTTTGAGGTTGATATCGGGCGCCGATAATATGGGAAAACCCTAGCGTTATCAATAGGGGTAGACGCAGTTATACAGGAAACTTCATGCGACTACTAGCGGGAAACTTTTTTAAATTTTTTTTTAATTTCACACGCCAGCATTGACTCACGTTTTACAAGAACTAAAAAGTAGAATCGAGGGTCCTTACATTCGAATCCAAATCAGATTAAGAGTCGAATTCTGCCATTTATATTGGGTAATCGGAATCGATATAAGTTGTACGCGAGTTGGATAAAGGCCTCGAAACATTTATAGTGCTTGCGTAAAATGTAACCTTGTAGTGCGGCGTCAGCGTTTCTTCGGAGAAAAATTACTTGCCGATAACATTTGCCTAATCATTAAGTGTTAAACAATGTTATTGTGCCACCGGCTAACGCGAAATGCCAGTTGCGGAGTTCGCAATTTCCTTGCATGCGTTAAGTATGTCAACCCCCTAAACGGTTGAGGGGTCGGTTGCAGTAGGAAAACGTCGACCAATAAAAATTACTATAAGTTCATTTTATAGTTAGGCCTATACACTGATAGTTAGATACCCCGTCATGCGAAAAAAAAACAACCAAAAAAGATGCATCTTAGCGTATTATGATTAATCCCTCCTAATGAAAGTTAAATAATAATTAATGAAAAATATATTAAGATTTGATAATCTGGATTCGTTATTCTGTATTTGAACCTACTATTCTAGGACTAGAATACCCTGGGATTCTACTTTGAACATCTCTAATAACAACTAAAGAAAGTTTCATCAGTTAATCGTTAAAAGTCCCCCCTTACTGATATATGCTACTCGTAGAGGCATACAAACTTTGTACCGCGATTCCATGGCAGACCCTGATAAGCAAACCTTTTTGCGAATATTAGCCGATTATAATCCCTGATATCACGTAAAAAGTGGCTGATCGAACAGTGTTGAAAACACTAGAAAGCAGTTACGAAACACTAGAAGTACATTAAGTCTATGACTTGCATAACATCAATCGAGTTGAACCCATGATTTTTTGTTAACTAAACTATGATATTTCCATAAATATCTTAAACATGTTAATATTTCCATAAATATATTAAACATGTATCAGAACATGTTAATTCTAATTCAGTAAATCAATTTGTCGTTAAAGAGTGCCACCTGATTTTTACATTCCCTGAACATATACAATGATGTAAAGTATTATAGTAGTAAATAAAGTTTTATTGCAATGACATGACTTGCCTTGTTGTTAGAGTATACAATTGCAATGGAAATTGACTACGGCAACTAAAAACTACGGGATTTGACCTGCTATTTGTGCAAGCAATTGTTTTGGACTTAATTTAGTCTCAAAAACAACTTATGTTTTTAGGTAGTAAATCCAACTAAGCTACATAGAGAACAATCTTGTCCCGGGAACATTACCGTTCTGTCTCCAGGACCGTCAGGCATCGCCTCGTACTCGTCTTCTGGCCGCCTTAAACCTTAATCAATAAAAATGCTGTGACAAGTTTCACAATACGCATCATACAAGTTTACTAAAAAGTCAATAGTGCATCATACAGGACCAAGATTTTGTTTTGTAATTAACGTTAAGGTAAAAAATGCATCAATAAAGCGCCAATAGCAGCGTTTTCAGGACTTTGCTAGTTAAGAAGTAACATTTTGAATAGCACCACCAACGGCAATCCTTGGGTACCTCATGAATAACGCTAATCAAATACAGACGAACATCGTTAAAATACAAAAGTAAATCTTAACTACCGAATTCGCGATGTGCCGAAAACGGCTTAGATTGGTTTTGTGGCAAAGCATTGTCTTTTTCGAGCAACTCCACCATTTCACTGAAGTGGTCAGATATCGGACCCTCCGACTGCCCTCGTCGCATTTCTTGTTGCTAAATCAATGGAAGCGATTTTTAGCCTCATAAATTAGCGTTTCCAAAAGGTTCATTATTTAAATAAAATTGCATAGAAGAGTGTTTTTATATGTGTTTTGATACATAGAATTAATACTCTGTTTTCTGTCTTATGAATTAATTAAATAATGATTACGTTGTTTCAAGTATGACAATGTCCTAAAAAAAATTTTTTAGTGATTTTTATCCCTTTTACACTTCAACAAGGTTATTTGCAAACAATAAACACATACTTCAAAAGGGTTAAAGCGCCCCATGTTTCCTTGTCTGTATGCCCAACATCTGGTTTGGAACAGCTTTTTCGAGCTTTGCAATGAACTAGGCTGGGTAAGAAAACCCTAGAAATATTAACTTATTTCAATTAACGTTTCCAGGACAGTGATGCACGAAGGCCAACTACAAACATTTTTTTAGGAAGTGTAGAAAAGCAGTAAAGTAATGAGTAATGACATACAGTAGTATCCCCCTTTCTGTTTTAAACGTTTCAAAAACACAAGAAAAATATCATTTTAAATCACTTTGTTTTGAAAGGGGTCGTAGGATTTAATACGAAAGTTATATAACGCAAGCGAACAGGTTATCATCACTTATTATTTCTGCCAAGCACAGCCAGTTATATCCATAAACAATAGCTTTTAGCACATACATAAAGAAATAAGTAAAAGAGCAACAAAACAAGGATAACAAAGCATATATATCTTTTTGTTAACAAAAATTAAAACGATTTGTTTTGCTGTTTCATGATGGAAAAGTGACGCACAATTAAACTTTAATCTAAAGAAATATATATTAAACATAAATATAAAAAATATTTTTTTAACCTTTTCACCATAGTTGTTTATGTTGTTTAGTGGCTTTTTCATCTGTTCCCTCATGTTTTCTGTTGACAGTTCGATTGTTTCATCAACTAGACTTTGAGCAATCCTTGCCCTCGTTCGTATGTTCGGAACAACAGGATCCAAAACCAACTCCGATGATTCCTGATAATTAAAATTAGGGTAATTACATAAAGGTGTGGCATAAACTTCTATCATTCTAATTTGCGTAGGTTTCAACAAATATACCAACAACCTACTGATGAAAGTCCAACCTCGGTTGGAATGATATTGGATAAATTGGGCTCTGCAGGAAGATTAAGCATTCCAGGTTGAGTTGACAACGTGACTTCTTGAGGTGCTTCAACTGCAATTTCCTGGTCTCCAGGTGCTGAAAAGTTCACAGTTTTTGCATGGTTAGGTGTTTATCTCGATGGTTCTTATTTGTTAATGCCTACTCAGTCTCAGATTTACGAACAAGCAAAACGTAAAACAACAAACAACATGTAAAAATGTGCAGGTCTGCAGTAATATAGAAACAATACCTTTCCAAACAAATAGTATAGAAAAAATATGGGGTTTCCAAAAATTTAAGATAAACACTATATATAACTGCATTCAACTTTTATAATTAAATAATAAAAAATAATATAAAAAAAACATTGAAATGCTTCTCAGTCACATTAACTGAAGATGATACAAGCTCGTATCAAAACATCTTAAGCAAGATGCTGTCGATTTACTCGACCTATTTGGCTTTACAATTTATTATCAAGCTACATTACAGATCCGTGCATAGTGTACCCAAATAAAAAAAAAAAATAAAAAAAATGTGCATTCCATTAGAAACAATTTCTTTAGCTGTTCATTTTACCCGCTTGATGTGGAATAGGAAAAGCAAGTAATGATTCATCATCTCTCACTTCTTTCGTTTTTCTCTTTCTAGTACTCTGGGAGTCTTTTGATGGCCTTTCTGGGACACTTATAAACAATTGTTGAACCTGATTTAGTATTTTTTTTAATAATATCAAAGTTAAGCTGTGTTGACTGGTTGACACTTTTTATGTAGGTTAGTGTGCTAATGCTAAAGCAGGAATCCGTTTATCTAAAGCTGACTGACTTTTGCTTTTAAAATGGATTCAACTGTAATCTACTCTAAAACTCAAAAACACAGAATCACAAAAACTTTTAAAATTAATTATCTTAAAAAAACTAAAATGGCTGTCTGGTCATACGGGGCAGTTGGCTGAACAGAAGCAGATGGCGTTGTGGTATTTTGATCTGCCACGGGATGATGCACTCTTAAATTGTCAAACATTGTTTCTCCATAAAAATCAAGCAACTCCTCTGCAGTTGTTATTCCACCGTCCCCAGTCAACAACTCATCATGAATCTATGGTTTATTCAAACAATTGTAAACAGAAATGTTTTACGCCACAAGAAGACTTTTGCTATGACAAAAACCCAACATTTGGAGCTGTGTATTGGAAGAAACACATACAAGCATACTAGGTTTGGCCTTATAATATTTGGATAAGTTTTATGATGTGTATAACATTAGGAAACTGTACAAAAAACCTAGAATAGCTAGTATGTCTTCATTCAATGCTTTTCCAAATATTAATTGACCCAAAATCATATTTAACTGGATTTTACCTTTAATTTAAGATTATATAAATGAAAAGCATATTTTGGTTATATTTTAAATACAATATACACTTTAATTAAATCAGTTTGGCTAAATTTTTATATAAAAATAAAACATAAAAAATAAAAAACATATGGAACTTTTTTTCACAAAAAAAGGTTATTTTCACAGTTTTACACTTACACTCTGCATAGGTATATCTTCTGGCAGAGTAATTGTGGCCATGTCATGCACTGTGTGAAGATCTCTTCCTTTCTACAGTCACAAAACACATTTAATGTAAAATGTGTTTATTTTTTGGGCCTTTTTTACTCACCCATAACTTGAATGAAAAGTAATTTTGAACAATTTTTTAGTTGAACATCACTTGAATAAAAATAGTTTGAGCTCTATTTGGCTCTCAGTAGCTCCAATAAAACCAATTTGGGCACTTTTATTAACCGCGTGTACTACAAATTAAAGTACTTTGAGAACTTTTCTATAACTTAGGTAAAGTAAACATGGGTACTGAAGGTATTATATTTAATAATCCAGGAGACAATTGTAGATTGAAATTTGTAAAATAAATAATATTTAATTTGTTGTTTGCTTACATACTTCCATGAAAAAAAGTGATTAATGGAAACACTGGTACTGGACATCAACAAACAAACAAAATATCTTTAACTTCAATTTATTTATTTAGTAAAGTAGGACTTTCAGTTATAAACAATTGTTTGAACCCTAAAATGATATAAAATGTAATCTTGAAAGCGGTTTATTTTCAATTGCATGTAAGTTTTGTTTTAGCAAATAGTATAGGATTTAGAATAATAAAAAAAATTAGTAATGCAAGTCATAACGGTAACACTTATTGATTCATTTAAATATTAACAGCAATTATAAAAGAATGTTTAAACCTAGTAAATCACTTTACCTCAGAAGCACCTGATCTAGAACCATTTGAAAAACTTTGGTCCGAAGAGAGTTGAGTGAGGAATTCTGGTCCAAACAAACAGTGAGGTTCCATGTCAAGGCCATACATTGGGTCTTCCCATCGCATAGCTTCGGGCGGCAGATCTTGTACAGCCGCCAGTGTAGGGTGAGTCACATCCAAGTCAGTGGGACATAATTGCAGACGTGCTTGGTATCGATGAATCCGTTGCATTGCAATGCTAATTTCCTCTTGAACCCAAAAAACAATGCTCACGAAAACAATCTTATAAAAAGAATCAACCATATTCAACATTTAAAGGTAAGTTTGCTAGGATCATCAAAATTTGTTAGGTGGTTTAATAATGTTTTTGCCATCTCAGAACATAGTATTCTTTTTAATTAATAAGCTGAATAGGTAAAGATTTGATAGGGCTTAGAAAGTTCATATTTTCTCAAATATTCCATTGAATGCTCAAACATCAACCTATATAAACCATGAATTAACAAGTAAATCTTACTGTATAGATTTTGAACTTGGACATTGTACACCACAGAGACACCATACACTAGTTGTGCAGATAGACGAAGAGAAAATCCTTTTACCGAAGCCATTCGTCCAGAAAGAGCAGGTTTAAAATGCTTTTTCAGTTCATTACTGTGCATTTAATGCAAAGTTTAGAAAGTGGTGTTCTTAAGTTAACATATTGTTTATCTGCTGGGGTGCATTTTTTCGCAGACACACAACCAAGAAGTAATTTGTGTGCACATTTCCATTGGGAAATTTATATGTCTGAGTCTCATAATTAAGTATTTTTTTTAGAAAAAAACAAAACAATTGCATTCCAGTGATTAAACTACGTAAGTGACGTTATTTAAAGTAAAATTATGCCTTTTTACCATAACAAATAGAATTTCTGGCGTTTATATTGCATTTTTTTTAATCGCGACTTATAACATAAAAATTGAAGGTCAACTATTAGTGCCAACAAACCGAGTTGGTTTTACAGAAATCCAAAGCTTTAAAATAAAACATTGGCGTTGGTCTAGAATCCCAACCAATTTTCGTCCAGAGGTTTATATTGCAAACAAAATTTGGGTTATCGTGCGAGTTAGCGTTTAGGAGGGTCAAGTATTATTCGCAAACTCGTTTCGATACTGTTAAAATAAAAAAATCATAGTGCAAATGAAGCAGCATTGTTTAATAACTTTGTACAGTTTAAACCCGTAAACTTTCAATGATTATACAAAATCTTACCAAATGTCGTGTACATTCACCCTTTCGTACTCCCGTTTTTTGACAGAGTTGCGTTTTATAGCTGCAAGCCAGATGATTGCAAATTTTCCTCCTCGCTTCGATAATACCTCATCGGTAAAAAACATTGTTTCGTGACAAAATCTTGTAACAAAAAACCGATGCCGACAACACGAAATAAAAGTTACAAAAACTGATTAGTTTTCCCGCGATTTTACATTTTTCCTATAGAATACTAACTACAGAGAAGATCCACAAAACGTAAATGTTTCAAAATATGTAGCCCAACTGGTTTACAACTGGAGATAACTAAACCTCTCAAAGCTAAACCAAATTTTGTTATTACAAGTTGATTTGAACGTTCTGTTTTAAAAATATTTTAACCCTTTGTAATTTCTTGTTCGCTGGATTTTCTAACTTCGGGGGTCGACCAAAGATAATTTAATAAATCTCTTTGGGTCGACTGATTGATCAAAGAGACTTTTCGATTGATAAATTAAAAATGCGCTAATTCACGCTGGATGTCTCATCCGTTTTCTTGAGAGGTGTTTATGCTTGTGTCAACATAAATTTGAGTTACGTGAAAAACTTTTGTTCAGGGTGTCAAATCCAACCAAAATCGCAACTTCATGTGCCAGTTTTATGGCAATTTTTTCAACCTTAACAGAACCTGAACCGTTTTTGTAAGACTTTAAGAAGCAAATCGGAATTAAACCAAACTGTTTAAAAGAACGTGAACCTTAACCGAACCCTTCAAAAGCCAATTTGGGTCGCGGGACCATTCAGTTTGGGTCGCGAAAGCCTTCATAATAGAGGCCTATATTTTAAGTTTCGAAGCGTTTCCATTAGTACACTGAATTGAATACTAGAGAGCCGCCTTACTTTGAGCGCGACTAAAATTGTCACCCGAAATATATACACTAAGCCCCGTAAAACGTCGTGAGTGTTCGTTCGATCCAGGTGATGGCGAAGAGCGCTTGCAATCCAACACAATTTTGGCCATTACCACTCCAAACTGCTCTGCTTACCGCAATCTGGGTTTACTTCTTGGTATATGTTTTTAAAAAATTCTCTTTCATTTTTTTATCCCGTTTCTGTAACCAAAGCGTCGTAAGCACGTTGTTCTCTTCGTTACATCGCGTCTTGAAACAGAGGTCGGCAACCTTCGGCCCGCAGTCCGGCCCTCCAGTGAAAATCATCCTACCCGCAAACTCTTTCACAAACTGTACACAAGGCCAGCATGCTCAATATTTTTAACTGTTTTAACTATACGAAATTATTTTTTTCCCCGCCCGTATCAAATTTGAATTTGAATTACATAGGCGTTTTGATGTAGTCTTCTCAGACCAAAGGTGACGTGCGCATGGCAACTATAAGTTGGAAATTTTTCGTAGGATGAAACTCTCTAAAATCAATTTTTTCCAAATTAATTCGCTGATGTATTATTTAATGATAAACATTCACAAAAATAGCATAAGAAATATGTTCGTATTTTATTTAGTGTGTGGAAAATGCGTCACGTCTCCTTGTAAATTTAAAGGTTTACCAATTTATACATTTTTTCGCGCTTCGCCCGTTGTTTCCTTGTTGCAGTGCATCTAGACTCATTTTCACTGCATCAAACATTTGGGTTTGTCCCTGATTAGGAGTTATTATATTAAAGTGCTTAAAGGCCAGCGCACACGTTTTTATAAAAAAATTGTTAAAAAAAATTGTGGAATTTAGTACGGCCCGCCGAGAACTTGCTGAGTTTGGTCTGGTCCGCGACTTGGTAAAGGTTGTCGACCTCTGTCTTAAAAATTTATGTTGTCCTCTGAAAAATCCTTAGATGCGGGCCTTATAATGTTGAGTTTCCTAAACCGATTGCGATGAGACGTCGGGCATTTTTTGTGATTCGCGCCAAAAAATCATTACACACCTTGCCAGTAATTATTGCACCAAAGAAAGCACAATAGCGGACGCGGGTTGAAGGGTTTATGGCGGGGAATTGGTGGGACTGCAAGCTTGCCACCCATATTGGTTGCTAAATCATATTTGTCATCCGAATGAGATATCAAAAGTAGTAAAACTCAAGGCTTCTCTTTTCAGTTGTGTTACAGAACCCTTTCTCTTTAAAAACGCATAACATATAGATCTGTCTTAATGAAGAGAAACACAATAAACTACATTTTTTTTTAACAAAGCTATTTTATTAAAAAAATTCGAAGTCATTGGGTCGCGAGACCTCGGTACTAGTTATTTTGGGTCGCGCCAAAAAGTATTTGCGGACCCCTGAGTTAGGGTACAATTCTACAATTTTTCTCAACATTTATCCCACATTTCAGATTTAATTCAAAAAATTGAGTCCGAGCCATATCTTTTTAAACCAGGTTTTAAAATAAATTAAGTCGAAAATGAACTTTTAAATTGCTCGGAACCAAAACCAAAAGTAAACTGGATTCCGAAAAAAATCCTTGAAACCGAACCTGAACCGAAAAAGTCAAACGGTTCGACTTCCTGCTTTTCTTCGCCAAAACTTCATGGTAGGATGTAACTTTCTAACGTTTTCTAAAAAGTTTTATGGTCCCCAAATAACAAACCTGGACCCGCCCCTCCCTGTCAGAGAACCGCATCGTGCTTTTTTTTTTATCTTGATAGATGGTAACCTGTGTCTAAACATAAATTAGTTCTACCTCAATTGCAAAGCGCTTTTAGGCTTTTAAAGATGAATCTAACACTTTTTGTGAATCAATTTGACATTTTTCCATTTTACTTTAAAAAACCGTTAACAAACTTTAAACCTTGCCATAAGCAATTTTCAGTTTAAACCAATGCAGAAAGAATTTACAAAAATAATGATACGTAACGACAAAGATTATTAAGATTATTATATGATTATAACGATTTGTAAATGTCATTGCGTACACCGCGGGTCGATCATTTTACTTCCTAAGAAAAGTTGTTTCAGTTAAGCGTGACCCCTAAATAATATGATTCGCCTGAACCAGGTCGGCACAACATTTTTAAGGATGACGCCTTAAAACCTATTCAAACTGGTGCTATTGGTCAACAGATATGAAACTTTAATGGAAATTAAAAACATTTAGGGAGAAGCGTTAGCGTTTTTTTCAATTAAATTATTTCTTAAAAATCTCCATTACATTTTATAATTATACACCAAGATTTTAATTAGGCCTGAATAAAAGTAACCCAACGACCCAAAAGGGTCCATTAACTCCAGTTTAAAAACGTCTGTTGTAAGGCGACTGCAATACATTAAGAGGTGGGGTTACTTCTTGTTTTCCTTAAATCACAAAAAACATCAGCTGATATTATAAAAAACTCAATTTTATTACACAAGCTGCTCTAACAACAGGTATATAAAGAGCGCTAGGAACCCCTGACTTAGGTATATGTATGCTTATGTTACGAGAATCCTTCTGCTGTGAAGCACGGCATACAATTTTTTAGCGCGATAATAAAGTTTGCTATAAAAAGTAAAACATAATTTACGAATTCGTAATTACCTCCGTAAGATAGTTGCTCCAGCCGTTTCCCAACAAATAATACATAAGTGAGTTATCTAAACACGAAATGCACTCGCGCTCGACAGAAACTGAACGGTAAAACAAACAAACGATTCCTTTCAGATAATATGCGTATTCCACGAACTTATCATGACAGCAAGAAGATACAAAATGTGCACAAAGACATACATAAAAAGACAAGTCATAGAGGAAGGAGGCGCAGAAGCAGGAACTCTTTAGTCTTATTTCATTTTAACATTTTTCTTTCCTTACTAAACAAGGCAATTAAGAAGTACCATGGACAAGTTCAAATCGCACGACTCAAAAATCTGCGTAATTCGCATTCTCTGGGAGAATGGTTTTAAGTGCATAGCGACATAGGCAGAAAAAAAACAATGGTATAGTTGAAGAAATCTTTTTAATTTCTGGCAGCACCCCTCATTTCACGTAGCCTGAAAAGAATATGAAAATATAAAATATGTGAAGTATATCAAATATACAATATCCATATCCAATCAGAGCTGGCCCCCCATGCCAGAAAATAGTATCCATACTTACTTGTCCAACCATAGTGAGGTAGGTAGGTATTGGCACCAAACACATTGCAGTTTTGCCACGGTCTGTATTTTTAGTTGCGGTAGTTTACGCATTTTATCCATAGAATCAACGTTTTTCAGCTTATATGGTAATTTTTAATAAAGTAGTATACTAAAAATGAAACACATAACAAAAACATTCACCTAGGAAGCTTAATTGTTGTTAAGCTTAAAATTTCATCAATTTAGCTTACTTTTGCATATGGCAACATTCTTGTTAAAAACCTAGTCACCGGATATGGCCCGCGGGCCGTAGTTTGGTGACCAATAAACTTTTGAAGTAATTCGTCTTTTGGTTGGACGGTCATACTTAGTTAACCAATTGTAGAAGAGAAAAGACAACAAATATTAACAGGTTCGTCTTGACAGTGAATAAGGAGACGAAAAAAACTGCATACATTTAAAAAAAATGTAATATTATTCAGGACCAGGAGCACATAAACAGTAAACACCCTGGTGTAAATAGTGCCGTTTAACAACTTTACTGGCCTAAGCAGACCGCAATTGCTCTACTTGAACTTGGGCAAAGGAATGTTAGTCCACAACCAAGAAAGTATATTAGTAGGGAGCTGAAGATAATACTGACAATATACAATAGTTAGCCCAGGATATCATAGACCAAAGCAACTTGTAGTCAAGATAATATAAATTATAATCTATAAGATTATTTGTAATTTATCAACCGACCTTCTGTCAAGATCATCTTCTGTTGACGGTCCAGCCCTTTCTGTCGCTAGGGAACCAGTGCCAATGCCAACACTGTCAAGCTGAGAGGTGATCTCCAGGCCGTTTTCGTCGGCCACCTGCTGAATAAGTGCCGAAACCTGGTCTTGTGGAGTGGTGGAGGCAGTAGCTGATCCCATGGATTTCTCCATGACCTACCAAATTTGAAAAAAAATATTACACGTTCAAAAACGAAACGAGGTTAGGGAACAGTAAGTAACCCTTGTTAATGAATGTGTACAATAGTTTGACAGAGTAGACGTTAAAAAAATGGTTTCTCACATTGAAAGTGCATTTTCGAAAATGTCATTGCGAGCTACATGTTTAATTACAAGGGGGTAGACCAGGGGTGTCCAACTCAAACATGCGGACGTGCCAATTTTTATCTTCTAACTTCTTCCCGTGCCACAGTTTAGCAACTATATTTTTTCTAATATTAAAAGCGCTTTTATACAAAAAATAAAAACAGTATAATATTATAATATCAGAAGTAGTTGTTTGTTGTCCCCATTACTGGGGTTGTTTTGTATTGTGACCAAACAATGACAATTGGCTTTATAACAAATTTAGCTTTTTTGACAATTGGTTAAATAACAAATTTAGTATTTTTGGGGGGCTTGCGTGCCATTTTTTTTATTAGGCCGCGTGTCACATATAGGCACACGTACATCATGTTGGACACCCCTGGGATACACCCTATTTCAGGTATTGCTTATTGAACAGATTAAGTACAAATTGATACAAAAACTTGAAACAAAAGTGTTACCTTTCAATGCCTTAATGTTTATATTTACAACTGAACTTAAATTCTTACAAAATTCAATCGGGGTTTAGGACAGCGCATTCCTCATTCAAACAAAGGAGAAAACAAAGTTTAAAATGGTGCTGCCCAATACTTACCGAAGCATGGACATCAAGGTTTTCAAATTGACTTTCAAACTTGTCCATAACTTTGGCAACTTGCTCAAGATTCATGCTCTTCATCGCTTGATCAAGTGAAACAGTAACATGAGTCATGTCCTTGGTTAGCTAAAAAAAAACAAAAAAATTGAATTAGGATATGTATCAACCAAATTTAATAAAATCTCTTATAGCCCATTTAGTAACATTCCAAACCTGTTTTATTCAATTAAACTAAATTATTGCTGTTGTTGCGAAACAAAGAAATGCTATTAATGTCCAGCAACATAGTATAGGTTTGATAAAAATCAATCTTTGTCTTAAATTATACAATATTTCTTAAACATTAATTACTAAAAGCTATCTTACTGTTTTCATTGCTTGGGCAGTTTTTAACCTTGACTTGACCCCATCCAGTCTGGATGACAACCTCATGTAGTTTAGGCTTTCATTTTTCTTTCTGCAAAACGTACCATTATCTACAGATGTTTAATATCCAAATATATATACTTTGTGTAGTTTTCAAACCATATATCAAATAATATAGCCTTTTACTTAAAAAACTGACAAGAAAAAAAAAACTAAAAATTTAGCAGCAGACAGTGGAAAAAGTGTGCACCAGTAAATTAATGGTGTTTATGAGTAGACCATTATGTTTGTTTTTAATCAATGGCTGATAAAATAGTTTTGGTAGAATGTCTCATAGAAATAGGAACAGTGACCACTTTTTTACCCTGAAGACCAGTTTTGTGTACTTTTGTAAAACATTGTGTACAACAATTACCTTCTATTGAGATTTCTGCACAATATTTAAGACAATGTAAAAACAAAGATAAAAAATTACAGCTGTAAAGTATTCATTTTTGTTTGAATCACTTTTTCATTATATCTAATACAAATCTAAAGTAAATCTATGCTTTATCTACTAGTTCAAATAACTTTACAAGATTAGGGCAAAGATCACTAAACATTTCCTATAAAAGGTCAGATAACTGTGATACCTGGCGATCTAGGGAGGATATACAATTTTGTTTGTTTCAAACCTTATTAACTTGAGTGTCGTTAAACGAGCTAAATATAAAAACCTTGGCAAAAAACACTGTAGTGAGCATTAAATAATTGTTGTTCAGTTCAAAGTTTTTCGAAATTTAGTTTGGAAATTGCATCTGACAACATTTCAACTGTTTATCTTCAAGTCGCTTAATCGGCGACTCATGTCAGTTGTCTCAACTTTTAAAAAACAAAATTTGGGCGCATATCACTTTTAAAAACTGGAGGTTGCAAAAAATGTTATAAAATGCTGGATTAGATCGGGGTTCCACAAATAGTGGATCACAACTAAAATTAGTGTTGCTACCATTCACTTTGGGTTGCGAAAAAAGATATATTTTTGGTGATTTGCATTAGTACATAAAAATAGTAAACATGAAAACATACATCTCCCTCAGCCTTTCTTTTAGAATATGTTTTTATAGTTATTCTACCATACATTTGAAACTTAGTGAAATGTTGTGCTGACATTGAAAGCGTCAAGGTTGAGGCATTGGTCCTTTCTTTTACTACCTAAATGCCAACCTTTTGCTCAGCAGAAATCTTATTTGCTTCCTAGTATGTTTTATTTCACAGTAAATAATTTTTTGTGTGTTTTTTGTGCGGCCAAAGCATAAACAAAAGGTAGGGGCCATTCCGTGTCAATTCACACAGTCAAACAATTCAATCGCTCTGATTTTCATTAAATTTTACACAGCTTTTCGCTATCCTATATAATGAACAGTGAACACCTGCAAAATTTGAGTGAAATTTATTGAGAAACAGAAGAGTTATGAAGCATTTAGTTCGAGGGGTCTGCCGAGGGGGCGTGATTTTTTTTCCCATGTTTGAGGCCTTATTACTGCTGAACTAAATTAGGCAACAACCCAATTTTTTTACCAGTGATCCGGGGGGTCTGCGGCTATTTTAAAGCATGAAAAAGGGGCCACGGGTACAAAAAGGTTGAGAACCACTGTGATAGTACTTCTGACAAATATTAAAAGAAACAAAACAATATTGTTTAACTAGAACAGTGCTTCTCAACCTATGGGTCGCGACCCCAAATTGGGTTGCTGTTTCATTTGGTTGGGTCGCCAACCGCAGTAACCACATGTTTATACTGATTGAGATTGGTTCTGAGCAAAATTTTTCAATTAAGGAATTAATGCAAATAAGTCTTATAATATTTATTAAAATTCGAAATTATTTATGCTAATGCCTATTTTTGCGCGCTTACAATAAGCTAGTTTTTATTTTGCTTACAAAAAAAAAACAATTGGGTCGCCAAAGCTTAGTCGTCATACTTACGCTTAATATTTGGGTCACCACGAAAAAAGGTTGAGAAGCACTACTCTAGAACAAGGGTTTCAAACTCACATTGCTATGAGGGCCACATGGGAATGTGTAAAATGCCCAAAGGCCGCAATTCACAATGAAATGTAAACCAAAAAGAACACAATAAAAGATAAACAAAAGTGGGCTGATGATTTAGGCTAGCAGGGTTGCGCTTAAGCACTCGCCCGCTCGCCAATGCGAGTGCAAATCGCTCCGGGCGAGTGCTGATTGACACCCACTCGCCCGACTGGCGAGTGGCTTAGGCGAGAAATTTTTAACTTGTGTTAAGCAAAACTACTAAGCGAAATATTACTTAGCGGCGTTAGCGCCAGTTATTTCGTTAAACACTAAGGCTCAAATATATTTAACACTACACAAATAAAAAGCTTAATCGAAGTCACGTTCGAAGCTCTTAATAAAGATTCTTTGTCCCGTTGTATGATCGTAATAAAGACTCTTTGTCCCGTTTTAAAAAAACGTTTACCGGCAAACAATCAAATACGTTATTGCTGCAGTGGTAAATATTTAGGAGGTTTATTGTTTAACTTAAACGTTGTTAATTTTTAAATGTTTAACCCGGTCGTTGACGCCTTTGGAAAAGTTTACTAAACTTGCGATGTACCCAGCGATAAGAGGTTTACTTTTTTGTATTTATTGAATTGTTTGTATGAGAAAATGATAAGCAATTACTGCAGTTTGGGGCAACAATAAGCAGTCTTTTTTAAGAAGGTTTTGAGGGACCGAAATGGCCCACTGAACACTGCGGTATTTTAAAATATCGGTATTTTTAAAACTACTTGTGTAACTGCAGCTGATAATTAGCAATTAGTCTACGTAAGTATGTCGTTGCGATCTCTTAATTTTATAGCGGTCAACCAAGCCAAAGCTTAAAAAATAACTGTCTGTGAATATTTTATATCGCAATTATGTTAAGATACGAATCGAAACCACTGCGGACGCCCTCGGAAAATTGAAACGACCCACTATAGGGCGTCTCACAGCACAGAATCTCTGGCATATGATTGTTAACTGTGAAAGAATGGTTTAGTTGTAAATTTACAATTATTTTGTGATTATTTGCTGTTCATCCAGTAACTATAGTGTTAGGCGAAATGTGTTATTTTGTTTCTAGCGCAAGGCAACCTGCGGTGAAACGTCCTTCAAGCACAGAAAAACCAGAATACGATAAAAAAGAGCGCGAGCATTTAAAAAAATTGGAAAACAGGCATGCCGTGGCTACTAAATTGTCATTGTTATTTTTTTCACTAAAGACTGTAAAAAATATTTCGGCTGAAAAACATTGTTTTAAGCGTAAACTGCTTTATGGGGAATTCATTTGTTCATCCATGCATGGAAATAAACGACCAGACTTTTATAAACACTAATGTTTACGTATAGAAACCATAAGACAGGTTAACGATAAACCAAGAAATGACCGCGCTAATGCGGTAATTTGCAGACTGCGTGCCAACAAATTGGGATGTTATTTCGTCTAGGCGAGTGCTGATTGATAGCCGCTCGCCAGGCCGGTGAGTGTAATTTTTTTCTTAGCAACCCTGGCTAGTTAATTTTTGTTGTGGCTACTTTACTGGCAGCGATTTTCATGGACTTTTTCTTCTCTAACTTTTCCATGGTAAGCATCATATTTATCGCGGTGCTTTGTTTCAAAGTGCAGACGCATGTTATACTCATATTCTTCGTAACGGCTATCTTTTACTGGCAAATAAGGCAATGACTAGTATCTCTGACCGCGGTGACAAGATATAACTCCTCACACTTATCTTGAAAAATTCTCCTTTCGTATGTCTAATTTAGCTTCTTGAACTATATATTTCAATTCAATAGTAGGCTAGCCTACACCTCGACAATCAATTTGAACATTATGACAGATTCCACCAACACCTGACTAGCGCAATTTACAATGTTATAGCGACAACTGTTCAGAATTGAATAGGCAATGTGACGTAATAGCCGATATTTGCGACGTAATAGCCGATATACCGCATAAATGGTAGCGTTTGAAAGTGATGTGAAAATGAAGTTTGATGAGTAGTTTCAGGTTTCTGTAGCAATTTTTTAAAGTGAATTTTAACTTATCAAATCTCAAAAAAGATACCTGGCATTTAAATTTTGTCAAATACTTGAAAATCCAAAATTTCGACGCGGCCACACAAAATGTTCTTGGGGGCAGCATCGGGCCGCGTATTTGAGACCCTTGCTCTAGACTAGAAGGTCAAAGGTCCTACAGATCCAAAGTTGTCTGTTTTCAGCTTTTCGTTGTAATTTCCTGAAATTTTGAAACCTCGCCTAGACCACATTTTTTTATTGGTTTCGGTTAAAATTTGATAGGATTGTTGTTTACAGGATTTTCTATAAACTGAGAAAATTTTGGGTTGGGAGATATTTAATGTGAAACATGGGTCAAAATTAAAAAAAGCAAAAAGTAGGGTGCTTTTAACGTCCCGGTTACCCAGGACCCCAGTGAAAATTTGCACTAAAATTTTGTTCACATATTCACTAAGATTTGACAAGTCTACCATGCAAAATTTATTCATGGTTCTTACTGTTTACTTATAGAAAGTGTATGTCAAAGTTTGGACAAAATGAAAAAAAAATTAAAATGCATTTAAAAAACAATTATTACATCACAAAAACAATTGTTACATCACAAAGCCAATTGTTGTACTTCATAACTGTAATGTAACATGTGAAATTTGTAATTTTTAATTTTAAATTGCTTTTGTTGAATGGGTTGAATGGAACAAAAAAAAAACGTGAATCAGAAATATATTGCTGTGATCCTCAGAATAAACACAAAAAGCGAGTATCAGGTAGGTGATTACTGATTGATTTAATAGATAAATTAATGTTTCATTGTAAGTAAATGAATAAAATTGTGGTTTTGTTATTCTTAATTTTTTTTCTTTACATTTCACAGTTAATCTTAGAACAATATCAAATGAAGAAGGCGCTCAATGGAATTTACAGCCAGGATTAAAGATTTGCAGAAATTGCCAACAATTGATACGGAAGTTGAACTGTAATCCACCTAGTTCTTCAGAAAGCATCAGTGAAGATTTAAATGGATTGCAGCAGATTTTTTGAGGCAGGTCATATTTTTTTAGGTAAAAAGCATGGTGAAACAAGCCAATTTTATTTTTCCAATAAGTTTGCTCTTATTAATATCAACGATTTATCTTTTTAGATAGTTTAGCAAATAGAATATGCTGATATTCTTTTACCATAGTTAGGCAGTCAGAATCCACATTAGTGTGTAAACCAACACTGCAAGCACTAAACTCTTCATTAACTGGATTTTAAATAACTGGATGAGTACTTTTTCGATAATTTTATGTAAACAATTCACAAAACTACAGAATTTATCAACTTGCAATGAATCTGAAATAAAAAAACATGAAATAATGCACTTTATCCACCCATGTTTTAAAAAACTATTTGGAGGAGTATACTTTTTACAAACATTTTAAGAATAAAAAATATATTGTGAAAATAAATTTATTTAAAAAACAATGTCACAGTTTAGTAGTTGAAAAAATAATGTAATAATTCAAACCAAACTGCTATTTTTTAGACGGTCATGTTACACAGCTCATATGGCAGTGGTATCCCTTGAAAATAGTAATAAAACCTGGTTTAAAAGAAGAACCTGGAATAAGCTCTCCATAGACACCTTACACAAAAAAATTTAAGTCAATGCTTTTGAGATATTTCGCTTCTAAATTGGGTTGCGCTTTACTGACTTTTAAAATTCACATTAGTTTGACCTGCACTTGACTTCTGACCTTAGGTCTGAAACAAAAAAACAATGTAACAAATGTAACATTAGGTTATTATCTTTTAAATAAACTTAATTTTAAAGTAAAACTTCAATCCATTAAAAAGTTATGCTAGATTGAACTTTGCTCGAGTAAAAATCAATGAATTTCACGGTTCAGCGAGCACAAAATCCCCAATATTTCAAAACAGCATAACTTTTTACCCCTCAAAAAAGTTTGGTAAAACAAAGTTTATTGTAATCAGGATGGAAAACTCTACACATGTACAACATTTGAGCAATTTTAAAAACATATGGGTTAAATAGGTTGGTTGCTTTGACATGGAATTACCCGACTTTCAAACTGCTGACACTCTTAACCAAAGTGCATCTATGTTAGTCAAAAAAGATTGCTGATAGTACACAAAAGAAACGAAAGTATGTCAAAGAAAAAAGTAGCCAATTTACCAGAGCCACCAAACGTAGATTGTCATTAGACTTTGAAGTAGATTCTGAACAAGAAACTGAATGTGGAAAATGTAGATCTTAATCGGTTTGTTAGCTTACTGAAAAGAAAAAGTCAAAATATCAACAAGAAATGAAAAAATTAAAATGCTAACTTTGGTTCCTCAAAGCTGGAGTATCAATCAAATAGCAACAGAATTTATTGAGTGTGGTGTTACTAAATGGATGATAAGGCGAGCTTTGCAAAGAAAAAGGAATGTTACCTGAAGCTCCAAATTACAAGGGGAAGCGATTAAAGCCAGAAGTCATTGATGCAGTGGTGAATTGTCAAAAGAGAATTCAAGGATATGTCCAGGTAAAAGAGACTGTGTTTCGACTAAAGATGAGACAAAACAAAAGCATCTACTTCTAGCAAATTTACAAGAACTTCCTGCTCAATTTAATTTGGAGTCACACTTGAACATCAGTTTTTCAAAGTTTTGTGAATTACAACCAAAATGGTGCATAACTGTCAACAGCAAAGGAATTCACAACGTTTGTGTTTGCTTGTACCATCAGAATGCCAAGTTAATGCAAGCCGTAGTACCGTAGATGAGCTGACATACACAGACTATTTGGAAAAATTGGTTTGTTCCATTTTTAACAAAGAATGCATGATGAGTTTGTGCAATAATTGCCCTGACAGAGAATGTTTGAAGAGGTATTTAAATAATACATTCAGCACTGAATATAATCTTGATGATACTATAAGGTACAAGCAATGAACTAATACTGATAGAACAACATTAACCGAGCAGCTGAAAAGTCTGGATGAATTTATTGAATCAGTGTGTGACACCTTTCTTGTTTTGAAGACCCATCTTTTCATTAGCCAGTCACATCAAGTTACTTGAAACAAATTAAACAAAATTAAGCTGATGATGAAGTTGATAGTATTACCTGATTTTGCTGAGAACTACTCATTTATTGTCCAAGATGCCATGCAGGGATCCTTTGGGACATTACTCAGGCAACCCTTCACCCTTTTGTAATATACTACAAAAAAGATAGAGCTTTAATATCGAAATGTTTGGTTGCAATATCAGATCACTTTTTCTATTTCAGCAATGGTGCTGCTTCACAATACAAAAACCGCAAAAAATTTATCAATCTTTGCCATCATTCAACAGATTTTTGAATTGAAGCTGAGTGGCAGTTTTTTGCTACATCCCATGGCAAAAGTCCATGTAGATTAGCTGCATGTGCAAGTCTTGAAGCAGCAACCAACAACCAAATTCTCACATCACAAGATCTTTTCCACTGGGCCGAATAACACATTTCTGGAATTCAATATATTTGGCTTTCCTCTGCTGAAATTCAAGACCTTCACATAAAATTTGAATTGGAAAAGCGCTATGTATTGTGTAAAACAATAACAGGCATGAGATCACATCATAGCTTTATTCCACAATCGTGTCAGTGTTTAAAAATGCGTCGACTATCCGATGACCTTTCATTTACCCTTGTGGATGTTGGACGAGGTCAAACACAACTCTCAGGATATGATGCAAATGTAGGACAGTATGTGGCTTGCAGATATGATTCTGATTGGTAAATTGGCATTATTTGTGAAAAAAGTAGACTTGTCATATCTAAGTGAATATGTGGACAAAATTTAGTGCAAATTTTCACTGGGGTCATGGGTAACCGGGACGTTAAAAGCATCCCAATTTTTTTATTTTTTATTTTGACCCATGTTTCACATTAGATATCTCCCAACCCTTTTTAATATTTTGTACTAAAATTTTCTCAGTTTATAGAGAATCTTGTAAACAACAATCCTATCAAATTTTAGTCAAAACCAATAAAAAATGGGGTCTAGGCGTGGTTTCAAAATTTCCAAAAATTATAGCGAAAAGCTGAAAACAGACAACTTTGGCCTTTGACCTTCTAGAGCAGTGGTTCTCAAACTGGGGTCCGCAGTCCTTTCGGGGTCCGCAAGACAATTTTCTTCTTTTTTTTTCAATTTAAAAGTATTGAGGGGCCGTTGCGCAATTTTTTTTAAAAAGTTTGAGAACCACTGTTGTAGAGTAACGATGTTAACAATGTTGTTATTTCAATATTCGGCAGAAGTACTATCACTTGTAAAAAGGGGTGTCGCCTTATTTAGTTTAGCGATAATAGGGCCTTAAACATGGCAAAAAATGAAAAAATCTCGCCCCCTCGGCAGACCTCGAAAACTAAATGCTTCATAACTCTTGTGTTTCTCAATAAATTTCACTCAAATTTTGTAGGTGTTTATTATATAGGACAGGGAAAAGGTGTGTCAAATTTAAGGAAAATCGGAGAGATTGAATTTCTTGACTCTGTGAATTGGCACAGAATGGCCTACAGACAAGCTTGTAGATAAATGCATTTTTGCTTAAAGCACAATTCCTGATAATACAAAGCTTCGTTTTGTAAAAAAGCTGTTCAAAAAACGTTCATAGGCTAAATATTTTAAAAACTCACAAAATATTAGTGTCACATTAATTTCAAACTACAATTTTTGCGGATCTCTTGATTAGATATTTTTGCTTGTTCCTTTTACATATTTATATTATAAATAATCTTTGTGTTTTTTATTTCAAGTCATTAAGTAAATTTGATTTGCCTTTAAGCGGGCATTTTAACCAGGGTGTGGACTATAACTACAAAACTATGGGCTTACCTTATTGCATTGGTGGCATAGAGTTGGGCAAATTCATACCGGCTGGGACCCAAAGCAATTTCCTAAAAATACACAACAACAACATTTATTACTAAAAGTATAACGTTTTGAAATGTTTGGTGGAAATGCAGGGTTAATATTAATTTAAAACTTGCACTTGGGCAAGTGTTTATCAATCAGCACTTATCTCATGAAATAACACTAAATAAAAATGTACTGCTAAATTCCTTCCACCCTAATTTTGTTTCATCACTGATATAACCTGCCTTCCTGTAACTGTGCATATACAATACATACAGTAGTTCTTACATAGCAAATCTGAGTGCTTATTTATGGAGAAATGAGATCACTCGTAACATAGTTCTTGTTCGACACAAAATAACAATTTTATCAAAAATTCTTACATCCATAAAAAAAACACTATGATTAAATTAGTGTTTCCAACTGGTGGTACAACATTGTTGTACTCAAAGTGCAAGAGGAAGTTGGCCAACAACATTTTTTGGACAACTGGTCTTTATATTTTAATACAGCGCTTCTGCACTGCGGCGCACGGGTGCGCCATGGAAGGCTGCCAGGTGCGCCGCGGGCAAAAGAAAAAATAAATTAATACATTTTTTACTTTCTCATTAAGCTTAGCTGAATGACACAGTACTTATAAGTAGATGTAGAAAACACAATAAGACAAAGCAACAATATTTAAGTCAGATAATCTATGACCACCGACATAATAGCGCCAAATTCGCAATTATAACCACAACACAACAAGATCTAGTAGTCTAAATAAGACTTAAGCATGGCAAAATAAGTCCAAAATTTATCAGAATAAGACTTAAATGGACAAAATAACGCCCAAGACTGTAGGTAAAGGGACGATTGGGGACACTTGTCTGCATTGGCCGTTTGCTGCCAACATTTTTGTTTTGCCCTGGGTTTTTGGCTCCTGTTTAGGCTTTTGGGCGGGTAGTTGGTAGGGTTAGCAAATGAGTTATAGGGTTAAAAATATTAGGAGAGTTAGTGATAGTTATGGACGGCGTTTGTTTAAAGGTTGTATAGGCCTTATTTTGGCCATTTAGGTTGATTCCGATTTTGTCATTAATATGATTATTATGTATTGGTCCTATTTTCAAGGCTGGAGAGTCCCTTTAAAGATATGCAACAATAAGGCCTATATAATAAAAAAATATCCAAGCAATTTAAGAGAATACGGGTAAACCTGAAAAAGTTCGGGATCGCTTCGCTTGCAGAGTGTGCCGCCACGTTTTCGTATGTCTCTAGGTGCGCCCCCGAGTAAAAAAGGTTAAGAAACACTGTTTTAATGTAATAAAGATAATGAAGGCAATGCTAATGGGTCTGCAATTGTACTTGTCCGTTGAGGATTTGATGCGAACTACAGTCTAGAAGGAAGAGCTTTCTAGTCAGACCGGGTCTTAAGGAGTCGGCTTATTTTACTGACTTTGGATTTGGTACTTAAGTAATACTAGCCAAGTTACGAGTAGTTAACATGCGCAACATCAAATTCAAAACCACAAAATGTAAATCATAAAGGTGGAATAGTATATGGTTAATAAAATTATTATTCACATATTGTGTGTGGATGAGTTATATCAGACCCCTATGAGTAAATTGCTAGCAATCCACTCTATTTAATTATGTGAATAGGTGGATTACAGGCTGTACAGTCGTTCCTGACTCGGAACACAGCTGAATAGGCTTTTGGATATGCATAGTAAAGTTTGCCCTGCATTATTAGTCTTGTGAGGAACAAGCGGATGGTCTACTACTTTGCACTACATGTATATGACATTATTATTTCAGTTGGACTTACGATACTTTACAAATGACTTGACTGGGACTTTAGTTATTTCAAAATGACTTGTTTACAACACAGGAAGAAAAGTTAAAATGGTTTATGATTTTGTGATTTGTGAGCTTTTTGTCTCCGTTTTTGAATAGCAATTTTGAAATTTACTTGTTACTTTTACAATTTTTACAATTGACAAATTTGAACGTTGCATTAATGGAATGCATTCTTTTTTGCCTTTGATGAAAACATTTGCTAAACCTATGGCAATAGAGGCAGCCACCGCTCATGATAAGTTTCAGTTGGAGCTACTAGACATGCATTCCGATGTCAAGCTGAAACAAGCGTTTCAAAGTGAAGGTCTACCCGACTTTTGGGGTCGAGTTCCAGAGGAAAAATATCCCAACTTTATAAGTAATATCCTGAAGAATGCCTCAATCACCTAAAGCAGCTTCTCCTTACTGCATCCTCTCCTATTACGCCTCGTTTTGACACACTTGTAAAAAATCAAAATCAGTGTCAAACTTCACATTAAACAAATTTACATATTTTTTTGTGCTGTTGTGAGTTTGTTGTTGCTTTCTTAAGTAATGTTTCTATTTAGAATTAGACAGTTGTTTTTCATGCGGCTCCTTGCACACCGTAGGTTCGAAATTTGGCTCTGGCCTTAAAAAAGGTTTAGAACCACTGGTTTTAACATTGGTTTAATAATGGTACTTTCTGAATTAAGCTACACATTTATAAATTAAATTCAAACTTTATGTGTTACAATCTTTAGTCTGGCCAAAGTCGGTTCTTTGAGGATAATTAGGTTAAAAAAGCATTAAATTTTTCATGATTTAAGATGTGTGTGACTAATAAGTTAATTGGCTTGGTTATTAAAGTGACTAAATACACAAGTTTGTACCTTTTTAACTTTGTTGAGTTCCTTTTTCTCCTCATTTTCAGCCTTTTTTGCCATTCGGTCTAGTGATTTGGTTGTAAATTGTAACTGGAAAAGCGTTTCTAAAAAGTTAATAGCAATTAAATTTTCTTCAAGCACAATTCCATACAAATATGCTATTATGTTCTATATATATATAATTCATTGTATTTCTTATTTCCAGCTTCACTAAACTTAGGCAACATTATGAATGCATTGTCACTTTTGTGTCGACAAAATATATAGCGGAAAAAAATAAAAATACAAATGTAAGTTCTGTATACTACATCATAAAGCAAAACTTCTCTGTATACCACAACATAAAGTATCACTCTTACCATCCAATGTTGGTTTCTTTTTAAAAAAGTCCATGGTTGATAGCTTTGCTTTCTCTTTGTAAACTTTATGAAAAACTTTTATAATGGTATATGTATATATACTCTAAATTTGAACAATATGTAGTATGAATAACCCTTAAAATAAAACAACATATACAATAATGAAATAAATAAAATAATAAAACCGGATGTTTTAATAGTTGCTCTTACAAAAATAAAACCGAATCTCTGTAAAAGTCAAAAAATTAAAGTTAATATACTTTCGTTTTTTCTTACCACTTACAAAACAACATGAAAATACAGCTTTTATAAGTTCTTTAAAAAGGTCCTGGTTTGAGATGTTAAAAAAACTTGGGGTCTATTCTCCATACTTGAGCCATTAGTTAAATTTGAAAGTGTCAACTTTGCTGACTACCATTAAAATCTTAAGTAATGATATATTGTTTAGCATGAAACATTTTTAGTTTATTTAAAAATATTCTTGGGTGCGGACCTGCCACAAAAAGCACATTTATCCAACACCCAATGGTATATCAGTGACTCCAGGCAAAAAAAAGATCTTGGGGTCAAATAGTTACCAAAAAGTATGCCAGTGATGTAAAGTTGATATAAAATACTGTTGTGATATAATAAAATAGAATTTCTGGCGTTTACTATATCAACAAATTTTGACAGATATAAATTATAAAATGCAATACAGGTTCAGCACCGTCTTTCCTTGAATTGTGTTTCACAGATAACCTTAACACACAAACATGTATATACATAGTTTTACAGAAGACGCTATTTGCCCGGCAACCTAGTATTATACTTGAAATTTTAATGAATAATATACATCATTTTCCATAAATGGAAGAATAATTGACGCTCTTTCACTTATGTACGTGAAAAGTTATGCAGAAAACAAAACAAAATAATACTGCATACCACAACGCATAGAATTTGGGTTAGGGTTAGCATTTGGGTGAGGGTGGGTCAAGTAATATTATGTTTATTATTTATAATAACTTGACCCACCCTCAACCAAACACTAACCCGCACCCTAAGCCAAACAATATGCGTTGTGGTAAGCGGCATTTGAAGGAAGGTTTTTCTTATTAATTTTCATGTACGTAAGTGAAAGAGCGCCGAATAATTAATCTGGATCCTTATTTAGACGCATTTTGATTTTTCAATGTAGAAAACAACACAACAAATTACGAAATAAAATGATATAGTATCCAAAATACATAATTTTAGAATAACAGATACTAGGGATACACCTGGGAAATGGTTGGCGCTGGTTTATTATCCTACCACATTGCCGTCAGGGGTTTTATATTGTAAACATTATTTGGGTTAGGGAGGGTCAAGTATTATTATTATATTTCTACTTCCATACTTATTTTGTCTCTCTTTGATAACATACTTTGTCCATAGAGCACTAATGTGCTCTATGCTTTGTCTACCGTAACTTTTTGTTTTGTAATTTTGTTGTGTTGCTTTCTACATGCAAAAATCCAAACACGTCGTTGTTTAAATCAAACTCCGAAAAAATCATTAAAATAATTCGGAAAATTAAATCTAATACTATTACCACCCAAACCTCAACCGAATTCAATAAAAAATCGCCTATTTGTGAAAGCGTAAACGGGCGACCTTGTCGAATAGCCACTTCCACAGGTAGTTCACGCAACTTAAATTAAACCCTTGTGATTGTGATGTCACATGAGCTATGAGGTCTAATCTCTAAAAATACTTAGGCTCAGCTATGTCTTATGCGAAATCACTGATGCGAAAACATTTAATAAATCGAATCATTTTGCTACACCATTGATTCCATAGAATACTAACCAATTACAGTCAAATATTAAAAATAAGGAAGTCATTTCACAGGGGGCCGTAAAATGTTTTACAGAAAATGAGCCACGGACCGCATTAAAAATTATTTCGCGGGTCGTAGTTTGCAGAGGTCTAATTTAACTTTTGTCAGCCATTTATGTTCATTACATTTTTGATAGTTACACAAATCGAAAAAAATATTACGTTTTTTATTGTACCGTATATAGTGTTCGCAATATTTGCGTAACCGTATTCAAGTTGGCTTTAAACTTAATATAACTTTTTGAGGGGTACACTTTACTATTTTATTTTTTTAGAGTACCGATTTGAAATAGGTTAACATTGTTTTTAGGGGCGACGTAAATTGGCAAAACAGCAATGGTACCCGACCTTTATGTAAAGCGGCTTGTGAGCCGAGGTTAGGCCACAACCTGCATAAGCTACATATATTGATTCGCACAAAAATACATTTAGCCTTAATTTAACAAAAATTGCACTTTATTAAGTTGATAAATTCACACGGCATAACACAAACTATAAACGGCATAACACAAGCTACCGAACCTGTAAACTTCAAACATGACGTCTTAGCTTGTATTTTACAGAGTCAAGTTAAGCCATGTTAAAAGTTTTACGAAAAAAATAAATCTTTTCTAGGCTTCATAAAATGTCGCACTTTTCAGAGATTTTATTAATTAGCTGTTGCTTTTAATAAGTCACGAAACTTTTATTTCGAGTTGAAATGTAATTATTATTTCTCTATATACCATCCTCAAAGATGAAATGTTTCATTACATTTATTGAAAAAAACTCAAAAATGTTTTCGGAATGAGTTAAAATGTTTTCGAAATTAGCAGAAATGTTTTCGGAACGACAAAAGGCAAAAAACAACATTCTGGTGGTCGGTCTTGTTACAAATCTACTGCGGTAAAAGCGCTATACTTCCTATACAAAATATAATATGTCTTAAAAGTTTATAGCAGGAACCATTTTTATCAGTTTAGGCTACGTTTAGCAGTTTTTACATTCTGTAAGCATCATCACCGTTACCACACACTCCATGCACAAGTTGGCTTACTGCAGTGGCTGCAAACTGTAACGGTATTGTTTTTTCAACTTTGTCCCGCACACTTCCTTCGCTTTCCAGATGGCCTTCTTTTCACTGGGTTAACTTCTCTCTTGACTAGGCTATCTGTTTCCGCTTCACTACGTATAATCATCTCTCAACCTCTCAATAAGCTGAAGTATGAAGCTTCGTCGACATATTTGCTATAATGACGAAAACTATTTAAATGTAACACAAATGTTTTGGTATCAGCCTAACAAGAAAAATATTGCGTTAAATATATGTAAAACATCAAGTCAGACAATTTCTAAAAGCCGCAAATTGATATAGCCTAAACACAGCAATTTGCAATGCCATATAAAACACAGATACTCTAAAATAAATGAAGCGAACAAATTAAGGCATAAAGATGAGAAAAATCAATCAAAAAATAGAAATGCCTAAACAAATACAAAATTAAAGAAAAACAAATCGTTGCACAAAGCATATTAAAACCACAAAAAACGGACGGGTCAAACACGCAACCGACCAAATCTAGTAGTTTGTGGATAAAACACAGGTGGTTCATTCTGATGTCTGTGTACGGTAGTAACGTTCCCTTTGCCTGCTTTTAATACGACCGAATAAGGCTCTCAGGTGCTCTAGCACGCCTGCTCTGCTTTTGCCTTTAAAAAAACACTTAACTTGGTTAGGTTCTATGGCTGTTGATCCTATTTTCTTGGATCTTGGCTGCTGTATGGATTTATCTTTTGTTCGCTCGTAAACTGCTGATTTTCTGCTCTTGGTTGACCGGGTTTGCAACTTCATCGTAGGCTCCAAAAAAGTGTTCGTGCTTATGTGCTCCTCGAATCTCACTGATTTGTCACACACCCTGTCTAACCATATCTCGCGCGACGGGATTCTCTTCGGAGGAATGGGCATAGTTGTTATAACTGGCGTGAAGAATATCGTCCATACTCGGTTCGTCGCCTTTATCGCAGATTCTTCGGAGCAAGATTCGACCTTGATCGCGGCGGACAACTTCGTATTGTTTCGCCGCTGAACCGGTTTTCCGTTTCGAAAGGGATCTGCAAAAACATGGTTCAAAGAAACGCTTGATGGAGCCGAACAGTTTTTGCAGGGTATAGATCGATTTGAGTTGACGCCGACGAAGAAATATCATTTTTGTTTGTGGTCATCAAAAGGACCTTAGCCTCAATAGTTTTGAGTTTGAACTGACAAAACGCGAATCGTCGCTTTAAAAATAATTTTGCTTTCAGCCGCCAATATTTTGCCACCCTCAGCGCTCGCTGACAGATTGCTGCATTAAGGCTGGTAACGTATCGAGGTTAGTGGTATCACGAGGTTGATCATCGAATAGCTTAAAATCATCAGCGGAAAGCGAATTTACGACAGGTATAGTGTTTCTGCGTTAATTGGAGTTCCTACGTGTAGGTTAGATTGTTGGACTATATTTAATTTCGAAAAAGTTTCTTCGCGAACACTAGTTTCTCGCAATCCAAACGAAGATGGCAGCATGAGTGTGCGTGACTTGGAGTCTTCCGAGTGCGTGACTTGGAGTCTTTGCAAGGATATTACCAAGTGGAGCTTTTGTTAACCAGGTAACAAAGTGGCCTGAAGGTTGGCTGTGAGTCGGACTGCTGATCAAACCGTGAGCAACAAGTTTATCAACTTCCAAAAGTTCACAATTTTAGTTTTTCTTGGACTTCTTCTCGCTGTTCGTCAGAGCCGGTTATTAGTTCGTCCCAACACACCGTCTCGTGGCAGAGGTCTATGTAGATTAGCCTTGCTTCGAGGGTGACCGGCACAACGAAACCCAACGGGTCAAACAAGGATTTGTGATTGACAACACGACACGGTTAGAGGTTGTTCAGGGAAACACATTTCGAAGTGGAACTCATCGGCCTTCACGTTCCATATTATGCCCAATGCACGCTGCTTCGCCCAGTTTTACTTCCTGCACGGCCTTTGCTCTTTCTTCAACTGTAACGGATTCCATGAAATCATCACTTGTTAACAACCATTTGGTCAGATGAAATCCGCTTTTAGCAGGTAGCTTTCTTCAGTATTTTACTAGTTGAATTCCTGTAATCGAGTCGTTTGCCGTTGCAAGACAGTCGTCTGAGTACAAACCTTTTAACGCCGTTTGCGCTACTTCAGGGTGGAATAGTTTGCCAAATTGTTTGGCGGTTTGGGGCAAGCAGAGTGTTGCACAGCTGAAAGGAGATCGGGCGCCGAACATATGGACAGTCATGCGATGTGGGCGGGGAGTTTTGGACATATATCCTCCTGGCTACCAAAGTAACCGCCGAGCGTAATGATCTAGGGTCGTGACAAAGACTTATTACAATTTGACCTTTCCGAAATCTTATCAGCACACCAACCAGTGAGTTCGGCAAATCTGGGCCCTTCATTAGCATATAGGCCTAGTTGATGGCGATTCCCTGCCATGTTGCAGCGCAATCGAAGACGACTCGAAGTTTACCCGGATTTCGTGGATTTAGAACTGGATGGCGCGGTAGATACCAAGTGCGACTTTTGTATTAATTTGATCGGAGTAGTCCCTTCATTTGTTGGACGTATTTACGGCGAAGCCTTGCGTCGTTCGATAAACGTTTCTTCAAACTTGTCAAACGTCGACGTGCCATCTGCATACTGTCGAGAAGGATTGTAGAGTCGTTCTTCCATGGAAGAGGAAACTCGTGGTATTACCGATGTCCGTAGGCCTAACATGAAGTTAGCGCTAGCCGGTTGATGGAGTTGCAAGTGAAGGTCCATTTAATAACCATCCTAAAGGCGTCCTGATAGCGTCTGGAAGATGACGGGGGTTTGGTGCAAAACGACTCTCCAGGCATCGATGAGCTAGTGCGTTGTCGTTGTCATTACCGAACCGAAGGTAATGCGTGGCAAATTAACATCGCGGAGGTAACCATGTTGATCCAATTCGTATTGATGTGGGACAACAGTTGGCCTTGCGGGAATTTGGTTAATATTTCGTACGTTGCACCGCGATGAAACGGAACAACAGAAGTCGCAGGCACTTCTTGCCGAGCGGCGGTAGGTCGTACGCTGCACCGCGATGCAACAGAACAACAGAAGTTGCAGGCAGTTTTTGCCTAGAGACAGTATGTCATACGCTGCACCGCGATGCAATGGAACAACAGAAGTCGCAGGCACTTCTTGCCGAGCGGCGATAATTCGTACGCTGCACCGCGATGGAACGGAACAACAGAAATCGCAAGCACTTCTTGCCGAGCGACAGTATGTCGTACGCTGCACCGCGATACAACGGAACAACAGAAGTCGCAGGCACTTCTTGCCGAGCAGTGATATGTCGTACGCTGCACCGCGATGCAACGGAACAACAGAAGTCGCAGGCACTTCTTGCCGAGAGGCAATATGTCGTACGCTGCACCGCGATGCAACGGAAAACAGAAGTAGAAGGCACTTCTTGCCGAGCGACTGTCGCACAGCAAGAAGTGCCTGCGACTTCTGTTGTTTCCGTTGCATCGCGGTGCAGCGTATGACATACTGTCGCACAGCAAGAAGTGCCTGCGACTTCTGTTGTTTCCGTTGCATCGCGGTGCAGCGTACGACATACTGTCGCTCAGCAAGAAGTGCCTGCGACTTCTGTTGTTCTCTTGCATCGCGGTGCAGCGAACGACGTATCGCCGCTCGGCAATAAGTGCTAAGTGCAGCGTACGACATACTGTTGCTCGGCAGGAAGTGCCTGCGACTTCTGTTGTTTCCGTTGCATCGCGGTGCAGCGTATGACATACTGTCGCACAGCAAGAAGTGCCTGCGACTTCTGTTGTTTCCGTTGCATCGCGGTGCAGCGTACGACATACTGTCGCTCAGCAAGAAGTGCCTGCGACTTCTGTTGTTCTCTTGCATCGCGGTGCAGCGAACGACGTATCGCCGCTCGGCAATAAGTGCTAAGTGCAGCGTACGACATACTGTTGCTCGGCAGGAAGTGCCTGCGACTTCTGTTGTTTCCGTTGCATCGCGGTGCAGCGTACGACATACTGTCGCTCAGCAAGAAGTGCCTGCGACTTCTGTTGTTCTCTTGCATCGCGGTGCAGTGTACGACATATCGCCGCTCGGCAAGAAGTGCCTAAGTGCAGCGAACGACATATAAGTGCCTGCGACTTCTGTTGTTCCGTTGCATCGCGGTGCAGCGTACGACATACTATCGCTCAGCAAGAAGTGCCTGCGACTTCTGTTGTTCCGTTGCATCGCGGTGCAGCGAACGACGTATCGCCGCTCGGCAATAAGTGCCTAAGTGCAGCGTACGACATACTGTTGCTCGGCAGGATGTCCTTGCGACTTCTGTTGTTCCGTTGCATCGCGGTGCAGCGTACGACATACTGTCGCTCAGCAAGAAGTGCCTGCGACTTCTGTTGTTCCGTTGCACCGCGGTGCAGCGAACGACGTATCGCCGCTTGGCAATAAGTGCCTAAGTGCAGCGTACGACATACTGTTGCTCGGCAGGAAGTGCCTGCGACTTCTGTTGTTTTCGTTGCATCGCGGTGCAGCGTACGACATACTGTCGCTCAGCAAGAAGTGCCTGCGACTTCTGTTGTTCTCTTGCATCGCGGTGCAACGTACGACATATCGCCGCTCGGCAAGAAGTGCCTAAGTGCAGCGAACGACATATAAGTGCCTGCGACTTCTGTTGTTCCGTTGCATCGCGGTGCAGCGTACGACATACTATCGCTCAGCAAGAAGTGCCTGCGACTTCTGTTGTTCCGTTGCATCGCGGTGCAGCGTACGACATATCGCCGCTCGGCAAGAAGTGCTTAAGTGCAGCGTACGACATACTGTTGCTCGGCAGGCAGTGCCTGCGATTTCGGTTGTTCCGTTGCATCGCGATGCAGCTTAAGACATACTGTCGCTCAGCAAGAAGTGCCTGCGACTTCTGTTGTTCGCTTGCATCGCAGTGCAGCGTACGACATACTGTCGATCAGCAAGAAGTGCCTGCGACTTCTGTTGTTCCGTTGCATCGCGGTGCAGCGAACGACGTATCGCCGCTCGGCAATAAGTGCCTAAGTGCAGCGTACGACATACTGTTGCTCGGCAGGAAGTGCCTGCGACTTCTGTTGTTCTCTAGCATCGCGGTGCAGCGTGTGACATACTGTCGCTCAGAAAGAAGTGCCTGCGACTTCTGTTGTTCCGTTGCATCGCTTTGCAGCGTACGACATACTGTTGCTCGGCAGGAAGTGCCTGCGACTTCTGTTGTTCCGTTGCATCGCGGTGCAGCGTACGACATACTGTTGCTCGGCAGGAAGTGCCTGCGACTTCTGTTGTTCTCTAGCATCGCGGTGCAGCGTGTGACATACTGTCGCTCAGAAAGAAGTGCCTGCGACTTCTGTTGTTCCGTTGCATCGCTTTGCAGCGTACGACATACTGTTGCTCGGCAGGAAGTGCCTGCGACTTCTGTTGTTCCGTTGCATCGCGGTGCAGCGTACGACATACTGTCGCTCAGCAAGAAGTGCCTGCGACTTCTGTTGTTCCGTTGCATCGCGGTGCAGCGTACGACATACTGTCGCTCAGCAAGAAGTGCCTGCGACTTCTGTTGTTCTCTTGCTTCGCGGTGCAGAGTACGACATACTGTCGCTCAGCAAGAAGTGCCTGCGACTTCTGTTGTTCTCTTGCTTCGCGGTGCAGCGTACGACATACTGTTGCTCGGCAGGAAGTGCCTGCGACTTCTGTTGTTCTCTAGCATCGCGGTGCAGCGTGTGACATACTGTCGCTCAGAAAGAAGTGCCTGCGACTTCTGTTGTTCCGTTGCATCGCTTTGCAGCGTACGACATACTGTTGCTCGGCAGGAAGTGCCTGCGGCTTCTGTTGTTCCGTTGCATCGCGGTGCAGCGTACGACATACTGTCGCTCAGCAAGAAGTGCCTGCGACTTCTGTTGTTCCGTTGCATCGCGGTGCAGCGTACGACATACTGTCGCTCAGCAAGAAGTGCCTGCGACTTCTGTTGTTCTCTTGCTTCGCGGTGCAGAGTACGACATACTGTCGCTCTGCAAGAAGTGCCTGCGATTTCGGTTGTTCGGTTGCATCGCGGTGCAGAGTACGACATAATGTCGCTCAGCAAGAATTGCCTGCGACTTCTGTTGTTTCCGTTGCATCGCGGTGCAGCGTAAAACATACTGTCGCTCAGCAAGAAGTGCCTGCGACTTCTGTTGTTCTCTTGCATCGCGGTGCAGCGTACGACGTATTGCCGCTCAACAAGAAGTGCCTAAGTGCAGCGTACGACATATAAGTGCCTGCGACTTCTGTTGTTCCATTGCATTGCGGTGCAGCGCACGACATACTGTTGCTCGGCAGGATGTCCTTGCGACTTCTGTTGTTCCGTTGCATCGCGGTACAGCGTACGACATACTGTTGCTCGGCAGGAAGTGCCTGCGACTTCTGTTTTTCCGCTGCATCGCGGTGCAGCATACGACGTATCGCCGCTCGGCAAGAAGTGCCTAAGTGCAGCGAACGACATATAAGTGCCTGCGATTTCTGTTGTTCCGTTGCATCGCGGTGCAGCGTACGATATACTATCGCTCAGCAAGAAGTGCCTGCGATTTCGGTTGTTCGGTTGCATCGCGGTGCAGCGTACGACATACTGTTGCTCAGCAAGAAGTGCCTGCGACTTCTGTTGTTCTCTTGCTTCGCGGTGCAGCGTACGACATACTGTCGCTCAGCAAGAAGTGCCTGCGACTTCTGTTGTTCTCTTGCTTCGCGGTGCAGAGTACTGCATACTGTCGCTCAGCAAGAAGTGCCTGCGACTTCTGTTGTTCTCTTGCTTCGCGGTGCAGCGTACGACATACTGTCGCTCAGCAAGAAGTGCCTGCGACTTCTGTTGTTCTCTTGCTTCGCGGTGCAGCGTACGACATACTGTCGCTCAGCAAGAAGTGCCTGCGACTTCTGTTGTTCTCTTGCTTCGCGGTGCAGCGTACGACATACTGTCGCTCAGCAAGAAGTGCCTGCGACTTCTGTTGTTCCGTTGCATCGCGGTGCAGCGTACGACATACTGTTGCTCGGCAGGAAGTGCCTGCGACTTCTGTTGTTCTCTTGCATCGCGGTGCAGCGTACGACATACTGTTGCTCGGCAGGAAGTGCCTGCGACTTCTGTTGTTCTCTTGCATCGCGGTGCAGCGTACGACATATCGCCGCTCAACAAGAAGTGCCTAAGTGCAGCGTACGACAAACTGACGTTAGGCAAAAAGTGTCTGCGACTTCTGTTGTTCGGTTGCATCGCGGTGCAGGGTACGACATATTGCCGCTCAACAAGAAGTGCCTAAGTGCAGCGTACGACAAACTGTCGCAAGGCAAAAAGTGTCTGCGACTTCTGTTGTTCCGTTGCATCTCGGTGCAGGGTACGACATTCGGTCGCTCGTCAAAAAGTGCCTGCGACTTCTGTTGTTTCGTTGCATCACGGTGCAGCGTACGACATACTGTCGCTCAGCAAGAAGTGCCTGCGACTTCTGTTGTTCCGTTGCATAGCGATGCAGGGTGCGACATATCGCCGCTCAACAAGAAGTGCCTAAGTGCAGCGTACGACAAACTGTCGCAAGGCAAAAAGTGTCTGCGACTTCTGTTGTTCCGTTGCATCTCGGTGCAGGGTACGACATTCGGTCGCTCGCCAAAAAGTGCCTTCGACTTCTGTTGTTTCGTTGCATCGCGGTGCAGCGTACGACATACTGTCGCTCAGCAAGAAGTGCCTGCAACTTCTGTTGTTCCGTTGCATAGCGGTTCAGGGTACGACATATCGCCGCTCGGCAAGAAGTGCTTAAGTGCAGCGTACGACATACTGTTGCTCGGCAGGAAGTGCCTGCAACTTCTGTTTTTCCGTTGCTTCGTGGTGCAGCGTACGACGTATCGCCGTTCGGCAAGAAGTGCCTAAGTGCAGCGTACGACATATAAGTGCCTGCTACTTCTGTTGTTCCGTTGCATCTCGGTGCAGCGTACGACATACTGTCGCTAGGCAAAAAGTGTCTGCGACTTCTGTTGTGCCGTTGCATCACGGTGCAGCGTACCACATATCGCCGCTCGGCAAGTAGTGCCTAAGTGCAGCGTACGACATACTGTCGCTAGGCAAAAAGTGTCTGCGACTTCTGTTGTTCCGTTGCATCACGGTGCAGAGTACGACGTATCGCCGTTCGGCAAGAAGAGCCTAAGTGCAGCGTACGACATGTAAGTGCCTGCGATTTCTGTTGTTCCGTTGCATCTCGGTGCAGCGTACGACATACTCTCGCTAGGCAAAAAGTGTCTGCGACTTCTGTTGTTCCGTTGCATCGCGGTGCAGCGTACCACATATCGCCGCTCGGCAAGAAGTGCCTGCGTCTTCTGTTGTTCCATTGCATCGCGGTGCAGCGTACGACATTCTGTCGTTAGGCAAAAAGTGGCTTCGACTTCTGTTGTTCCGTTGCATCGCGGTGCAACGATAGCGACATACTGTCGCTAGGCAAAAAATGCATGCGATTTCTGTTGTTCCGTTGCATCGCGGTCCGGCGTACGACGTATCGCTACTCGTCAAAAAGTGTCTGCGACTTCTGTTGTTCCGTTGCATCGCGGTGCAGCGTACCACATATCGCCGCTCGGCAAGAAGTGCCTGCGACTCCTGTTGTTCCGTTGCATGTCGGTGCAGCGTTCGACATACTGTCGCTCGTCAAAAAGTGGCTGCGACTTTTGGTGTTCCGTTGCATCGCGGTGCAGCGTACCACATATCCCCGCTCGGCAAGGAGTGCCTGCGACTTCTGTTGTTCCGTTGCATCGCGGTGCAGCGTAGGACATTCTGTCGCTAGGCAAAAAGTGCCTGCGACTTCTGTTGTTCCGTTGCATCGCGGTGCAGTGTACGACATTCTGTCGCTAGACGAAAAGTGCCTGCGACTTTTGCTGTACCGTTGCATCGCGGTGCAGCGTACAACGTATCGCCGCTCGGCAAGAAGTGCCTAAGTGCAGCGTACGACATATAAGTGCCTGCGACTTCTGTTGTTGCGTTGCATCGCGGTGCAGCGTACGACATTCTGTCGCTAGGCAAAAAGTGTCTGCGACTTCTGTTGTTCCGTTGCATCGCAGTGCAGCGAACGAAATATCGCCGCTCGCCAAGAAGTGCCTGCGACTTCTGTTGTTCCGTTGCATTACGGTGCAGCGTACGACATACTGTCGCTAAGCAAAAAATGCCGGCGACTACTGTTGTTTCGTTGCATCGCGGTGTCGCTTACGAAATATCGCCGCTCGGCAAGAAGTGCCTGCGACTTCTGTTGTTCCGTTGCATCGCGGTACAGCGTACGACATACTGTTGCTCGGCAGGAAGTGCCTGCGACTTCTGTTGTTCTGTTGCATCGCGGTGCAGCGTACGACGTATCGCCGCTCGGCAAAAAGTGCCTGCGACTTCTGTTGTTCCGTTGCATCGCGGTGCAGCGTACGACATATCGCCGCTCGGCAAGAAGTGCCTAAGTGCAGCGTACGGCATACTGTCGCTCGGCAAGAAGAGCCTGCGACTTCTGTTGTTCCGTTGCATCGCGGTACATTCTACGAAATATCGCCGCTCGGCAAGAGGTGCCTAAGTGCAGCGTACGACATACTGCTGCCGCTCGGCAAAAAGTGCCTGCGACGTCTGTTGTTCTGTTGCATCGCGGTGCAGCGTACGACATACTGTTGCTCGGCAGGAAGTGCCTGCGACTTCTGTTGTTCTGTTGCATCGCGGTGCAGCGTAAGACGTATCGCCGCTCGGCAAAAAGTGCCTGCGACTTCTGTTGTTCTGTTGCATCGCGGTGCAGCGTAAGACGTATCGCCGCTCGGCAAAAAGTGCCTGCGACTTCTGTTGTTCCGTTGCATCGCGGTGCCGCGTACGAAATATCGCCGCTCGGCAAGAAGTGCCTGCGACTTCTGTTGTTCCGTTGCATCGCGGTGCAGCGTACGACCTTCCGCCGCTCGCCAAGAAGTGCCTGCGATTTCTGTTGTTCCGTTGCATCGCGGTGCAGCATACGACATACCGTCGCTAGGCAAAAAGTGTCTGCGACTACTGTTGTTTCGTTGCATAGCGGTGCCGCGTACGAAATATCGCCGCTCGGCAAGAAGTGCCTGCGACTTCTGTTGTTCCGTTGCATCGCGGTGCAGCGTACGACCTTCCGCCGCTCGCCAAGAAGTGCCTGCGATTTCTGTTGTTCCGTTGCATCGCGGTGCAGCGTACGACATACCGTCGCTCGATAAAAAGTGCCTGCGACTACTGTTGTTTCGTTGCATAGCGGTGCCGCGTACGAAATATCGCCGCTCGGCAAGAAGTGCCTGCGACTTCTGTTGTTCCGTTGCATCGCGGTGCAGCGTACGACCTTCCGCCGCTCGCCAAGAAGTGCCTGCGATTTCTGTTGTTCCGTTGCATCGCGGTGCAGCGTACGACATACCGTCGCTCGATAAAAAGTGCCTGCGACTACTGTTGTTTCGTTGCATAGCGGTGCCGCGTACGAAATATCGCCGCTCGGCAAGAAGTGCCTGCGACTTCTGTTGTTCCGTTGCATCGCGGTGCAGCGTACGTCATACTGTCGCTAGGCAAAAAGTGCCTGCGAATTCTGTTGTTCCGTTGCATCGCGGTGCAGCGTACGACATACTGTTGCTCGGCAGGAAGTGCCTGCGAATTCTGTTGTTCCGTTGCATCGCGGTGCAGCGTACGTCATTCTGTCGCTATGCAAAAAGTGCCTGCGGCTTCTGTTGTTCCGTTGCATCGCGGTACAGCCTACGAAATATCGCCGCTTGGCAAGAAGTGCCTAAGTGCAGTGTACGACATACTGCCGCTAGGCAAAAAGTGCCTGCGACTTCTGTTGTTCCATTGCATCGCGGTGCAGCGTACGACATTCTGTCGCTATGCAAAAAGTGCCTGCGACTTCTGTTGTTCCGTTGCATCGTGGAGCAGCGTACGACGTATCGCCGCTTGGCAAGAAGTTCCTGCGACTTCTGTTGTTCCGTTGCATCGCGGTGCAGTGTACGACGTATCGCCGCTCGGCAAAAAGTGCCTGCGACTACTGTTGTTCCGTTGCATCGCGGTGCAGCGAACGAAATATCGCCGCTCGGCAAGAAGTGCCTGCGACTACTGTTGTTTCGTTGCATCGCGGTGCAGCGAACGAAATATCGCCAATCGGCAAGAAGTGCCTGCGACTGCTGTTGTTCCGTTGCATCGCGGTGCAGCGAACGAAATATCGCCGCTCGGCAAGAAGTGCCTGCGACTACTGTTGTTCCGTTGCATCGCGGTGCAGTGAACGAAATATCGCCGCTCGGCAAGAAGTGCCTGCGACTACTGTTGTTCCGTTGCATCGCGGTGCAGCGAAATAAATATCGCCGCTCGGCAAGAAGTGCCTGCGACTACTGTTGTTTCGTTGCATCGCGGTGCAGCGAACGAAATATCGCCGCTCGACAAGAAGAGCCTGCGACTTCTGTTGTTCCGTTGCATCGCGGTACAGCCTACGAAATATCGCCGCTCGGCAAGAAGTGCCTAAGTGCAGCGTACGACATACTGCCGCTAGGCAAAAAGTGCCTGCGACTTCTGTTGTTCCGTTGCATCGCGGTGCAGCATACGACATTCTGTCGCTATGTAAAAAGTGCCTGCGACTTCTGTTGTTCCGTTGCATCGCCGCTCGGCAAGAAGTTGCTGCGACTTCTGTTGTTCCGTTGCATCGCGGAGCAGTGTACGACGTATCGCCACTCGGCAAAAAGTGCCTGCGACTACTGTTGTTCCGTTGCATCGCGGTGCAGCGAACGAAATATCGCCGCTCGGCAAGAAGTGCCTGCGACTACTGTTGTTTCGTTGCATCGCGGTGCAGCGAACGAAATATCGCCGCTCGGCAAAAAGTGCCTGCGACTTCTGTTGTTTCGTTGCATCGCGGTGCAGTCTACGACGTATCGCCGCTCGGCAAAAGGTGCCTGCGACTACTGTTGTTCCGTTGCATCGCCGTGCAGTGTACGATGTATCGCCGCTCGGCAAGAAGTGCTGCGACTTTTGTTGTTCCGTTGCATCGCGGTGCAGCGAACGAAATATTGCCGCTCGGCAAGAAGTGCCTGCGTCTACTGTTGTTCCGTTGCATCGCGGTGCAGCGAACGAAATATCGCCGCTCGGCTAGAAGTGCCTGCGACTACTGTTGTTCCGTTGCATCGCGGTGCAGCGAACAAAATATCGCCGCTCGTCAAGAAGTGCCTGCGACTCTTGTTGTTCCGTTGCATCGCGGTGCAGCGAACGAAATATCGCCGCTCGGCAAGAAGTGCCTGCGACTACTGTTGTTCCGTTGCATCGCGGTGCAGCGAACGAAATATCGCCGCTCGGCAAAAGGTGCGTGCGACTTCTGTTGTTCCGTTGCATCGCGGTGCAGCGAACGAAATATCGCCGCTCGGCAAGAAGTGCCTGCGACTTTTGTTGTTCCGTTGCATTGCGGTGCAGCGAACGAAATATCGCCGCTCGGCAAGAAGTGCCTGCGACTACTGTTGTTCCGTTGCAACGCGGTGCAGCGAACGAAATATCGCCGCTCGGCTAGAAGTGCCTGCGACTACTGTTGTTTCGTTGCATCGCGGTGCAGCGAACAAAATATCGCCGCTCGTCAAGAAGTGCCTGCGACTACTGTTGTTCCGTTGCATCGCGGTGCAGCGTACGACATACTGTCGCTCGACAAGAAGTGCCTGCGACTTCTGTTGTTCCGTTGCATAGCGGTACAGAATACGAAATATCGCCGTTCGGCAAGAAGTGCCTAAGTGCAGCTTACGACATACTGCCGCTAGGCAAAAAGTGCCTGCGACTTCTGTTGTTCGGTTGCATCGCGGTGCAGCGTGCGACATACATTCGCTAGGCAAAAATTGACTGCGACTTCTGTTGTTCCGTTGCATCGCGGTGCAGCATACGACGTATCGCCGCTCGGCAAGAAGTTCCTGCGACTTCTGTTGTTCCGTTGCATCGCGGTGCAGTGTACGACGTATCGCCGCTCGGCAAAAAGTGCCTGCGACTTCTGTTGTTCCGTTGCATCGCGGTGCAGCGAACGAAATATCGCCGCTCGGCAAGAAGTGCCTGCGACTACTGTTGTTCCGTTGCATCGCGGTGCAGCGAAATAAATATCGCCGCTCGGCAAGAAGTGCCTGCGACTACTGTTGTTCCGTTGCATCGCGGTGCAGCGAACGAAATATAGCCGCTCGGCAAGAAGTGCCTGCGACTACTGTTGATTCGTTGCATCGCGGTGCAGCAAACGAAATATCGCCGCTCGGCAAGAAGTGCCTGCGAGTACTGTTGTTTTATTGCATAGCGGTGCAGCGAACGAAATATCGCCGCTCGGCAAGAAGTGCCTGCGACTACTGTTGTTCCGTTGCATTGCGGTGCAGCGTACGACATACTGTCGCTCGGCAAGAAGTGCCTGCGACTTCTGTTGTTCCGTTGCATCACGGTGCAGCGTACGACATACTGTCGCTAGGCAAAAAGTGCCTGCGACTACTGTTGTTTCGTTGCATCGCGGTGCAGCGTACGAAATATCGCCGCTCGGCAAGAAGTGACTGCGACTTCTGTTGTTCCGTTGCATCGCGGTGCAGCGTACGACATACTGTTGCTCGGCAGGAAGTGCCTGCGACTTCTGTTGTTCCGTTGCATCGCGGTGCAGCATACGACGTATCGCCGCTCGGCAAGAAGTTCCTGCGACTTCTGTTGTTCCGTTGCATCGCGGTGCAGTGTAGGACGTATCGCCGCTCGGCAAAAAGTGCCTGCGACTTCTGTTGTTCCGTTGCATCGCGGTGCAGCGAACGAAATATCGCCGCTCGGCAAGAAGTGCCTGCGACTTCTGTTGTTCTGTTGCATCCCGGTGCAGGGTACGACATACTGTTGCTCGGCAGGAAGTGCCTGCGACTTTTGTTGTTCTGTTGCATCGCGGTACAGCCTACGAAATATCGCCGCTCGGCAAGAAGTGCCTAAGTGCAGCGTACGACATACTGCCGCTAGGCAAAAAGTGCCTGCGACTAATGTTGTTCCGTTGCATCGCGGTACAGCCTACGAAATATCGCCGCTCGGCAAGAAGTGCCTAAGTGCAGCGTACGACATACTGCCGCTAGGCAAAAAGTGTCTGCGACTTCTGTTGCTCTGTTGTATCGCGGTGCAGCGTACGACATACTGTCGCTATGCAAAAAGTGCCTGCGACTTCTGTTGTTCCGTTGCATCGCGGTGCAGCGTACAACGTATCGCCTCTCGGCAAGAAGTTCCTGCGACTTCTGTTGTTCCGTTGCATCGCGGTGCAGTGTACCACGTATCGCCGCTCGGCTAAAAGTGCCTGCGACTTCTGTTGTTCCCTTGCATCGCGGTGATGCGTACGACGTATCGCCGCTCGGCAAGAAGTTCCTGCGACTTCTGTTGTTCCGTTGCATCGCGGTGCAGCGTACGACATATCGCCGCTCGGCAAGAAGTGCCTAAGTGCAGCGTACGACATTCTGTCGCTAAGCAAAAAGTGCCTGCGACTTCTGTTGTTCCGTTGCATCGCGGTGCAGCGTACGACAGATCGCCGCTCGGTAAGAAGTGCCTAAGTGCAGCGTTCTACATACTGTGGCTCGGCAAGAAGTGCCTGCGACTTCTGTTGTTCGCTTGCATCGCGATGCAGCTTAAGACATACTGTCGCTCAGCAAGAAGTGCCTGCGACTTCTGTTGTTCGCTTGCATCGCAGTGCAGCGTACGACATACTGTCTTTCAGCAAGAAGTGCCTGCGACTTCTGTTGTTCCGTTGCATCGCGGTGCAGCGAACGACGTATCGCCGCTCGGCAATAAGTGCCTAAGTGCAGCGTACGACATACTGTTGCTCGGCAGGAAGTGCCTGCGACTTCTGTTGTTCTCTAGCATCGCGGTGCAGCGTGTGACATACTGTCGCTCAGAAAGAAGTGCCTGCGACTTCTGTTGTTCCGTTGCATCGCGGTGCAGCGTACGGCATACTGTTGCTCGGCAGGAAGTGCCTGCGACTTCTGTTGTTCTCTAGCATCGCGGTGCAGAGTACGACATACTGTCGCTCAGCAAGAAGTGCCTGCGACTTCTGTTGTTCCGTTGCATCGCGGTGCAGCGTACGGCATACTGTTGCTCGGCAGGAAGTGCCTGCGACTTCTGTTGTTCTCTAGCATCGCGGTGCAGCGTGTGACATACTGTCGCTCAGAAAGAAGTGCCTGCGACTTCTGTTGTTCCGTTGCATCGCGGTGCAGCGTACGGCATACTGTTGCTCGGCAGGAAGTGCCTGCGACTTCTGTTGTTCTCTAGCATCGCGGTGCAGAGTACGACATACTGTCGCTCAGCAAGAAGTGCCTGCGACTTCTGTTGTTCTCTTGCTTCGCGGTGCAGAGTACGACATACTGTCGCTCTGCAAGAAGTGCCTGCGATTTCGGTTGTTCGGTTGCATCGCGGTGCAGAGTACGACATAATGTCGCTCAGCAAGAATTGCCTGCGACTTCTGTTGTTTCCGTTGCATCGCGGTGCAGCGTACAACATACTGTCGCTCAGCAAGAAGTGCCTGCGACTTCTGTTGTTCCATTGCATTGCGGTGCAGCGCACGACATACTGTTGCTCGGAAGGATGTCCTTGCGACTTCTGTTGTTCCGTTGCATCGCGGTGCAGCGTACGACATACTGTCGCTCAGCAAGAAGTGCCTGCGACTTCTGTTGTTCCGTTGCATCGCGGTGCAGCGAACGACGTATCGCCGCTCGGCAATAAGTGCCTAAGTGCAGCGTACGACATACTGTTGCTCGGCAGGAAGTGCCTGCGACTTCTGTTTTTCCGCTGCATCGCGGTGCAGCATACGACGTATCGCCGCTCGGCAAGAAGTGCCTAAGTGCAGCGAACGACATATAAGTGCCTGCGACTTCTGTTGTTCCGTTGCATCGCGGTGCAGCGTACGACATACTATCGCTCAGCAAGAAGTGCCTGCGATTTCGGTTGTTCGGTTGCATCGCGGTGCAGCGTACGACATACTGTTGCTCAGCAAGAAGTGCCTGCGACTTCTGTTGTTCTCTTGCTTCGCGGTGCAGAGTACGACATACTGTCGCTCAGCAAAAAGTGTCTGCGACTTCTGTTGTTCGGTTGCATCGCGGTGCAGGGTACGACATATTGCCGCTCAACAAGAAGTGCCTAAGTGCAGCGTACGACAAACTGTCGCAAGGCAAAAAGTGTCTGCGACTTCTGTTGTTCCGTTGCATCTCGGTGCAGGGTACGACATTCAGTCGCTCGTCAAAAAGTGCCTGCGACTTTTGTTGTTTCGTTGCATCACGGTGCAGCGTACGACATACTGTCGCTCAGCAAGAAGTGCCTGCGACTTCTGTTGTTCCGTAGCATAGCGATGCAGGGTGCGACATATCGCCGCTCAACAAGAAGTGCCTAAGTGCAGCGTACGACAAACTGTCGCAAGGCAAAAAGTGTCTGCGACTTCTGTTGTTCCGTTGCATCTCGGTGCAGGGTACGACATTCGGTCGCTCGCCAAAAAGTGCCTTCGACTTCTGTTGTTTCGTTGCATCGCGGTGCAGCGTACGACATACTGTCGCTCAGCAAGAAGTGCCTGCGACTTCTGTTGTTCCGTTGCATAGCGGTTCAGGGTACGACATATCGCCGCTCGGCAAGAAGTGCTTAAGTGCAGCGTACGACATACTGTTGCTTGGCAGGAAGTGCCTGCAACTTCTGTTTTTCCGTTGCTTCGTGGTGCAGCGTACGACGTATCGCCGTTCGGCAAGAAGTGCCTAAGTGCAGCGTACGACATATAAGTGCCTGCTACTTCTGTTGTTCCGTTGCATCTCGGTGCAGCGTACGACATACTGTCGCTAGGCAAAAAGTGTCTGCGACTTCTGTTGTGCCGTTGCATCACGGTGCAGCGTACCACATATCGCCGCTCGGCAAGTAGTGCCTAAGTGCAGCGTACGACATACTGTCGCTAGGCAAAAAGTGTCTGCGACTTCTGTTGTTCCGTTGCATCACGGTGCAGAGTACGACGTATCGCCGTTCGGCAAGAAGAGCCTAAGTGCAGCGTACGACATGTAAGTGCCTGCGATTTCTGTTGTTCCGTTGCATCTCGGTGCAGCGTACGACATACTCTCGCTAGGCAAAAAGTGTCTGCGACTTCTGTTGTTCCGTTGCATCGCGGTGCAGCGTACCACATATCGCCGCTCGGCAAGAAGTGTCTGCGACTTCTGTTGTTCGGTTGCATCGCGGTGCAGGGTACGACATATTGCCGCTCAACAAGAAGTGCCTAAGTGCAGCGTACGACAAACTGTCGCAAGGCAAAAAGTGTCTGCGACTTCTGTTGTTCCGTTGCATCTCGGTGCAGGGTACGACATTCGGTCGCTCGTCAAAAAGTGCCTGCGACTTCTGTTGTTTCGTTGCATCACGGTGCAGCGTACGACATACTGTCGCTCAGCAAGAAGTGCCTGCGACTTCTGTTGTTCCGTTGCATAGCGATGCAGGGTGCGACATATCGCCGCTCAACAAGAAGTGCCTAAGTGCAGCGTACGACAAACTGTCGCAAGGCAAAAAGTGTCTGCGACTTCTGTTGTTCCGTTGCATCTCGGTGCAGGGTACGACATTCGGTCGCTCGCCAAAAAGTGCCTTCGACTTCTGTTGTTTCGTTGCATCGCGGTGCAGCGTACGACATACTGTCGCTCAGCAAGAAGTGCCTGCGACTTCTGTTGTTCCGTTGCATAGCGGTTCAGGGTACGACATATCGCCGCTCGGCAAGAAGTGCTTAAGTGCAGCGTACGACATACTGTTGCTCGGCAGGAAGTGCCTGCAACTTCTGTTTTTCCGTTGCTTCGTGGTGCAGCGTACGACGTATCGCCGTTCGGCAAGAAGTGCCTAAGTGCAGCGTACGACATATAAGTGCCTGCTACTTCTGTTGTTCCGTTGCATCTCGGTGCAGCGTACGACATACTGTCGCTAGGCAAAAAGTGTCTGCGACTTCTGTTGTGCCGTTGCATCACGGTGCAGCGTACCACATATCGCCGCTCGGCAAGTAGTGCCTAAGTGCAGCGTACGACATACTGTCGCTAGGCAAAAAGTGTCTGCGACTTCTGTTGTTCCGTTGCATCACGGTGCAGAGTACGACGTATCGCCGTTCGGCAAGAAGAGCCTAAGTGCAGCGTACGACATGTAAGTGCCTGCGATTTCTGTTGTTCCGTTGTATCTCGGTGCAGCGTACGACATACTCTCGCTAGGCAAAAAGTGTCTGCGACTTCTGTTGTTCCGTTGCATCGCGGTGCAGCGTACCACATATCGCCGCTCGGCAAGAAGTGGCTGCGACTTTTGTTGTTCCGTTGCATCGCGGTGCAGCGTACCACATATCCCCGCTCGGCAAGGAGTGCCTGCGACTTCTGTTGTTCCGTTGCATCGCGGTGCAGCGTAGGACATTCTGTCGCTAGGCAAAAAGTGCCTGCGACTTCTGTTGTTCCGTTGCATCGCGGTGCAGTGTACGACATTCTGTCGCTAGACGAAAAGTGCCTGCGACTTTTGCTGTACCGTTGCATCGCGGTGCAGCGTACAACGTATCGCCGCTCGGCAAGAAGTGCCTAAGTGCAGCGTACGACATATAAGTGCCTGCGACTTCTGTTGTTGCGTTGCATCGCGGTGCAGCGTACGACATTCTGTCGCTAGGCAAAAAGTGTCTGCGACTTCTGTTGTTCCGTTGCATCGCAGTGCAGCGAACGAAATATCGCCGCTCGCCAAGAAGTGTCTGCGATTTCTGTTGTTCCGTTGCATCGCGTTGCAGCGTACGACATACCGTCGCTAGGCAAAAAGTGCCTGCGACTACTGTTGTTTCGTTGCACAGCGGTGCCGTGTACGAAATATCGCCGCTCGGCAAGAAGTGCCTGCGACTTCTGTTGTTGCGTTGCATCGCGGTGCAGCGTACGTCATACTGTCGCTAGGCAAAAAGTGCCTGCGACTTCTGTTGTTCCGTTGCATTACGGTGCAGCGTACGACATACTGTCGCTAAGCAAAAAATGCCGGCGACTACTGTTGTTTCGTTGCATCGCGGTGTCGCTCACGAAATATCGCCGCTCGGCAAGAAGTGCCTGCGACTTCTGTTGTTCCGTTGCATCGCGGTACAGCGTACGACATACTGTTGCTCGGCAGGAAGTGCCTGCGACTTCTGTTGTTCTGTTGCATCGCGGTGCAGCGTACGACGTATCGCCGCTCGGCAAAAAGTGCCTGCGACTTCTGTTGTTCCGTTGCATCGCGGTGCAGCGTACGACATACTGTTGCTCGGCAGGAAGTGCCTGCGACTTCTGTTGTTCTGTTGCATCGCGGTGCAGCGTACGACGTATCGCCGCTCGGCAAAAAGTGTCTGCGACTTCTGTTGTTCCGTTGCATCGCGGTGCAGCGTACCACATATCGCCGCTCGGCAAGAAGTGGCTGCGACTTTTGTTGTTCCGTTGCATCGCGGTGCAGCGTACCACATATCCCCGCTCGGCAAGGAGTGCCTGCGACTTCTGTTGTTCCGTTGCATCGCGGTGCAGCGTAGGACATTCTGTCGCTAGGCAAAAAGTGCCTGCGACTTTTGCTGTACCGTTGCATCGCGGTGCAGCGTACAACGTATCGCCGCTCGGCAAGAAGTGCCTAAGTGCAGCGTACGACATATAAGTGCCTGCGACTTCTGTTGTTGCGTTGCATCGCGGTGCAGCGTACGACATTCTGTCGCTAGGCAAAAAGTGTGTGCGACTTCTGTTGTTCCGTTGCATCGCAGTGCAGCGAACGAAATATCGCCGCTCGCCAAGAAGTGTCTGCGATTTCTGTTGTTCCGTTGCATCGCGGTGCAGCGTACGACATACCGTCGCTAGGCAAAAAGTGCCTGCGACTACTGTTGTTTCGTTGCAAAGCGGTGCCGTGTACGAAATATCGCCGCTCGGCAAGAAGTGCCTGCGACTTCTGTTGTTGCGTTGCATCGCGGTGCAGCGTACGTCATACTGTCGCTAGGCAAAAAGTGCCTGCGACTTCTGTTGTTCCGTTGCATTACGGTGCAGCGTACGACATACTGTCGCTAAGCAAAAAATGCCGGCGACTACTGTTGTTTCGTTGCATCGCGGTGTCGCTTACGAAATATCGCCGCTCGGCAAGAAGTGCCTGCGACTTCTGTTGTTCCGTTGCATCGCGGTACAGCGTACGACATACTGTTGCTCGGCAGGAAGTGCCTGCGACTTCTGTTGTTCTGTTGCATCGCGGTGCAGCGTACGACGTATCGCCGCTCGGCAAAAAGTGCCTGCGACTTCTGTTGTTCCGTTGCATCGCGGTGCAGCGTACGACATACTGTTGCTCGGCAGGAAGTGCCTGCGACTTCTGTTGTTCTGTTGCATCGCGGTGCAGCGTACGACGTATCGCCGCTCGGCAAAAAGTGCCTGCGACTTCTGTTGTTTCGTTGCATAGCGGTGCCGCGTACGAAATATCGCCGCTCGGCAAGAAGTGCCTGCGACTTCTGTTGTTCCGTTGCATCGCGGTGCAGCGTACGTCATACTGTCGCTAGGCAAAAAGTGCCTGCGAATTCTGTTGTTCCGTTGCATCGCGGTGCAGCGTACGACATACTGTTGCTCGGCAGGAAGTGCCTGCGACTTCTGTTGTTCTGTTGCATCGCGGTGCAGCCTACGAAATATCGCCGCTAGGCAAAAAGTGCCTGCGACTTCTGTTGTTCCATTGCATCGCGGTGCAGCGTACGACATTCTGTCGCTATGCAAAAAGTGCCTGCGACTTCTTTTGTTCCGTTGCATCGTGGAGCAGCGTACGACGTATCGCCGCTTGGCAAGAAGTTCCTGCGACTTCTGTTGTTCCGTTGCATCGCGGTGCAGTGTACGACGTATCGCCGCTCGGCAAAAAGTGCCTGCGACTACTGTTGTTCCGTTGCATCGCGGTGCAGCGAACGAAATATCGCCGCTCGGCAAGAAGTGCCTGCGACTACTGTTGTTTCGTTGCATCGCGGTGCAGCGAACGAAATATCGCCAATCGGCAAGAAGTGCCTGCGACTACTGTTGTTCCGTTGCATCGCGGTGCAGCGAACGAAATATCGCCGCTCGGCAAGAAGTGCCTGCGACTACTGTTGTTCCGTTGCATCGCGGTGCAGTGAACGAAATATCGCCGCTCGGCAAGAAGTGCCTGCGACTACTGTTGTTCCGTTGCATCGCGGTGCAGCGAATTAAATATCGCCGCTCGGCAAGAAGTGCCTGCGACTACTGTTGTTTCGTTGCATCGCGGTGCAGCGAACGAAATATCGCCGCTCGACAAGAAGAGCCTGCGACTTCTGTTGTTCCGTTGCATCGCGGTACAGCCTACGAAATATCGCCGCTCGGCAAGAAGTGCCTAAGTGCAGCGTACGACATACTGCCGCTAGGCAAAAAGTGCCTGCGACTTCTGTTGTTCCGTTGCATCGCGGTGCAGCATACGACATTCTGTCGCTATGTAAAAAGTGCCTGCGACTTCTGTTGTTCCGTTGCATCGCCGCTCGGCAAGAAGTGCCTGCGACTACTGTTGTTTCGTTGCATCGCGGTGCAGCGAACGAAATATCGCCGCTCGGCAAGAAGTGGCTGCGACTTTTGTTGTTCCGTTGCATCGCGGTGCAGCGTACCACATATCCCCGCTCGGCAAGGAGTGCCTGCGACTTCTGTTGTTCCGTTGCATCGCGGTGCAGCGTAGGACATTCTGTCGCTAGGCAAAAAGTGCCTGCGACTTCTGTTGTTCCGTTGCATCGCGGTGCAGTGTACGACATTCTGTCGCTAGACGAAAAGTGCCTGCGACTTTTGCTGTACCGTTGCATCGCGGTGCAGCGTACAACGTATCGCCGCTCGGCAAGAAGTGCCTAAGTGCAGCGTACGACATATAAGTGCCTGCGACTTCTGTTGTTGCGTTGCATCGCGGTGCAGCGTACGACATTCTGTCGCTAGGCAAAAAGTGTCTGCGACTTCTGTTGTTCCGTTGCATCGCAGTGCAGCGAACGAAATATCGCCGCTCGCCAAGAAGTGTCTGCGATTTCTGTTGTTCCGTTGCATCGCGGTGCAGCGTACGACATACCGTCGCTAGGCAAAAAGTGCCTGCGACTACTGTTGTTTCGTTGCATAGCGGTGCCGTGTACGAAATATCGCCGCTCGGCAAGAAGTGCCTGCGACTTCTGTTGTTGCGTTGCATCGCGGTGCAGCGTACGTCATACTGTCGCTAGGCAAAAAGTGCCTGCGACTTCTGTTGTTCCGTTGCATTACGGTGCAGCGTACGACATACTGTCGCTAAGCAAAAAATGCCGGCGACTACTGTTGTTTCGTTGCATCGCGGTGTCGCTCACGAAATATCGCCGCTCGGCAAGAAGTGCCTGCGACTTCTGTTGTTCCGTTGCATCGCGGTACAGCGTACGACATACTGTTGCTCGGCAGGAAGTGCCTGCGACTTCTGTTGTTCTGTTGCATCGCGGTGCAGCGTACGACGTATCGCCGCTCGGCAAAAAGTGCCTGCGACTTCTGTTGTTCCGTTGCATCGCGGTGCAGCGTACGACATACTGTTGCTCGGCAGGAAGTGCCTGCGACTTCTGTTGTTCTGTTGCATCGCGGTGCAGCGTACGACGTATCGCCGCTCGGCAAAAAGTGTCTGCGACTTCTGTTGTTCCGTTGCATCGCGGTGCAGCGTACCACATATCGCCGCTCGGCAAGAAGTGGCTGCGACTTTTGTTGTTCCGTTGCATCGCGGTGCAGCGTACCACATATCCCCGCTCGGCAAGGAGTGCCTGCGACTTCTGTTGTTCCGTTGCATCGCGGTGCAGCGTAGGACATTCTGTCGCTAGGCAAAAAGTGCCTGCGACTTTTGCTGTACCGTTGCATCGCGGTGCAGCGTACAACGTATCGCCGCTCGGCAAGAAGTGCCTAAGTGCAGCGTACGACATATAAGTGCCTGCGACTTCTGTTGTTGCGTTGCATCGCGGTGCAGCGTACGACATTCTGTCGCTAGGCAAAAAGTGTGTGCGACTTCTGTTGTTCCGTTGCATCGCAGTGCAGCGAACGAAATATCGCCGCTCGCCAAGAAGTGTCTGCGATTTCTGTTGTTCCGTTGCATCGCGGTGCAGCGTACGACATACCGTCGCTAGGCAAAAAGTGCCTGCGACTACTGTTGTTTCGTTGCAAAGCGGTGCCGTGTACGAAATATCGCCGCTCGGCAAGAAGTGCCTGCGACTTCTGTTGTTGCGTTGCATCGCGGTGCAGCGTACGTCATACTGTCGCTAGGCAAAAAGTGCCTGCGACTTCTGTTGTTCCGTTGCATTACGGTGCAGCGTACGACATACTGTCGCTAAGCAAAAAATGCCGGCGACTACTGTTGTTTCGTTGCATCGCGGTGTCGCTTACGAAATATCGCCGCTCGGCAAGAAGTGCCTGCGACTTCTGTTGTTCCGTTGCATCGCGGTACAGCGTACGACATACTGTTGCTCGGCAGGAAGTGCCTGCGACTTCTGTTGTTCTGTTGCATCGCGGTGCAGCGTACGACGTATCGCCGCTCGGCAAAAAGTGCCTGCGACTTCTGTTGTTCCGTTGCATCGCGGTGCAGCGTACGACATACTGTTGCTCGGCAGGAAGTGCCTGCGACTTCTGTTGTTCTGTTGCATCGCGGTGCAGCGTACGACGTATCGCCGCTCGGCAAAAAGTGCCTGCGACTTCTGTTGTTTCGTTGCATAGCGGTGCCGCGTACGAAATATCGCCGCTCGGCAAGAAGTGCCTGCGACTTCTGTTGTTCCGTTGCATCGCGGTGCAGCGTACGTCATACTGTCGCTAGGCAAAAAGTGCCTGCGAATTCTGTTGTTCCGTTGCATCGCGGTGCAGCGAACGACATACTGTTGCTCGGCAGGAAGTGCCTGCGACTTCTGTTGTTCTGTTGCATCGCGGTGCAGCCTACGAAATATCGCCGCTAGGCAAAAAGTGCCTGCGACTTCTGTTGTTCCATTGCATCGCGGTGCAGCGTACGACATTCTGTCGCTATGCAAAAAGTGCCTGCGACTTCTTTTGTTCCGTTGCATCGTGGAGCAGCGTACGACGTATCGCCGCTTGGCAAGAAGTTCCTGCGACTTCTGTTGTTCCGTTGCATCGCGGTGCAGTGTACGACGTATCGCCGCTCGGCAAAAAGTGCCTGCGACTACTGTTGTTCCGTTGCATCGCGGTGCAGCGAACGAAATATCGCCGCTCGGCAAGAAGTGCCTGCGACTACTGTTGTTTCGTTGCATCGCGGTGCAGCGAACGAAATATCGCCAATCGGCAAGAAGTGCCTGCGACTACTGTTGTTCCGTTGCATCGCGGTGCAGCGAACGAAATATCGCCGCTCGGCAAGAAGTGCCTGCGACTACTGTTGTTCCGTTGCATCGCGGTGCAGTGAACGAAATATCGCCGCTCGGCAAGAAGTGCCTGCGACTACTGTTGTTCCGTTGCATCGCGGTGCAGCGAATTAAATATCGCCGCTCGGCAAGAAGTGCCTGCGACTACTGTTGTTTCGTTGCATCGCGGTGCAGCGAACGAAATATCGCCGCTCGACAAGAAGAGCCTGCGACTTCTGTTGTTCCGTTGCATCGCGGTACAGCCTACGAAATATCGCCGCTCGGCAAGAAGTGCCTAAGTGCAGCGTACGACATACTGCCGCTAGGCAAAAAGTGCCTGCGACTTCTGTTGTTCCGTTGCATCGCGGTGCAGCATACGACATTCTGTCGCTATGTAAAAAGTGCCTGCGACTTCTGTTGTTCCGTTGCATCGCCGCTCGGCAAGAAGTGCCTGCGACTACTGTTGTTTCGTTGCATCGCGGTGCAGCGAACGAAATATCGCCGCTCGGCAAAAGGTGCCTGCGACTACTGTTGTTCCGTTGCATCGCGGTGCAGTGTACGATGTATCGCCGCTCGGCAAGAAGTGCCTGCGACTTTTGTTGTTCCGTTGCATCGCGGTGCAGCGAACGAAATATCGCCGCTCGGCAAGAAGTGCCTGCGTCTACTGTTGTTCCGTTGCATCGCGGTGCAGCGAACGAAATATCGCCGCTCGGCTAGAAGTGCCTGCGACTACTGTTGTTCCGTTGCATCGCGGTGCAGCGAACGAAATATCGCCGCTCGGCAAGAAGTGCCTGCGACTACTGTTGTTCCGTTGCATCGCGGTGCAGCGAACGAAATATCGCCGCTCGGCAAGAAGTGCCTGCGACTACTGTTGTTTCGTTGCATCGCGGTGCAGCGAACGAAATATCGCCGCTCGGCAAAAAGTGCCTGCGACTTCTGTTGTTTCGTTGCATCGCGGTGCAGTCTACGACGTATCGCCGCTCGGCAAAAGGTGCCTGCGACTACTGTTGTTCCGTTGCATCGCCGTGCAGTGTACGATGTATCGCCGCTCGGCAAGAAGTGCCTGCGACTTTTGTTGTTCCGTTGCATCGCGGTGCAGCGAACGAAATATCGCCGCTCGGCAAGAAGTGCCTGCGTCTACTGTTGTTCCGTTGCATCGCGGTGCAGCGAACGAAATATCGCCGCTCGGCTAGAAGTGCCTGCGACTACTGTTGTTCCGTTGCATCGCGGTGCAGCGAACGAAATATCGCCGCTCGGCAAGAAGTGCCTGCGACTACTGTTGTTCCGTTGCATCGCGGTGCAGCGAACGAAATATCGCCGCTCGGCTAGAAGTGCCTGCGACTACTGTTGTTTCGTTGCATCGCGGTGCAGCGAACAAAATATCGCCGCTCGTCAAGAAGTGCCTGCGACTCTTGTTGTTCCGTTGCATCGCGGTGCAGCGAACGAAATATCGCCGCTCGGCAAGAAGTGCCTGCGACTACTGTTGTTCCGTTGCATCGCGGTGCAGCGAACGAAATATCGCCGCTCGGCAAAAGGTGCGTGCGACTTCTGTTGTTCCGTTGCATCGCGGTGCAGCGAACGAAATATCGCCGCTCGGCAAGAAGTGCCTGCGACTTTTGTTGTTCCGTTGCATCGCGGTGCAGCGAACGAAATATCGCCGCTCGGCAAGAAGTGCCTGCGACTACTGTTGTTCCGTTGCATCGCGGTGCAGCGAACGAAATATCGCCGCTCGGCTAGAAGTGCCTGCGACTACTGTTGTTTCGTTGCATCGCGGTGCAGCGAACAAAATATCGCCGCTCGGCAAAAGGTGCCTGCGACTACTGTTGTTCCGTTGCATCGCCGTGCAGTGTACGATGTATCGCCGCTCGGCAAGAAGTGCCTGCGACTTTTGTTGTTCCGTTGCATCGCGGTGCAGCGAACGAAATATCGCCGCTCGGCAAGAAGTGCCTGCGTCTACTGTTGTTCCGTTGCATCGCGGTGCAGCGAACGAAATATCGCCGCTCGGCTAGAAGTGCCTGCGACTACTGTTGTTCCGTTGCATCGCGGTGCAGCGAACGAAATATCGCCGCTCGGCAAGAAGTGCCTGCGACTACTGTTGTTCCGTTGCATCGCGCTGCAGCGAACGAAATATCGCCGCTCGGCTAGAAGTGCCTGCGACTACTGTTGTTTCGTTGCATCGCGGTGCAGCGAACAAAATATCGCCGCTCGTCAAGAAGTGCCTGCGACTCTTGTTGTTCCGTTGCATCGCGGTGCAGCGAACGAAATATCGCCGCTCGGCAAGAAGTGCCTGCGACTACTGTTGTTCCGTTGCATCGCGGTGCAGCGAACGAAATATCGCCGCTCGGCAAGAAGTGCCTGCGACTTTTGTTGTTCCGTTGCATCGCGGTGCAGCGAACGAAATATCGCCGCTCGGCAAGAAGTGCCTGCGACTTTTGTTGTTCCGTTGCATCGCGGTGCAGCGAACGAAATATCGCCGCTCGGCAAGAAGTGCCTGCGACTACTGTTGTTCCGTTGCATCGCGGTGCAGCGAACGAAATATCGCCGCTCGGCTAGAAGTGCCTGCGACTACTGTTGTTTCGTTGCATCGCGGTGCAGCGAACAAAATATCGCCGCTCGTCAAGAAGTGCCTGCGACTACTGTTGTTCCGTTGCATCGCGGTGCAGCGTACGACATACTGTCGCTCGACAAGAAGTGCCTGCGACTTCTGTTGTTCCGTTGCATAGCGGTACAGAATACGAAATATCGCCGTTCGGCAAGAAGTGCCTAAGTGCAGCTTATGACATACTGCCGCTAGGCAAAAAGTGCCTGCGACTTCTGTTGTTCGGTTGCATCGCGGTGCAGCGTGCGACATACTGCCGCTAGGCAAAAAGTGCCTGCGACTTCTGTTGTTCGGTTGCATCGCGGTGCAGCGTGCGACATACATTCGCTAGGCAAAAATTGACTGCGACTTCTGTTGTTCCGTTGCATCGCGGTGCAGCATACGACGTATCGCCGCTCGGCAAGAAGTTCCTGCGACTTCTGTTGTTCCGTTGCATCGCGGTGCAGCGAACGAAATATCGCCGCTCGGCAAGAAGTGCCTGCGACTACTGTTGTTCCGTTGCATCGCGGTGCAGCGAAATAAATATCGCCGCTCGGCAAGAAGTGCCTGCGACTACTGTTGTTCCGTTGCATCGCGGTGCAGCGAACGAAATATCGCCGCTCGGCAAGAAGTGCCTGCGACTACTGTTGATTCGTTGCATCGCGGTGCAGCAAACGAAATATCGCCGCTCGGCAAGAAGTGCCTGCGAGTACTGTTGTTTTATTGCATAGCGGTGCAGCGAACGAAATATCGCCGCTCGGCAAGAAGTGCCTGCGACTACTGTTGTTCCGTTGCATTGCGGTGCAGCGTACGACATACTGTCGCTCGGCAAGAAGTGCCTGCGACTTCTGTTGTTCCGTTGCATCACGGTGCAGCGTACGACATACTGTCGCTAGGCAAAAAGTGCCTGCGACTACTGTTGTTTCGTTGCATCGCGGTGCCGCGTACGAAATATCGCCGCTCGGCAAGAAGTGACTGCGACTTCTGTTGTTCCGTTGCATCGCGGTGCAGCGTACGACATACTGTTGCTCGGCAGGAAGTGCCTGCGACTTCTGTTGTTCCGTTGCATCGCGGTGCAGCATACGACGTATCGCCGCTCGGCAAGAAGTTCCTGCGACTTCTGTTGTTCCGTTGCATCGCGGTGCAGTGTAGGACGTATCGCCGCTCGGCAAAAAGTGCCTGCGACTTCTGTTGTTCCGTTGCATCGCGGTGCAGCGAACGAAATATCGCCGCTCGGCAAGAAGTGCCTGCGACTTCTGTTGTTCTGTTGCATCCCGGTGCAGGGTATGACATACTGTTGCTCGGCAGGAAGTGCCTGCGACTTTTGTTGTTCTGTTGCATCGCGGTACAGCCTACGAAATATCGCCGCTCGGCAAGAAGTGCCTAAGTGCAGCGTACGACATTCTGTCGCTAAGCAAAAAGTGCCTGCGACTTCTGTTGTTCCGTTGCATCGCGGTGCAGCGTACGACGTATCGCCTCTCGGCAAGAAGTTCCTGCGACTTCTGTTGTTCCGTTGCATCGCGGTGCAGTGTACCACGTATCGCCGCTCGGCTAAAAGTGCCTGCGACTTCTGTTGTTCCCTTGCATCGCGGTGCAGCGTACGACGTATCGCCGCTCGGCAAGAAGTTCCTGCGACTTCTGTTGTTCCGTTGCATCGCGGTGCAGCGTACGACATATCGCCGCTCGGCAAGAAGTGCCTAAGTGCAGCGTACGACATTCTGTCGCTAAGCAAAAAGTGCCTGCGACTTCTGTTGTTCCGTTGCATCGCGGTGCAGCGTACGACAGATCGCCGCTCGGTAAGAAGTGCCTAAGTGCAGCGTTCTACATACTGTGGCTCGGCAAGAAGAGCCTGCGACTTCTTTTGTTCCGTTGCATCGCGGTGCAGCCTACGACATTCTGTTGCTAGGCAAAAAGTGCCTGCGACTTCTTTTGTTCCGTTGCATCGCGGTGCAGCCTACGACATTCTGTTGCTAGGCAAAAAGTGCCTGCGACTTCTGTTGTTCCGTTGCATCGCGGTGCAGCCTACGACATTCTGTTGCTAGGCAAAAAGTGCCTGCGACTTCTGTTGTTCCGTTGCATCGCGGTGCAGCCTACGACATTCTGTTGCTAGGCAAAAAGTGCCTGCGACTACTGTTGTTCCGTTGCATCGCCGTGCAGTGTACGATGTATCGCCGCTCGGCAAGAAGTGCCTGCGACTTTTGTTGTTCCGTTGCATCGCGGTGCAGCGAACGAAATATCGCCGCTCGGCAAGAAGTGCCTGCGTCTACTGTTGTTCCGTTGCATCGCGGTGCAGCGAACGAAATATCGCCGCTCGGCTAGAAGTGCCTGCGACTACTGTTGTTCCGTTGCATCGCGGTGCAGCGAACGAAATATCGCCGCTCGGCAAGAAGTGCCTGCGACTACTGTTGTTCCGTTGCATCGCGGTGCAGCGAACGAAATATCGCCGCTCGGCTAGAAGTGCCTGCGACTACTGTTGTTTCGTTGCATCGCGGTGCAGCGAACAAAATATCGCCGCTCGTCAAGAAGTGCCTGCGACTCTTGTTGTTCCGTTGCATCGCGGTGCAGCGAACGAAATATCGCCGCTCGGCAAGAAGTGCCTGCGACTACTGTTGTTCCGTTGCATCGCGGTGCAGCGAACGAAATATCGCCGCTCGGCAAAAGGTGCGTGCGACTTCTGTTGTTCCGTTGCATCGCGGTGCAGCGAACGAAATATCGCCGCTCGGCAAGCAGTGCCTGCGACTTTTGTTGTTCCGTTGCATCGCGGTGCAGCGAACGAAATATCGCCGCTCGGCAAGAAGTGCCTGCGACTACTGTTGTTCCGTTGCATCGCGGTGCAGCGAACGAAATATCGCCGCTCGGCTAGAAGTGCCTGCGACTACTGTTGTTTCGTTGCATCGCGGTGCAGCGAACAAAATATCGCCGCTCGTCAAGAAGTGCCTGCGACTACTGTTGTTCCGTTGCATCGCGGTGCAGCGTACGACATACTGTCGCTCGACAAGAAGTGCCTGCGACTTCTGTTGTTCCGTTGCATAGCGGTACAGAATACGAAATATCGCCGTTCGGCAAGAAGTGCCTAAGTGCAGCTTATGACATACTGCCGCTAGGCAAAAAGTGCCTGCGACTTCTGTTGTTCGGTTGCATCGCGGTGCAGCGTGCGACATACATTCGCTAGGCAAAAATTGACTGCGACTTCTGTTGTTCCGTTGCATCGCGGTGCAGCATACGACGTATCGCCGCTCGGCAAGAAGTTCCTGCGACTTCTGTTGTTCCGTTGCATCGCGGTGCAGTGTACGACGTATCGCCGCTCGGCAAAAAGTGCCTGCGACTTCTGTTGTTCCGTTGCATCGCGGTGCAGCGAACGAAATATCGCCGCTCGGCAAGAAGTGCCTGCGACTACTGTTGTTCCGTTGCATCGCGGTGCAGCGAAATAAATATCGCCGCTCGGCAAGAAGTGCCTGCGACTACTGTTGTTCCGTTGCATCGCGGTGCAGCGAACGAAATATCGCCGCTCGGCAAGAAGTGCCTGCGACTACTGTTGATTCGTTGCATCGCGGTGCAGCAAACGAAATATCGCCGCTCGGCAAGAAGTGCCTGCGAGTACTGTTGTTTTATTGCATAGCGGTGCAGCGAACGAAATATCGCCGCTCGGCAAGAAGTGCCTGCGACTACTGTTGTTCCGTTGCATTGCGGTGCAGCGTACGACATACTGTCGCTCGGCAAGAAGTGCCTGCGACTTCTGTTGTTCCGTTGCATCACGGTGCAGCGTACGACATACTGTCGCTAGGCAAAAAGTGCCTGCGACTACTGTTGTTTCGTTGCATCGCGGTGCCGCGTACGAAATATCGCCGCTCGGCAAGAAGTGACTGCGACTTCTGTTGTTCCGTTGCATCGCGGTGCAGCGTACGACATACTGTTGCTCGGCAGGAAGTGCCTGCGACTTCTGTTGTTCCGTTGCATCGCGGTGCAGCATACGACGTATCGCCGCTCGGCAAGAAGTTCCTGCGACTTCTGTTGTTCCGTTGCATCGCGGTGCAGTGTAGGACGTATCGCCGCTCGGCAAAAAGTGCCTGCGACTTCTGTTGTTCCGTTGCATCGCGGTGCAGCGAACGAAATATCGCCGCTCGGCAAGAAGTGCCTGCGACTTCTGTTGTTCTGTTGCATCCCGGTGCAGGGTACGACATACTGTTGCTCGGCAGGAAGTGCCTGCGACTTTTGTTGTTCTGTTGCATCGCGGTACAGCCTACGAAATATCGCCGCTCGGCAAGAAGTGCCTAAGTGCAGCGTACGACATACTGCCGCTAGGCAAAAAGTGCCTGCGACTAATGTTGTTCCGTTGCATCGCGGTGCAGCGTACGACATACTGTCGCTATGCAAAAAGTGCCTGCGACTTCTGTTGTTCCGTTGCATCGCGGTGCAGCGTACGACGTATCGCCTCTCGGCAAGAAGTTCCTGCGACTTCTGTTGTTCCGTTGCATCGCGGTGCAGCGTACGACGTATCGCCGCTCGGCAAGAAGTTCCTGCGACTTCTGTTGTTCCGTTGCATCGCGGTGCAGCGTACGACATATTGCCGCTCGGCAAGAAGTGCCTAAGTGCAGCGTACGACATTCTGTCGCTAAGCAAAAAGTGCCTGCGACTTCTGTTGTTCCGTTGCATCGCGGTGCAGCGTACGACGTATCGCCTCTCGGCAAGAAGTTCCTGCGACTTCTGTTGTTCCGTTGCATCGCGGTGCAGCGTACGACATATCGCCGCTCGGCAAGAAGTGCCTAAGTGCAGCGTACGACATTCTGTCGCTAAGCAAAAAGTGCCTGCGACTTCTGTTGTTCCGTTGCATCGCGGTGCAGCGTACGACAGATCGCCGCTCGGCAAGAAGTTCCTGCGACTTCTGTTGTTCCGTTGCATCGCGGTGCAGCGTACGACATATCGCCGCTCGGCAAGAAGTGCCTAAGTGCAGCGTACGACATTCTGTCGCTAAGCAAAAAGTGCCTGCGACTTCTGTTGTTCCGTTGCATCGCGGTGCAGCGTACGACAGATCGCCGCTCGGCAAGAAGTTCCTGCGACTTCTGTTGTTCCGTTGCATCGCGGTGCAGCGTACGACATATCGCCGCTCGGCAAGAAGTGCCTAAGTGCAGCGTACGACATTCTGTCGCTAAGCAAAAAGTGCCTGCGACTTCTGTTGTTCCGTTGCATCGCGGTGCAGCGTACGACGTATCGCCTCTCGGCAAGAAGTTCCTGCGACTTCTGTTGTTCCGTTGCATCGCGGTGCAGTGTACCACGTATCGCCGCTCGGCTAAAAGTGCCTGCGACTTCTGTTGTTCCCTTGCATCGCGGTGCAGCGTACGACGTATCGCCGCTCGGCAAGAAGTTCCTGCGACTTCTGTTGTTCCGTTGCATCGCGGTGCAGCGTACGACATATCGCCGCTCGGCAAGAAGTGCCTAAGTGCAGCGTACGACATTCTGTCGCTAAGCAAAAAGTGCCTGCGACTTCTGTTGTTCCGTTGCATCGCGGTGCAGCGTACGACAGATCGCCGCTCGGTAAGAAGTGCCTAAGTGCAGCGTTCTACATACTGTGGCTCGGCAAGAAGAGCCTGCGACTTCTGTTGTTCCGTTGCATCGCGGTGCAGCCTACGACATTCTGTTGCTAGGCAAAAAGTGCCTGCGACTTCTGTTGTTCCGTTGCATCGCGGTGCAGCCTACGACATTCTGTTGCTAGGCAAAAAGTGCCTGCGACTTCTGTTGTTCCGTTGCATCGCGGTGCAGCCTACGAAATATCGCCGCTCGACAAAAAGTGCCTGCGACTTCTGTTGTTCCGTTCCATCGCGGTGCAGCCTACGACATTCTGTTGCTAGGCAAAAAGTGCCTGCGACTTCTGTTGTTCCGTTGCATCGCGGTGCAGCCTACGAAATATCGCCGCTCGGCAAGAAGTGCCTGCGACTTCTGTTGTTCCGTTCCATCGCGGTGCAGCCTACGACATTCTGTTGCTAGGCAAAAAGTGCCTGCGACTTCTGTTGTTCCGTTGCATCGCGGTGCAGCCTACGAAATATCGCCGCTCGACAAAAAGTGCCTGCGACTTCTGTTGTTCCGTTGCATCGCGGTGCAGCGTACGACATACTGTCGCTAGGCAAAAAGTGCCTGCGACTTCTGTTGTTCCGTTGCATCGCGGTGAAACGTACGAAATGTCGGCAAGAAGTGGGATTTATCGAGTAAAATGATATCTAACAAACAAACTGTAAAAATAAAACATACCAAAGTTTGATGTCTGGAGTGCGTAGTGTCCTCGTATTGGTGCTGGTGCCTACTGCCCTTGAGTCGAAAAACAAGAGCTTTATAAAGCAACTAAATTGGCCCCAAAAGCTAGAAGTTTAATACATTTTTTAAGTGCAAGGCGCGCAATACCGCGCCTAATTAAGGGATTGTGCTTAATACGATGCGTCGCGCCATTGTGCGCGCGAAGAACGCAAAATGGAGCTATAGCGAAAGGGGAAAAAAGTTACAGTTACAGTCACCATTCTTCTGGGTTCTCCAAGACATTGCGAAACTCTGTTTTCTCCATCTTGTCGACTAACTTCCCGTCTTGGTTTTTCTTCCAACGTATTTGCGTTGCTTCTAATGCTGCCTTTTTGAAAGTATAACAGGACTTTTAAAATTTAATGGTGTTTATGCGTAATAGGATGGATTGCCACTTATGGGGAATTGGTTAAATCAAAACCAAAACGTACTATCTTTCTACAGTCTCAAAAAATTGACGCAGACACTACCACAGTGAAGTAAGGTAGGGCCCAAATATTACAAACTTTTTTTTCATTATATATGCATATATATAAAGTGAATAAGCAATAGCATATTACATTTTGGTCGCACAAACATACTTTACAAGGTCTTATTCCGAGCAAGTTCAAAGTTACAGTTATTGCTTAACTTTAGTTTATAACAATTTGACTAATTGGCTGTATTTTAGCCAACTTGATATTTATGAGAAGGGAAGTAGTATAAATTGCTACGTCACAATTTCAAAATTCATTATTTTATAAAGCTAGATCACGTGAGTTCTGCATGTCATTATCATGGTAATTAAATGAAATGTGCAAAATATGAAAATTATTCCCTATCATATAGTTGCCTTTAAAAACATTTTTTAAACCTAACCACACTATTAAAATGTTTGACTCGTTGTCAAGCTCTTTGGCATTTCTTTCAGTTCTATATTTAGTTTTTTTATGCAACAAATTAACCATCACAATGCCGTTTTGTGTAGAGGTAGCAAAGAAACTTCACCAACCTTTGTCCGATGATCCGTTCTTTAAAATGATTTTCGTTAAAACAATAAACTACACTACAATAGTATCCTCTAAACTGCAAAATCGATTTCGAAGATTTGATAAATATATTTGATAGATTTTTAAAATGCGTCCTCTCTACAACGTCAATATTTTCAATCAAATTAGAAAAGACAATTTAAATCAGTTAACTTGTACCCATTGTCTGCTGAAACCTTTTGTGACGTCACAAGCGAGGTTGGCTTGTAAAACTTTTTATTTCAATGATGTGGCTAATTTGAAAGTATTGGTACTTAAATAAACCTGTACAGTGTACACCACCAGATTATTTAGGCAAAATGCAAACAAGGTATTAATTAGGAACAGGGCTTGCGCTTTGATGCGTAAATTAAATCTTTTGTTCGTAATTAGCAAACTTGCTACTTCTGTCTATATTTTCCAATTGTAGCTAGCTAACAACTTATTTCATTCCCCTAATATTAGTTGAACAGATATCAATATTTATAGCAAAACTGAATTTTTTAACAGGTATCTTTAGTCTTGGCAGTTGGCACTAATAGAACTTTTCAGACCAAATTGACTCTCTATTGCAGTGAGGTACGTTGAAACTGTACGTAAAATATCCGAGTGTCTGTCATTAAACAATAGTCTGAAAATAACTTTGTCAGTTGGTTCCTACGTTTATTTTAGTGAAATGGTTTTAAGTCTAAGAAACGACTAAACAAACTATTTAGACCCCGATCGTTAATACTAGGGAGTACACCAGGGCTGCGGAGTCAGTTAAAAATAACCTGAGTCCGACTCCGGCCAAAAAAATAAACCCGAGTCCGACTCCTGAGTCCCGAGTCTGACTCCAGTCAAATGTGTGATTTCTCCCGAGTCCTGCCCTGACTCTACAGCCTGTATTCCGCCAATTTACGTAACTAAAATAACGTGGATATTCAGCAATCCACTTATAGGGTTGTTCTATAATTCATTTACTCACAATACATGGTTTGAAAATATTCCACCATATGTTATTCCGCATTTTTGCGCATGAGCATGTCGGACTCGGAACTCGGGTAGTTTTACGTGGTCTTACTCGAGTCCCAAGTCCCGAGTCCGACTCCAGCAAAACAAAGCGACTCCTCGAATCCCGAGTCCGACTCCGCAGCCCTGAAATAAACCGAACCGGAACATTTTGAACCGGTTTTGGGCTAATATTTTCCGAACCGTAATCGAAGGTCAACCGTTTTCAACCGTTTTTTTTTTTAAGATTTTAAGAAGCCGAGCCGGAACAAAACCAAATATTTTAAAAGAACCTGAATCTCAACCGAACCCGAACTTGTAAGCAAAAGCGGTTCACTCCAGCATGACGTCACAACTTTGATTTTACAGAGTCAAGTATAAAGCCGTGTTCGAAATTAAAAAAGATATGAATATTGATTAAATAAAAGGTTGATATTTTATTTTTCAGATATTTTAAAAATGAGTTGCTCGTTTTTTTTAATGTGTCACGTAACTTAGATTAAATGTAACACTACAAAAATTATTCTCCACATTTATTGACCCACATTTTAGGTAAAACTCATTTAATAGCTGAAACGAAAAAGTCAAACGATTCGACTCCCTGCTTAAAATATTGCTGTTTGAAACCATTTTCTACCTGTCGCCTAGTTCAATGCTCAATGATTTATCTTTCCCGAAATTCAAAAGTGGTCTAATACAGGGGTCGGCAACCTTTTTTGCACTGCGGACCGGTTTAAAACTGGAATTTTGTCGCGGACCGGCCTTAAAAACACAACTAATATTCAAAGGCAATTTATTACAACTTTTTTCAATGCGAACTTTAAGCTTTTTTTGCCGCAAAAAAGGCTCCCATTTATAGGAATTATCGAACTTAATGAAACCCGCCGCGGCATCTGGCTCACCAAGCAATTTAACCCATAATTATGCAATAATGTATTTCAGATTCTTTTTTTGACCAGACCCTATACGGCACTTTCTATAGTTACTTAATAACAAAATTTACATACGTACAAAGATGCCAGATTGACTTTTTTGACTACAAATTTAAAAAATCTGGCTTTTTCAACGTGGTTGAGGTCAGAAAAATCATTAGGCTTTTTGACTTTTTTCTGTCATTTTTATAGAGGATAAAACTTGCTAAAACTTTCATGGTTAAATATCGAAATAATAAATCATTTCATTATGGGACAATGTTTATTAACATTGTTTGCATGAATTTATTCTTTTGCACTTTAGGGTGAGCGCGCTAGCTTGAACATAATAAACATGAAATTTAATCTCGTTTTCCTAAATACTGTAAGTATCAGGAGTTAGATTTTGCAATGAAAATATGGATTTTTGGATGTTGTAACGTGTCATGTAACTCATATGGCCACAGCACGCTAATTGTTTTGATCCTCAACGAGAACTTGATACTAATTGTGATTTTTTTTAATCAACCATGGAGTATATTTAAACGAAAGTTAATGTGTTTTGAATATAAAAATACACTTAATTGTTTTTGACTTTTTTCTAGGTTTTTACGTACAGTTAAAATCAAAAAAGCACTTTTTTGTTTAAATTAAAATTTTAATTTAACAACCCTGCTACGGACCGATAACAAACATCTCGCGGACCGGCGTTTGCCGACCACTGGTCTAATAGATCACGTTATTTAAAGTAGTGTTGGAGGTTGTTTATGGTTGGTTGCTCTTAGTTGTGCGCCCTTGCTTAAAAATTGCTTCGGTAAAACTAATTCTATATCGTTGAGCAGAAAACATTATTGTTGCAAAACTTTGATTCTCAAACTGATTCAGTCTTTTCTCAAACTATTTTTTTTCTTTTTTTTTCTCAAACTATTTTAGGTCACACTAAAATCTAAAAAAAAAATTGCGCACACTGTTAACACGACTGTAATGTTTTAACATCACAATCACCCGCAACTACAAAACAAGGCAGTAAGTAAATACTATATTTTACCAGTTCATGGATAGTGTACAAGTCTGGCATGCCTAGATCTGATGTTTTGAGAAATTACAAAAAGTTCTGCAGCGCGCTTAAGAATCCTTCGCAGGACACTATAGTGTGTCGCTAAATGCAGTTTGAAAATCAATGATTTTAAAGTTTATGATTTATTAGAAAATTTGGCCACTTAACAGCAAAAGTTACATTAATTGTGGTGTCTCGCATTTGGTTGATGTTCAAATAATTACTTGCCAAAATAATGCCAAATTTTAAACTATTTTTGTAGTCAGGTTTGATTTTGTTATGTTATCCCTGGAAATGTTTATGCCCCAAATACAAAACCTCTATACATGCCTTTAAAAACGCATTTTATCCAGCTGTAAACATATCACGAGCGCAATCGGAAGTTGTTGCTTCCTCTGGTTTTATGGCACTAACGAGCAAAAACAAACATTATGCCATATTGCAAAGGGTTGTTTGAATCAGTGTTTCTTAAAGTGGTGAATGGTTCACCCCAGGGTGAATAAAAAAAAGGCGAGCTCTAATTATTATTTAATTTTTTTGCAATGATTCTAATGGTTTCGTTTTGTGCTGTATAAACTTTGTTTTTGCCAACTTTAACATTAAAACTGCCCCAAAAAAATTTGTGAATCTTCTGTTATCTAATTTTGTTTACTTTGTTGAGCACAAAGTCTCTTTGAGTGCCATTGTATGTTTTTATATCATCGAAGGTATAACGGCCCTATTTAATTATAATTTTGCTAAATTATAGATAAACGATATGTCATCCACTGTTTGAACTATTTTTTAGCCATATTTTATATAATTGGATAACAGGCTAGAAACAGGGGACGCATGTTTTGCGAAAATGCTCCTGATTTTACAGTTTAGCGTCAATTCAACCGATTAAATCCAATTTTTTTTCGCGCTTCACGCGGCCGATAGCAAACATCCCTATTTTCATGTTGTCTCAGTGATATTTAACTGAAAATGCCGAATTGCTCTTCATAGGGGGTGTGCAAGGCATTTCGTTTTACTTGCAGGCAAACGAGATAGTTTTATTATATAATGGGACAGGGGTGAATAAAATCTGGAGATAGATGCTAGGGGTGAACAAAACTAAAAAAGTTTAAGAAGCACTGGTTTAAACCGCAAACAGCTACAATCAGCGGCAATTAAAACAAAATTTAAATTAGTACTGTTTTAGTTCGAACTCCATTTTTTTGGAAAAATCTAGTTAGGATTGCAAAGAAGAAGTATGCTTTTCTGTTAACTGGTTCACGACCAGCGCGTTGTTATCGTAATGAAAATTTAGAATGGAATTTGTTAGGGTTTAACCCCAAATTAAGCTACCTACCACTTACCAGCGGACAACCTCATTTAATAGTTTTAGTTCGATGAAAATCAGTTAAACATGGTTTGATGTGGTTAAATTTAGGTTGATGTTGTGGTAAAAGGGAGCTATCTTTAGGTTGAGGTCGAGATGGGGTGGACGAAGCAAAGTAATGTGTTATGGGGATCGGCAGTAGCCACAGTTTTATTCCACCTTTTTCGCAACAGGTGAGATAGTATGTATTTAATGTTCTTCATAAAACTATTGCGCCACAGTTTGGTGTTAAAGGTTAATGACCCTTAGGTCGTACATATTCAATGTTGTTTTGAAATGTGATTAAATTTGAAGGCTTCTAATTTGCTGGTATTGGAGCTCCGCAGGAGAATTCGTTTGTGATGTCTGGAAAATGTCATTTACCTGTCCGGAAACAGCACTTCAGTACTATTCATTTTGGGTAAAACGTTAAGTATATACGTGAAGGTGTAGTTAAATTAATTACGTCTAGTTCGAACAACGTTTTGCGCCCAAGATTATTGCTGTTCAATTTAGACCTACTTGTTGAGAATCGCATTGTTTTACACATTTAAAAATTGTGTTTCTAACCCAGGTGTTCTCAAACTTTTGCAGCTGCGTATACCCCCAATTTATCTGTATGGCGTAGTACTGCCTAAAACCAAATAATTGAAAACAAAATACACATTTTATTTTTGGTTAGAAGCAATAACCTCGTCTATTTTTAATAAAGTATGAACTTTGATCAAATTTTCTTTCTGGAATGTATTTTGGTGTGAATTACAACTTTTATAACTGACTTTGCCTACGTTATAACATTATTAATAGCCCAAATTAATGTGATATTTAGCATGCATTGTCATGATATGCGTATAGGGAATCTTCTCGTTTTTTATACATCGTATTGGATTCCAGTCTTTCTATTTTTGGTGTTGGATCTCACGAGAACACCAGCGTTCCTTGTCAAGTACAAAATTTAAAAGATGAATTCAATACAGGTAAATTTTGATGTTTTATAGGGGAAAGTAGAGTAAATGGGGAGACAGGAGACAAAGGATCGTACGTTTTTTTAATTGTGCATAACTTTTATGTTAAAAGACATAAATGCTGCTTTAATACCTAAATAGGCCAATGCGCGGCGCGTAAAAGATGTTTCCTGGTCGTGCTGTTCAACAGCTTTCTGGTGACTCCTTCGATCATTCTGTGGTAACCGATTTTTCGCTGGCGAGACTTGCCCTACAGTGAGCAAGACTTACCCGGCGCTGCAGGGTGCCTGTTGCAGCTGCTAGGCTGCTGTGTCATTATGGATGTCTCTTTTTATTATATGCACCGGTAAGGCAGCGACCAAAGATTAATGCTGTATGTATACAATAGCAATAATAATAGACGATAAGCCGATACCTAATGGTATCAGTAAGCATTGATAGGTGCATTTATAGTTATGGTTGGGAAGCTAATTCAGGGTTTTGCGCTTTGAAATCGTATATACTATTTGCAATACGGTAACAAAAAAAATTAAATTATATCAAAGTTAACTACATATTCTAGCGCCAAATAAAATGTTGGGTTTGCAAGCTAGAAAACATTCCGTTTGCAGGTTTAAATTTTATCGATTTTCTCTTTTAAAAACAGTAATGGCGTCATTTGGTTGATTATTGTCAGCCGTAATTTTTGCCCAAATTTAGCGAACGATATGGGAAAAAATATTTTTGCAATCCAACACTCCACAGAATGAAAATGAGGAGAAATTTTTTATCGTGACGTGCTGTAAAGCCATACTTGTTTTTATAAAAAGTATTTGCATTTTATACACAAAACCTGTTATATTTCTTGACAGTTTATTCCATACTCGGCTTTTCTATGAAAGATTCCACAAACTGCATCATGAATGGAAATCTCCAATTGCGTTAGCGACTCTGTACGCTCATCCTGTCGAACACTTGGTATTTATTCTGCGTAACTACACGATATACGTATATGTGGCTTATAAGTTTGCTGTTGCTGCCAGGCATAGTATACCAAAAATTGGCTCTTCAGGTACATATTTATTTCATGCGACATTTCGGCTCCCTATAATATACTATATAGGATATACAGAGTGCCTTTATCAAAGAAATGTTGATCACATTTTTATCTCTTGTTTGTGTGTTGTCTAGTGGCTTTACTTTGCGTGGCGTTGAGCGTGGTGATGTTGCATTCCCTGACGAAGGTATTCTTAGTCACATCGTCAGAAAAAATACAAAAAGTATACGGAAGAGCTGTTTTAGTATATGTGCCTATGTTCGTGTACGCGCGTTTTCGTGTGTTCCTAATTGATACCTCGAGTTAACATAACGATTCACAAGGTTGTATAGTATAACTTCATTACAGATAACCCATTTGTTTTAGTCGATCAACATTTTTCTGGTGCTCTTGGGGCCAACTATAGTTGGGTGTCACTTGGCCACGACTTACATTTGGATTTCAATGGCAACGCTGAACTCAATTAAATCCCATTGCGGCAACCACTTTCCGTTATCTGTTTCGCCACAATATCACGACTATCATCATGTAAAGTAAGTGCAGGAGACGATTGATCGCACAAAAGAACCGTTGCTTAAGTACCCTGTATTTCTACAGTAAGTAATAAAATTAGGTTAGGATAAGATTTGAGACTCTGTTCCATACGGTAATATTCAGATAATTCTAACTAAACATAGGTAAATATATTAGTTGTAAACGTTTTCTTTTAGTCCATAAAATAAGATTTACCATATAATTGTAACTTAACAAAAAATTATTTTCATTGTCGGCCTCCAATCGTGAAATTCGGTACAGCTATTAATTTATGACGCCATAAAGTCGAATTGGCATACTGTGTTTTTTTTAAGTGGTAAATTATCGTATGATATCCATTAGTTTAAAATATTTCACCGCCTTTGCCATGAAACACCTTTGCAGTGATTTGCAAGAAATTGCATTTACTCTAATCATTTGTGTTTCAGATTTAATCAGTGTTACGGAGTATCTGGCATTTTGGATAGTTTCCACTCGACTAACGACAAATTTGTTAAAAACATACATTCAAAGCGAAACAAGACGTTTTTCTCTTTGAGTCCAATCGACGTGCTAGTTCCAAGAAAAGAAATTCCCAATAAGTGATCATAGCTTCTTCAATATTTAACCAAGGTGTTTGTAACTACTGTAGTATATTTTAACAAGAGTAACGTATTTTATAAATAGTTTTAGTGTCCTTTAGGGATGTCCGATAATATCGGATCGGAGCCGATAACTGATGCAAAGGGTTATACGCTACTCGTCCGATGCTGCAGGATAGTTTCGGTGCCGTTCCGATACCAAGTAAATTTGTGCTTAACAGCCATGTTTTGCGAGCCGACGTAGAGTTTTTTACCTTTTAAAGGAAAACTAAGAAATTTTTAGGCCTACTTTAAAAATAAAAGATATACAAGCTTTTTAGCGCAAAAGCAAATCTCGGCTTAATACCTTTAAAATCATTAGCAATGTTTGTTACAGCAGTGCTTCTTAAACTTTTTTACTTTTGTTCACCCCTAGCTTATATCTTCAGATTTCATTCACCCTTGTCTCATGATAAGATAAAACTATCTCGTGTATATATATAACATCACCAAATGACTCGATTTACTGCAGAGCTATCATCCATTTCTGACAATTCACCCTTATTCACCCCTTTCGGTTGATTCACTCCTGCAAAAAATTTATTCGCCTTGGGGTGAACCATTCACCTGATTAAGAAACACTCTGTTACAGTGTTTTTTTACTTATTTGACCATAGTAATGAAGTCATTTGGTAACGGATCGAATCGCGATTCATTTCGCTCAAAATATCTGGTATCGGTATAGGAATTAAAGATAAATTATAGGACATATATAGTGTCCCTTCAAATGATAAAACTTTTTTGGTTTTTATTACCGATGTGTCGCTTTATTGTCGTACGATACGAGATTTTTCTTCGTTTTGCATTACTAAAAGTTTTGCAGTTTAACAAATCTTCAAATTCGACTCAACATGAACCCGTTAAAAAGTTAACAGCATGTCACCACACATATAGTAGGCTACTGTGAAGAGCAACTTTCTAAATTATATATAACAGCGTTAGCCAAATGCAAAGTTTGGTGTGGTTTTAATAACACATTTCTTAAACAGCAGTGATGCCCAATGTTTCCTAAAACATAAATGCAAGGCGAAATAAAGATAAAAGCCATATATAGGCTATGACTTTGTTGATAACGCAAACAAAACTGACAAATAGTAGTGCAAAACACACTGCATAATACTGAACTTTTATTAAACGACATTAAGAGAGTGTTTGTTTATATGTGTTTTATAATGTCGTAACTGTTTTTAACTTTGCTGAATAATTTGTTTAAACAATATATCAGGGGTGGGCAAACTGCGGCTCGCGAGCCGCATGCGGCTCCCCGGTATGGTTTTGTGGCTCTTTTAGTTGAATCGCAAAATTCCGAAAAATTGTAAAGGCTACCAAGAGTACCGTTTATAAACATTTCTCTCTTTTTCTTTTCTTTATTTAGGCCAGCATTTCGTTTATGACGTAACACGAAATAGTTTGCGTGTTATTTTACTATTACTGGTATTATTATTGTGTTGATTATGACCGTTTTATTACAATTCTGTTATTATTGCGTCTGACCTTGCATTAGTTACCCTTTTTGTATTGAAATGTTTTAGTCGCTCTCTGGTACTTGTATTTTTTGCAAATGGCTCTTCCATTGAATACATTTGCCCACTCCTGCAATTATCAATTAAATTACTTTTACTGACTCATAAATGGATCAGTATATGTCTAAATAACACTAAAACGCAATAGCTTAGTGAACTCACTTCTAATTGTAAAAATAAACACATTTTCACAGACATGTTGTTGTTTTTATAGAAGATGCGTATAACCTTTTCATTCTATATATTTCGTCCTTTTTTAAACGGAGCTATATTATAAAGATGTTTATTCGAAAAAATTTTAAAATTTGTGTGAGAAATTGTACTTATGTGAATTGTTTGTTACCAGTGATTCTATTAACGCTACAAAAACTAGTAAAATTTTATTCGCCATCTTAGATTTTTTTACACACGTATGGATTCGCTTTTTACGTGCCTCATATAAGAAAGCATGCATAACTGCATCGAATGTTTAGGTTTTCTATAAAATATTTCCAAACATAAATAACAAAACAATAGATTATATAGCATTGCTTTTGTAAAAAATAAACCTATTTACACCCTTCACCACCAAAAAAATTACACTAAAGTTTTGGTAGCACTATTGCAGGGGTCGGCAATGTTTTTCTGGTCGCGGGCCAAAACCAAACTCAGAAAGGTCTCTGCGGGCTGCACAAAATGCCAACTAAGAATTGTATTATTGAAATGATAGAACAACTGTAAATCAGGTGGGCCTCGGGTCTTTTTTGCACCTAAAAACGTGCTTAATTATATTTAAGGAGGTACTAAATTGGTGGCGCAAAGTGCATAAAAAAGCGTTTGTTTGATTTGAAATTCGACTTCACACGTCGCCATCCATGCAACTAATAAAAAGTGTAATAAAACTACTTTGATAGGACGGCATAACATTTAAAGTTAATCTAGCTTAGTGGTTGTTAACGTTTTTAAGCGAGGTCACACTTCTTGAGCGAAGCGAGTGCGATTTTTTTTTGGTATACCGGCATTTCTTTTAAAATTCATGCAAGTTTTCGGTACATTGCCAAAAATGAAAAAAATAAATATTAAAACATATTTGTGAATATGCCGTTTGTCCGCGTCACACTTAGCAGCTTTCCACGGCGCAACGGTAAAGAAGCGTAAAATCTAGTTCAAAAGACAGCAAAACGGAAACACACTGGACGTAGGGAGATCATTCGCGCGAAGCGCGAAAATTTTTTGGATTTAAGTAGTTAAAACGTATGTGAAATTGATTTGTGTCCAATTTGTCAAAGAGGCGGCGGGCCGGATGAATTACATCGGCGGGCCGGATCCGGCCCGCGGGCCGTAGGTTGCCTACCCCTGCACTATTGTATATGCACATTGCCACAAGATATGATCAGAGCCTATACTTAAGCTAAACATTGCATTTCTTCATCGCACACACGAAAAACCTTGCTATTTTGTCTCGCTTGTGTTCATTGTGCTCTTTTCTACGACTTTAACGGTATATTTTTTTAATATTCAGAAATAAAACTATTATTATTTTTGCAAACGCGAAGTGCTGGTCTCAGACATGTTCAGATTGCGGCTACTCAAGTTATTATCTATCCAAGACTGAAGCCCCAAATTGAACGTTGACAGCTTATCAACACCGCTGTGGCTATTTGTTTAACACCTGAAGGTGCCAGATAATGTTTTAACTACCGAAACTCAGACCGATAACAATTGCGTCTCACCTTTTATAAGTGATGCTTGAGTTACATTTCAGTCACATTAACGGAAGATGATACAAGCTCGTATCTAAAAGTCTGGAAAACTTGTATTGAAAAAGTCCTAACCCCAGACCCGCAACTCACCCCACCCCAACGCCTAATATTATTTTTTATTAACTCTATTCGATCTCGGTGGCAAATTGAACAGGCCAAACCCAACTCGCCCCACGTCTACCTGTTCGTTAAACTAATCTCCTTCCTTGAGTACCAACTGACCTCTCCTGTCTCACCAAGCTAAATCTTCCCAACCCCATGTCAATCCAACATTGTAGGTTCTCCCTCCTACCTCCTTATTTATCGTATCTCTTTCTTTTTACTTGTGCTTATCGAAGGTATGTTATAATTAACACTAAAATCTACAATAAAGCAGGAGTTCTGATCGTATACAACAGATATTATCTTTCCTTGATAGTGGAACCTATTTTAGACCAATGTTACGTTCATCATGACGAAAGTCATATAACAACTACCAGCCGATTGGAACGTCTAAAGCAGTGGTTTTCAGTTTTTTTTCTACCGCGCCCCGATGGTAATTGTTCTCCGCCTTGCGCTCCGATTAAGTATTGAATAATGGTACAAAAAATCGATATTTTTAATTACATATTAGTAAGGCAACATGAAAATACTAAAGTTGACTCCTAATCGCGCGAAGGAAAACATTTTTATTTAATTGGTTTGAATTGGATAAACTTTAATTTAGAACAAATGACGCATTGGAGGGCATTAACTTTACCGTTGTAAGGCTACATATAAACCACAAGTAGAAATGTCACCCGAAGCACAAGGGTCCCGTAATGGGACAACAATTATAGCTAAATATTATGCCAATGATTTGTAATAATATGCCATAAACGCATATTCAACACTTATAACTTTGCCTCTAGCTTTTCAACATTTTCCATTTCTTGACTCAGAAAAAACGTTGTTGCGTCCGGTCTTTAGAAATCAAAGTTTCAAATGTTGGGACTATATGTTTCGCAAGATAGGACAGGTTAAATTAATCATGGCACACCACAAGGATTAAAACAACCTTTTACTAACCCTGCTACAAAAAATAACTAGCTAGTTTCAAACAATTTTAGTAAATCTTACAAGATATTTGTTGTGATAAACGAGATTCAAATTTCAAACTTTTAATGCAAAAGCTATATTACAAAGATGTTATCGATTCACGCAAAGCAAAAACTCCTTTATATCGTTTAAATTTAAAACTTTCATTTTTGAACGTGCGATAAATTTTTTTTCGGCGTCAATAAAAAAGTGACTTTACTGCTTATAAAATGCGATTTGTTTTCCTACATGATATCAGCAAGCGTAGATTCACCGTCAGCGGTTAGTTAATATTAAGTGCAATCAGTGATGATTGAGTGGCAGTCAAAAAAAGATTCTCTAGATCCAAAGAAATAGCTTAAATTGTATTTATACACGAACATTTTCTAAACACTTTGCAACCATCCTGATAAATGTGGCCTACACACAGCGGAGCTTAATTCTGAGCAAAGAGGTATTAAAGGTACTTTTTGCGAGACACAAAAGCCTGCACATTTATGTCTTGCAACTATTTGGCTCAAGCGGTGCCAAAAACGTAAAAGACACTAGTTACAACTTAGCTTGCCATTATCCCAGGTTGCTTTCGCACGCATAGCTGGTTCAATTGTAAAGATATTGCAAAACTATTGTATATGTTGGCACGGTAATATAGGTCGGTCCAACCAACATCTGTAACCAATGGGTTTCCAAATTGGGTCGCTCTGTGTAAAATAGTGGAAATCTTCACCAAGCATCATTATGCACTTCCCGTGAGTCGCTGTTTTCTAAGAAAACCTGTTGTCCCATGTCCATGTGATGATCCTGCTGAGTAAATAGCTGTGGCGACTCGAGTGCATCGTAGCTTTCACATCCTGTAAAGCAAAGACTTGGGTGAACTCCAGTTATGGACAACCGATCAACCGACCTTGCGAACAAAAATGCCACGAGTAGTAAAAGCCGATCGTTTGATGTTATGTCTAAACAACAAATGTTACTTGGTGCAAAAGTTGTTGCTGAGCACTTCATCGCTGTACACAATTATAATTTGATTGGTTTTGTTGTATTATCTGAATTAAAGTGATTTTCAGGGGCTCGATTCTTTTTTTGTAATGCTATGTCTATTTTAAGCAAAAAGGCAAGCATTGTTCATTGAACTATACCCATTACTAACAATAGGTTTGGCTTAAACTTTTTAGCATTAAAACAAAATAAGGTTTCGACAAATTAAAATACACATACACTAACTTTATACTTGAAGAAAGGAGAGATTGAAATAGTTATTAACGATTTGCGCGTCATCCTTGCGCAGGGTTATTCTAATTTTTTACAAGCGAGGCTTGTAGATGTTACTTATTTTTTGTCCGTTGTCCGGTCTGCTGCTGCTGCTGAATCACTAATGGATGTGGTTTGACTTATAAACAGGTTACCAAACTAAAACTATATAGTTTATGGATAACCGATAAACCAAATTAAAGTAATATAAATAGGGGCTTCAAACATCAGTTGTGACAAAGGTAACGTTATAGTTCTAAAATACCCAAATTATTTACAAAAAAAAAAAAATGGACATGTACATTGTACAGGTAGTAAAGTTGACAAAAAACGGATTTTCTTATAGTTGTGAACAAATCTCAAAAATACCACCCGGCACATACTAGTTTCGGAAATTATTACAGTTTAATGGAAAACATCGTTTAAAACATGGTTTAAACTTAGACCAGCGGGTCACATGTGCCTCGTGGCATCATCATCTGTGCCCGGCAGAGCGTTTTTATCTAAAGGATTGCCAAACTTTGTTTGTTCTATTCGCGTAGCATTAAAACGATTTGTCAGGACCACATGCTTGAAAAGCAGCATGCATTTGAGCTGGGTAATAATTTAATTTAGCAAGCGTTTACTTAACAATCAATACAGCTTGCTGTTTGTGGCCGCAAGAAATATGCAAATAGTGTATTATCGTTCGAACAACTCACCAGTCGGAACCATTCTGTTCGACATGGGGCTCATAAAGCTTGGGGAAGCGACCTGACCGATCGGCGCGTCACAGGTAAGGCCCTTTGGAACAACATTAAAGACTTTGGGTATGTATCCGGGGTTCGCTCCAGAGGCTGAAAAACAAAACGTTTAAAAGTAATTCTCGAATTATCGATACGAACTATATTTTCCACAAAGAATAAAACTCAAAGTTTGTAAACCCGAGTAAAACCAGGATCCGCCATTTTTTAAAGGAATATATATTTCGCCTATACTGGCATCGTCAGTTCCTATAAGTAAAGTAAAATACATTTACATAGCAAAGTAATATTAAAATTATTAAAAAAAGTCAAAAACATATGAAATCAGTATAGATTAAGTAAAAAGTTCAAAAACATAACATCAGGCTGTCAGAAGAAAACTTTCTAATGTAAAGCATCATTGCGCGGACAAGGCAACATGACGTGACACTCGTTGAGAAAAGGCACGATGGAAAGGGGAAAAAAGTGTTAAGGGTTTAATTGAACTTTTTAACTTTTTACTTAATCTATACTGATTTCATATGTTTTTGACTTTTTTATTAATTTTGTTATAACTTTGCTATGTGTCTGTTTTTTACTTTACTTATAGGAACTGACGATGCCAGTATAGGAGAAACATATATTCCTTATGTTTGATGTTGGTTTTACTTGGGGTTTTAAGCTTTAGGTTTTTATTTACGCGTCAGCGGAACAGTGGTCAACAAGCAGAAACCTGCTGCCAATCGTCTTGGATTCCGTGATACGTCCAGCTATATTCTTCAAAGAATCTGTGCTTTGACATACAAAGGTTGAAATTCACCATTGCGGGCCCGGCCATGGAGGCGTGAGTGTCAGTCTTAAGATTTTATAGGTCACGAAAGAAATCAAAAATTAAACGAAAAATATAGTTTTGTCGCCTACAAATAACACATATTGTCACCTGTTAGTTGCTTATACTTACAAGATTCCGGTGTGTAATAGGCGCCAAAAGCGCGATCCTTGGGCTTGTCAGGGTAAAGCCAGTGGAGGTAATGGATGTCACGTACCATGTCGGGCAGACTGCGTTGCTGGAATTTCTTTATCGTGTCCGGCTGTAGGTGGCCAACCTCGTAAACTGGGCAAATCGTGGATTGGATTAAAGCGATAAAAGGCAGTTTTGTGAACGATAAGAACGGCGAGTTTTGTTCTCACGGAAGCCCGACTAGTATGTCGATACGCCGAAATAAAATGTGCACCCGGAAATAGCTGTTAACAACACACGCGCAAAGTTTACAGTCTAGGGAAAACTACACGATCAAACATTTTAAGGACTTTGTTCTGAAAGACTGATATTAATAATAGTTTGATCGCAAACTTTGTTAGATATTTCATCTCTAAGTTTTACTTGTTTACATGCGCGTCAGCGGAGCATTATAAGGTAGGAATTCGTACAGGGGCATCCGTATGCTAAACCAGCTATATTACATATTTTGATTAGGCAGATAACTTTATTCGACTTTTGTTGTTGTTACATTCATACATAGCGAGGCATCTTAAAATGTCATATCACGTTTTCCGTTTAACATATAATTTCCAGTAATTTTGTTGATAGGCAACAGGTGTGCAATTTGAATATTCACGGTTTTGTCAGCACAAAATTCCAACTATAACAGTGCTTATTACTTTTTCGGAAAGCCATTTTACCACCAAACTAGCTTTGCCTTTAGGGGGTTCAACTCACTGTCGTTGTGAAAATTTAGAAAAGAAATTGAAACCGATCCGAGAACCGTGTCGCTGAAACGAAATAGAAACGTGCCGGAGCTGCACCGCGACAACATCTCCTGGCATTCTGTCTTGCCAACGAAACCGTGGATCAGCCTTAAAAGAAAAGTAAGATTGGTTCAAAACGAAGAGGCCCAGCAGATATTAGGGCTAAACATTAAACATATTCTAGAAAGCAAGTAATTAGGCATGTTTTGATTTAAACTATAAATGATTGTAGGCTAAGAGGATATGCCTCGCAATAATCAATCTATCGAATGAGTAACAAGTTTTGTGTTTTAAAGTGGGTTTAGTATTCCATGGTAGTTAAATACGCACTATACTAAGTTCTTACGCTATATTGTACGTTTTACGTATTTTGTTGACTATGACGCCCTAATTACGAGATCAGTATTAAGTTTCAATAGGTAATTTGAAACTTATAGTTCATTAGGAAAATGTATGACGTCATTATGTATTGTTAGACAGAATATTTTTCAGGGGGAGGGCAGTTATTTTAACCTTTTCGTAAACAATAACTAGAAACATTTGTTGCAGTTACAGCTTGTATTTTAGTTATTGTTTTCCTATTGGCCTAATCTAGCACCAACAGTGGTAAGCTAAAAAAAATAAAAAGCTGATAAAACCGACACAACTAAAGCTCACCCCGCGTTCCAATACTTTTTCAAGCAGTTGTTTGACACCAGTTCTTTTACTTTGTAGAACCAGTTCCAAAAGCTAAATGGCTTGTTGGGCGCAATGCGGTTAAATTGTTGCCAACTGACAGGCGTATTAGGGTCGATCGCTTCAGTTCCTTAAAAAAAAAATCATATTGATAAAGTAAAAATATATTGACACGCAGCGTTGAAAAAAATAATGTGTTACCGGTTTGATACAAAACTAAATACTGGCATCTAAACAACACTTGAATTTAAAGTCTAGTCACTAACTTGATTACGTAGTGTGTAGAAGTCATTTTGGAATGATTTAAGTCAGACCCAATTTATTTTCAAAGTCCCAGGTAAAGCCATCGTTTCCGCAATACAATTTCCAGACCAAGTCATTGCCATATAACAAGCCGATTTCAATTCAAAATTAAATGTATTATTATTGGGTATAATATCAAAAACCAAACAAGCGGCAAGTTAATATTTTCTACACTTAATCGTTGATTTACAACACAATTCAACTAATTTGTAGTTAATTAAACCATTTTGATTTAGGGCCAAAAAATATGCAAAATCGACTAAGTTAAAAGTTTAAAAGTCAAGTCATTTTTCTAAAGACAAGTCAAACCATTTGAAAACAATGACTTATGTACAATCAGTTCTTCGACGAAAGTCATGCCAATACTTTGATTACGTATGCAACACCAGCAAAAAACAAATTCTCGAAAAACACAGTTAGAGTAAGAGTTAGAGTTTGAGTCTCCCCGAGCCGACTCACCGAAGAGCTTGAGTGTGAGGTATCTCCTGGCGTCGCGATTCAGGCCGGCGCCCACATTTCCCGGGTCGTCTTCGCACTCTTTCTTCCAGATAAAGTGGAGACAGTCAAGCAGCGCGCCCCAGCGAACCTCGAGCGGTACGTCGAACGGCCGCCGAACCTGGATGTCCGAACGGAGGCAACGTTAGCCAACGTTAGCCATCTTGCTTGCACGTACTAATTTTTTATGGACACCGCAGCATTTGAACCACACGCTTTCCGCGTGCATTTTTCTCATATCCTTGCTTTAACGATCGTAACAAATGGATGAATTATTAAGTCACGTGAGGTACTTACACAGTGAAACAAGTTTCACATTAAATTCTTTTTTCATTAAAAATTTTATTTTTTATTTTTTAACAACCGATTTCTAAACTATAGTTAAATTTCACACTAATTGCGGTAGGATAAAATTGGGCGTATCGGAAAGATATATTTGATAGAAAAACGATGACCAAAATTGGCAGCAATAGAGCGATTCTATAAACAGATTTGCGTCAAGTTTGTCAGCACCAAAAAGCTCTCAACGCCTTACTCACAACGTCGGAAAAGGCATTATCCCAGAAAATTGTTCCTTGAGCGGCCGGCTCTTGCTTGCCGTGGGAAATCACGACGATGGGAAGGGACATCGTCTGCGGAACAAATAACTTACAGTAAATGATATTACTTGCACGTCGGCTTCAATTTCTTTCGTTTTAAATTGTAGGCCATTTCATAATTGGCCCAAACGGCATTTTATCTTTATGACGTTCAAATAGAACCGACTTTTTCAATATATATTGTACATATTATATAAGCGTAGATTAAATTTACCACACATGATAGTTTGATTAAAATAACTTAATTTCGCAACGAAAATCTCAGAAATGCGACCCCATTACTGCCACGCCGAGGCGGCGTGTTATCTTATACTCCATTTCGGTTTATAGTGTAAAGTGTTATTTGCCAATCACGGAAAGTGTTATCCATATTTATGCAACATTATACATACTTTACATTTTTTTACGAAAAAACAAAAGGCAAAATTTTACCGATTTAGCTTGTAACAATCAAAATGTTTTTAAAGCTGTAGCTTGATAAACCTTTTGTAAATTATCACGTGAAAGTTATACTTCCATTGGACCCTTGACTGTTGTTTCATCAAAAAATAGACCTTAAGTTAGAATTAGGTCTACTGTATGTGTACTTGTGTAGGTCTGTCAATGTTATAAATATTACGTTATATTTACTCATTTTAATAATACCGTTTTAAACATCCATACCTGGTGCCACCATCTCTGTGGTTTTCTAGGGCTATTTCCCTAAGAGATGCATTTAAATATTCATTAAGTGGTTAGGCCCATTAAGAAATCAATATGACGCAACCAGACCAGAATTTTATTGTGTAGCCAAAAAGAAAAATATATAGTGCCCCTTTACAGTGATTTAAGAAAGATAAATTACAATAAAGAAAACAGCATTTTTTAGTTGATTTGTTTGGGCACAAAATTTGTTTTATCTTTGGTATTTATATGTTAAAATATATCGATAGGTAATTAAAACGTATGATTTTAGGTAATTACAATAGCTTGGTATGTCACACGACGTAATTTTTTCGGCTTTACGCTGATTCAATCAAAGTTTCATTTAATACAGAATTTACGCTTTCCATTCACAGAAGCGTCGCCGCGAAGAGGATTTGAACATGCTTTTGCTGATTTATGATGTACAAACCTGTACGGCAACGTTGCATTCTGCACCGGACGGAAATCGTACTTTAATAGTTGTCCGAAACACCATGCAGTTCTTATCTTCCGCTACCGTCTCTGCCTTGTTCCGATCACCACGTTGCTTCATGGTCAGAGTCTGCAGATTAACTTGGGTTATTTTCAGGTTAAGAATGTTTATAGTTATTGAATACCGTAGGGTAATCAGGTGCCACCATATAACGAGAAATTGCATTGATTCTCGACAAGCTTTCGCACAACCGTGCTTTATCAGGTCAACGTTAAAATTAATGCATGTTTCTACTTTGACCTGATGAAGCACGGCTAATTACTCCATTTAGAGTTAAGACAAATACGTCCATTTACAAAGAATGGTTAATGAACACGATGAAGGAAAAGCCGATCTTAACCCAAACATAACAGAAGTTTTCTTCGAAAGCTAAAAAATGAAATTCCGCAAGGATGTGTCTTTAATAAAATTGGCAATTCAATGCAGAGCACATCCCGGTTCAGCATTAAAAACGTATTTACTATGTAAAAATATGTTTTACTTTTGCTTTTCTTCTTGAAGGATAAATTCCTATACATACAATATAGCGTTGGGTTTACAGAAGATGTACGAACCATTCCTCGCATGTGGACTTGCAATTGTTTTGTTTCTTTGTAAAAGTCGGACTTTTGTTCCTGGTTTGAAATTTTTCCTGCTTCAGTTCTAAAAAAACGAATCACGGCTAGAACACACGGTGTCTCTACTGTTTAGCCACGTACGCGTAATTATTTGTTAAATAAAAAGTAGTTTGTAGCCTGACTTAAACACAGTATATATTGTGTACAATGTACATATTTGCTTAATTGCAATATCAACGAATGTTTCCAACTGCAAACATCCTGAACTCACATTGCAACTGTTGGCCCGTGTTCAAGAAGATGTCTGGCTGTTTCAGTGGCGATGTATGAAACCCGGGTGCTAAATGGTGTCTGTGAAGAAATACATCTGTGGTTGTTTTTGAGTTGCCCAAATACATAACGTATATATTACAGTGCCTTTAACGCTGATTTTAACCACAGTGGTTACCAACCGACAGTCCATAAACCAAAGAATTGATCCGCGTGCGTGGCTTAGTTTGCAAACGACGCCAAATATTGTACAATTTAAAAAACAGGCTAAATTGACCTTTGATTTGTCGAAAACAACTTGACTTGGATTTATTCTCTTTTGAAAATGATTTGACTTGGACTTTGGTTAGTTCAAAATATTTTTTGCAATGCTGGTTCAGTGCTTTTTACAAAGATTAAACAATTTTATTTCGCTTTGCAGTATTTTTAACCTTGTTGTGACTGAACTTTATAAACATTAATCAGTCCATTTAGTTTGAGTGGTTTCGTTAAAACTCTGCACTAATCGGCCGAAGCTTTAGTCCCTATTTTAACGGTATGTTTAAATTAAAAATAATGTAATATTCAAATAATACAACTCGTTTATCGTGAGGATTGTTTGCTGCTTTATTTTTTTCTGAAGTTACCTCGTGAATATTAAGACCATCAGCCACAAGGTGTCGCAACAGGCAGGCAAACTTCTTGTCTTTCATCAACACTTGAGGGGGCTGTTGCTCGACAATTAGGCAGCTGAGGATTATCGTTAAAGTTATTATTCTCTAAAAACGTATACCAGTCGCTTCTTATTGCTATATATATTTTATCTCTTCGCCGTGTAACTTATTATCGCGTAATAAGAAACAAAAAAAAACTAAATATCGTTAAAGTTATTTAAATTCATATCGAAACATTCTTGAAACCTGTTAATTCTATACCTGCATCATGTTCTTTATTTTTAAATTGAAAATCCCATCAATAGGAAAACAAGAAACATCTTATTTAATAATTTAACCTATAGTGATGGTTTTGAAACCACGAACAATTTCGTGTTGAGGTATATCTGTCATATTGTTATTATTCTGATTTACAGTCTCGTCTTAGGATAAGTAAACCGAGCCAATTGCGATATGCAATGGGCAATACTGTCTTGATTTGGTTATTTGGAACTGAGAGTTCCCGCTTATGTTTAAAAGTACTGAAAAACAAGCGCGAAGTTACGGTTTTTACTGATTGCTTACATTCCAAACTAAAGCAAAACGCAAATTCGGCGTGAAAGAGCAATTCTATTTAGTCGGTTACCCTATACAGCCAACCACGCTAACAAAAAAATTGAAATGCGATTGCTAACCTTGCAACAATTTCTTTAATGAGATTCTCGTAGTGCTGTGCAGTTTGGTTGATCAGGCTTCGGCAATTTGGCTCATCGGCCGCTTTGTCCACCTGTACTGCTACCAGTCGAAGCGTCTGTTCCAGGCTGGCATACAGCAGCATCGCGATCCCCTTGCAGCTGTTCGTTTGCAAGGCAAAAAATAATAAACAAATCAAATAAAAAAATAACAACAAAATTAACCAGTTTTTATAAACAAATGTAATGTATGAGTATGCATGGGTCCTACAAAATGCCCAGGGGTGGAGAAAATGTAAAATTGAATATAAAACAGATTACTCAAACTCAAACGAAGCATAAAAGCGGAAGGGGAAAATAACCCATATAGCGTGTACTTCGTCCACCTTTCATAACATAATCTATGAATATTTAAAAAAAAATGCCATAAAAAACGGGTTTTCTAAGTAGCTCATATGCCAGTACTGTGCAAAAATGCAAGTGAAAACAAACCGACAAAACGCAAAAAAAAAACAATTTTTAACAGTAAAAGAAACAGTGAGTTAAGCAAATTTAGACGATAACTGTCATGTTGCCGAAACTTTGGCTTATGGATAGGATTGGCAAATAGGTGTGCGCAAACCACATGTTGGCGAGGAAAATTTTATTTCATACGTGTCTCCAGGTTAAGTTACGTCTGACTGATGGACAAACGTGTTACGGAGACCGCGATGCACCAATAACCAGCAGACGTATACCGGTCAAACGTCACGCCACATAAAGATTATTTAGATTCGAAGCCTTGTTATTTACTTCAAACGTCTTTAAAAACATGGTCGTAAAATAAATGTTTAATTTTTGCTATAGAGTCGTACATATGGAATCATGGTGATTTAAGGCACTGCTAAGATTTAAGGCACTGCAAGTGACCTAAATAAAAATGTAACATTTTTGGTCAAAAATCACCGAACATGTCCACGACTGTCGTTGAATAAACTTTTAAGATTGATTTACGAAAAACGTTTAAAATAACCCGGGATGCGCATTCACGTGTAAAATTGTCTTAAAAACAATGACTAACCATTCAACGAGTTGGTCGACGTGACAGTATTCAGCCGGCTGGCCATTGGCGAGGTAGGCCTGTGCCCGGTGCCACTCCGCTATCTCCTGACGAGCGCGGAGCAGAAGGGTTTGCAATCGCGGCAGCATTCGGTCTTTGTGACTTTCGATCATTGCCTGAAATGGAACTGAAGATGAGCAAAACAAAAAAGCTACGCTTCTCGAAAATCGAAAACCGCACGACGGTGATGCTCGGCGATGCACAGCTATTAAAACGCGGACAAGTGACTTTAGACTGTTGTTTAGACTGCCAAAAAAATATCCAGGGTTGTCATAGATCAGTGTTTCTCAACCTGAGGGTCGCCAACCAAAATTGGGTCGCTGGTTGGTTCGCCAGCTGCAGTATTTGGATTTGTTTAGATTTATTGAGGTTTGTTTTGCGCGAGAGTTGTCCCATACTTGAGAAAATTCATAAAGAAATACGAAGATATGGCTCATATTGTTAAAAACTATTTATGTTAATGTTTTACGATTTATGCGCAAAGAAAGTTGGAACGCCAAAGCTTCGCTGTCATACTTAAATGTGCTTGATATTTTGGTCGGCGCGAAACAACGATTGAGAAACACTGGTATAGAATAACCGAACGTAAACGGAATGATTTTAGACTGAAAAATGATATCTGACCACGGCGGCTAGATCGTGGTAAGTGCTGTGTTTCTTTGACGGGTTATTATCTTAAACTTTTACTTTGGTATTTTGGATGTCCGATAAAGTGAATCGTAACAGATGCCCTCAGACAGGTGGTGGTATCGGATTCGACCGATACCCGGGTGTATCTGCCTGATACCAAAAGAATATAGGAAATTCAGCTGTTGTTTTCGACTAAACGCAATAACTTCGTGAAAGGTTCATTTATTATGAAGTAGAGTAACACAACTAGAGATAAAAAAATATTCTATCTCTTATAACTTATTTTTGAACGGTAACCTAGAAAGAATACCTTTAACATTTGAATGTCATTTATTTTGCATTTTTAGCATATCAATAAAGTAACGATGTCTTAGATCGAATCGTAACTTTTCTTGTCCAAAATATCGGATACATGTATCGCAATAAAATTTCAAGTAAAGGACTTTCCTGTGTAGTGTTGCAATGTCTTTATTTGGATAATATGTTACTCCAGTGGTTCTCAACCGGGGTACTGCGGCACCCTGAGGTACCATTTCTAATGCCCACAGGTGCTGAGAGATATTTCAGAATCTTTAAGAATATGATTTTTGCTCAATTCTTACAACGTTTTGTGCAAGATTAGAGTAAAATGAATCCAATTAAAACTTCCTACGTTGTGCAGAGTTGATGTGTGTTGTTCCAGCCGTTTATTGTGACATTCTGGTGATATACCTACGGAAAATTCTTGCAGGGTTGCCGCAATCTATTTATCATTTGTGATGGGTGCCTTAAGCCATAAAAGTTGAGAACCACTGTGTTACTCTATCTGTTTAGCACCACTTTGCTTAAGTCACATTTGGGTTGGATTAAAAAATGTTGCATTTTATTATAAGGTTGCGTTTTGAAGTGATACGCAAACTTTTATTTTTTTTATATAATTTGGGGCACTTTTCTCAAGGTTGTATAAAAACGCAGTTAACCCTTGTAGGTCCCACTTGTTGTACCAATATTTTACAAGTTGTACCAATATTTTTATCTCAGTCGTTACTCAATTATAGCGAAATGGCGGCCCTTCTGTACGTACATCAGTAGCTATATATAATACTACATTTACAGATGTGGTATCTTCGGGATTTGTAAAACTATCTTCTCGAGTGTTTAAAATTGTTAGGGTTAGTACTAACTGCAACCACGACATGTATGCACTTTCGCAAGTCACTTTAAAACTCAAATCGCCGTGTAAAAGGTGACATGCCCTGGAAATGTGGTAACTGAAGAAAGGTTAAATTTGTATAAGGTGAAACACTAACAATGGCACAATCTAAACAACAAGGCGAGGGTAACTCCGCTCGTGATGTTACTTTGTGGAACGAAGAGTTTCCTTCCATAATACTGTCAGAGGTAAACATGCTACAGCAGCAAGCTACAGTGTTGTCGTTGTGTAAAGTTTTTACGTTTAGTCCTATCTGCAAATTATTTGATATCTGGTTTGCGGCGCTCGACAGTATTACATTAATGCGTTTCAAAATATTGATCGGAATTTAATGAAAACAATACGAAACACTGTATCCGTTAGCGCAACAGTGCAGGGTAATTTCGCGCTTTACCAGCTGCACGTTTTTTTTTTTATAGCTACCGTAATGTGCACGTTATTTGGATTCAGATTCTTGAAAAACACATACAATTCTACGGATGTGAGTTTAATTCACGTGTTTGTACTTACGCTTCTGGAACCGTACTAAACCGGCGTTACATTACCACTGCAAATTTCAACAACATTCAACTTTTGTTAAAACATGTTTCGGGTCTGAAATTATTCGATTCAGGAAATAGAACAAATATTATAGATCGAAACCACGCTTCTATCGAACTAAGTGGTACGCGTCGCTTTTTTCCTCCAAGTGGTAGGCAGGCAAAAAAGGTTGGGAATGACTGGCATACTGTGTGTTGCCCGCCAAAGTGCGCAACTAAAATTTCGATGTGCGGGCAATTAGTGACCAGGTGCTGGCAATTAGTGACCATACTATGCTACAGCATGACCAACAAACCGATAATATTATTCCTTTTTTTTATGTAGGAATTAGGGAAAAGACGACGATACCCGATTAAACTGTCTCCACGGCTATTGTGTTTTTCTACCCCTACAAGATATAGTAATGCTAATATTTGAAAACACTGTATGCGTACCTGACAGCAAAACATTTCATAAATTGTCGCATGACAATAAAAAAATGGAAAAGCATAAACATTTTTCAGTATTCACTCAAAACATAACAAAAACGTACCCGTTTGCTGTCGATCAGCGACTGGCGTAGTTCGCAGATTTGAACATACATCTGTCTTTCATCTTCATTGCTAAGAATTCCCACATCGTAGTGGTCTATCCGGCAAACTAAAGTTAGCAAAATCTGATAAGTTGATCAATTCTACAACGCAGCGTACAAAAGAATATAAATATATGTTAATAATGTACAACCTTTAATCTTGTATTATCAAGCAAGATTTTGCACAAAATCGTGAACAAGTACTTTAGATTTAGAACACTATTGCCACCAAAATGTCTACCAATCGAGCTTCCGCGATACATATATATTTTGCATCAAATAAACTCTACCTTTAATCTCTTGGTTTGTTACTTTAATACAATTCAAGGTTTACAACGTAAGTTGAAGTCACGTTAATTTATCCAATGGACTTAATTTAGTCAAGAAATTTTACCTAACATGTGAAGTCAGGTGATTTAAAACCAGTTTCCTAAGTGAACGCCATATTATTGCATTGGTATGTTGTCCGTCTAATTTAGCGACAGCTTTTAAATTTAAAGTGGATAGAATTAATTGTTTTTTCACACATGGTTAAAGTGGCTGTGGAACTTTTACAGGGTTTAAACACACAGTATAGAGTAATATTTTACTTGAGTGGAAAATCTAGAACGTTAGTTTAAGTAGAAACATAAAGTTGTATTACACCCAACAATAAGGATTTCAGCGTTAAACATGGCACGCTGAAACTAATTAATCTAAAACATCATTGACTTTGTTATCAATACCAACATTTTAGTTTTAACACACCTTAAAGTAGAATTTGGCATGTACTTATGTCAAGTGATGCGTCTAACAATCTTATTTACGCAAAGTTCTCTTGCATTGAACAAACAGATTCGAAAAAGTAAGTAATTGTTGTTGGATTGGCAAAAAACAACTTTTAACCAACAAAGTGGAAAGTGATTGTTCCTTGTGGTTTTAGGGTTATCGATCAGGGGCTCCAACCGACCTGACTAACACGCCTGCTCGATGTTTAAAAGCGGGTGTATGTCGCGGTAAAGGGTTTCGCGAAGCGCAATAAATCTGCATCTTGAGGCGACACACTTTTTTAAAAGTAATACACCCCTCATCTGTTCGGGGGTAACGTCTCGGTGCTGAAGGTACTATTGCCGCTAATCGTACTTACTGTTACCACCAGTGCAATGATCAAGGTGTTGATATTTGCTTTGAAACGTCTCCAGTCTGTTGGCATTTTCATGGTTTAAGCTTCGCAGTTCGGCGATGTCCTGAATCGCGCAAAAAACAACGAAATAAACACACTTGAGCAGGACACATTAAAACAACAAGTTTTCATGTTTTTCGTTCTGGGCTGGTGTGCTATACCTTTGGGCTGCTTACCCCTAATAAATGTCTACTTTTCCTTAAGGTCATGGTACTGGGAAAATATCATAACAGCTCCACTTTGGCAGTGCAGAGTTGCCAATCGCTTGCGCTACTGGCAGCCACTACAACATATACTTTTTTTTAATCGACTTGACAATACAGCATCCGGTGCCACGATAAATCGCTATAAGCATAAAGCAATATACACTTATGGTGTCGCGTTACGGCTGTGTAGTAGGAAACAGGATAAGTTGCTGGTGCGATTAAAATAGCCTTGCATATGTGTCGCAAGCCTTACAGGCAAAAAGAGTTGAAAAGCTAGTGACTTTTCTACCAAAATCTATGACAAATGCAATGAAAGAATTGCGTAAATAATGACTGAAAAAAGTTAGTGGTTATTTAATTTCGAGTTGTTTGTTTATTAAATATTTATGTCGTCTCTGATCTTAGGCTATTTTAAACCAACTTAATCAAGAACTTTAATCGGTAAGGCAATCATCCATCCGGGGCCACGAAAGTATATTTCGAGGAAACTGAATCACCGAACACAGAAACATTTTTTACGCGGTCCAGTTAAAACGAACAATATGCCTTAAGGGTATTTCGCGCTCGGGCTTACTTTGAAAGCTTAACTGCCGAATTCACAGCAAAATCTAAACACAAGTTGCCCGCGGCCGATTAAAAAAGTCATTTCGTGACCTTGAGGACAATACGAGGTTCAGCCAAGACAAATGTTGACACATTGTAGCATTTTAGAATTACTATAAAATGGAAATACAGAGGACTGTAAAATAGAAGTAAGCTTATTAAAGGGGACATACTGTTATTAATGTGAAGACATATTATGTTAGCGACACATCTCACACCCGACGTACAAAACACGAATACATGTAAAGAACATTAATTTGGTATTTTATAAATATATAAAATCTCCAAATTCTCACAACATTGTTTTACAGAATCACAGATTTACTGACTATTCGTAGCTGTTTGAAAAACCCACTTACTCGGATTATAATTTGCACTCTTCCCGTTTGGCTGTCTCTATATATTGTGGGGTTTTGGCCGTTTGTGTAAAAGGGAGGATCATTCTGTAAAAAAGGGTTAAAATTTACAGTTGTGACAAATTCTAATATGCTTAAAGTTAACAGTTACGATAAAAAGTCATAAATTCGCAAGTAAGCTGCTTTTACCAAACTATATCTAGAAAACAGATCAAAAATCAGTATGTTATAACATTTTCCCACTTCGAACAACTTTTAGAAGACATTGGTTATCGAACGTTTGAGGTTAATTGTCTTAAAATAATAATTATTATTTTACAAAGCCATCTGATCAGTAACATTAATTAGGAACAAAACAATTAAGAACTTATTTAAAAAACTTTTTCAAACATAGTATAGCCTATTCAATAACTCTTTTGTGAACTGCTGTGTTTGTATTACTTTTGTTTATGATACTCACCCCTTGTAGGTTCATGTCTGGAGGCATTTCATTCTTAAACATGCTTGCGGGTCGTTGAAGGGCAGTACACCAGTCACCTAGTGTGTAATTCCAAAAACTATCTCAGTCAATTGCACATTAAAGTTTGTCTCTAATTCACAGAACCGACACAAAAAATAAAGCATAATTAACAAATGGGTTAGCAAGCAAGTAGTTCATAACTAATAAACGTTATTTATGAAAGTGAGATTTTTTTGGTAAAATGCAATACTGAATAGCATGCCCACAGCTGTTTCAAACCTCGACTATGACGTCACTTTACAGCTGACTTAAAAGCCTTCTGCAGCCCGCTGCCTTGTTGTGCATTTATCTGAGCTTTGTAACCTGAATAAAAACAACTCGCTAAAAACGCCATTCAATCGACTTTTGGGCCATCTCAAGTCCATCACGTCTTACACGCTTTGGCACAAGCCACGCTAATAAATTACGATGTAAGTTAAGCTGTTCGCATTGCTTAAAGAATTAAAGCGTCGGTCGCACTGTACTTGGAGGTTATGCTGTCGGCGATGACAACAAAAAACAACTCTGGCCTTGCTACATGGCAAGGTTTTCTGGTTGATAATTAACTTTTGTCATTCATGTTTGCCTCTGGCAAGTTTTTGTTTGATATAGCGAGCATCGATTTCAAGGAAACGACAGCGAAGCATACGTAATATAGGTAGGCGTTATTCCTGCTGTTCCGATTCCCCTCTTCTTGCAAGGGCCTTCAGTTTCTGCGACATGGGTATAACATTTACGACTCGCAATCTCATCTGACTTGTCGCAGCGTGTTGGCCACGGGTAACGTTTAATAGTAGCTAGCATGTTTAGGCCAATAGTTTACCACGGCAAGAATCCGAAAATAGCTGTTTTCGCGCCGCAAAAAAAATACTTACTTATTGGCTGGACGAGTAATTTTTGTTTGCAACACTTTCGAAGATGCAAACAATGTGTGAATAAACGATTAAAGGCGTGCACATTCATATCTTAAGCACATAAACACTCGTAAGTTGAATGTGATTCATTATGGCTGCTGGTTGGGTATTGCGAGAGCTGCTTTCGCTGGATTTAATCAGCTAAATTTGAAGCGCGTGTTGGTAACCTGTTAGTAATCGGATAAACTTTGAATTAGGCAGTCCTTCGAGTAGCATGCACGCTTTTAAAATATAGGAGGCATTCTGTTTGGTCTTAAAAGCAGTAAAATACTAGCTGAAAGTTTGACCCGACACACTCAAACCATATTTTTATATAAAATAATACATACTTTAAAAAACAAAAAATGTAACACATGTAAGAAAACCTTTCCAGTAGGGAGGAATTACTTCATATTTTCAAAGTTCTTTCCAGAAGCGCGATATATTTTATGGTTCATTAACTTTAAAGTCTAACAAAAGTAATTGATCGTACGTTTTATTTTATGTTCGAAGAACAAAACGCCAATATAACTTATAAATTCGCAAAACAGGTATTTTAAAAATTCCATATAGGACGTACTGCGACTTTCAAACCGGTCTAACACATGTACAGTTTCAACCACTAACAGATCATTAGCGCAGTAATTTTCGCATGTATCCAAGATAAACTACAAAGCGTATAAATAAACTACAAAGCATTTAAACATTGGAAAAAAAACTAGAATGAAATCATACAGGTGTTTCGTTCTTTTTTCTTTTGTAAGTAATTCTACTAGTTTCCTTAGGACTTTACTTAATTCAACATGCTCACTTGAAAACAAAAATTTGCGCTGTATGCAAATTTGTAAAAAAACACATTGATCCCAGTACGTTATCCGAAACATATATAGTGAAGTGTAGTTTGGTAGGTGTGCCGTCGAACCTTATCACCACAGTTAGTTTGCCGAAGAGTAAAAAGGTTTCGAAGCACTGAAATAAAATAAAACATAAAGACAGTGTAGATCCTCTGTCAATAAGCACTGCTGGTAAACATAAAAAACTGGTTTGATCTATAGCAAACTTCTACCAATCGTCCATGTTTTAATCTGTATTTAACTAGGCCTACCATATGTCCTCTTTTCTTAAGAAAACTGAATTGTCCTCCGAGGACGCTTAAAAATGCTCTGATGTCCTTCTTTTTGCACCAGGCGTTAGCTACTTATACTTTTAACAAGACTTTCAAGCGAGACGTTGTATTTATTTCCAAAAAAAGTAGCCATGAAACATGCTGAATTTCTGGTTTAAAAAGATTTTCCAGCAAATTGCCCTACCGGCCCTACCTTCTTGATTTTTATTGCAAACATTGCGCCAGAAAAATTGTACCAGAACCTCACATGTAAAAAGGCCTATCAATAAAGCAAAGGTGTAAGTTTGGTGGGCATATCCTACGATCAGTGTTAGATGAGGGTCATCTACGTGACTCAGATACTAAAACAAATAGTGGATAGATGCTTGGTCTGCACTAACATCGTGATGTCAAATGTCTATAGCTTCCTTTATCAATAGTCGACACCAAGTGGAATCGGTGCCTTAATTTTCACTAAGTTGAAAATGAATAAAGAGTTATTCGAAACGTTCAAAACGCAAAAAACATCATCGAACTAAAACGTACAATTCTACTTTTGTTTTACTTGCCGGCAAAAAAATGTCCTACTTTAGGGTGCTAAAAATATGGTAGCCCTATATAAAACTCATTTGTTTTACGATTGCTGATGTTGATTAAATGGAATGTCAAATAAAATAAAAAACACGAACATGACCAAAACTCTTAACTTTGGTCAGATAAAGTTGTACTTTAGAGTTAGTTGCGGAATCGCCATTTTAGTAAATCGTACAAAGCATTTCTGTGCTTCGACGATATTGAAGTAATGTAGGACTAAGTATAAGGTTATTATAAAAAACAACGCAATAATATAGTTTAATCTCACACTTTCTATAACTCGAGAATAACACCGTTTTACCTAAACTTGTTTGTTTTAGCAAAAAAGGTTTTAAATCAGGGGCGGGCAACGTGCGGCCCTTTGCCATTTTTTTGTGCGGCCCTTCGCCTTCTTCCAAATATTTTTCCCTAAATAAGGTAGTTTTGTGTGCACCAATGTTGGAACTTTTGCTCTTTCAGTTTCCTGTGGGAAAGTGCAATGTATCCATTGTTCCCTCTAAGAAAATTTTCTACTGCGAAAATAATTTTTGTAGTGCGCAAGATTATTTTAAGGCTGCGTTGGCAGGTGTCCGCGGTAGACATTGGGGCAAGGCGTGAAAATTTTAAAGATGACCTTACAAAGCGTGACGTCATGAAACAAAGACTTGCGATAAACTTATGTGCAACTGCAATCGAGTTAAATATGTGCAAGGATATGGCAACAAAGCGGTCGCGCGAATTTTTTTTGAATATTTGGGTTAAATTGACAAAAGTCTACTTTTTAAAAATAGGATGCCTTTAGGGCACAATCAAGAACACGAACTATTCGCTCATTTGCCGTGGGACCATTGACCACACAGCTGTATATGCACAGAAATCGTGTAGAAACTGCAATTATGTTAAAAATTTACTTCCTAAAAAATGCATTCCGCCTGTATGATCACGAATTTGTCAAACACTCCACTACTGTGTTCGGCACTCTTTAAAAAGACCAATTGGACAAAGTAATTTATTACGTCACAATCGTCAATGCGGATTTGATTTGGTTACTTGCTTTTAGCTACAAACTTCAACGAAACATGGCTAATGCGAAATGCTCAAACTGTTGTGGCAAAAAAACTGAAGATATTTTAGTTCTAATTTGAGAATGATGTAAGTGTGCAAAAGCAAATTTTATTGCGCAATTTGTCTGGTGTTGCTGCGCAATTGCGCAGTTGCGCACCTTAGAGGGAACACTGAATGTAAACCATAGGCTACACCGCTACACTAATGCCGTTGTTGAACTAGAATGGGAAGCATCTATTACAAAACAATTTTTATTCATAGAGTTTTATGTCACGTTGGTATGATAAAGAATTGTTTTGCAACATTTACACTTGTCTGGTACGACTTTTGGCGCGCATATTGATTGAGTATGTACAACAGCTGGTTTTGAATTAAGGCTGTTTAATAGTTTGCGTCCATGCACATCTGGCCTGGAACCAAACATTGACAAGTTGGTTCAAAATATCCAGCATCAGCCTTCTCACTGACTTCTATTTGAACATCCACATGTGTGTCTGCTATGATATTTCATATTCGCTTGTACTTGTTTTTCCAGTAAAAGCTTAAAATATTAATTAGTGTTTATTTGATGTGCGGCCCTCCTGTAAGCATTAAATTTCCTAACTGGCCCTTGTGTTAAAAAGGTTACCCGCCCCTGTTTTAAATGAGCAAATCAAATCAATTAAAACATTGTAATGACTCATCGAATGACCAAGATACTCGATACTGCCACAGCGCTCTTAAAAATAGCCGAAACAGCCGTGTAATATATTTGGCTTTGATGGTTGGTTTTATAATGCATGGCGGTTGGGTGTAAGCAAATAAAATCCACCAGTAACACGTATAATAAAAATATATTCAATACATTGGTAATACATCATACCATGTGAAATCCGTCCCTAAAATCAATAAATTTATGTCGTATTTTTCGAAAGGCGAGTTATTAAAGCATACCTGTCTTGCGACAAAGCCTTTTCATCCTGTTTGAAATCAGTCGATTTAGCCGTACGCGTCGATAAACACACGCACCACACACGCCGCACACACATCGCGACATTTACGTTAACAACAAAGCTATTTGCTCAATTTAATGGCTGTTTTAAATAGAAGCCAACACCTGCAGAAGCATGCTTTACATAAAATTATACACAACGTTTAAACGCACACCAAACGTATTCATGCTGTTTAGTGATCAATGTAATACTAATACCACACTACCTTGAACTAGTTCTCACTTTCATATGGGTTTGAGAAATTGTTAGCCTAAACAATTCGAGTAACTAAGCTGTATAAGATTTGCCTAACTCCAAACTCCTTGCGCTAATGTTTTTGCGATTTGAAGTAAACATTGCAGTGACCGCTCTTAAAAGGTTGCAATCTATGTACTTCATATTTTGCTTAAAATCGAAGTTCATCATACCTGCCTTTTTTCTGTTGCGTCAACCGCAAAGCCAGCCAAGCGTAATGTCTGGCAATGCCCTGCAATAAGACAAATCAACGTACCGTGGAGGTAAACAGCAGGCTGAAAAGGGGGCTTGCGGTAAAACGATTGGTAGACTGGCAGTCATGTCTGGTGCCTAAAAGATGCTTAATGAATCCCGACTTGAAAACATTACAAGACCTATCGAGTACATGTTGACCTAATACGACCAGTTTCCAACAGGCCAAGGACAGCAGTTGTTTTATATTTCGTGCAGCGATAAGCTGTCTTGACGCACATTCAGGTGTACTTTTCAAACAATTGGCTTTCGGGATAACCTTTTGATATAGTTAAAATACTTCTGCAAGGCCGTACTTTTCCAGTTCTGAATTATTAATGTCCGGTTCTCCACATTGTGCGCTTGCAACGAAATGTAAATTATATTTGGCGGCCAACCATCAGTCGCTCGAGCCGGACAGTAGTTAAGGTTCGACAGCTGCTGGGTTATTAAGAGACTATTTAAATTGTCTATACATCAGTTTGTAATATATACCCATATTCCCCTAATTTGACAATTTGTTCTTTAAATACCGGTACCTATGTTATTGAGTTAAGATAACGCAAGCGTTATCTTTAATAGGCATAGGCGTTTAAATAGGATTGATGCAACTATTTAAATGCAATATTTTTTTGTTACAAACGGAACATTTTCTTAACTGGTATGTGAACTTCAGCAGCTAACTACCGTAGGACGCAAGTTACAAAACTGCGGACCAAGCAACATCCGACTTTGTTGTCAATATTAAAGCGTCATTCTAAAATCTAGATTAAGGCTTGCAATTTTTTTACCGTGTGAATCACATCAGGAACATGATCAACGAGCCTATGCTTGCTGCTTCGTTGTTATGATGTATAATGCACAAAACGCTATCTTGCTCAGCCGGATGTAGGTCGACGTTTAGTTAATAGACTTCCGCATACTGACACAAATTCTGAAAGGGTCCTGGCCAGGTATCCCAGAAAGAGGAGGCTGGTGGTTAGCCGACATCCGTCTTATAATTTTTTTTCTTGATAAACGTGTTCCAGAGACGGTTTAGAGTTTAGACAAGCTTTTGAATCCTGGGATATAGTATCAATTAAATTTTCCGGAAGATACTGAATTGAAATATTGCCTAAACTTTTTTATTAATACCTGATAAAATGGAAATAATGTAGCCATGTAAGTCACGAATGTTGGGCTATAACGGATCGATAGCGCAGCTGGATTGGATCAGTCCCCATACGACCGGTAATTTTTGGCATTCATACCTAAACAAAAATCGTAATTCAGCATTAAACATATATTCCAGGACCTTACGTCATTAACAACAACTTTACAAAAATGGCATTGTATTTTGGTGAATTTTGCGCAATGCGACCATCTAAAATTTTGCTAATTCACGAAGATTGTAAATTATCTAGAATCCTGCTAACTCAGACGTAATTATGTAATTTCGCATTTTATGTTAATACTCACAGTCACAAGTAAACACGATGACAATTTGTTTAACGTTTTTTATTATAAATCTAACAAGTTGTAAAAAAACAGATGCTTAGATGTTTATGTGCGCAAAAAATCATTAAAACACAAGCAGCTGAAGCGGGTCGAAATTTAATAAGTGACATAATAATGCCTATTATAAGACAATTGATATATTTTAAGGGTAGTTCTAATTTACGGAATGATGAATGGTCGGAACGCTCACTAATTTAAGAGTTACCCCGTTAAAACAATTATTAAACCAACGCACAATACTTGGGTTAGGGTGGGGGCAAATTTAAGGATCACTATATAAAAGACAAAGTTGCCAATTTGAAAAGTAGAGTTGTTGCACAACATTTTTTTCCCAATATTTCAATTGAACAAGAATCTATTGTTGCAGCTAGTGATTTTGTGGCCGAAGTGATTGCGAAAAAATGCAAGCCATATTCTGATGGCGACTTTGTCAAAGAATGTCTACTACGGGTTGCTGATGCCATGTGTAAAAAAATAAGTCTTTCTAGGCCAGCGTTTCTTAACCTGGGGTAAATTTACCCCTGGGGGTGTCGCCATAACTCACCATATTTGTAATTTTTAGTACGATTTATGTATTTAGTTTTATTTGCAATGACTAATAAACATGACTGAGTGCATCTTCTACATAAAAATTGCTGTTTTTAGCTCTTAAGAGATGCTATATCAGTTAACGTACATCTGACAAAATTTGTGTTTTTTTTTATTTAGCGCAGCAAATGTCACACTTTTTCTAAAACCACACCAAGCTACATGTGCAAGTGTGTCAAACGTAGACAGTAGACGGAGATGTTTAAAATCGTCCCTCATTTGTAACATCATAACAAATGCTGTTGATTTCTAGTAAAACATCTAGCACTTGTTTTAACATTGCCTATAATTGTCTCCAAAATGGGGTCGCAATGTAAATTCTGATTACATCTTATTAAAATTGGGGTCGCTTATTTGAAAGATTGGAGACCACTGGATTAAGGTAACGTGTCTGCGAGCAGTTTTGAAAGTTCCGATATACTTTTTGAAATTTCAGTGCTGGTTATACATGTGATTGCCTAATTTTGTCAATGGGTACGGCTTAACTGGCCAAGTTAGTTTAATGTTGATCCTTTTAGTCCAATGATTAAGGCTTTAAACAACTCATTGACTGATTATTATATAGTCTGTAAAAGTAAAAACTGTATTCTTAAAAATGGTGTAGAGAAAGACGCATGTCTGTTTGTGCTTGTAATTATAGCGTGTTCGCCTGGTAAAGTGTTAAATATTTCACCTAGATACTCATTTCCTTTCGTAGCCGTTCTGGCAAATCTAGCCGACATTCGACTCTGCTAATCTCCATCGCAGTCGCTCTTGTGCTATATAGTGTCACGCTGCTGTTGGATTAAACACTACATTCAACTGATGCATGCCTTACTTGCGAGACCCGTTTTTACTGCGCTGTAAGCTCTTTTATTGAAAGCGAAATATGCTAAATTATCTGAATGTACAATAAATCTATAAGCGACCTGACAGTATGCACTTTGAAATCCTATGACAGTTTGTTTAGTTTCGATTCAGTGGAGTCAGATAGTACGGTGGTCATGTCTCACCTGTTGAAATATACAATGGCATGTCCCAAAAGAAGAGAAAGTACCACAAAAATTATTTGAATTTTAGATTTACATATCTTATTTGAGAATGGTGTTCCTCAGTGTGTCTTGTGCGTGGAAACATTTCTTAACAGTACCATGAAACCGCACCTATATCAAATTCTCATCCAATTATGATGAGCAAAAACTGGCGTTTTTTAGTCAAAACTGTCCAGTCTAAAATGAAAAAAATAGACTAAACTGGAATGTTTTGACAACAACTCGTTGCCAAAAGCAAGGGAACCCGTTGTATTGATTATACCTGATGTTATTTGTTACCTTCCTTTTTCTCATAGATGAGAACTATTTTATATAATGGGGGGTAAATCTTCCATAGGCTCCCTGAAAGGGACCACAAAAAGCAGTGATTTACTGAGAGCTGTTATAAGTATAACAACTTTGAGGGTCCGCAAGTTTTCTCCAGAATGAAGTATACTAAATCTCCGGCGAGGTCACTGATATCTGATAGTCACCTGAAGGATTCTCTGCGTGTTGCTACAACTTAATTTTGAGCCAAATTAAGTCTCGTTCTAAATAAGCAAAGCCAAGCTTCGCATAATGTTTTGTTTTAAAATAAAACACGATTTTTGAAAGTGTTTTCTGTAATAGATTTTATTATTATTGTAACTTTATTGAATTGTGGCCCACGAAACATTTTGAAAATCAATTTTGACCCTTTACACAAAAAGGTTGGACGCCTATGACTTAAGTGCTTTGTGATAAATACAGTTTCTTTGTAAACCATAAATATAAATAGTTAAAAGTTTCCCTAATTGAGCCAACGTTGTTGTACAATAAAGCAACGAAACAAAAAATTATAAATGTATAAAATGCTATTTAGGTTAGTTTTGTAAAGCAGACCCAGTGTTTTTAATCATAACTACAAGTGTTTAATACATAACGGATTTGCAAAAATCTCAAACAATGTTTCAATTGAAATCCTATTCAAATTTGCGGAAGTTGAAAAATGTTTTTTAATAATGAGTTATCACGTAAAGCAGTGGTCTCCAACCAATTTAATAAGCGACACCAATTTAAATAAATTGAAATCAGAATTAACATTGCGCCATTTTTGTTTTCCTATATACAGTATTACTACTGGAACTAAGTAACACAAGACAATATGCGTAAGTTATACACATTTCCAAAGAACTGTGGCTACATATGTGCACCAAAATGATTTATTTTAGAAAGTTTTATTTAAATTATCAATTTGAATTTAGCACACGAACGAACACAAAAATTTCAATTTGTTTCAACACTAAATTACATTTAGTGTGATGGTTGCGCCTGCATAGCCTATAGTGTCCACCAGTTCTAGAAAACGTGGCTCCATTTTGCATTTGTAATGCTCTACTTCCGTGTAATGTTCTACAAGCGATTTACGATGTTTCATTTTTAATATGCTCATTGCGCTGAATGTCATTAGACAAAGCCATTTGGTTGTAAACGGAATGAGTAGTTAACTCACAAAATTGGACAAAGTCGGATAAATTAATTGCATCGAAGTCCAAAAGTAAATATTTATTTGCTGAAATCTTTGTAACCTATAGCTCAGTGTTCCTAAACTTTGTTTAGCCACGCCCCCCTTTGGTAATTTTCGTATGCCTCGCGTCCCCCTACGAAAATCAATTCGGCATTTTTCAATTAATCATCACTAAGACAACATGAAAATAGACAAGTGTATTGTTTACAAAATTGAGTTTTATTGGTTGAATTGACTAAACTGTAAATTAGGAGACGGTTTCGTATTGGGCACACAACACATTGCTCGTGCTCGACACATTGATTTTTATCGAGCTGATTTTGACATACATGTTGTGAGGGCATATACTCCACAGTTGTAAAGATGTGATGTCGAGCCCGAATAAAAATGCCAAGCGTAAAAATTTAACATTGCGTTGTTCAAAAGATGGGACGACACACAAAACAACGGCAATATTGCAAAAACATTATTAATTCGCGCAAAAAAGTTTGACTTCCCCGGTTGCTAGCCTTTATCACTTATGAAATATGGATAAAAAATAGTTCGAAGGGGGGATTTCGTTTATGTACAAGTTAGCAACTTTTATCGTTTATCCATAAGTTAGAAAAATTGTAATTAAATAGGGCTGTTACACCTTCGATGATATGAAAACAAGCATTGGCAGTTAAAGAAACTTTGTGCTGAAAAAATCAACAAAAGTAAAATACAAAAGATTCGCGCGGAGAGCGAAAATTTTTGCAGTTTCAATGTTAAAGTTGGCAAAAACCAGAGTTTGGTCAGCTGTAGGAGTGATGGTGCCTAAAGCAACAGAATTACTGCAAAAAATTTAAATAATAAAGTAGAGCTCGCGCTTCCCTAAGAATTGCTTGGCGCCCACCTCGCTACTAAAGCAGCTCTTTAGAGCTTAAACTACTTATTTTATAAGCTTATCTTTTCGATGTAGGCCTACTCAGTTTATTAGTATGACGTCTTGTAAAGAAAACAAAATGCATAAATCGTCCTGAAACAGCAGAAATATGTTGAGTTATGGCGACCCCACAAAAAATTTAGGCGACCCCCCATGGGGTCGCGACCTACAGGTTGGAGACCACTGACCTAAAGCACCAAAAGACACATCTATGGCCACATTTTCCCTAAACATTTACTAAACGTTTTTAAAAAAACGCTAACTTAAACATGGAGAGCGAACTAAAGATAACTGATTTTTTGTTCATGCGGTATTTTTCAGTGTTACAAATTTTATACCCCCTCTTGTTGGTGTTAAAGGGTCATTTTTCAACTTCTGCAAATTTTAATATGATTTCAATTAAAAAAACTGTTTAGCGGTAGGTATGTCCGATGTTTGACTATTACATTGTAAAAGTATATGCACTTCGCCATTTGCATCTTGTTGTTTTGCTTTTGCGCGTTTAAAAAACCTTGCATCACTCGCTGTTAACATGTTGCACTGTGCACCCAAATACGAAAACTAACAAGCTGTTTTTAATCACAAGCTATCCCAACTAAAGGTTCCATATATTAAGCCAGTGGTTCTCAAACTGGGGTCCGCGGTCCGTTTGGAGTCAGCGAGACAATTTTCTGGAACCGCGAAGCACCTGACAAAAAATCAACACTATACGCTTCTGAAAAAAAAAATTTTTGTGCAATACAATTTTAAGGCAACTTACTTTTTCAAACCAATCTTAACAAACACAATTATATTAATGCCGTGCATGGCCTAATTGTGGGACAAAAGAAAGAAAGTCAAACTCAGGCTCGACCTATACGCAAAAAGTGAATCTATACGCTAACGTAATTTCAACGTGTTTGTGCTTGTCATCAAAAGCTATACGATAAGTTGTTCATCGCGTGATTGTATGCTTTGAGTTGATTTGTGACGTCATAGTGTTACGTTGCGCTAATGACAATTACGTTTTTACCGCGAGCTGGTAGCAAAGAAGCAACTGCACCCGTCCCATTGATACCTTTAAAAACAACGTGGAATTTTGTGTTTGTTTATAAGGCGACCATGAGCAATTTAAAAAAATTGGAAGGGGACCGTTGCGTAATTTTTTTAAAAAAAGTTTGAGAACCACTGGATTAAGCCCTCGCGCGGGTTTATTGCTAAAGGTTACAACACGTATAACAACGAGATCTTTCAAGTTGGGCGAAGGACAAAATAAAGAAGACGCGCATAGTCTCGGTCATGAATATTGGGTTAAACCTGAAAAGTTACTGTACATCTAATTGTAAACGTTATACGCTAAAAAGCTGCAACATCAAAACAAACCGAATTTCGGTTTTCAAGTTTTTGTACTTATAGTCTTTCTACAATGTTTCCACTCTACAACAACATACGCTGCGACTTTATATGTTATTTAGGCCTATTCGCTCCTGTGTTTCAAAACTACAGGCCTGTACATTTTACGGCGCTTAAATTTCTGTTCGGTTAGCTTTGATTTGGCGAAGTGCTTTTAGGGGCACGGAATTCTAACATTTCCGGGTTTCACTGACAGTGATAAAGGGGTTTCCGTATTTTTGTTTTACTTTTTATACTTCATTTAGAACAGCGGCAAGCAGTATTCAAAGGAAGATAGCTGTTCAGATTGCAACGTTAACCCTTTCTTTTCGACTTCATTTGTACATTTTTGACGCGTACAATTCACGGTGCGCGTATCAATTTACTCGTTCAGTTTAGTGACCGAAATCTAGTTTTATGCGTGTCCTAGAATGATGATTGTACAAATAAAACGGCATACCGACAAAATGTATGTTTGTCATATTGCGAAGTGTTGAAAACATGTCGCTTAAAATTGGTGCTTCCGGACACAAAACGTAATCTAGGCCTACTAAGGCAGGGGTCGGCAACCTTTCGTACGCGGTGTGCCAGTTTATGAATAATGTCAAAATATTAACAACTCGCGTGCCAAACATTTTTCTATGTTTGGTTTCGCACTGACAATCAGGGCTGCGGAGTCGGTTAAAAACAATCCGAGTCCGACTCCGGCGAAATATCAGATTTCATCACGTCCCGAGTCCGACTCAGTCTCTGTATTTCACCAATTTACTTAACTAAATTAAGGTGGATATTCCGCAACCACTCTGGATATTCCGCAATCCACTCTATGGTCATGGAAAATATGCCACAACCATATGCTATTCCACCTTAACAACTTACAGTTTGCTGCCTTATCAGTTTCGAAATTTGGTACTGCTCATGCCGCACACGTCGGACTCGAGTAGTTTTAACTGGTCTTACTCGACTCCCGAGTCCGACTCAGCAGCCCTACTGTGATCTGATATCTAATTTACGTATATTTTTTTAAATATACTTCGATGCTTTTAAGCCGATACCTAGAAGTGTTAACTATCAGTTTCGTTTCTGTTGGTTTCTCAGTCGCACAAAAACACACGTGCTTACTCTTAATGCAGAACAGTGGTTCTCAACCTTAAAGTTTAGGATTCAAACGAGTTGTACTTTTAAATAGTTAACACTTGCAGCATTGTGACGTAAGATGAAGTCCAAAGTAGACCGTTAACTCTATGTTTTATCACAATGCTACAAATTACAAAACTGGCTAATTCTAAATTTGATAAACAAGCCGCCTTCAACATCTTGCTTTTTGCAATTAAGATATAAGTTTGTAATATATTTGGCGGACCGGCGGTTGAGAACCACTGATTTAGAATGCCCTACTTTAACGTAGTAAACGTTGCGCCAAATTTGGGGCATTGTGACGTAATACGAACTGTTGGTAAACAACAAGTACACCTACAAAAAATAATATTAAATACAACACAGTTAAGACACTTATTCGTGACACGAACTGGCAACGTGTACAACCATTTAGTTAGCGCTAGTGTTAGTGATGTATTAGTAATGTTAATGATGTGGTAGTGATGTAATGGTTGCACTTTCTTAAGGTGATATAACGTGAGCGTTAAATTAATTGGCGTGCCATGCAAAATCATCTTGCGTGCCACAAGTAGCACGCGTGCCAGGGGTTGCCGACCCCTGTACTAAGGGGTTTGTGATGTTTCGTTTTCACGCACTGGGTGGTTTTTGCCACATGGGTGTTATTTCACTATTCACGCAAGTGTGGCCTTTAACCTGGTGACAAATTTTCACAAAAATAGATTAGTGTTCTGCTTATATTTATTGTAACATTCCGATAACGTGTACGCAAACAATAAAGCGGTCAGGTATATTTTTTTTTCTACAATTAAAAATGTCATATATTATAAAAAAAGCAGCTTACGATATATTCTTGAAAATCGTTAAAGTCATATCATATTTACACATTTTTTTCTGCCTTTCGGGCGAATTTTAACTTTACATTACAAGTGTTCCGTTTTATTCATGATCGACGAACGGCTTAATTAATTTGCGACAAAAAATTATTGACGAAAACAAAGACACTGGCCTCCGTTTCCGCCACAAGATCGACATCGTTCGCTTCGAACTTCAGGTACTTTCCCACCCTTTTCTGTCGGAGTTTGAATGCGCCTTTTACGACGTCGTGCGGAATCAGCTTGAAAGCGCCCATGCGGGTACTCTTGGTAAACTCCACATCGGCGAACTCGCGCAGCACTAATTTGTCCCGGCTGTGGTAAACGCCATCCACGATGCTGGTCTTCGAAGACAGCACCATCAACAGGTAATTTTCGCTTTTCAACGCCTTCAGTCCTAGGATGATGTCGTTGCTTCCGGGTTCGGTGGCGACGATCCAGTGAGGACAGAAGATTACTTCGTCCACGTGAACCTCCGCTCCGCTCAGGGTTCTTAGGGGAGCAATGCTCTTCTCGGAGCGGATGTTCACCAGGCGAGCACGGAATTTGGTGCCGCTCTTGGCAAGTACGGGATCTCCGCAGTCGCGAAAGATCAACTTTCCAAACGGATCCTCGTCGGTCTGAGATTTTTTATCAGTTTCACTTCTGTCACTCTGTTCTGCGACAGTTTCTTCGCTGTCGGAAGTCATGTTTGCCCCTGATTCAAAATTCTGGTTTACTTCGGATTCGATCACAGTAGAATCACCAGGAGTAGCGGCAACTAAAACAACGGCCAACTTCGCGTCATTTTCGTCAGGTTGTTCGATATTTTCTTCGTTGTTAGCTTTTTTCTTATCATCATCGAACTGTTCCTCCCCGCCTGTTTCAACCTCGCCAGACTTAACACCTTCACTCGTCACGGTTTGCTCTTCCTGTTTCGAGCTGTCCGCAGGAGAATTTTCCGACATATTAAAATCGTCGACCTCAATAACAGGGGGGTAAGCGTCGGTCTGCCGCTCATCATACTTTACCGACCGGGGCCAGGTCGCAAACCTTTGGCTGCTGGCCGCCAACCGAAAACTGCCGTCCTCGTTGAAGTTGAAAATCACCTCTTCGAAAGCGAAACCACTGGACGCGGGCCGGACCATGTACCCACTTTGGCATTGGCGTCTATCCATTACCGCGATGGAGACGACAGTTCTATACCGCTTTTGAACTGTTGACAAACTAAATTAAGTTCAGGGCGGCCCGATAGAATATATACCCAGTGCAATAGTTGAGCCACGGGCGTCGTCATATTCGTTGTGTCATTTGATGAGATAAACGTAATTAAGACAGCGTTTTTGTACCGGAAGAACATTTGGCTACGCGATATTGCGATGAAAGCGTGAATAATTTATATTGTTTCGTTGCAATTAAATTTTGCGTACATGTTATGGGCTAGCGCATAACATCTGTGTCATACAATGTAATTTTTTTATAATAACTATATTCTATTTATGGCGCTGATTATACAAACACATAACTAAAACGACGAAACTAATTGTGAAGGGGGTAGGGCAATTTTACAAGGCTCCACGTCAAGTAGTTAAACGTAGCGATTGTACAAACTACTTTGGTTCCACATAATTTTTTGTTATTTGCGTACTCACTATTTTCATACGTCGTTAGATAGTGATGCTGCTCATTTAAGGGAAATATATTGAGGTCCATGTATTTTTGTTTATCTAAGTTTTGTACCTAGCTTAATCTTTTTATGACATTTAGATTATGGTTGAGTTAAATATTATTTTGAATGACTGAAACGTGGCTGTCCCTTTAAAGTAAAACGTTCTTATTTGGCATAAATTACAAGTGTTGTAATGACTTGACTTATAGTGTTCAACTGGGTACATAAATTGCTGTTTTCAAATGACTTGACTTGACTAAAGTGATTTTGGTAAAGCACTTGACTTAAGTCTATTGGACAAATGACTTTAGTCATTGAGTCAAATGGCTTGCAATTAAGTAGACTAGTGCACATTTTATAAAATTTGGTTATTTACGTAATTTTTTGCACGTAAACAATTTAAATGCTATTTTCTGGGTTTTTCTTTTCGTTGATTTAAGCTATTGCTTATATTCCTTGTTGATCGGCAAGTGTGTATTCGACACATCTGCGAATAAAATAGTTTATTCGGAACGCAGAAAGTATTTTGCAGTAAAACAAGAGTTTACGTATAAAGAATAAAAAACGACATTCCATAATAATTAACAGCACTAAATCAAGCTTTCTTCTATTTCTCGTTAAATATGTTAAGCGCATGTAACGTTCCTGGCGGTGCTATATTATCCGGTGTTGGCGTAGCCTAACAACGGCCTATTTTCTATAATATGTATATTCTAATTACCACGTGATTAATGTGCAATTTATGAAATTCATTTCCAAACAGCAGCTTGAATTTTAACTGACTTAGCACACAGCTGGGGCGCAAATGTTGCGATAATCGTAGCATAATAACACCCGGGAAAATATCTTCGTTTTGTCATTCAGGTTGCGAAAGGTGTGCTTGTAATTTGGCGTAGTGCTGCGCATGTAACTGCAAAGCTGATAGTGGCATTCTGACTGTACGGAAGTTAATAACGCATATTTTACGGTCTTCAATAGTTTAGGCCTCCAACGTAAGTTAACGATTGCACACCGAGCATTTTACAGCTGACCATGGCATTAGTGTCAACCACGCACATGCTTTCGCTAGACGGGCGATTCCGATCATTTTTTCTCTTTATGACGTCATACACGTCACACTTTTTCTTCATTAAAGTCAAACAGAAAATGGGTGAGTTTCCCTTTAAATATCCGGGGCCTCCTTATGCATTTCTGGATACGTACGCCCCTTGTATATCAGTGTTTGACCGGAAATCATCCACATTACCAAGGTCACCGAGTGGATGTCTTGATATTCGGACAGGGATTTTACTTAATTAGCTGCCAGAAGCTTAAAATTTCGGAAGTTGTGTTTCCTTTTAAACCCTTCTCACCAGACAATTATGACAAAACTGGTATATTTTTGATAAATTTTATTATAAATAAACGACACTTTGTTCTAGGCGAAGTGTATCCCATTGGAATTAAAAATATGTAGTAATCTGGTAAAAAAAAAACAAATATTAAAAATGTAAAACAACGCAAACATAACTAATTAGTGTCGCAAATTGCATAGTGAATGTAACTTACGCAATAAAGTCGTCCATATCCATAGTCCTGGCCCGTTTGGAGTTAAAGTCATTTGTTTCAAGTAAATCTGTTATTAATTTCTTTATCGAAAAATTTTCAGGAATTTCCTAACACAAAACAGAAATGTATTTTAAAAGCGCAGATAAATACCTAAAACGTTTGACTAAGTTTAAAAAGTACGTTAAATACAGCAAAGCCGAAATATTCGCTATATAGGAAGTATAAAGAATAATAAAAATGGAGTATCACCTTGTTGTTAACAGAACAGTGGATCCTGTAGTTTTTTTCAAGCATGTCCAAAACGGAGTTCGTGCTGACGAAACAAAGGCAATAAAGTAATATTTCTAAATATTTAATAATTGAAGTGTTTTTTTAACATTTTTGTTCTGGCGACCCCTTTCCTGTTTTCGAAAACTATGGTTACTTTTCAATTTTAATGTATTGTACAATGTACATTAGACACGGTAAGTAAGGATGTTATTTAAATTGGGCTTACATATTTTTTTTACGGTTTACGCCTCTATTTGCTTTATTATACGTTTTTTTCACTGAAGAAAGTGCATTGAGCTTATGGGGTAGCACTGGAAAATTTATTTTCTGCAAACTCGTAAAAAACTAAACAATAAACCGATACCCGATACTTAACGTTTTTGTCAATCAATACCCGATACTGATTTTTTTATTAACCTGGAATACAGTCCAAATTTAATTTAATTGACTCTAATAATAATTTCAGCTGATATATCTATACCTGTTAAACTTTTATTTTGCATATAACTTGGCATGATGCTAAACAAAACTTATTTTTGCAAAACATAGGTTTTTAGGAAAAACTATACCGATATATGGTTAGAAGCAAAACAGCGGCCGATTTTATCGATGAACCGATATATCAGTCTATCTCTAATATAGGCCGGCGGGTGTTATTACTTTGTCCATAATGAAATTTCAGGATTCCAAGAATTTGGCTCACCTGAAAACTGCGGATAACGTCTTGTTTTTTCTTATGAACGCAATTCGAACTAAACCATCCCATTCCTGAAAATATAAGCTGCTCGTATCAAACCCTGAATGTCAACATAAGTTATAAAAATAATTTTATCGACTAAAAAGTTGTTGGGCACGCTAAACCAATAAAAAAAACAGTAAATTGATGTTCACATTTTTTTTTATTTTTAATGATACAAAAAGCAATAAAATATTAACTACACAGTTTACCGTGAAGTTAATTGGTGGCGGAGGATTGCGAGGTTCAATTCGGACAACACTGGACTCAACTTTTGGTGGTGGCTTAAAATTGTTTTTGCCAACCTGCAACAAATAATTTTTGGTTGTAGGCACAATATGGGATTATTTTTACTAAACAAAATACTGATTAGAAGGCTAAAAAGCCATTGCTTTTTTGCCAAATTACCCTGATGAAACAATTCACTTCACTAAAATATTATTATTTTTTAATTTAAAGTATGAATCTATGTCTAAGTAACTCAGTGCTTTTCAACCTTTTTGCTGAAGTGGAACCCTATGGAAACATTCCACCGGCTCAAGGAACCCCAGTTCAATAATTTTACTGGCTCGAGGAACCCCAGTGTAATAAAAACACCTCAATTAGCTAAAGAATTTAGAAATTGCGGAACCCCTGGACTGTACAAGCGTAACCCTAAGGTTCCGCGGAACCCTGGTTGAAAACCACTGATGTAACTGTTAGCTACAACCTAACCATTACATAGCCAAGTGTCAGTTTACAGAACATTTTTTTGCATTATTAATAGGTTTTAAAATCATAATAAAGAAATTAGGTTTCTAAATTAATTTTGAACAAAAAATACTATACATACTCTAAAACAATACTAAAATACTAAGGATTTCCTTCCTCTAAAACCATGTGGCACAATCAACAATGACCAATATGAGCACAAAATTTTATTCTTTACCTTCATTAAAAGATCAACTCGTGCCAAAAGTTGCGTGTTGATTGAAAGCCGACAGTAAAGTTTATCACCTGGCTTTGCCACAAGTCGTTGGGCAAATTCCCTCTGGAAAACGAGTTAAATGTTATTTGTATGTTACAATTTTACATTAGTTAAATAGACCAATAAAAACAGTTTTTAGGATAATTGACACAGTGACCATAATAAATATATATTGATAAGTTGATTTCAGGTTAATAATTGAAAAATTAAGGTTTTACGTAAATCAAGATAAATTAAAAAAATACCTGAAACATAAGTACTGCACAGCGGAAAAAGGGTCGATGGAGAAGTAATTTAAATACTATTGGTGAAGAGATTTGATATGGAAGGTTGGCAACACAGACATCAAAAAATGGGAGTGATTCCAATTTGAGAACATCACCAACAATTAAATGCAACTTCTTCTGCAAGTGAGTACCTTGAACACGTTTTTGCAACTCAGCTGCCATCCTGGGATCTATTTCACATGCAGCAACCTTTTTAACCTACAAAAAGAGGGTACAAGTATTTATAGTACCAGTGATTCCTTTTAGTTATTTTGTGTAGAACAAATATGTTCATTGCCTTACACTACCTGACAACATCTGCGGAACACCAGCAGAAAATCACAAATTTAGTGAATAGTGTGGCATGCAATATTAGTCTCGGTTTGGGTTTGCAATGGCTAGAAGTCTGGTAATAAAGGCTTGATCACTATGAGTTTGTTTATGGCTTCCACACATTTTGCCATGTTTGTTTAGCCTAGACTTCTTATACTGTTCCAAGGTGCAACATAGTACACCACAAACAGCAATCTTATGGAATCTTCTACTGAAAACTAACAAAGGCTTTAAAATATTGCTGCTGCTTGTAATTCAACACCATACAGAAGCGTTTGTCAGCTCTTTTCATGCTCTTTTCTGTATGTTACATTTTTTGAAAGTTTATAATCACAAACCGTGAAGTTAAACAAGCCAGAAATGTCCTTTTAAAAGTTGTATATACAGTGCTTGATATCAGTTATTTACCATAGTAGGAGTTACAAAAATTTGTATGTGGCAGGAAGAACTTTGTTTAACCTCTTTTGTGTGCCCCACAACATAACCCACTTCAGTTTATTTTAGCTTCTAACATTTTTCTTTTAATGTACAGACAGACAAAACATGGAAAATATTATTGTAGAATTTGTTACGGAACTCATCAAAAATTTTTATGTGACATACTACCTTGGACTAAAATGAATATTTACTAACACTAAAAAAACAGCCATATAATTTTTGTTTCACCTTTTCCAATATTTTTACAGTCATGTTTCCAGTTCCAGGTCCAATTTCAAGAACAGTGTCTGTAGGACGAAGAGCTGACTTCTCAACCATTCCATTAATGATGAGAGGATTTTTTAGAATATGTTGCCCGACATTTGTGTTAAAGCAGATGCCTGAACAGTGAAAATGCATTTTAAAATGCAAACATTTTGAGAAATCAAAGAATAATATTTTTTAAAATAATAAATAGATTGCAAATGTTTTAATCCAAAACAACAAAGTTGCAAAAACTTCCAAATAAGACCATTTTTAGTAACTTTTGAGTAAGTCCAGCATTTTCCTGAACAAGCAAAATACTTTTCTAAACTATTTAATGAATACTGTTTTATTTCTAATATCAACTAATAGAATTTTTCATCTTGTTAAAATTAATGAATAAGGCTCATGAATATTATTCTATATTACATATTAAACCAGAAACACGGCAATGTATTCAAAAATAACTTCAGCCATATCGTTCATGTGGTTCAATTGAATTTGGGTAAAAGTAATATGGATTGACTAAACTATGTATACATTTTAATCAAAATTTAAAATTTCTGGTGACAGTAGTGCAAATTCTGAAGTTTAGTAGCCAGGCGAATCATGTACATAGTCACTTTTCTAACTTAGAATTTCAAACCAAGAAAACGCTTTTTTTTGCGTTTTGTGCCAACACTGTACCTCCCTAAATGTAATTAAGCACGTTTTTAAAATGCAAACAAATCCGCGGCCCGCCTAAATTACAGTTGTTTTTTAATTGTAATAACACAAAATCTCAGTTAACATATGTTGTGCGGCCCGCAGAGACCTTTCTGAGTTTGGTTTTGGCCCGCGACTAGGAAAAGGTTGCCGACCCCTGGTTTAGAACAACGGTGTTCAACCTGCGGCCGTCAATGAATAGTTATGCGACGATTAATACATATTTTAATAAGCATATGTCGGCGGCCGTGCCCATGCTGGGATGTGTTTATGGTTGATGTGCTAATACATATTAGAAATAGGAAGATTAGAAATAAATTTGACGACTGATGCAAAAAGAAATCAGTGGAGAACATGGGTAACAATCTGAATGGTAATGTCACATAAAGATAACATAAGAATTGATGATACATAATTATAATTAACGGCTAAGCAGGCATGTGTTACCCGAGTTGTGAATGGAATTATTGCAAAACTGTGGGACAGGATGAGCGGTAGTTATAGAAAGCCTTGTTTAAACGAATATGATGGTGTGAGTGTTTTTAAAACCGTTATTGAGCAAATGGAGAGAAAATACATTGAGGATAAAATGTCCAGGCACAATGAAAATCTGAATTTCGTTAATAGGCCAAAAACCAAAAAGATTAAGTTATAAACCACAGCCAGTGGGCCGGAGTCACAGGTCAATGAACTTGGTACTACATGCGCCGTTTCAGCGATGATCAGCTGCGTCAAGTTTCACAATTAAAAGCCCATCAAAGGCATTTTTCCCGCTTCATACGATTAGACTATATTTCAGTTCTATTATTTTTGCACGAGATCATTAGAGAACAACAAGTATATGTTTAAGAATAATTGTTCTATGACGTAACGCTATGAAAAAAATTACTGGCGGCCGTGAGATCAATAAAGACGGTCAATATATGTCAACAGCTAAAATATTGGGCACCACTGGTTTAGAACATACATTGTCGACGAAACACCAATTAATATAAATTGAACAAAAAACGTACAATACCTTGTTTAAGGGTGTCTTCGTGTTGTCTAGTCTTTTTTACAGACTTAACCTTCGGCATTTTAAAGCTAGGTGAGCTGTTGTACTGTACGTCAGAGGTATTTTATTTTTCACACTATTTGAGATGGCACACGTTGAAACTTGGGATTAGGTTGCAGCCTACTATTACCTGTAGGACGTAGATTGTATGTCAGACGCCATGTTGTGTCTAACATTTTGGAAAAGCATGGATTACTAAAATAATAGTTTGAAAGAATAAAGTATTCTAAGAGTAAATATAATGCAAAATTTGTAATCTGACCAAATATCTATTGATGTCGTTTTGCATTTCCTTGGTAGTTGCAGGCAAAAGTTACAGAACAAACAAAGCAAAAGGTATAAAAACAGACACAAAAACAAAAAATCAAATTAAAATGTCAGAATCAGTCACTTAACTTTTGCCAATAAGGAACAGGGAGTCGAACCGTTTGACTATTCCGGTTCAGGTTCGGTTCTGGTTCAAGGATTTTTTCAAAATCCGGTTCAGTTCCGGTTTCGGTTTCGAACAATTCAAATGTTCCGGTTCGACCATCGTTATTTCAAAACCGATTCAAAAAGTTCCGGTTCACATACAATATAATTTGCGTCAAATCTATAAAATGTGGGTCAATAAATGAGGAGACTAATCTTTGAATTGTAAGTCATTTAATCTAAGTTACGTGACGTATTAAACAAAACAGCAACTCATTATTGAAATATCTGAAAAATAAAAACATCAACGTTGTTTTAATTAATATTTATAATTTTTGTCATAAAATTTTAAACATGTCGTAAGCAGGGAGTCGAGCCGTTTGACTTTTCCGGTTCAGGTTCGGTTCGGGTTCAAGGATTTTTTGGAATCCGGTTCAGTTCCGTTTTCGGTTCGAAGGAATTTAAAAGTTACGTGACTGATTAAAAAAACAGCAACTCAATATTGAAATATCTAAAAAAAAAATCAACGATTTTTTCATTCAATATTCATATTTTTTTCATAAAATTTCGAGCATGGCGTAACTTGACTCTGTAAAATCGAAGTTGTGACGTCATGCAGGAGCGAACCGCTTTTATTTACAGGTTCGGGTTCGGTTAAGGTTCAGGTACTTTCAAATTATTCGGTTCAGTTCCGGTTCGGCTCCTTAAAATCTTATAAAAACCGGTTCAGGTTCGGCTACGGTTCGGAAAAAATTGACCCAAAACCGGTTCATAAAGTTCCGGTTCGGTTCCGGTTCGACTCCCTGGTCGTAAGTTAACTCTGTAAAATACAAGTATTGACGTCATGCTGGAGTGAACCGCTTTTGTGACAGGTTCGGGTCGGTTAAGGTTCATGTTCTTTCGAATTATTCGGTTGAGTTCTGGCTCGGCTCCTTGAAATCTTACAAAAAATGGTTCAGGTTCGGTTATGGTTCGAAAAAAAATTGACCCAAAACCGGTTCATAAAGTTCCGGTTCGGTTCCGGTTCAACTCCCTGATAAAGAATAATCTTTTTACCGAGATCGTTATATTGTTTACACAAAATGTCATTGAAATTGTATAAAACCGTCAGATGCTTGAAACTGATCCAAGGCTTTCGCTTTCTTGGCAGAAAATGCAGTTGAATCAGTTTCTTGCCGCCTTTGCACAAATTTGCATAAGCCTTAACTGGTAGTGGTAGGCCTATAATTTTTTGGAAATAAATACAACGTGTCGCCTAAAACGCTAAAAGTCTTGTTGAAAGTAAGCAACTAACTTGAAAAGCGAACAAAGTGGACATTTGGGCATTTTTTGACGTCCTCGGAGGACCATTTACTTTTCGTGAGAAAAGAGAACAAATCCTCCCAAAAGGGGGGAGATATGGTAGGCCTATACTTACAAGGTGTGTTTTAGGTGTATAATATATCTCATGGAAGAAGGGAGTCGGACCGTTTGACATTATCGGTACAGCTCAGTAAAGGTTTTTCAGAATTGCGTCGAGCTCCCCTATTTGTAATACAAAATATTTTTTTCGTAACCACTAGTTTAAAAATCTAAGTTCCGACGTAATACTGGAGTAAACCGTTTTTTTGACAGGGTCGTGTCCGGTTAATTTTAGGGGTTTCAAAAATAAAAATTAAATTTCGGTTCGTCTGCTTAAAATCGTAAAAAAAGGTTCGTTTACGCTTCTAAAATAATGACGACATAACCGGTTAATTGTAGCACTTATCTAGCAATATTAGTCTGTAGTGCCTAATTTGACGTCACTATGTACGTAACCGTTGTACACTAACGCGTGACCTAGCGCCGATCCAAGTGCTTATGGCGTTTCGCAGGTCATTCTACTTTACACAGCTAGTTAAAAGCGACTTGAATCACAGCGATCTTTTATCGTGTGTTCTGAAATTTGTGAATAGTTTGGCTTCTCAACGAGCAATATCTGAAGTGACTTTGTCTTGAGTTCAAGAAGTTAACGACAGATATTTTAGCGGCAGCCATCGGTTCTCGTCTTAAAAGCCAGCGCCATCCTAGACCTTCGACCCTCACCAATGCAGCCCGTGATCCCTAAATTAATAAAGAGCCGATTCGGGTTCGGTTAGACTTCCTTCATAAAAGCGAATAGAAGTTCAAGCAAGACCTGAATTATTATTTTTTTTACTTTAATTGGTTTGCTGATTTCACCTCACCTCATTTCAATTAAAAAAACGAAGGACATTTCAAAAGATTTATTATAAGAGCTTTTTGATATAAGTGAACTATGTTTTTTCTCAAACAAGGTTTCCAACAAAACTATTACGTGTGACGCATTTTAATTTACTTAAATTTTGAATTTAGAAAATAAAGCGTTGTACACAAACTTTAAAAGTTACAGAATTAGTATTCAAATTTAAAGCGACATTTTTGCTTTACATTTTCATCAGCTGTAACTTTTTAAGTTTTAACGAGGCTCGAAGCACTTGTAAGGGAAGTGGTTTAGCTAACTATTTTAAACCATTTTAATCAGCTCTGACTCCATTTCTTCAAGATTGTAGTAATCAGGTCCTGTTCCGCCAACGTATACAATTAAACCATCTTTAATAATGTAAAGCCGCTCAGGACTTGCTCCATAAGCCCAACACGCGTCATCAGACATGTTGTCAGCCATGACCGGAACTGAGAGCTGGATGTCATTTTTGAATATATTAGCTGCTTTTAACCGCTCTTCAATGGTCCTGTGGTTATTAATGGTGTATTTATTTGTTTTTAAAAACCAGCCATCAGTTGGGTGAGCCTCTCGTATGTAGACGCTGACGAAATCTGCTACGGATTTGTGACGCTCGGCGATTTTGCCGAAGTCTTTTGCCTGAAATGAGACCAGTTTGCTTATACAGTACTTTATTTTGTCGGTTATTTGCCATTTAAAATAAGGTAGTCGGATAATGACAAATCTTATAACGTATTGATAACGTCATTGGGTATCACTATAGTAATGACGTCATTGGGTATCCGGGTGCTGCAGTACTTTTTGCTTGGAATATAAGGAATCGGAAGCGGAAAAAATACGAAAAAAATACTTACAGATTTCGCATCATTGTTTGCTTCTAACTTAAAACAAAAATTTATTATAAAATCTAGACAACCACGAAGTGCCTGCGGTCCCGAGGCAACTATTGCGATAAATCCTGTTTTAGTAGCCCTGGGTGTTTCACAATATTAAAAGAAAACGCCACTCAACTGGACATAAGAGGACCAGGGAATTTATATTATAAAATGTACCAGAAACATGGCTTGAGGAACATGGTCTAGTGCCCCCACCCAGGTTCAGCCCTTAAAAAAGACCAGTTTGACAGCACTGTTCAATATGCAGCCTATAGTTTTCGTCGTTTCACAATATCAGAAAGAGGGGGAAAATTCATATTACTAAGGAGAATAGACTGTGTTAAAAAAATATTATGTGGCAGTCACAGTAAAAAGTAGTTTAAAAAGAAACTCATCTAAACTTCATTTTATATGTAGATATATTAAATAGTTTATTTTCTGAGTTAGTCCTTCGCGCCCCCTTGCAAAGCCTTCACGACCCCCAACCCTCCAGGAAAGCGCGCCCTCTAGCCAACAATCCCCGATCTGTCCAACTATGTTTTGTCAAAAATTGTCCATTAATCTTGGAAATTAAGCAAGTACCTCTTTCTAAAGGACTGTGGATAATTTGGAAAATTTAAATTATGAGTGGACAAACCGTCTATTACGCCAATTATAAAGTTGGTGACGTATAAAAAATTCTATCGTTAATACATTGCTATATAAGTTTCCAATCAGAGGCTTACCTTTGCCATAAACGGGGGTCAGGAAGAGGATCCGAAGTTAATAACAAGCGGACGATTCATCTTAACTAGATCAAATATCGAGCAATATTTTCTGCTTTCCGTGGAATAAAGCTTAACGTTTGGGGGATTTTTGCCAATGTTAGCTTCTTTCGTAAGATCTGCAATTACTTCCTTAAACACTTCAGAAAGCGCTTCCGGCTGAAAAAAAAGTACGGTAATATTGGTCTATAATCAATTTAAATCATTAGTTTTATACAGTAGGCCTATAAATAAAAACAATACAGGTACGGTTCCTTTTCTTTTCGACAGTAAATGTTAAAAAAATTTAACATTATAATTTGGTATTCTGTCTACATATCACTTTTTTTTACTTTTTACAAATTTTAGCTTTTGAAAATCTTACCGAGAAAAACCTTTCCCTTGTGGCATCACAGTCACCTGCAATGTTCAACAACCCAACTTTAAAACAAAGAATCGTCATCAAATCATGTACAGCAAATCTCGTCATGGTTATTCCAGTTCTTACCATTGCAATACAAAAAACGCAGATGTATCGAAACAAGTTAGTCATTTTGTTATATTGTACACTGCACTAGTTTTTTGACATAAACGCTGGGGAGCTTTACAGAAAGAAGGCAGGCCTACATTAGACTTCATTTGTGATGATGCCATAGCAGTTAAACTTTAACTTTTAAACTACTCGTATTAATATTTGCACTAAGTCTGCATTTTAACATGTATTTTGTTAATTCTGCAAATACAGCAGGCTTTATAGCTGACTAGATGACTCAAAAGTCTTTCGCCGACCCTAAGAACTTTGCACCCTGTATAAAATGAAAACAGCATATTATGTGATAAAGACTATACTGTAATGTGCGCTTAGTAAAAATAAGCAGATTGTCCAAGATAACGGAAAATATACTACACAATTTTTTTAACGTTGAATATAAACAACTAACGCAGCCAGCACAGAATAGCATAAAATTAAACAAAAACCTTTGCTTTATTTTTTTTTAACTGTGAAAAAATCATTATGTAAGAGGGATACGCGGCCCCAAAGTATATTAAACCCTTAAATAACACTTCTCGTCTTTGGTGAAGCATTCGCTTATGTGTATACACCAAGGTGCAGTTATAAAACGACCCCTGGGTTAGGCCCATTGCTCACAGCTAAAGTCTATTTTTTTCTAAAAATGCTCAATTAGCCGATGCTGTTAGTCACCCAAAAGCAACTAATATAAATTAATTATGTAACAAGAAAAAAAAGTACCGGCGGCCGAAACTTTTCATCTGCCATATTTACGTAATGCAATTCTTCTTATCCGTTTCTGGCCGCGCATGACTAAATAGCTTTTTACTCCTGCGTACCAACTGTTATTAAAATAAACCTTCATCCCAAGGCTTGCCGCAGACGTATATAAGGTAGATTTAATCTTACAAACGGACAATGTAAATTACTTCTAGTTAATATTTGCATTGGGGTTAATTTTTCTAAACTTGACATAAGACATTCAAGCTGCTCTCGGACATCTCCACTCATGCTGCGTGTAATACGGGTAAATTAAGGAGTCAATTGAGGAGATACGATAAGGTTTCTGCTGATGTAGATTTTGGGCTCGCTTTCGGTCGCTGAATATTTTTTCACATATGCATTCGGAGAGAAAACGTGTGATGGCGGAACCACGTATTGGCTACTCCCACCCAGTATTGTACCATTCAACATTAAACAGTACAAAATCATTTTTTGATAACATGTAATATCACAAAGCGAAAATTTCCGAGAAAGCTTAGAATAAAAAGCAAAAATTGCAGGTTGAACTCTCAAATTTGAAGCGAAACTTTTGCTAGAAATTGTCAAATACTGCAAAGTTTGATTTTATCAAAGCGATTTCAGGGCCGAAAGGTGAATTATTGTCAGCGGATTAGACTTTATTAACCATTTTAGCCAACTCCGATTCCATTTCGTCAGGATTATAATGGAAAGGTCCCTCACCGCCAACGTATGCAATTACGCCATCTTTGATAATGTAAAGCCGTTCAGGAACTGCACCATAAGCGCGACACGCGTCATCAGACATGTTGTCAACCATGACCGGAACTGAGAGTTTGACGTCATTTTTGAACATATTAGCTGCCTTTAACCGCTCTTCAATGGTCCTGTGGTTGTTAATGGTGTATTTATTTGTTTTGAGGACCCAGCCTTCAGTTGGGTGAGCCTCTCTTATGTAGACATTGACGAAATCTGCTACAGAATTGTTTCGCTCAACGATTTTTGCAAAGTCTTTCATCTATGAAAAATGTTTACATTTTAAATGAACTGAATTGGCAATCTTTCGCGATCCTATTACGTAAGATAAGCCTGACACTTTTTTATAAACGCGAAAATATACGCGAAAGAAAAAAGTTAATAACGTTATTTGACACATGGAGTCGAACCGTTTGACTTTTCCGGTTCAGGATCGGTTTGCGTTAAGGGTTTTTTTCAAAATCTGGTTCGAAAAAAAATAATTTCATTATTGAGGCAATGCTTGGAAGCAACAGTATATTTAATAAAACAGTTCTATTTCACGGCCGCCAGGAAAAGTTACGTCATAAAACAATTAATCCTAAAACATATGCTGTTCAACAAACTTAAAAATTGCAACTAGAATCCAGTCTAGTCGCGCAAGGCGCAAAATATCTAGCGTTTTATTGTTTACTTTAATGTAACCTAACGTTTAATATTTGCCCAAGTAAACGAACCATAAATATTTGTACGACTTACATTAATTTAAAGATTAACCTACACAGTACAAAAAGTGTTATCAAATCAAAGTTATTCTGTGCTTTGTCATTTGTAAGTTACACATTTTTTGGATTTTTTTCATTACGAACAGTTATGTAATACTTGCAAACTTGAATTAATGATTAGGCTTAGACTTAAAACTTGACCGGCTTTAAATATATAAGTTCTGGCACGATAGAGCTGAAACCTGGCCAGTTCGTCTTATCGAAGTATCAGAGTTCACCAAATTTATTCCACCACACATACACTGTACATTCACCGAAACACAGTACAAAAATTTAGGTACAGTATAACCGTATAACGCTTAAAAATATATACGGATTTTATTACCTTTGCCATGTACGGAGGTCAGGAACAGGATCCGAAGTTAAGTACCAGTGGGCGATTTTTCTTTACTAGATCAAGCAATCGACAATATTTGTCGCTTTCCATCGAGTAGAGTTCAACATTGGGGGCGGGTTTTCCAAGTTTTGCCTCTTTGCCTAGTTGGTATTTTCTCACATTGAAGACTTGCGAAACGGCTCTCCACTATCAAGTAAGCAAAATATTCGATGATATTGAGTTATGCATGACCATTACAACCTTATACATGGCCATCATAAGCTCATAACGGGAGCCCATTTACTTCAGCCTACAGTGAATTTATTTTTAGTTTTTATTATAATTAAAGGCTATGTAAACCAGTTAGTTAGGGTTTTTCATACATTATATAGTTTTGTCTTTTACCACTATAAATAAACAATGTCATTGGAATGTAGTACGTTGAGGGCACTACGTTCCAAATTGCTCTTGGTAGGCTACTATACCCACCGACAAAAAAATTTCCTCAGCGCCAACAAAGTTGCTGGAAACATAACCGAGCAATTTTCCAACGCCCAAAATCACTAACAAATCGTGTGCAGCCAACAGAGAGATGACTATTGCAGCTCTTAACGTCGCAAGGCAAAGGACATAGATGTTTTTAAGCACATTCATCTTCTAGCACAAATGTGTGCTCTAACCTTTCAATCCTGTTTCAACCACTCAGCTTTGCAAATACACGATCATTCTAGATTACGAGTATCGCAGGTAACCTATAGTTAAAGTTTAACATAACCCAGGATATTGACAGAGTGTCGAGTTTGCTTTGTAAAGGGTTCTTTCATCGAACCTTCGAACGACATAACACTTTTTAAAGTGTCTTTTTTACCTGATTGTTTTGGTACAGCAAAAAGAAAATGAGTGTTGTTTTGTTGTCCTGTTTATATTTTTTATCTTTGACCTATTTTTTGGTCAGTTGTCACCTAACAATCCTTGATTACTTTAGCGATAGAAGCGTGTACGTGTTTCTAGATCTAGAGCGTCTGGTTTTTACACGTTCCTTTTTGTAGGCGATAAAAATACCTGTCCCTATACAACTTTTTTAACTCTAGGCATAGTTACCACAGTTGATTTGATAATGCTCGGTGAGTACATTGACAATGTCTTATCACATGCGATAAGCTAAAACGGCGATTCAAGCCGCCAGTACAGTGGTTCCAAAACTTGTTTTACCTTGCGGTTTTGTTTCTTAAAATAATGGCGGACCCCTTTATTGTTTAAAACAGCGAAACTTGGCATTTTAATGTACATTACTTAACATTTACTTATCGGGAACAAGTTGATAAAGGATTTATTACCATTTAAATTCAAAGAAGTAAAAATTCTTCAGAGTAATATAACTTGTCGGCCTATTAAATAAGAGGTGTTGTGTGGACCCCTTCAAACTTTCTCACAGTGTAAAGCAGAATAAAGTAGAATGGAAGAGTATTGGACCCGAACAGCACAGATCGCTCGCTTTGGGTATTGGTCACACCTCAGTGGATACCGGTCACGTGCGTTTTACGTCACGCAAGGCAGTGTCAATGAATTACTGCAAGCGAATGTTACAATAAACTTAGCACTGCCACTGTATCCGTCTTACAGACAAAGATAAAACCAGGATAACTAGCACATAGAGTTGTCCGATACTTGACATTTTATTCAGAAACCCGATGTTTTGCACAAAATATGTCGCGATTTTATCTGATGTCAAACGGGTTATTGTTAAGCTCGAACAAGCAAACTGGAAGAAAAAAATACGTGCAAAGACAGTTTTGTAAGGATTTCGGGTCAACTTTGCCTTAGTAATAAGAAGATTAGTTACCTCAAGTTTTATTAACCTATTATTTTTATCTTAAAACGATAATTTGTCAAAAAATATTTGGTTAGCAAAACCTTGAGGCAACTGATCTACTTCGCACTAAGGAAGAGTTGGCCCCAAACCCTAACTTGGCATCGGGTTTCGGTTCCGATACTTGCATTTTGTATCATCCAAGTATTATTTTGATTAACCCTTTTAATGGTATTGTGTATATTTACCATTCGTTCAACTGCAAAACGCCACAGTTTCTATGAAATCAGACTTGGACAAACTGCGGCCAGCCAAGCAATTTAATCCGGTCCGCGGCTCATTTTCATAAAACTTTGTTTGGGTAACATTTTTTATCTAATTTACTTTATAATTTTTTATTGAATAAATGACACTTGTAAGGAAACCTCACTTTTCCTACTCTCACTACCTGTAAAAACGATGCTTTTTACGCCACTTTTAAAAAATGACTACACTTTATAATTTTTCATATGCTACATTTAACCCAGCCCCCAAGACTTTTTTATTCTCATGCGACGCCCTGTCAAAATAAGCGCCCAATCCTGGACTAGACTTAAAGTGGTGATAAATAATCTAGCGCATCGATATTTTTCCTTTATATTTAAAGGCACAAACTGCTGCTGAAATTGTATATTAAAAATACCCTAAAGAGTTAAATAAATGTAAACTAAGAATCAGACAACCTACCTCAACATAGCATTTGTTTTTAGAAACATTTTTATATTATTTTCCTAAAAAAACAACATTTTTTTGTATTATACTTTTATTCTGTTTTTATGTGTCTACATCTGGCTGGATAATAAACTACTCAATGATAGATACTTAAAAAATTGTTAATGTGTTTAAGAATAATGTAATCTCTAACAATGTGTACACCGAAAGCCATCGCAGACGCACTGAATCTGTCGATTAATGATGCAAGCAGGGTAGGCTAGAAAAACAACTAGCATCATTAATCGACAGATTCGGTGATGGCTTGAGGTGTACTCATGATCCATAAGCCGTAATCGTTGGTCACAAAGCAGCAGAAGGGCTATATCACAGTTGTTAACAGACATATATGTGTGCATGTTTTATTGAATCTCTAATAATGTGTTCATCTATATTACTTTTACTAGACACTCTTCCTGATCCTTATTCTCACGGTCTTTCTTGTAGCTTAGGTGTTTCTGGTCACGAAGCAAACCATTTGCTTTAATACAACTTAACCTTGCGACGGAAAATAGACGGCAAAAACGGTGTAGGCCTACAGCAGTTTGGAGAATATTTATAGCTTTGATTTCCAGTAACAGGCTGAAGCACCGTTGCTCAGCTATATCCCTAACCCTCTTGAGGGCCGCTGGGCGAAAGTGTGATTTATAACTTAACTAACTTGATTAGCAAATACATTTATGCAAAAAAATAATAAGCAAATACTATATTGGATAACTGCATTGGTGCGCGTTAACAACAAATAAAAATATTGATTTTAGTAGACTTCGCGGATCGGTTACCATTTCCGTCGACAGTAGAAGAGAAACAAAAGCAGTTCAAAGCATTTTTGGAATTTAGGTGCACTGTCAGTTGGTCTATTCCATCCCAGTTGTTTCGTTGGAACTACACAAGCCACTAAACCACGATTTCGTCTTTGGTTTGTTCTTGAAACGAGGCGATTTCGGATTGCCCCACCCTGGTTGCACATTCTTTGTACGAATAAGATCTAAAGCGGCAGGTTTTTGATAAGAATTAAACGCTTCTGGCGGAGGAGCCGGAAAATCGTAACCAGAACACCGACTTTCAGAAGATTGGCTTTCCACCTCAGCTTCATCCGAAGGATTATTTTGTTTTGCTTCCTCAATTTTATCTGACGACTCACGTTCACTAGTCTGGTCAGATTCATGATTTAGTTCTTTTGTTGATTCTATCATTTCTTCATTTTTTTGTTCAGAATTGTCAGCTTGAGTTTTGTGCTGAGTTTGTTCTGCGTTTTCCGATAAAGCGTCATCGTTTTCTTGCGATGACTCTTTATTATCAATCACGTTTTCGTCATTTTGAATATCATTGTTTCTATCGTCCGAACTTTTGTCCAGCGTTTGGCTCGTTAAAAATACACCGGGGGTTTTAGTTTGCTCTATAGATTCGGTATTTTCATCCTTTTGCAGTTGTTCATCAACAATTTCGTAACTTTTCTCTTCTGGTTCGACTGCATTAGTAATTTGATCATCGGGTTCTGTTGGTTGAGCTACATCAGTAATTTGATCATTCACTCCTGTTGGTTCAACTGCATCAGTAATTTGATCATTCACTCCTGTTGGTTCAACTGCATCAGTAATTTGATCATTCACTGCTGTTGGTTCAACTGCATCAGTAATTTGATCATCGAGTTTTGTTGGTTCAGTTGCATCAGTAATTTGATCATTCACTCCTGTTTGTTCAACTACATCAGTCATTTGATAATTGACTCCTGTTTGTTCAACTGCATCAGTAATTTGATCGTTCACTCCTATTGGTTCAACTGCATCAGTAATTTGATCATTCACTCCTGTTGGTTCAGCTGCATCAGTAATTTGATCATTCACTCCTGTTGGTTCAACTGCATCAGTAATTTGATCATTCACTCCTGTTTGTTCAACTGCATCAGTAATTTGATCATTCACTCCTGTTGGTTCAACTGCATCAGTAATTTGATCATTCACTCCTGTTTGTTCAACTGCATCAGTAATTTGATCATTCACTCCTGTTGGTTCAACTGCATCAGTAATTTGATCATTCACTCCTGTTTGTTCAACTGCATCAGTAATTTGATCGTTCACTCCTGTTGGTTCAACTGCATCAGTAATTTGTTCATCGAGTTTTGTTGGTTCAGCTGCATCAGTAATTTGATCATTCACTCCTGTTTGTTCAACTGCATCAGTAATTTGATCATTCACTCCTGTTGGTTCAACTGCATCAGTAATTTGATCATTGATTCCTGTTTGTTCAACTGCATCATTAATTTGATCATTGACTGCTGCTGGTTTAGCTATATCATTAATTTGATCATTGACTGCTGTTGGTTCAACTGCATCAGTAATTTGATCGTTAAGTGCAGTTGGTTCAATTGCATCAGTAATTTGATTGCTGTTTGCTGTTGATTCAGCTACCTTAGTCACTTGATTGTTGGGTACTTCGGCTTCAATTGCACCAGTTTCTTGAGTGCTCATCGTTGTCTCGGGTATTGCAACCGTTGGTGCGACGAGAGTTTGTTCGACGTCTTCACCAAGTGAACTTTCAAAGGTCTTGAGCGCATCTTCTGTGCTGTTGTCGTTCATCAAAATAACACAGGTTTCAGTGCCATTCACGTCGACTTTAATGTCACTATCGCTTGGTGCATTTGAATCTAGTTCTACCCAAACTTGCTCCAACAATGGGCCTGCATTAACGTTAATCGTTTCATCCATTTTAACCCAAAACAAGATTATAGTTCAGTTTGTCAGAAATTATTACTGAATTACTGTCGCTTTGTCGTGATAATAACGCATTCAACAAAAGCTTTCTTATCGCCTTTCTGCGATGTATTGACGTTTTTGCTGTTGTCACAAACGTTGAAGAGGAAGTGTCGTATACCGTCAGCCAGTGAAATAAAACGTTGTTTTGTTTTCGATGATTAACGACAAATAATGCCTGCAATGCTTTTTTATGCGGGCTTTAACTCCACTTGTCTTACTTAATCAATTATTATAATTATCAAATAGGCCTACTACGGTTACTAAGCCACAAGGAAAATTACTTTATATAAGAATGTAGGCTACACAGTGATTCAGAGCGTATATACGTTTTGCTAGAAAAGCACTGGACTTGCTTGTAAAAGCGCACTGTAGAAGCTCTAGTCTAGGTGACTGGTTCTTAACCTGGGAGTATTTACTTCAATTTGTTGAATTTCCAATGCTCTTTTGTTTGAATGTTATTAATTTGTTCGTAGGGGAAATATAATATTTTTGTTTTGGGGAGCGAGATGAACTTTTTTTAGGAATGACTTCACAAAGTTAAGTTATAGCGTGACGTCGTGAAAAAAGTTTTCTTTTTAAAGGAAATTCGTGAACAAAACACAGTTTAAGTCCAATCGAATCACACCACGCGCAACATTACAAAACAAATTCATATGAATCAAATCACGATAGACCATCTAAACTGGTGGATAAATCTTTTTATAAAACGTAACCTATTTAAATCCAGTACACCGAAAAGCCATCGCAGACTCGCCGAATCTGTCGATCTATGATGCAAGCAGAGCAAGCCAGAAAAACAACTGGCCTGCAGTGAGGTTCGAACTCACGACCTCCGGTCAAGCCGGGTGAGTTCGAACCTCACTGCAGGCCAGTTGTTTTTCTGGCTTGCTCTGCTTGCATCATAGATCGACAGATTCGGCGAGTCTGCGATGGCTTTTCGGTGTACTATTGATACGGAAGCCGTAATCGTTGGTCATAAAGCAACTTCCGAGGGGCTAGATCACAGATGTTATTAAACACATATGTTTGTGTGTGTCTTTCACTATTTAAATCCATTATGTAAAACCAGTGATTTTCGACCGTTGGTGTGTTGCACGAAAAATTTCTAAAATTAATTAATTCCTTGTGGAACACCTGAAGATTCACAGAACATTTCACTTTGAATTGTTTAAGAGCGGCTGTAAAGGCCTCAGTTTACGGCGGAGCTTTCGTTGTGTGTTCAGTATTAACTTTAAAGTATCTAAACCTAAAAAAAACGAAAAGTTGACCAATTTTCGATACCCGCGAAATTTCACAACTGATATTTTACTATAAACTTGTTGGCACTAAAACATAGTTGTAAGGTTTGCAAGTGTGTAGCGCTTATTTTCCTAAAATTGAAATCCTGCTATATTTAAGATGTTTCGAGTCCACTAAATGTTAATTTGTTTGATCTCATGTAACACTGTTTTTTTTTTATATTTTCTAATTTTATTTGGCATTATCAAAATTAGCCACTATTGTTACTTCTTAATGATAATAACGATTAAACACTCTGTAAAAGCAAATTGTTCGCAGCGCTTTTAGCGTCAGGTGTTACGCTGCGACTACTAAAATGTCATCATGTCGTTACGTATATATAAGGCTCTTGTGTCAGCGACGTGATGTCTTATGGCGTGGACATATCAGCAACAGAATTGCGAATATTATTTACAAGCTGCCATTTTTTTTTAGTTTAATGCAGCAAACTAATTGTATTCCTTTCAGTTGACTGTATTGTAGCTTTAGTGGGGTGAACATTTGTAGAAAAGGGGCAAACTATTTACAACTTAATCAAATCCAGTCAATCTATTTAAATTATCCCGTCATACAGACAGTATTCATGAATATTTTTAGTTGGTTACATAGTTGACCATCATGAACAACTTAATACAAACAACTTGTCTTTTATTACATTTTCTGTAGAAACAACAAGTTAATATGTACAGTAAAAAATGGCAAAAATGGTACAAATTGCAAACAAAGGGTATATGTAAGGTAATGATGATATCCAATCTAGATTTGTATGCTCGAAATACAAAAAATACCGCATACGAAAACACCAGGGGGGTGGGGCAAATTCAGTTAGGGGACGGGACCATGACCTCTTCCAAAGTATATAGCTGTGGGTTGCAACCCGTAGAAAATATAAAGCTATACTTTAACACAAATGAGAAAAATTTGCATTGCACGACTTCAAATATACAAAGGTAGCGATTGTCTCAGCAAAAACTACAAGCAACTTACAAGATAAAAAAAACAACACTATTTTACGCTTCTTCTTGATCAGTCTCATGTACGCTACATTTCAAATAAATCAAACAGACCCAAATTTCACCATCAGTGAGATTAGGAGTCTGTTAAACTTTTGCTAAATACATTTTTGAAAAACAAATCCGTAAGTATTTTAACCAAAGTTAAGCGGACTCTTTTTCACCCAATCGCGAAGCACCCATGCCTCGGCCTTCCCAACCTCTTTACAGGCCGTCAGATACAGGGAATCATTAACTGCGAGGTATCGCTTGGTGAGCACATGCTGGATGACGAGCTTGCTAGATTTGTGAACGATTTTGAAAAGCCTTTGGTCGTTTATCGTCTTGCTGGCGACGGTTGGTGATGACAAAAGGCCTTTCTTTAATCTTAACTGTAAATAAATATAGGAAATTTAAATTGGAGCAGTAAAAAATTTTTCTTTTTCACACCATGCAAGCTACATAATTAGGTGAATGCTAGCCTCCACTAAAGTATAATGTTATAATATCATGAGTAACTATTAGTTGTAGCAATTTCCGCGATTGTTTGTATTGTTGATGACCATAGATAATTGGATGTAGGCTATAGCAATTTTAGTATTATTTTATTATTGGCTGAATAACAAGTTTAGCATTTTTTGACAGTTACAAAAAATATAGAATTTTGGGCGGAGGCTTGATTGCCTCGTGTTGGACACCCCTGGTTTAAACCATACAGCTTAATTTATTTTACGTTTTCTATCGTTAATTTGTCGTTACACCACAATATTGGCCCAACAATACAGAAATAGACTCGAATTGCTTCTTATAAAAATACTAGTGTAAAAAAATTTTCCTTGCTTCCCCCAAAGGATTGGAAACAATTGTTTTTAAGAATACAAAAAAACGCGTTACTTTATTCCGTCTGAAATGTAGGTAGAAGCACTGGTTCCCTGACATCGCCACGCCAAACACACAGCAAAAGTTTTGGGCGTCCTTCCATAGGCTCCACCTCACCGACTTGTTAGGGTTGGATACCTTGATCTTCGACATCGTCTTCATTTTCTCTGGAAACCATCTACCGGTGACGTTTGAACGCAGCACCTCGACGCTATACTCCTTTAGAACATTCGTGTCACCGCCTTGCGTGTATCCGCTCGAAAATCGCGCGTAAAGCGGCGCAATAGGACGCCCGAGATACTGTGAATTTGCGTTATATGGAACCAACGACGCGTTAGAGTCCACCAACGGCGCCATTTCACGTACATCCTTCGTGACGTACACCGGCTTCATGAGATCTCCAGTCGACATGTCGTAAAATGGCTTCACAAGCGCCTTCGGGTCTTGGACTGCGCCTCGTCGGCGGCGCGTGGTCGTTTGGCCAGTTGTCAGCCTAACGCCATGACGCCGCAACTGATTGTTAAAGCGCCGCGCGTTCCACGGACAGATGAACATGAAGAAACAGCAGTTGCCGTCGTCTTCGTCGTCAACGTCTTCATCGTCGCTGTCCGAAAATTCGCTAAGCAAGCTTTCCATTTCAGGCAGAATGTAACTTAAAGTATCCATTATAATTTAACCCTATGCGTGAAGCGAATTTCTGAAAGAAAAAACAAGCTGATTTGTTTATCAATGTCTTAGCATTCTTGTGTCGGACAGGGCGATGTTGTTTAGTTCAGACGTATTTCTAGCCGACAGGAACGTATTATAAAAGGCTTGGTAACATCCATTGGACTGTTTTATACGATAATAATGTACCCAACCACCCAAGGTTAGTAGATAAAAAAAAAATATATACTTATAGCCAATAGTGCCGCAAAATCAACCAACAAAGACATTGCTGGTACCCAAGTCTTCGAAACTGATGGACAATCTCATTTAACTTATCTTATTCTTAGCATTGAGCATGCCTTCGCATAACAATGTAATGGTGGGTCATGCTGGCATTTACTTTGTATTACCACTGTTACGAAATATTTTGCGAAGTGATCTTCATTTTCTAAGAATCAAATGGTTATTTCCGGCACTATATATGTCTGTAGCTAATTGAAGCTGTAACTGTACATTTCAGTCTAAAACCAATTTGGTTGAGCTAACTGTGCAAATAAACCGAAGTACCTACTACTTTTACCGAAAGTTGTTTTTGTAAAAATAAATGTGCAGTCCACAATACACATGTGCTAAAATATCGGTTGAGAACCGATACCCGACCCCCGTGTATAATTGTTTCGGTACTATTCAAATACCTAAGGTGTTCCTTGTGACCATTCAACACCAAATTAATTGTGCATTTTAGCTATGGTTTACGATTTAACTAAAAATTTTCCCACTTAAAAGTTTTTTTTTGTAAATCAAATCTAACGAAGTTTTCTAGCACCAAATCACAATTTGATTGATACAACTTGGAACACATTCTGCTTTCAAATTTATTATATTATTTATTGATTATATAATAATTATATTATTTGGTAACGGATGAAATAACCCTAATTTCTTGCCCAAATATCGGGTATTACTAATCCACAATAGTGATAAACTGTTGAGTATTACTACAAAGGGAATTTACCCGAAGCGTACATCATACTGACCTGTCGCCAAGCAACCCAAATAAATAACTTAAAAATCAGAACATGTGCGATGTGCCTATTGTGCTTTGTGCTACCACCAGCCTTTACATAACCTGGAATTTGTATTTAGCAAACTTTAATCTCATATTGACTACATTAAATGCATATTGTGTTCAAACAATATGCATCGTTGTATTGGGTTGCATACGAAATATTACAAGCTTTTACTACCGTTTTTGTTATGGCATTGATCAATGAGAAAGTAATTTACCTTATCCGATTTCATTGGACACTATATCCATTACTATACAACAAGTGACCTCAAGGACTCTCGAAAACTCTATCCCTGATTGGCCACTATACGATGTTCAACGTGTGTCCAAGAAAACCAAATAACAAAAAAGGAACAGCATTGTGTTATCGACCGTTCTTAATATTGCTGACGTTACCTTCGTTTGCATATATTTGTTTTCACGCAAAAAAGCCAATCGTTGCAATTGAGATTGAGAGTTATCTCTGTAATTTTTTTTAGTTTTAGAACAAGACAGTTTTTAAAAATTCCACATACGGATGAAACACTCAGCATTACTGACACGCCGTTTTTTAAAATTACAATGTTTTGTCCCTCTGATGTTCTTTGGCCTCATGACAACGAGACCAGCTATAGTGGTAAAATAGCAGTCAGGGCCATTTGAGATCAGTATTTTTTCCCTAATAGTTTTGAAAGCTGCGATATGAAGACCCTTGAATCATCACACGATATGGTAGCAGATCAGTACTCTTTCAGACGCAACTGTAAAATAAAAGAAATTGAACTAAACACAAAACGAATATTTTTATAAACTTCAAATAAAAAATGACCTAATGAATCTTCTTTTGTCTATTTTATCTTTATTTTAACCATAATAAAAGTTGATTTAACATCAAAAGTGCTATTTCCTAAATTTCAAATTAGCAACTCAATAGTCGAATTTGTCACTACAGTTTACTTTGGCGACTTATCCTTTAATGACAGTCAAAAATATTCTTTTCACAATTCGAGTAGCGATAACACCGACCTTGTACTGTATTTCCTGACTGTTCAAAGTTTGTTGTTTTGTAATAGAAACAGGTGTATTGACGCGAATGACGCTTATTAACCAGGCCAAAATCAACATACATGAGAATACATACTACTGACTTGTTGCTGCGTGGTTTCTACAAAAAACATGGTCGTTCAGGTATCCTTGCATGACAGCAGTCGTTGCGGAATAAACCAAATTAATTAAGGCAGCTTGGAAATTTCTTAGGCTTACCGTTGGACCAGAAACCGCAGCGTTTTAAATAACGTAGAAAGTGGAAAAAGTTTGCCTCTAAGTATTTTTTTCCATTACTGACCAAATCAGAAAAAGGGCTCAACGGACAAACCCTGGACAGAAGTACAGCAGTTTGCGATATTGACCCAACGGCGTATCGGGAAAGGATTTATGCCAATAGTAAGGCAATTAGGCTGCCTTTTTTGTCATCCCTGCGTATGCGCGTGGGTACTGCGATACGTGGGAATGCAAAAGGCGTCGTGTTACGCTCCGGCCTAATACGGATTTCAAAAAGCGTCATTAAACTTCGTATGTTTTTACGATCCAGACATTCCTTCCGAGCACTTGACGTGGCACCACATTATTTACGGCTTCGATTGCTGTTCACCAAGTTATATGCATTAGCTGACTACGAGACGCACTTTATTCGTTAAAAAGACATTTTAAGCAATTGTAACAAATTTTGAATACTACTGTGTTTTTTCTTTTAACTGATTTGCTGTTAAGTTTTAATTACTAGACCGTTAAGTGAGAACTATCCCAGTATTCGGCTTCTGTTCTGTTTTTTCAATTCTGTTTTTTGTTGCGTAAAGTGCAGTATCGTAAGTGCATATGTTTAAATTTAGCTAAACGTTTTCAATTGTCAGTCGCATAAACACTTAAAGTTAAATGAAAGACACATATACATGCCTGACATCAACTGTGATCTTCAGTGGTTATAACAAATTGTTAGGACCATGCTATATCTTAAAACAAAACAGTTAAGTAAGGACCGCCCCCAATATAAATAAATAAAATTGCCTGGTACCGCAGAAAACGCATGTATTAAGCATGAAACCATATATGATAACAAATATATTTCGCAACTTTTTGCCATGCCTTTAAGTTACTTAAAATAAACTGATATCATACAATGTACATATTTGTTTTCAGTAACAAAAAAAAGTATATACATACTATTGAGGATTTGTGCTGCAATAAATACGTATAGTTTAATATTAATTTGCTAAAGTTTGTTTTAGACGTTGCTCAATAAAATTTATTTTTCGGCCACTTTGCTTACTTTCAAGACAACACTCTCCCCACAAGCACAGAACCAACAAAACATTTAACAAGTACATATAAAATACCAGTATTATTTTAATTAATGCAATAATAATGTTACAACGAATCAATGCACAAAACACCCTGAACCAATTTCAAGAATTTAACCAATCTCACACATGACTGTGTTTATTTTTATCATTAGTTCGTATTGGCAAATAACTATAAATCAAATATGTACAGAAAACATGCAATGGAAACAAAATAATCAAGCTTCCTGGATTTACAATCGTGGCATAGAACTCTGGATTAAGTAAAATTTTGAAGAAAGCAGGTTTGTTGTGGTAAATCCAGTGTTTACTCTAGCAGAGGCTAACAAATTGAGAACGAAATGCGGGCTCCTATAAGCGCGTGTTCGATGGCTTCCCTTATTTCCCGTCTTGTAGTAAAGTCCATAAGGAAGAGGGCGTCACGCAAATAGGCGAATGTTTACAACAGGCAGCAACCAACATTTTCCTGATTGCAATTAAAATAGGTATACGCACGTAATAGGCGCAACATATGCCCGCTTACAGCTTAGATAGCGAACGATGGCTTTGCGCAGAGCACTTGCCCTATAGATTATTTGGGTTGGATTTCGACACATTCAAGCGCAAAATAGCAGTTGTTATTCTGCAGGAACCACATTTTTAATAACTCTAAAATGTATTTTTTGAACGAAAAGAGTAAACAATTCTGGAAAAGTTTAGACGTTTTATAAAGTGCTTTTTACTGGTCTCATATCGAATGGCAGCAACATAGTTTGGGGAATCGCACAACTAAAGTATATAGTAAATGCTTTTCACGCAACATTTAAGAACCTTAAACATCGGCAAGGTGCTCAAGTCCATTGCTCAAACACTCGACATCACTTAATTTAAGAGGGCGCAGAACAAACATACCACATTTAATTCTCCAAAGCGATTAAGGTTGATTGAAACAAACATAATCTATAGTACTTTTGATATGGCAGACTTGGCAGTGTTAACCGAATTACAGTTTAAAAATTACAGTTTAAAAAAGATTTGGTATGACATTCCAAAAAACTGAAAGAGTTCAATTTAATAAATTTTGTTTTATGCTGTTATATTACGCAAAATATTCACTGCCGAATGGAACTTAATTACTATATGACGCTGTAAAACACTTAGGCCAACATGTAAGTGATAAATTCGGGGCTCACAATGTTTCAGAGATAAATTGTTAGTTTCGGAAGACATGCGCATGACAAAACAAAGAAGGTCGCGTCGCAAAACACAAAAAAATATGAAAATAAGAACGAGAAAACTGTTAGTGCTTGTGGTGTGCGGTTCGTCCAGTCGCACCCTCTTCAGTTACAATAGGGTACTCACGCAAGACCCATTCCTCGGCCCTACCACTCTCACTGGTTGTGGAAAGGACGTTGTCTGCGTTGACCGTTAGGTAGAGGTCGGTGTTGCTTGGCTGCAACACCAACCTACCGGTCTTGGGCCGTTCTTTTATCTCGAAAAACCTCGCGTCGTTGGAGTGCGTGGTCAGGGGCGACGGTTCGCGGTCGCACTCGACAAGTCGAACCTATAGCAACAACAAAGCGTTTTTTTGTAGTCGTCTATCATTTTTGTAGCAATGATATACAAGATACGATTTCTACACTTTATTTAACGGTGTTTTTGTAAGGTTTTATTTACGACCAAAAAACACCTCCTTTATTTTCAGTCATATATGTCCATAACATTGCCCGCACAGTGGCGCTTTTTAGAACGAAAAGCGCTGCATTGGCCTTTTAGGGAATTCCTATTTTTTAGCTATGGCTATTCAAAAAATAAATAAAAACCTTTTTTCTTTTGCAGGATACGAAGTAGAACTTGTGCGGATTTTGGCCGGAGCTTAAGCTGAACGCTCGGTAGAAGTTTCGCGCGTCCTTCCACATTGTCCAGACCACGTCGTCTTGCGAGTCGACCAGAATTTTGGCCCTTCTATGCAAAGCCTCCGGCCGCCACCTCCCCGTTGCTTTGGTCCGTTCGATCAGAACTCCTAATTTCGTCAGGCCTTGGTAACCGTAGCCATAATCGGCAGGCGACGAGTCGCTCGCTGCCGAGAGAGTGTTGGTGCGTGGCTCGGCAAGTCTAATGAGGGCTTCACCACCGCTCGATTCGGTTGAGGGCGACAAGCCTCTGCGGTCATTCCCCTTCTTGACGGAATTCACGTAGACCGGCTTCGTATAATCGCGCAAATGAATGTTCTTTGGCGGAAGCCAGCGTTCCCTCGCCCCCAGAGCACTTTTGTCGTAGCGACCGCCCGATGACGCGGCAGTATTACGCTCGACGCCTATGCCAAAGCGTTTGTAAAATCGCGCAGCATCCCAGGGGCAAACCAGCAAGCAAAGGCAGCAAGCAGGAGAGTAGGAACCGTCATCGTCGACCTCGCTTGTTTCCTTATCGCCCAGGTATCTTCCGATCAACGGCTCCATGTTGACTGCAGCATTACCCCAGCGCAACTGCGAAAGCAACATCTGTAAGGTCACACCGGGTTAGCTGGCAGAACACTGTTGCACTGAATAAGCCAAGGAAAATTATGACATAAAAATGTTTGGCGGTTTAGCCGCCTGGTCGGTAGTAATCGACGTGGGTTTACCAAGATGCATTTTCGTGAGCGTATAGTCTAAAAGCTAAATTCCAAAATCTATTTAAAGTTGTTTGGTTTAGTTTAGATATCAAGTTTAAAGTTTGATGCCAGGAATATGATTAAAAATAAATTCATATTTGTGGAAACGTCAGCATTTGTAGCAGCAATTAGCAAACATCACTATTTTTCGGTTCTATCGAATACTCCGCTTCCTTTTAAGGTATAAATAAGTATATTATGTTCAATTTTAGTTTGAACAATTAGGATTGTGCAACCTTTTTTCTTAAAACAAAATGTATCTGTCACGAGATTTTATCAAAACAAAATATACGCTTGCGTGTTTAAGTAAAATTGCGGAAATCAAACAAACCAGTATAGTACGATGTTAAGTACCACGCAGCGTGTTTAGTAATTACAAAATTTGTCGCCCACCACAAATTGCATCTTAACGTGCTAAAACAACGCCGGTAAGAAAACAAACAACAAATCATATGGATCGTGAAGCCAGTGTTAAATGGGTTTAAAAGTTGGCGCAATATTCATATACTTAGCTAAGGAATGTCCATACTGCTTATATTACATATATCATTGTTCTAAACAAATATTTTAATTTTGAGAATATCGTGGTTTTATTTAAAGATTTTCAAGACGGCAGACAACAACCAAAGAGGATTACTTATCATTGGATAAAGTAATCGCTCACAAAGTTACAGCGTTAAAGTAATTATCAGGCCTAAGAGGCCGAGTTCACACATCTAAATGTGCTATTTCTAAAGAGATTAATAGAACTAATTTACCATTTCTTTTTTACCATAGAACTAATTTACCAGCAAATCTAAGCAAAGATATTTAAATCGCTTAAAGCAACCTTTAATATTTAGTCTAAGAACTTAAATGCCCCGTTTAGCCTATATTTTTATCACATCGCCTTTTTGTGCGATTTAAGCCTTTCGTAAGCTAGCATATGTGGTAAGGTTAATTTAGTTCATATTTTTTAAGCTTTTTTCTCCCGTTCAGGTGTATATACGTATACTACACGTGCACATAATCGTCTATGGCGACACCAAAAGTTAACTATGCGCACAATATCTTTTGTTAATGTAAAGTCGTTCATGTCTGCATTTACTTCTATTTGTTAGCTACCTTAGCCTCGACGAATCCAAGGTACTTCACTGGCCTGGACAAGTTTGCTTGCACACCTTTAAAACGTACCAATACAATAACAATATTCCGGATGCTATATTGTTGGCAAAAAACGCTATACGTACAGCATGGCGAGTCGCATTTTTGCATATAGTCTCCCTTACCTCGTAAATTAACAAGAGGGCTGAACACATCACGTTTTCGTTTTCTAAGCAGGCAGCCATCTGGAATTTTCGGCGTAGGAATCTTTCCTTTGTCACCCACCGGGTTATTATCGGCCGTCTTCCGCCCGTGGGAAGTCTCGTGCGCTGCTGCTTATTGGCACTACGCGGAAAACGCCGCTGTCTGTAATGATGCTCTAAAAAGACAAAACCGCTATGCAGCGGCTCACTGAATTGGCTTTTAGTGAATGTTTTCCGGCATTTCCTGGCGTTGTTCATTGACCGCTGAGGTGATCACGTTTCTCCCGACACAGGCCATTTAATTTGTTATACCACCCCGTGTTGTAATGACTCGACCAAGGTGCACTCAAATCACTGTTTTCGTATGACCTGGCTTGAACTAAGTTGGCGGTAAAATTACTTGATAAGACTTTTAGAGGGGTTGAAATATGGTTGCTTTCTTTAAGCAATTGATTTTATTTAATTGTTGCACAAAAATAATTTACTTGCTATATGTTACGTTTTTGTTATTTTTTAGTTAAGTTTTTACCATATAGTAATAATCGGACGAGTTGATCGATTTTATTAGTTTAACGTTTTACATTTTCACAAGGCCTTAACTTAGGACTTCACTTGTACTTGACTTGGGGAACTGATGCACCGGGACTTGACTTGTTGCCCATTTTAAAAGACTTGGACCTGAGTTAATTTACAAATGACTTGACTGGGAAATTAATATGTCTTGTTTACAACAGTGCTAACACCAGTATTTAACTAAACGTATGAACTACAAAACACGTTGTTATAGAGCCCAAATAATTACCCTTTACCCTGCCCAGTTTTACTAACCTAAATGGAAACATTGGAGCATAATGGTTGGAGGTTGTAGTAAGACGTAATAAGAATATCAAAGTAAATGGAAACAAATTTATAAAGAAAACGATTAATAACAACTTAAGCGATCAGAAATCGCGAACTGACTTTGAACGCCATACTATAGTAAAGTTGAGAATTGCTCACCATCACCATACGTTTTCGATTGGACTTAGCTTTATTAAGTCAATCGGTTAAATTTTTTCCTGGTCCTCAATTTTAAATCAACATATCACTGGTCTGGTAAACATGGCTGCCTTTGGAAGTGATCATCTTTAACAAAAAAACAACAACATGTTGACAGTTGCACCCTGAAAGTGGCAATTAAAACGATTACCACATCAGCCTTTCAGTAGCTTCGGGTATTGAGTTTAATCTGTTGCTTCGTGCAATTTATGAAGATTTTTATTTGCTTTTGTTAAAAAGTTAGGTTTTGGTTAACAAGGTTTTTCTGTCGCACATCGTTTTTTGAAAATACATCTTTTTAATGCAGATCGTAACTAAAAGTATGCTTAGGGCTTCTCAATTTTAAGTTGGCCTGATAGTCCATAGAATATGACTTTACCACCGCTTATAGTTAGGGTACAATTACGAGCCATAAACGGTTTTATGAAAGAGAACGTTGTGCCAACCTGGGTGTTTTATTTTTTACCTCTATCCGGGAACAAAGTTTCCATATTAAACATGCACCACATGGCCCTCCCCAAATATGTTTGCTTTTTGACATATCTAAGATACAAATTACTATAAGAAAACATATCATAAATTACAATTGGGTTGCGCAGTGTGCTGCTTATAATTGGTGAATCACTTGACAGAAACTTGGCAATTTGCTACTGCAGTTTGAAAACAGGCTTTGTAAAATTGTTTTAGATATCTTGTTCAAAGTAGTTTGTTAGGTGCGAAGCTTTAAACGAGATATCACTATTTTTTACTGTCGAAAAAGGGACATGGATTTAATAGGGATCTGTGTGTAGTTTCTGCCGCAGTGGTTCTCATCTTTTTTGGTCGCGTGCCACATGCTTTTATAAAGTCATTGCTTATTAATAAAGGCCAAAGCTTTCGGCGTTAGCTTTAGATCGATTTGATGTGGCAAAGACTTAATAGTAGCCGCAATCCTGCATTTTGCGTGTACTAGGCCTACCTGCAAATCCTCAAGTACCGCTAGTGCTAAATATACCACAGGTTAGAAACCACTGCACAGTAACTTAAACTATTCATTTTCCTTTTTTTCGTTCTCTATACCTTTACAAACAAGATTTTATCTCATATTTTGCGTATCTATTTAGTGTATTTAAAAGGTGGGTAAGCACACTCCGTTTTAGCACTGCATAACTACAACAGTTAGTCTAGTAGCCTACTGTAGTTGTTTAGCATTTTTGGCAGTCCAAGTTTATACCGACACGTAGATATATAGCTTTCTATAGACAACGATATTTCAAAATTTGCTTAACCAGTGCTCCGCAATTTTTTTTACTTGCGACTGACTTAAAGAGCCTAAAAAACACGTATCTTATGTCAACGGACAATAAACGCACAAAGAAATATACAGCGCAGTCGAGAATAAAAGGAACGCCTTATTCATGAATGCGCCGGGCACAATATTTTTTACGTAGGCTATAAACCTTTTATTTATCTTTTAGTATTGTGATTTAACTGTGCTGTGCGTCTTCCTTTCGAAAGCGATTCAGAGTACATTAGGGACTTTTACATCCCATTTAGAAAAAAATAAATTCCGAACAGAAGCGATGTTGAATTTATACAATTCGAACCGAGGCGGTAAGCACAAAAATGAGAATATTTTTTAATGGTATTCATGAATTTCGAGCGTATGGATAGTCTCCCTTTTTTAGTACTGTTATGACGATTGACAATTATATTGTTGTTTAGTTTGGACCAAGAATGCGGAGTCGGTTAAAAATAACCCGAGTTCGACTCCCGCCAAAAAAGTAAACCCGAGTCCGACTTTCGAGCCCAAGTCCGACTCGGTCAAATGTGCGATTTTGTCCTGAGTCCTGCCCTAACTCTACAGCCTGTATTCCGTCAATTTACGTAACTAAAATTGCGTGGATATTCAGCAATCCAATTATAGGTGTGTCGTACAATTTATTCAATCACAATGCATGGTTGGAAAATATTCCACCATTCTACCTTTACAATTTCCAATTGGCGGCCATATCAGTTTTAAATTTTGGTACTGTGCATGCGCATGTCTTATTCGAGTCTCGAGTCCGATTCTAGCAAAAACAAACTGAATTACCTTTAAAAGTTTTAACTTTAAATAATATTAATAAAGTTTTACCTCGATTATTGCATATAGTCAAAATCCCCGCATGTACATGTTTCGTGTTAATTTTACAGTTTACTAAAATGTACCTGTGTTAAACGTAAATAAAAAATCGCGGGAAACACCGCGCCACACCTGGCCTGGTTCGGCTGCCGAAGAATTATTCTCTGCTAACATGATTAATTCTAGAAGAATTATACTGAAGAAACGATGAGACCTATCTCAATTTTTTACTGATTCTACAGCTATCCAATCCGTTAGCTCGAGGAATCATTCTGCACGGGCCTGCAGTCATGTCACTCGCATGGACTGCTCAGACACTAATTGTGTTTTGGTGTGCTTTGCCATGCCTGCCGCGGAAGCTTGGAAAGAAATAAGTTTGATCCCACGCAAATCTTTAACCCGCCCTCCGGCCTATTCTTCTTAAATCCGACATACAGCGAGGTATATTGCACCAACTGAAACAACAAACAAAGATCCGGTTGCAAAAGTTAAACCTATGCAACCCCTTTTGCATGAAGGTATGCGTTAGGCTACCGCAGTATGCGAAGAGGTAGCATTACTGTTGTTATATCTAGAACAATCTCCGCGTGGGTGTTTGCTGCTAGAAGCAGTATGAGTTGAGGCCTTAGGGAGTTTAAGCCTTTTTCGTTTTAGTTCTGACACATCAGGTTGTAAATCTTCGTAGAAATCGGTGCAACCACATTATAGATTTTGAAGCATTATAACTTCACATGCGTTGATTGGCGTTACAATTGTTTTATCTCCTTGTTTGAAGTGTTTTCAAACTTATGTTTTATTTTGCTACTTCGAAGAGTTTGTAAACAATCACGTTGTCGCTGTATATCTAGCTTTGTAATTCGGCCAACAGCGCAAACCTGCTACCTATAGGCAGGGTCGGATTAAGGCGGGGCTGACGAGGTCGCATGCCCAGCAGGCTCACCAATATCAATTTGCTAGGACCAACTGAATTGATGTTACCAAAAAAATATGAAGATATAATTTAAATCTTCCGGACCAAAGGTGCCAGATGGGAACACACTATACAACCAATCATCCTTCTATCAAAGTTTAGTAAAGCACACAAATTTAAAGGCGAATCTCTACTTTTCAATTTTGCGAATTTATTCTAACTTTACCTGAAAGTACAATCGTCTTCAATAAAGTATTTTCGTTTCTGGCGGCATTAGACATCACTTCTAACTTTAAAATAAAAGCCGGATCCGTCGAATAACGAGTCAGACAATGACTATACAGCTTATATTCCACCTATTTAATTGACTTGTATAGGATGGTTGCACGGTGAACCGGTGATCTACTCAAAGAGGGCCATATAACTTATCCACTCACAATTCGTATTGTTGAAAAATATTCCACTATTTATGCTATTCCATGTTTGCAATTTGCAGCCAATTTAATACTCCGTATGCGAACGTCGGACTCGGGAATAGGGTAGATACGTATAGTCTCCCTTTAGTTTGACTTCAACTCCGGCAAAATACTCCGATTTTGCCGAGTCCCAAGTCTGTCTCCGACTGCCCAACCCTGAGGCGAGTGCTCATTGCAGACCTCCATAAGTAAACAATCAATTGCGTTTAAGTTAGTGTATACAATTGACAAAGGTAAACCAAGGGAGAGATTTGGTCAGTATAAGCGCACACCACAACTGTGACAGGATACTATTTTATATCTTCTGACCTATGTTGTATATTTTAAGCTTTCAACAAGCGACAATCCTAACCTATGGGAAGTCGCTTTGTTTTTGTGGTGAGATATGATAAGCTACTAAACAGCTTGATAATAAATTGCAAAGCCAAAAAGGTCGAATAGATCGACAGCATCTTGATTAAGATGTTTTGATACAAGCTTGTATCATCTTCAGTTAATGTGACCTTTTGGCTTTGCAATTTATTATCAAGCTACATTACAGATCCGTGCATATAGTGTACCCAACTAAACAGCGACTCCATTTTTTAATTATTTACCACGGCAATATCAAGGGAGCCCATGCCCATCCCCACAAACTGTATTGCTTGGATGTTTTTACTACGTAAATGCACTTTTTTATGCCTATATCGACACGAACTGCGAGAACACCTTTTCAGCCCAAGGGCGCTGTGCGTTCTCTATAATAATTAAAAAAAAATTAGGGAAATAAAGGCATTACATAATTTTTACGCTTGAAAAAAAATACCCAAAAATATAGGTGTTTAATGGCTCACAACTTGTTTGGCGTGTAATAAATATTGATATTCCAACTAATATGGATTTTCCAACTAAGCGCGCATGAGTATGACCGAAAACAGCAGGTTTCCAATTGTTTGTAATGTGCTTGTTTTTATGGTCACGTTATGTCGTAAATTTGTGGGGTAGCCAAAAATTCTTGATTGGTATACAATAGCTAAAACGTGCAATATATTAGTCGGGTTTCGTTTCTCAGATGCCATTTTCGTTAAAAGCCAGTATTCTAACCTGACCGCAAAGTGAGATGTACTTAAGTACCTTGTTTAACAGGAAAGGAAATTAACAGGAAAGGAAAACTGTCAATGTTTTTGTAATGCGACACTATAAACGTTTCGTTGTTGTCCACTGCTTTGGATATGTGCCAATCTCTAGACTAGAAACGTTTTCAAGTATACTTCGGTAGGTGTGCCGTCCAGTGTTTCTTACACTATCAGCGCGCCCAGGTGAAAAACTGTCCTGCAGAGCACCTAAGAGGAAAAACTTGTTTTTTAAGATATTTGATCCACTTTACTAACTAAGTTGTGATGACATGTTCTGTTTCTTTTGCCTGAGTGGTTCTTTGTACGTTGTATGTCATTGTTACGTCCATCGTGTTTTAAGTTTGGTTTCCCAAGAGTGTTGCCATAACTAATGACGCTTTGGAAATATTGAAAATGTGTTTGCTTTGCGTCTAAGAGGATCTCTAAACTGTTACACGTTGGCCAGTAGTTCTCAAACTTTTTGAGTGCGACCCAAATTTGAGTTTTATGAGCATATCACAACGCTAGCCTCAAACATCAAAAAATGTAATTTTTCTGATAGAAATGAAATAGAAAAAGACACAGACAACCATGTAGAAACAATGATGATTACACACAACTGTAATATGGCTTGTTGGGTAACTAAAGTCTTACACAGTCTTAGCAGCTACTGTAGTTGGCTATGGCTATACTGCAGCTGGCTGCCATCAAAACGTTCAGAAAAACACTTAATATGAAATAATCCAGGCTACAGAGTTGAAGCCACGTGAAAAGCTTATGATGCAATAATTCAGTCATGATTAAATTAAAAATATTTGAAAAAATGAGATAAAAAAGTTCGTTTGCGCAGGATTGAATCACCACAGAATGACCCATTAGTTTACCCTGCGCGACCCATGTTTCGTCCATACTTTGAGACAGGGGCGCCCGCAGAAAATTTTCCAGCGGGGGCATTCAGGGATGTAACCAGAAAATCAAAAAGAGGGGTCCTGAATTTTCAACTTAGGGAATTCCCCTATTTTTCGTCTGACGTTAATGAATAATGACGTCATAAAATAGTGACAGTTTGACGTCATAGAATGGTGATTGCATGACGTGATAAAGAACTATCAGAAACAGCCAAATACGTCCAGCAAAAACGACCACGTGCGTCGTCGACAATCCTGTCAGGCGCCAGCTGCGAAATCACGCTGTACAATCGTTAACTTCAGGCAAAAAAACAAACCAAGAACGTGAAATATGTGTGATTAATTGTGGTAGAATCACACATAATTCGACTATCAGCAGCGCAGTTTTCAAGTTCCATGAACGGAACGAGCGCTAAATTACAAGCACGTCTTTCACCACCTGCAATACTAAACGAAGATCGTTTTTTCCGGGTGTTATTATGCCACGATTAGCGCAACATCTGCGCCGAGCTGTGTGCCAAGTCAGCTAAATTACAAGTTGCGGTTGAGGGAAAATAAGTTGTGTCCATTGCACACTTAGCACGTGGTCTTAGAGTATGTTTAAAGAGCATAATTTTGCGTTAACCACCATTACTTAAAAATGGAGACTTTGAAACGCACACGACAGTCACCGTTATACCTTCTTTTAAGAATCTGCTTCAGTTAAACAAATGTCGATGTTACACCAACATCGGATATATTAGCGCAGAGACCGAAAAGCGAGGAACATACTGCGTATAACTCGACGTTTTTTAGCGAGAAAAAAAGAAAGAAGGTTTGACTTAGCGTTGTCAATTGTCAAATACACACTTGCTAATCAGTCAACCTAAACAAATAACGAAAGAGAAAAACTTCCAGCGTTTACGGTAGACCAAACAAAATACGAAAAACGGCGTTTTGCACTCAATTTTGGTTTCGCATTAGATTAAATTAAGACGCGTGACCCAATAACTTAAAAAGCAGGCCGCTTCGAACAGTTTGTTAAACCATGACAAAACGATAATATCTCTTACAAAAAGGGGGTAAGAACTCCCGCCCCCTGGATACGCCACTGGGGGCAATGGATAATATATAATATTTTTAACCTTTATAAGTAATACATATTACACTTATAAATAATATTAATAATCGCATTTTGAAATTCCAGGGGGGCAAGTGCCCCCCCCCCCTTGCCCCCCGTGCGGGCGCCCATGCTTTAAGAACCACTGACGTAGGCTGCATTTAACCTAATGTAAAGATTTGATATTTGACAACATACCACCTTAAATAAATCGAGATATAAAAACCAAAAACCAAGATTGAACAAAATCAAGACATAAAAACGTTTTAGTAATAAGCCAACATCTTCCTAATTGCTAAAATAAAAATACTTTCCATTTTAATTCCCGGGATCTTAAACGTATTCTGTGTCGCGCCTTCTAACAAGTCATTTTACAAAATTCGATATATTTTCATCACTTAAGCTCAATCCACTTATTTGCGTTGGAATTCTATTTTTGCATATATCGAAATTGAGTCAAGCAATACTAAAATGGCACATCGTGACATGAAGAAACCCAAAATAAATTCTCTGCTATATTGGTAGTTTATACACATCAATGCTTTTGTAAGTAAGGCATTATACTTTAGCTTTCGAGACATGGCACGGAAAAAGCGTAGGTGATGATTCAGAGAAAAATTAAAAAAAAACTTATGTTTTGACGTATAACGTAAAATAATGTTTTGACGATTAAAGTAAAAATGGATCACTGTTAAAAATACAAAAAATTTCCAGAAATACGCCTAACATTTTGGATAATTGAAACAAAAACGAAATTCGATAGAACGTTAAGTTTCGATGGAAAGCGATAATTTACTTTAATTAATATATTTATAGCTATTTACAGACAGGAAAATCACGTTTAGAAACCTAAAAATGTGTCAATTTGTCCAAGTACTTTAGTTTGGTCCAAGAACGCTACCAGTGTGCGTACGTAGGTGGATGTTATGTTTTCTATAGGATTATCATAAGTCATAAAATAAGCTTTATACTGCTGGAAGAGCAACACTCTAGCTTTAGTTTTTGGTCAGTCAACATAGCCACTCATTACGCTGATATTCATTTGCTGCGATTGGTCTGTTTTTGCACAATGTTTCTCAACATTTCAGCCAAGATAACTTAGATGAAATCCTATTTTAAGCTTTTTGCCAACCTCTTTTTCCTATGACTCGTAAATAAATATGTATTTTCCGCAAGAGTATACAAAGAAATATTAATTTTAGGCTACTGGATATTCCCGCCTTGATGTTATATTTGATTAACCTACATATTGATATGCTTGAGATTCTTGGGTATTTTAGGTTTTACATGTGCCTTGCTTTTTCACTATTTTAGTTTTAATATTACTTAAAGTTATGAAATGCGTTTTGTTAAACTAAATTTGCATAAAGGGGTTAATACCATGCAACCATCGATGCCGAACTTTTTTGGGGGCGTTATTTTCTAATCAGTGTTAAATTGCTTATTAATTGGAGTGAGATAATAGCCTTGACGCTGTTGCATATGTTATGACTAAAACAAACTATTTCCTTATCAAAAGATCCTCACGGCGCCATAAAGCTAAAAAGGTTTCCATCAAAATGGGCAAAACGTAACATTAAATTGAAGGAAAAATTGCATTTCCATATAATTAAAAAACATTGTTTGGGGATTCTATGGCTTCGTACATATGGTAATTCGGGGATTCTATGGCTTCGTACATATACTAAAAAGATTTTACGAAAGTTTTGAGCTGGTAAACGAAAAATATAGATTATTTATTCTTGCTGCGGCTCACAATGGAGAAGTTGAACAATGTTGTATGAGCTCAGCCCCCGTTCTACCCTTCAGTTTCTTAAGCTCTAAATACAACAAGAATTGGAATTTTTGTTAGTCGTAAACTGTCAGCGGCCTCGGGAGTATAAACCAAATGAAAAATAAATTTTGACACACGAGCGTGTTACTACACAAACGGGCAGAACTGGAATTCGTGATTTTGGCGGCTACGTCATGACTATAAACAGTCTGGGAAACCACGCTTTAGCCGGCTCTGGCGGAACGTTTTATAAGAGGCGGAGGCGGCACACATTTACTCAAACTAGATACGACCAAGCTAGGGTTTTTAGACGGGACAGTTTTTACAGGACAGGTCGGAATTACAGAAGCAAAGGGTGACTTTTGTAATATCAATTGGCGGTTATGTTTTCAGTTGAATAGCTTTTAATCCAGGTATGTCAAGCAGTAGGCCTGTTGCTTTGCAAAATATGCCTTTACTTTATACGTGTATTTCAAAAACAACGCAATACCAAAATTATCAACAGTTGCGGGTGAAAATTACACTATTTTTTAGGACAAAGATATTCTACCCTAATCAGGTTTGTTAAAAGTGGGTGACACGAGTCTTTGCCTGGTTGGGTAAATTGCTATTCAGCCTCTTGAGATAAGAAAAGCGCCGTCTGAACTTGACACGTGACGTAAGCCGGCAAAGGAGGAAGTTGAGCAACAGAAGCAGTTTGCCAATGCGAAACGATGGTGTTGCTTTACGAACGAAAAAAATTTGCACCCTGCGTGAGATATTCATTGATAACAAAACACCGAGTGTTAGCACAAAAAACAGTGTAGTGTTTTTTCATAGCTCAACCCAATATTCGATTCAACTTATATGTCATGAAAAAAGATCAATATTTCACCTTATACCAGGGCTTTTGGAACTGGTTGCTTATCTTTCTACCCTTGCAGTCACCGACCGCTCTTGAATTAAAACTTTTCGCGATACACAAAACATTTTTAATGATGTCGTTTTTTTCACGCATGTCGTTTTTTTCGTCGCCTTGGATGCCCCATTGGTAGGTGGGTAGCAGTGTTTACCCAGCCTTCACAACCAATTGTTTTACTTTTCAAAACTAGATTAAAAGTTAAACTAGAGGCTTTCAGTTTTTACATATTACGTTTAATTAATGCAATCAATTTGGATAAAATTGCAATTGTTTTTTTTTATAAAAAGGTGGATGACAAATATTCACAAGTTGAGGTTTGCAGTTTTAATGCTGTAGAATTACGCGGCACGACTTGAAATTCTTTTTAAGTGCTAAACTATAGTACCCGGTGGAACAAAGAAGCACTTCGAGATAATCGAGCATTAGATTAAACTAAAATTAGATCACAAAACCAATTTCTAAATAAGCTCAGAGCGAAAACTAGAAGCGTATAACTTGATTTGGCCGAAAACAATTACAATATCTATTGTTTAAGTCTGTGTGCTGTGCCCTGTCGTGTGCGACCAGGCGAAAACTTTGAAATGTTCTTCGTTCAATACATTCATGTCTGGTCGTGCAAACGTGTCGTCTAATAGCTTTGGTAAATGTTTCACGGTTCAAGTAAAAAAATGATTCTGGCGCTAGGACAATGCGTTTTATATAGTAAAGCAGGTGGCTGTTTTTTGTTTTGTTATGAATTACCTTACAAGCCAATCGTACCCACAAGCAACCTATAGGCTAATATATGTCCATTTACAACTGGCCTTTTTGAAACGGCTTGGCAGTCCAGCATAAAAAGTTTTTAGGAAGTGGTTTCTTCTAGTTGGTCCACCAAAAAGTTTGGTATTGTAGTAATTTATCTTACTGTGGTTAGCAATCAATTTTAAACCGCCTGTGTCTTGCAATACCGGAAGTCGAATGGTTGAGGCTAAGCCTGGAATTGTAAAATTTGCACCCAAACGCATGATTTTTCTGTAGGTCGTGTCTTCCCAGGTTTTATGCCTGCGAATAGTGGTGACCACAAACACTCATATCAACTTCGTGTTAATAGCGTAAAACTTAAAAAAAATGTTTGGCAGTTTAACGCCTGTTAACTATTACACTTTTTAAGATTAATTGTAAGCTCTAATAAGCGTAGTGCAATCAATGACATCAACTGTCTTCAAACTGTAGGAAGAAAAAGGTGTTGTTTGAACTGCAGATTCCAAAGTTTACAAATGAATCGCCAACAGAATATCGACCAAACGTTATACCCAGACCTAAACGAAGTTCAACATTTGGAAGGTGCAAACACAAAGGAGCAAAATGTGCCCAGCGAGGAGCAGAATCTTCAAGTGCAAACTACTGAGGAGTCAGTTTGCAAAGTAAACGGGAAAAGGGGACGCACTGTAGTAATACGACGCTGGTATGCCAGCTTTATTTTCTGCAATAAAGATCCCTGCTTTAATTCGGACGTTGAACCGACTGTGGTGGTTTTACAACAGGCGACAACGGGGCTGTATTGTGGCCCTAAGTCGTCCGGTAATAAGCTTTTTCTTTTGGAAAACCAGCAAGAATGGGATTTCTACCCTCTCGAAAACGGTTCGGATGAAGGGCTTTTAATGTTAAAAGACGGAACCAATCGTTATATGCGCGCCTATCCAAGGTTGTCAAGAGTCCTTCTCCAATCGTACGACGACCAGCAAGCGGCAAAGTACACATTCAAGAAAACGGTTCTTCCTCAGAGAAGCGAGGAGACAGTAATCGTGCACCCTTCCAGCGGAAAATATCTCAAGGAATTTGTTACGCGTCAAAATGAAAACAGAATTACCTTGAGTGATGAAGACAGTGCGGCCATCGGCTGGCAATCATTTTAGGATTATCGATTTAGCCTAGAAGAGATGTATATATACTAACATTATATAAATTGTTCTAAGAAATTATGTAACTTAGTTAAAAACACCTGTGGAGATATTATAGGCGTGTCCATTGATTGTCTAACAATAAGAGGTACTTTAATACACTGTTTAACGGTCTACCTGACAGCAAGTCGTTAGTTTTACAGTGTTCAAAAGATTTACCAACGTGCCTTTTTAAACCGAGGTTCCGAACTACACAGATAAGTAATGGACAGAATAAGACATTTTATAGAAATAAACATTTTGACATTTTTGCGTGGTTTTACAGATGATGGTTTACTATTCCAGTGATTTTGCATACTATTTTCTTCTTCTACTGATTGCGGGTAATTTGTGGTTTATTCTTATAAATTCCAACATATCTAGGATATGATATTACCCTGATTCACACAAAACGTTAAACACAGAGTAAGGGCAAGAACTATATTTGTCGATCATAGAAATGATAACTTATACCTATTAATTTGTTACCAAAACTATGGCATCCAAGCTAATCTGTCATCCTAAGAATCGACATACAAAAATCACAAATGCGAACGGCCTCACTTTTCATTTAATTAAAGCCAATGAAGCGTTTTATTGTTTGTACAATCATTTTCCTTTACTTTGTTGCCACTGTTAGTAGCCCTTTCTTTCGCGGTAATGGTTGTATAATAGTTTTGATTTGTGAGAACTGTGTAGTAGAGTAGAGTCCTTGAAAAAAAAAATGTTTTGACTGACAGGTGTTAATTTATGAATATGTCTCTTGGATCAGATGGATTTTGTTTATTTAAACGAAAGCAATACATGTAGCAGCAAAGCAAACGTCGGTGTTTGTTTAATGGCGAAAAAGCTATGGCATAGTTTATGCAGGTGCATCATGGACCATTTTTTATAACCCCTATGTGGTGGGTAACATGTTTACACTAAAACATACATTGTGACACAAAGATTATTTTGAATCCTACATTGCTGAATTTTAGGATTCGTTTGCCATTATCGCTGTCACCGTCCTGCATACCAGTTCTCACAGATATAGAAGTTCAATGGTAAAACTAAGGCAAATTAGACATTTGTAAGCATCATAGCACAAAGTTACCCATGTTTCAGAAAACAATTTTTTTTTCATGATGCAATCAATTAAAGGCAGGCAGATATATACGTAAGAGAGTTTTACGATGTTAGGTGTAACGTGTAGGCAGCTTTAAAAAAAAACATGTGTTTTGATGGACTTTTCTGGAATGTTTAAGGGACTGGAAACGGCAAATCTTGCGCCAACCTATTTCAAGGGGCGGAAGGGGCTTTACCACACTAATTAACTTTTGTAGCCTACACTAATTTTTAATAATTCAATTTGACACTTGGTAATTTGATTTTAGCCTTTCGTATGGTTTATCTCACAATTACACTAGTGTAAGCCTTTTTTGGTTTGCTTTGGTATGTTTTAGACCGATTTTTGTTCGGAGCGTTATAGAAAAACTATAAATCGTAGAATTTTTTAATCTTTAGACATGGCGTATCGAGTGGCATGTAGATGCACATAAGATATTTGGAAGTTTGCATTGCCAAGGGCCTGTGTTTGGGGGACAATAAACCAGAAATACCGTGAAGTCATAATTTTACTTCTTTATAGCTATGTGCTGCTACCTAGCGGAATAAATATTTCTAATATATTTCATATTGGACATAACGCTTGTTTTGTCCAGCTCGCGAAGCAACGAAGCAACTGGCATCATTCTGTGTGCTTTATTTACCCTGGGGATAAGCCGCACGTACAAAGTTTATTGTGCGAAGTGGCTACAACAACTTATTGCCCTTGCAAAATTGCGTATTTTACTGCCACAAATTTAAATGCGAAATCTGGTGGCAGTGCAGACCTCTCTGGTAGCACCTGTTTCGCATGTTGTTCCTTCTAAACATATCAACCAAATTTTGGTAAGCCTAAGAATACGGACTATTTTTACTTCGGATGTTGGGATATATAATTTGGTGTATCCCTTAGCGGCTTTAAAATAGGAAACAGAAGTCGTAAAATAAGTGAGGTGTCATCGCATAAGCGCTTTAAGCTCTATACCCCTACCGAGCGGTAGCAATATCTTGTAAACAGGCCTTGTTCTGGCAACTTGGCAGTGGTGTAGGCCTAGTAGGTTTGTATTCCAATAATAGCCCTGAAAAACAATATGATTTTGTTTCGTATCTATGTTGTTAATATTTTAACGATTGAGGGCTGTATTGGTAAGGTTCTAGGATTGCGCTGGCTCTTCAAGGCGGGAGCCGACGGCCTAATTGTGTTTAATTGCCGAAAAAAGGGGACAAGCTGCTAAAGTACCTGTCCTTAACTTCTTGAATTCACTCCGTTGATATTGCTCGTTGGGTATATATTCACAAATCTCAGAACACACGATATAATAGCACAGAAATTCAAGTCGCTCGTTTATAATCCGTATATAGTAGAATGAATAGCAAAACGCCAAAAGAACTCGGATCGGCGCAAAGTCACGCGTCAGTGGACACCGGTCAAGTGCATAGCGACTTGAAATTAGGCAATGCAGAGTAACATTGCTAGATAAATGATACATCCAATCCTTCAAAATAAAAAAAAAGTAAACTAAATTAACATAAAATAAAATAAGAAAACAATCTTAAAAAATTAATTATGACATACTGGCCTTTTGCAAACTTGATTCATGTGAATGGCACAATAAAATATGTATTGACTGAGAGAGCAAAGCTTAATGATTTCTTTTATTTTGTTTAAGCAAGCAAAATGAAGCGATTATTGGAACGGGTATTGTTTTACATGTACGGTACGTGCACCAGTAGTCAACGTTTTTAATTAATATTGCTGTTTAAGCCGACATATTATTAAACTGGTAATACCCTGTTAAACTTATGGGCAACGCCGGGTGTTTTATCTAGTGTTACATAGTTTTCCTATTTTTATAAATCGTTATCCACGTGGGGTCAGTACAAGGCTTTATATCTTACATTTAGCCTTTTGTTTTGTTTTATTCATTCCACTATAGACACTCGAGGAATGCACATCTAAATGGAGAAGGCGAGTACGAGCTATGCACAAGCGGCAGTAAAAAGCGCAGGGAGTGCGCTGAAAAGGCAAAACTGTCTAAGTTGTACGTAATAAGAATATCAAAGCCCATACAGAAGTAGGTATCATTTTGAACGTTTCGAATGATGTTGAAAATGAATAAAGAGTTATTCGAAACGTTCAAAATGATACCTACTTCTGTATGGGCTTTGATATTCTTATTACGTCTTGCTACAACCTCCAACCATTATGCTCCAATGTCAAAGTTTTAAATCTGAAAGAATGCTTAAACGAGACGAGTTATGGCAGTTATTGAAAGAGGCGGTTTTCCTATCAGTAAAGTACTTGGAATTGCAGAAATGAAAGGAACGCAGTGACCTGCACAAGTCGACAAAACGTCTTAGAATTACAAAGTAAGCTGTCTGGAATATCCTACATTAAAAATGTTCGACTTTATGAGAGTGACCTTATCAACGTGGTAATTGGCTGGGTTCCAATACAGTTTCAAAATGACATAATCGCAGAAACATTGAGTCAACTTATGGAGAAGTTAAAAAAATGATACACAAAAAAGACAAGGTTGGATTGCTACCGGGAATGCGTATAGCCACTATGAACAAGACAGATCTATCGGAAAACCCAATTCCAAGCTACATAAGAGTTAATAGCTTTGAATTTTACGTAACTTATCATGGACAACAATTCACATGCAAGTATTGTGGTGACGACACAAGCAAGCGAATTGCCCAAAAAGAAAAAACGATTTTCCAGAACTACAAAGAAACAATGGCGGAAGAGCGGAAAATGAAAATAGGTCAAAGCTTATCAGAACCAGTTCACCTGCGGCGCGCCAGACTACGCAACCAGCTACTGATAAAAAGTTGCCAAGCAATGGAAGAGAAGCGGGGAGAGATAAGACAAACAACCAGGATACCCCAAGCAACATTGAAATTCTAGAAAACAAATCCGACAACGAAAATGCACTGTCCACATGGTTTTCATCGGGCCGTTCTAGCATTGAGCATACTGGTAAACCAATCATAAATAGCCAGAATCCTAAAAAGAGAGTTCGAGGAAGTCCCAAATTGTTTCCTAACAGCAAATCACAAAGCATGTGTGAAACGCCGATCTCGCTTGTATGCCCAGAATGTTATACCGAAAGTTGCCTGGCACCAGAAGCAACCCAGTTCTACTGCTACAAGTGCAAACATGAGTTCAACATATCCAAAGCATGCTGCGACGAAGAAACTACAATTTTGGTGCCTACCCAGGAAAAGGCTATCAGCTGCCCGAAATGCACAGCGGTGATGCGTTGGATGCCCTGCTGCAAACAATTTCAACCGGAGTTTGTGACGAACGACAACATATTTGAATGCGTACAATGTAACAGGTACTAAATTGCATGTGTGTGTAATACATTTAATTCAGTTCCGAATCTCGCAATGAGCGAAGAGTGCTCCAATAGCTCATGTAACTATAAATTAATCAACTGTAGTTGCGGGAAAAAATCCAACAAATGTATCGAACCAAGTAAACCGTTTCGATGCCCATGTGGACTCGAATATGACGGTGACATAAAACTTGGGGCGAAACATAAATGATAGCCTGATTGTATTTGTATTATTTTTGTGAATCTCCTTTTGTTTTTTTGTAGTTTTTTGCCGAATGTCTATTACTATTGCGTCATTTAACGTTGCGGGAATCCGTGATCCGTCCAAACGGAAATCTATCTTTAAGTAAATTAGAGACAAAAAATACCGTATAACCTTAATACAGGAAACACATTGTACCCTTGGGGATGAGAAACTTTGGCAGATGGAATGGGGAGGAGAAATTGTTTGGTCACATGGTACAAATCGCAGCAAGGGGGTAGCCATTTTATTTTCCAAAAACCTAACGTACTCTATTAATCAATTGACAGCTGATCCAAGCGGGAGGTATCTCATATTAACCATTAAACTTGGTGATAAGCAATTAACATTAACAAATATATACGGGTCAAACAATGATAAACCAGCCTTTTTTGACAACATTTTTGCCGACCTTATCAAAGCTCCTGACGGCGACATGGTTGTAGGAGGTGATTTTAATATTATTCTAAATGCGGGTTTGGATAAAAGTCATGGGCATACAAACAAAAGCCCCCGCATACAAACAAAAGATCACGCGGGCCACTGTGCAGGCTCACATGAATTCACTCGAATTGTATGGAGCTTTTAGCCGTTTTTAGTACTCGAGAATTCAAACAAAACCAATGGAAGCGTCTCGTATAAACTTTTTTTAACCTTAAAATCACTATTGACCAACATTGTCACAGGTATTATGTCTGACCATAAAATCGTAACGTTGACTTTAAAGCTAGCTCCAAATGAACACGGTAAGGGATACTGGAAGTTCAACACGCGTTTGTTAAATAACAAACAATATACTGACCTAATTAAAAAAACTATTAATGATTACATAATAACCAACCCGGCAAACCACGTCAATCCCCACTTTAGATGGGATGCCCTTAAAGCTGTCCTTCACGGCGTTTCGATTGAATTTAGTGCTAGATTGAAAAAACAAAACACTGCTCGCCAGAATGAACTGAAGAGAAATATTAAAGCGCTCGAACACCAAATAAGTTGCGCCAACAGCCCGGCTGACCCGAGGCTTGCAGTTAAATTAAAACAATATATATAATGTAGATTGGATCAACTAGTAGAAAACAAAACAAAAGGGGCGATAATTAGAAGTAGAGCGCGTTGGGCCGAAAACGGTGAAAAAAACACCAAATATTTTCTCAATTTAGAAAAACGTCACGCGGTTAAAACATTAATCAACCGTCTTAAAAAGGATGACCACGTCTATACCGACCAAAAAGCAATATTAACAGAATTATCGAGCTTTTTTGGAGGCCTATACAAAAAACCCAATACGAAATGCGTCTAATCAAAAATCGACCTTAACCTGTCAAACCTGAACCTCCCGAAATTAAACGCTTCCCAGCTAGAAAAGACCGAAGAGCCTATCTTAACGGCCGAAATTAAGCCTGCAATTAACACAATGCCAAAAAATGAGTCACCGGGTCTCGACGGACTGCCAGTTGAATTTTACCAAACGTTTTGGACAGATATAAAATCTCTGTTTTGCGAAGCTTGGGTCTACACTGTGAATATCGGCCGATTTAGCCAGAGTCAGGCACTAGGGGTCGTGACCTTAATACTCAAACCACAGAAAGACCCCTTACTTACAACTAATTGCCGTCCTACATCGTTATTAAACGCAGATTATAAAATAATGTCCAAAGTTATTAACAGCAGAATTAAAACTATTAATCAAGACCAAAATGGTTTTATGGGAGGTACATAGGGGAGGTACATAGGCGATAATCTCCGTATCCTTTTTGACATCATCGACTCCTGCAGTTTTTATGAAATTCCAGGAGCGGTACTTAGCTTGGACATTTACAAAGCGTTCGATACAATAAGTTGGGATTTTATTTATTCTGCTCTAAACGCGTTTGGGAAATAAATTAATCAACTGGATAAAATGTTGCTACTCTCGTCCAACTTGCAGAATAACAAATAACATTTTTTATCAGAAGAAATTATAATAGAACGAGGGGTCAGACAGGGTGATCCCCTATCACCAACACTGTTTTTACTATGTATAGAATGTCTGGCAAAGGCACTGCGCGATGATGCCTTTCAAGGAATAAAACTTAACAACACCGAATTTAAAGTGTCGCTCCTCGTTGATGACACGTTAATATTTCTCAGAGTCGACCAAATTGATTTTGATCGGGTATTTCGTGTTATTAATCTGTTTACTGAAATGTCAGGTTGCGCAGTTAATATGGAAAAATCCCTTGCGTTCTTTGTAGGTCCTAAACGGTCAAATGAACAAAAACCCTATGCTGACAAAGGTCTGGCATGGCCTAACACGTCATCCCGCTATCTCGGTGTAGAAATTCCAATCAGAGATAGTAAACCGTTGTTTTCACTGAACTTCGGAAATTTTATTGGAAAGGTTAATACAATTTTAAACATATGGCCGTCCCGCGGTCTAACTCTTTTGGGTCGTTTATGTATTTTAAAAAGCCTTGTAATACCAACAACAACTTACAAATGTAGTGTGCTACCAATTATCTTGCCGAATACTTTTGTTCGTCAATTAAAAACCAAATTATTTAAATTTGTCTGGGGCTCCAACTGGGAAAGAGTAAAAAGAAACAAACTGACTGCAAACATTGAACTATAGGAGGTGCAAATATGTTAGATGTCGATTCGTATATTTTAGCTTTAAACCTTAAATGGGCAGCTAAATTTTTGGATGTTAACTACACAGCCCCTTGGAAACGTTTAGAAAAAAATGAGTTATCTATAAAGCAGCTAGAGTGCTGGGTTCGAGGCAACCTGGGGAATAAACTCAAAACAAAGCGAAAAAATGGTCCCCCTGCGAACAATACGAAAAATAATATTTGACCTCATGCAGAGCCATAATCCAAATTGTCCATTCAACTAAAATGAACAGCAGGTCACTATGGGTGTCAAAGAGCGTTAAATTTAAAAGCCAAACATTTTACTTGAAGCCTCTCATCGATGCGGGAATACACGAACACTCAGACTTACTCGATTCGGAGGGAGAATACCTTAAGTATGAACAATTGGCAATAAAATACGACTTTAAACCGAATAACGAAGACTTCAAACCCTTCATTAAAATGATTGCTGCCTTACCACCCGAATGGGTCCATACTGACGACATTTCGAAACCTAAAGTGTGTTTAGTTAGCAAATGTGCGGAGCTGTTTCAAGTATGTGACACTCCAAAGGCTCTTTACAATAAAATTAACCAGTATGCATCGGTTCCCCCGGAAGAGCAACAAAAAAATTGGCAGCGGGACTTATACATTTCTCCAAATGAAACTTGACAAAAACTGTATTGTAATGTCTATAATTCAACAATTGAAACCAAGCTACGCTCTTTTCAAATCAAACTTAACCTATGTGCGATAGTAACTAACTCCGACCAATTTGTTTTCTATCGAAATGCCCCTGAAACTATTTCGCACGTATTTTATTATTGTCTTCAAATTGAAAAAAACGACCCTGTAACTCTCTTGTATGGAACTGGTGTTGACAATGATTTGCTGAATTGCTTACTGTTATGTGCGCGCTTCGTTATATACCGTTCTAAGAGTGTTTGTTTTTATGATCAAGTCTGTAAAACACTCTTGAGTATATTTGTGCTTTAAATTCAGAAAATCTCGCAATTCATAAAGTTAAGTGGGCTGGCCTTTAGCCCAACCTGTCGCTTCTTGATAGTGCTATTTTTTATTCTCGTCCGTCTTTCTATTTTGTTGTTTCAGCGTAATAAAAAAAAAATATATATATAAATATATTTTGTTTCCTTAAGTTGTACTAAAGTTGTGCAGAATCTCACACACATTTTTGATAAAATGGGTAATATTGTTTAATTTTCCTAAAAAAGTCAATACGGTTTGTCGTTCAACATTGCCATATGATTTCCATTTGGAGATGGACTAATTGGGCTATTAACAAAAATTAAATAATATGCAGCACGTGAATAAAATTGGCAAAATACCAGCTAGGTTGCTCAAGTTATTGGTAGAAAGAGTTTCATCGATTTAAAATGTAAATTTAAAGCAAAGTCGTTTCCTTAAACTCTAGAAATGCCTTTAAACTTAAAGGTCTTTAATAATGTTCATATCTGATAGACGTATATCCGTCAAAAAAAATCAAAACTCTTTGCTGTAGCCTAGTACTAGGAGCAATGCATCTAAATCAAATGCGCCCAAAAGACGCGTTTCCGTCGAGACAACTGCCAAGAGCAGAACCGTTTGTCACGATTTATTACAATGCAAGCAGCAAAGGAAATCATTGGCACGTACGCAGTTTTAGAAAGCACATATCAAAATGTGCAGCAAACACGAGTACTAGGCAATGCAGTTTGTAAACCAAACTGGAATACCATTGTCGTATACAAAAAGAAAGTTTTTGAACTACAGTATATCTTTTTCACAAATGGATTGCGAATCAGAAACTGACATCCAGTTCCATAAGAAACAGAAGGTAGAACGCTATGCCGAAGAAGAAAGCAGACACGCTAATGACGAAACTAGCTGTGATGAAACTTTGACTGTGGAAGTTCAACCTTCTGAGGTTAGGATTTGCGAAGAAAGCAATAAAAACGCACCCGTGATGATAACAGCGCCTTGGTATGTCAGACTGAATTGCTGTTGCTGCTTTCGTTTTGGAAGCGATTTTTTGTGTGAACATGAACCGATAGAAGTGGTTCTACGTCAGTCTGTTTTGGGACTGTACTGCGCTCCTCTGACAAAGTGTAACAACAAGCTTTTCCTTTTGGAAAAGAATGAAAATATCGAAGTAAAATGGGATTTTTGTCGAGTGGAAAATGGCTTATTTGAAGGCACGTTTATGATCAAGGACGGAACCAAGCGATTTATGCGAGCCTATCCCAAGTTAGGCAAGTTGCTGCTTCAGCCTTATGACAAAGATCAAGCAAAGTATTACCTATTCAAAATAGATGGTATTCCTCAACAAGGAGAGGTTGCAGTTATCGCATACTCGTCCAGTGAATATGAAAACCAATATCTGAGCGAAACTGTTACAAGAACCAAGAAAAGAGTTGGCCTGAGTTCTGAAAACAGCTTAGTCATCCAATGGGAATCAATTCAGCATTTTTTTAAAGGATAATTCTATCAAGTTAATATGTTAACATACAGAGTTTTGAATTTTATCATTCGAAGATAACTTAACAATAAACTTCTACAGGTATTGTAACCAGAATACTTCACTGTTATTCGTTACTCATTTGAATAATTTTGTTTCGAAAATACCTTATCGGTATCATTTAACAAACAATATACGGAGATACTCGAAAGCAGTATAGAAGCAAGTAATATTGAAGTATCAAGATTTTTCAAACGCCAACGACAATACACCGCTATACACCATCCCATGATCCGGTTAAGTTCGCAAAAAAATGTTACAAAATTTAGGTTCCATAGTTTCAGCAATGTATTGTAATTTACAATGAATTGTACATGTCAAGCAAAGTTATTGATGTCATCAAATGAAGATAATTTAAGCAAGTTACATTGCAATTCTGAATTTCACAATTTGTCACCTGTAATAAGTTACTCAAACGCTTCACTTTGCATGACTATGTAAATATAAGCTTTTACGAAAAAGGAAAGAGTATAGCTTTTAGTTATTGCGTTCACGCTATCTGTCTTGAGTCGTTACATTAGCCCAAGGGTTCCTAAACATTTTAGCTACGTATACCCTTATGTATGACGTAGCCACGTTTTAAAAATGACGAATAAAAAAGGCAAAACACGGGGTTTCAGGGTTGGAAGCCATGCCTTTGGTCTAGCTCTAACTCAGTGGTTCTCAAACTGGGGTCCGCGGTCCTTTTGGGGAACAAACAATATGCGAGACAATTTTTTGGGACCGCGAAGCACCCAACACAAAATTAACACGTCGCTCCTAATAATGAATTTTTTTGTGCAATAAAATTTCATGTTGATTATTATTAATTGCTTATTCACGTTATTGTAAGCTTCAAGTTGAATTGTCCATTGTGACGTCATAGTGTTGCGTTGCGCTAATGAGAATTACGTTTTTTACAGCTTGCTGCGCTGGCAATGTGGACTGTACGGTCATGGTTTTAAAACTGTTCGTGATTGCTTCACTCAAATAAAGTGATTTGTTAGACTGATGGTTAGAGGTTAACATAGCCGAGCTGATAACAAAAAAGCAAGTGCACCCGTCTCTTGATACCATTACTATTTTGTGTAAATTACTGGGGGACCGTTGCGTAATTTTTTAAAAAAAGTTCGAGAACCACTGCTCTAGCTGAATTTTTTTTTTCAAAAAAACATTTTCGATCCTTTAGTGCGTACAGAATTTCCGAAAGAACCCTGGCTTACATCAATGGCCCCCAACCGTGGGAGTATACGAAACAGGGTAACCGGGTAAAAATATTTAAACAATAAGAAACTTTATCACAAACAGGCCAAACATGAAACAAAAAGGTCAAAATGTTGTTTAACACTAATATACTGATAAGGGGTTTTCGGCAACTATAAAATTTGCGCTTCGTCTGCTAGTGCAACAAGCCAAAATTTATAATCTGGTCGTTTGGCATTGGCTGTTTTTGTGACCTTGTGAGGTTTCATACTCGGTATGTTATGCCGCTTTTGAGCTGTAATATTCGCACAAATCTTGTATTGGCGTTAATTATATCCATCAGGCACACACTTTTATAACAAAAAAATTAAATTTTTATAAACGTGAATATTAATATTCAGTCACATTAACATCTATAATTGACTAGATTCCTAGCTGAAATTTTCACGATATATAGACCAACACTCTTCATAATGAACCATCGCTTGTATGGTCAATATAGATCGGCCTAGGATTTTAATATTCGACCAAAAACGAAGAACGAACTGATCAAGTTCGACATATGACATTTCGAATTCAAAGTTTCACGTTCATGAATTAATATTTACACTAAACAATTTCCTTAGCTTCCTAAAGGGCTTTAAAACGGCATAAAATATTGTAGTGTTGAATCGTACATAAGATCGTTTTTTGTATTGCTATAGTGACTTAATATATTTGATTGCAACGACTGCTAAAATTTTTAGAAAGATAGATGAACATTGGATTTTATTGACATTATTGTTCTTTTTATAACATATTTTGTATTTTAGTTGCAATTGTTTTTTCTTGCATAACCAATCGGGTAGTTTCTAGGATTGTGATTTAAAAAAGAAAGCAAAAATATTTAGAGATTGCGACACAAAATTACATCACAACCTAATGTCAAAAAACGCATTCTCGTTAAATTTATCGCTAAAATAATGTTTAATTGGGATTTAGCATACATTAATGACGACTGAAAGTGAGTTAATTTCGTTTATATTGGCATGAATTTTAAAGGCACAAAAACACAAATCAGAGAAAATCTTACGAATGGAAGGACATTGACTTCACAGCTGTATGGTTGCACAATCTACGTAAAAATTCTCGCGAAACACTATATGGCATGTATTCTATTTTCCTTTTATTAAAATCGCAAAGTGAAATATATTATATTAACTTTATTAACGTTTTGTGGCAATGGCATTCAAAATCCACACGGTGTTAGCCAATAGTGATATTAAAATTGTACAATAAAACACTTGAAATGTATAAAAAATGTGTTTATCTTAATCAGGGTTTATCATACAGTTTTTATCAAAGGTCGCTATCAGTCCTGACGATCGTTTGGACTCCAGCCATAAGACCAAATAATAAAAGCATCAACGTCGGAATAAAACACACTTCGGAATAAGACAAAATAGCACAAATACCTAATAGTCTTAATACAAAAAAAAAATGGGAACTAGACGGGGGTGCGGTTGTTGTATATTTTGTCAGGGTGTATACTTTCAGGGCTTAGTGTTTATTTTCAATTTTTACTTTATTTTAATTTTTTTTTTTATTTTTTTTAATATTTTGTATTGTGTACTTTATATTATATATTTTGTTTTTCATTTTCCTTAACTTGTTTCTGCAAGCAAGAACAGATATGGGCCGAAAACTTCCCCACTTAAAATATGCCTTTGATGCGAAAGGGGTTCAAATATGGCGTAGAATTTGGGGAATGATCGAAATATATATTTGATAAATAGAATTTACGTAGATAATGCGTATGGCCATTTTATTACATTTTGACCAGCTTACGTGTTTGAAAATTAAATATTATCATTCTCTTAAAGACTAAAAATGGTTTAACGTCTATGGTTTGCTATACTTTTGTAAACTTTTACTTGGTAATTTTTTACCATGGCTTTGTCCGAGCAATCATTGTTAAAACAGGCTTTAAATCTGTAGTTTCAAACAATATGAAAAACACTATTATGTTCTCAATACGCAAACTATTAAATCGAAAGTTTTGCTAGATGTTTAGGCCTGATGTTGGTATGCTGGTTGGAGCAAGATGCACGACAGGTGCTAACAGAGAGGCGTAGACTGCCTCAAGATTTCGCATTTAAACTTGCGGCGGTAAATACACCCTATTGACACTTTATTATTAGGCGAAGCTTATCGCGAAGTAATTGGTCGCCCGAAAAAAAGCTAACGCCGCATTGAAAGCAAGCATTATAAATGAGTCGCCGATATTCTGCTTTGAACATCTCTACTCGCAATGTTTCCCTCCGTTAATTGTACGGTGGGTGAAACTTTATTCACGGCCTTACCTCTTTGTGTATTACCGCGACAATACGATGAAATACGATTTGGAGAATATTGGAAAAATCGTATTTGGAGAATATTTGCTATTTGCACCTGTTCTGTATGTTACTCCAATCCAACATATCAACACACTATTATAAGTTGTGTATACTAATATAATAACTTATGGCTTTGAAGCGAAAGGGGTTCAAATATGGCGTAGATTTTGGGAAATGATCGAAACATATATTTGATCAATAAAAATTTACGTAGATAATGCTTGCGGCCATGTTATTACATTTTGGTCAGCTAGCATGTTTAAAAAGCCAATATTTTCATTCTCTCTAAATGATTTGACGTCTATGGTTTGCTATACTTTTTCCAACTTTTACTGGGTAAATTTTTACCATGCCTTGGTCTGAGCAATCACTGTTGAAACAGACTTTAAATCTGTAGTTTTGAGCAATATGCAAACACGTTTATGTGCCTAATAAGCCACGTTTTATATTGAAAGTTTTGCCAATTTAAATCCAATAAACGCAAGATTTATCTATTTATGACGCCATGTTATGACGTAGTTTTGTAACGTCGTCGTTAAGAATGCGTTAAACTTAAGCTTTTTGTTGTTGCGGCCGTTGTATAATTATATTTGTTTAGGCCTGGTGTTGATATGTTTGAATGGTGCAACAATTACAACAGGTCTTAACAGAGATGTGTCCACTGCCCCAAGGATTCGCATTTAAATTTGCGGTGGTAAAATATTTTGTGTTGTAAGAGCAATAGGTTTTTTACTTAGAGAGGACTCTTTATGAAAGGCAAGTCGCATGCGCCTAGTTTTACTAGGCAAGCCACTTCGAACAAAAACGTTGCACGCGCAGGACAATGAGGCACAGCAGGGATGCCAGCAGCCGCCTCGTCGCGACGCGAGCTGAATAAAGCAAGTGAATGAAAACATTCTGAAAATTTGAAAGTTCTACGATGTTCACTTTTTCTATAATGCTCTGGACAAAAATCGGCCTGAAACATGCCATAGCAAACTATAACAAACCATAGCAAACCATAGCAAACCATAGCAAACCATAGCAAACCATAGCAAACCATAGCAAACCATATGAAACCAAAAAAGAAACAAAAGCAAAAACAAGATATGTCCCGAAAATAAATATTCGGCCCATATAATAACACCTAAATGGCCAGAATTAGGTATATATACAACATTCTAGTTAGCCCCAAACCTCACCCGAAGTACATCACTAACTCCCCTAATAATTTCACCCCAACCCATTTTCTGACCCCACTTATTACCCAAAACAGCGGCCCCCTAACGGCGCCATTCAAACTAGAGCGCCCAAACGTCAACATCATAACAGCCGATGCCTGACTAATAGCCCCCGATCGTCCCATACCAGCTCCTTCCAGTTGTAGGCGTTATTTTGGCCTATTAGCCCATATTCCGATAAATTTAAAACTTATTCCGGCAGGTTTATGACTTATTCAGGCGATTAAGCAGTTATTCTGTTGCAGATATTACGGCGTATTTGGCTTTGTAATGTCGTTCGTTTTAATACTGTGGTTTTATAGAATTTTCTGCTTTAGGTCTTATTGCCTTTTAGGTCTTATTGTATGTTACCTATCGTTTAAGTTGAAACATTATCAAAATTTAGTTTGGAATTGCAGCCGATAGCATTTTATCTGTATTTTATCTTCACCAAGGCAATAGGCTGCAGGTAGGTATAATTAATCACGAAAGCTGCATCTGGCCCACAACCATAGTTTGGCGCCACCTAGCCTTAGTTCACCGCCGAGATCTTTGATCAACACCAACACCTATAGCATGTTGATGAGGTGTGGTCCTTTCTAAACTAAACCTGTTTCTAAAATAAGCTTGGTGAACACAATGTGTGTTGTAAATTTTGCAAATTGTTCAAAAGCTTTGCCCACTGTGTTTAAAGCAGTGCTCCGCAACTTCTTTCACTTTCGGCACACTTATTAGAAAGCTAAATCAATTAGGCGGAAAACCTACGAAATACATGGAGATCGACAATAGAAAACATAAGCAAATATCCAAGACTGTCCAGAGGAAAATAAATTAAAATGCCTTCCTTGATGTACTATTTACTATTTTTGCGTTATTTCTACTGATTATTCAAAAAGTAGCCTTAACAGTTACAACCGAGAACGTCGCGGCACACCTGTCATAGCTTCGCGGCACACCGGTTACGAAGCACTGGTTTAAAGACACGATTTTAATTAATAAATAATTCACACGCTTTGACACGAGACTGTTCGGCTGAATAAAGCAAATCTATTGAAAAACTCGCTTTACACATACGGTAACGTGAGCCACTATAATCTACAACAACACCTCCTTGATTTAGATTAATTTCAAACAGGAAGTAAACGTTTCACGCGGCACATAAGATGGTGAATTTGCCAGAATTAAGGAGACTTTCAGAATTTTGGTGATGAGAATACGCTGTCGATAGTACTAATAAACCCAAGGTTGAAGTCTCGTGTTCAGATATTTTTTCAAAGAATTGTCACTCAACTTAATCACTTCCAATCGAGTTCCTCGTACGTCTTGCCCGACTGCGTAATTGTCCAACTACCCGCGACATCTAGGCTGTCACAGGAACGCGAAATTTCCTGTAATGGCCTAGACAACAAGTTGAGGCCCTTGTTTTTCTGCTCTTCTTTGAAATGGCATATTACAAGTGGGGAAACTCGCCATCACACAGCAGACCGCTGGCCCGGCGTAGGACTATATATGTGGTCGGCAGCTTCTATCGCCTTCTGTTTTCGCTGGAAGCCCACCGAGTCATCGGAACTTCTCAACTTGGTAAGCGCAATTTTATCGATGGCTATGTTCATGTGTTTAGGAAGAACAAAAAATGAAAGACAAGTCCCCTTTTTGTTTTTCAATCATAAATAAATTTAGGAATGAGTCACTTAAAATATTTTTTTTAGTTCATGAGATCGATCAACAAATTTTGTTTAAAAATAAAATGTTATATGAATTGTTTTAACTCGAATGTAAACCGCGGTAACGCTTTTACTACTCGGGGTTACTTTTAGTTAAAGAATTGTGGTCAGTTAGGTTCGACAATGTTATTTAATACATGTATAGGTTACTAATACCCTGAAAACTGTTAACGGTCGGGATTTCAAAATACTGGGCGCTTGCAATACATTTTAACAAAAACTGAAGGCGTCATTTCGAAAAAAAAACAAAAAACGACGTCATTTCGAAAAGCAGCATGTCACCTCACCGCTTTGATTCGGCGGGAGGTTTTAAATCGACCTCGGCATCGGTCATGCTGGCTTTTGTTAAATATGTGAATCGACTGGCACAACGCATTGTTGTGCCACAGCACAACCGCGGGAATGTTACAGTCGTTCAAATATTTGCCCAGAGGGTGTGGAGTAGACCGACAATCGCCAATGTTGTGCCAACTAGAAATTAGGGTTAACGGCCGATGCCGAATACGTACTTGGAATTTCACTTTTGAAGACTGTAGAGAAACTTTTTTGTTCAATTGTAACTGATAAGTGTCCAACAGGGGTGGACCCAGAATTGTTGTTTAGGGGAAAACGTCATAAAGTTCCGTCAAACGGGACGTTATATAAAAGTATTTTTTTCACATAGGCCTATAATTTATTCACCTAGGTTACGTGCAGCAAAGCCACAAACGACACTTGAAGCGAGAAATTTATTTAGAAACCATTTTGGAAAGGAAAGTAAACTATATCGTTAAATGCTATGTCCACATTTTAAAGACAAAAAATGTCACGATATATTGCAATTAATGCATTTGAACGATGTTTTGTTATTTGTATAATTTCGTGAACCCTATAATACGCGTCGGTTATAAAAATGGAAAAAAAACATAAATCAGGATTTGCAATGACGTTTCGCCAAGCTAGCGTTACAAACCAAATTAGCGTAGAATCTGTTGGAAGTATGGTATTGACCGCTAGAAAAGCGAGGCGGTGGTGAGATTCTTATTTAAGACATCGACCATTTACGTTTCGTCCCGTGACTGATCGACGTAGGGTGAGAGAGGGAAAGTCGAAAAAAACACTATGGTAGCCTACTGTTCTAATGATACGGAGCCGTAACCGTTTGCCAGTTCGATTTTTGAAGTTGGTTGCACTTACATACACTTGTGTGTGGGAATTCCACCCATAAGACCAAAATAAGAACAACATCAACGTCGGAATAAAAAACAGTTGGGAATAAAATCAAAATAGGACTAATAGCTAACAGTCGTAATACGAAAAAAATCGGACTGAAACCTAAACCAGTCGGAATAACAAAGAAATGGCGAGAATCAGGCCTGTACAACATTTTATCTAGTCCCAAACCCCACCCCTAACTACATTACTAACTCCCCTAATAATTTCAACCCAACCCATTTTGTAACCCCACCATTACCCTCCAATAACCCCAAACAGTCCAAAAATTCTGGTGCCAAAACGTCGACACCATAACGACCGATGCCAGACCCATGGCCCCCGATCTTCCTATGCCCTCTCCCTACAGTTTTTGGCTTTATTTTGGTCTATTAGGCTTATTCCGATAAATTTAGAATTTATTCCGACAGGTATATGTCTTTTTCAGACGAAAAAGTATTTTTTTCATACGATTAAGTTCTAATTCTGTCGTGGATATTACGGCTTATATGGCTTTATTATGTCGTTGGATTTAATACTGTGGTTTTATATAGACCGCTTTAGGTCTTATTGCTTTTTTCCGCTTTAGGTCTTATTGCTTTTTAGGTCTTATTGTGTGTTTCCATGTGTAGATTAATGTCAAGTTGAAGTTTGCAATTGTTATCCTCGACCTCTTCACAAACATTAACGCAAATTATTTTGACATACCTTTAACAGGTTGCGCGAAAATGTCGTCGAACCATTGGGAAGAAGCGTGCGCCCAGATCATCCACGAATCTACACTTTCCAAAGTCTGGCCGATCAAAGTGCCGCGAAAAGTGGGCGTGGTTCGCACTAGCAAGACCATGGCCTGGCACATTTGGAAGTCCACAGACAGGTCATTATAAAAAAAAGCTTGCTCTAAAGTTATGTTCAAATACCCAGCACAACAAAGTTGGCATGAGATGTTTTTAAATCCGATGTGTGTTAAACTTTTTAAACCTTGAACAGGGAGAATAAATGAAAATTGTGTTTTATTTTCTTTAAATTGAAAAAAATAAAATAATTCAATGAGCTACCGTATAATTTAATGTGCTTCCGCCATGACAAGTCGATGGCGATGGTAAGTGTCGAGAAGAGGAAATTCCGCAGTTATAATTCTATTCGACTCGAACTCAAGATCCTTTTCAAAGCTCATCGTCTTTGGTTGTTTTCCGACAATCCCCGTCCAGTTGACAGGTTATACACGGTGCTCGGGTACCCTAAGTGCTTTTCGCTTTCACAGGTACATATTCGGCTTCAGGCCAGCAAACAAAAGCGATGAGCCCACAACCGACGCGACAGCTGCCACCTTCTACTTAGCGCTGCAGAGGCGGAAATCCCGCGGACAGAACAAAGAGGCGGTCGTGCTTACTCAAGGTCAAGAGCCAACCAACGTTACGGCCCTTGACGACGCGAGAGTTTTCCAGGCCGTGCCGGGATTGTCAGGAAGGGCTCTGCTGAGGCACGTGGCGACTGGCCGCTACCTCTACCTGAGGACCGGCGACCGATTGAGCTTCACTGACATGGAGAGCATGGCAGGAGGCTGGGAAATTGATTTACAGCTTTAAATGCGGCACTGACACGCAACCCCATTGGAAGCGCCAAACGTAAACTTTAAAACATGACGAGACATTGCCGACAATGCACCTTTGTCCACTTTGCGTTGACCATATTAAGATTTAGAATAGATCTTAGTGTTCAAAGGTTTCTCGGGTCCTTTCAAGCCAAACTCGACATGTTTGGTTTGAATAAGAAACTCATTAAAAAGATTGAATAATAGTTCTGTTATTACGAGGCCCTGAAGCTTACCTTTCATTTTGCTTAAGTTAGCGTTCATTTTTTCATCTTTTTATACAAGAAATAAGGTCGCAAATGTGTGTGTTGGAACAGGCATTTAGATTCTATTTTAAGATAATATCAAATAACTATAGAGTAACAGCACCAACCTACAGGTGTACAAAAGTTTCAAACGAAGCGTATAATGAGACCAGTTCGTTTAGCTGTTATCCGATACCAAATTATATTTTCAGGCATTTTTCAGACATTCTTTGCTGTCGATCACAACGTTTTTCAGCTCACTTTGATATAAACTATATTGTATCTAAATTAACATTTTATCATTTTTAAAGATTTAACCGGAGTTATCGCGCAATTGGTATCTCCGATACGATAGGTGTGATTTTTCCACAAATATCTAGTAAAATACCAAATTTTAAAATTCCTTAACCTTTCGTAAAATCATTGATAACGTTGGCTTAAATCCATTATTGATGACATTGGAAATTATATGGTTTTAGCCAATTTATTTTAAACATATAACATCATACGTTCATGCTGATCTCATTGAGCGGCTTTAGTTGAAATTTGTGTTTTTTGACGCAGATTCTGTTCCAATTGCTCATTGCTGACGCCCAATGTGGCGTTTAATCTCAGGCACATAGATTGCCTCATCTGTTATTTTAGCGTAACGTTTAGTTTTAATATAATTTGTTTTTTGAAAGGTATAAACAGCACCATAGATTTAGGATGTTTGTATAGCATAGTATAGCGTTCTGCGTGTTTTTTTCAATTATAACCGCCAATGAAAGACTATTATATCACAGTTTGTCTTCGAATTCTAGAATGCTTCGTTGTTTTAACACATCTATAGGCCTATGTTGCGGTGTAAGAACTAGAATAAAATTATTCGCAATTATTTTTTCTTAATGTCTATAGCTGACCTCGGCGAACAATTAGTAATTTATTGCTGCAAAATATAAACACGGAGAAACTTTGACATATCTAACATTTCGAAAAACATGTAGTCCCACTTTGGCAAATAATCTTTTGAATAAAAAAGTTTTTTATGCTATTTTAATCCTTACTTAGAACTGAAATAAAACGCAACGTTTGCTTGGCAGAATCAATTTGAAGTGTAATTTCTATGGATCTGTACAACAACGATTAGACAATTACTGCTACAAAAATACAACATTCATGTAGAAAATTAAATTTGTACACTATTTGAAGAGTTGAAATGTATTTATCGCCGTTGTCGAAATTATCTTTCTTTACTCCTGAAAGGGAAACATTGTTTAGCATTTTCACGTGAAAGCAATATATACATAACAGCTCGCATGTTGCGAGGAATTAACAAAAAAATTATAACTACGGAGAACACTAGAGTTATGACACCTCGTAACCGCGCGAAAAACGAAATTGTTAATCACATGGAATAATTTGCCTCTTAATTGCGGTTTGTCTTTGTGACGGATGGGCAAATTCTTTTAAAGTACCAAGTTTGGTCGCCCATACCCACCAGCGAATTTAAGAGTTTGGCTTGATGATTGCATAAACATCAATGCATGGTAAGACTAATTTAGAAGAACTTATAGTTTGATAGAAGATTGATAAGTTGCGCATTGAATGATGGCCAAAGTGAAATAAAACATTTCTCCAATCTTCTCGAAAAAATAACAACAAACAAATACAATATTTGCTAGTCAATAAAGTTTTCCTGGACCCAACTCTTTCACCCATTAACAGTAATCTTGCATTAAGTTTTTACCATTTATAATGCACAATTTAACCTGAATTGCTAAAGAAGGAGGAAATAAGAAAATTAACTTAATTAGTAATAAATTAACTGAAGTAGGGAAATCTAGCAATTTGAAAGAAGTTGCGCGAATGCTTACTGAAGTATAGGTTTCCTTTAAAAAACTTACCGTTGAACCCTCGCTTTCCAATCCGTAAAGTTCTTCATCATTTTTGAAAGATTCCACAACAACGCTGGATTCGCTAATTTTATCAAATTCCTCATCTTCACAGTCGTCTTTCGAGGCATCGCCTACGAAAACATTTTTTTTTACTTTTATTACTCTCAAAACATTTCTCAACGATATTGTATCCCGGTAATATTAAAGAGTAGGAATTGGTAAATTGCTAGAGACAGTTTTGAGTTTACATATAAAACTATATGGCGCATTTGCACTAAAATGTTTTGTCAAAATGTTTTATAAAGCGAAATATTACGTTCTCTGACTTAGGCAAAAATACACGAAAACGTTTTTCAGCGATTTTGTATCCGGTAAAACTAAAGAGCAGAAATTGTGAAATTGGTAGATACACTTTTGAGTTTATGTATAAAAGTATGACACATCTTTCCCTAAAATGTTTTCTCACAATGTTTTATAAAGCGAAAAATTACGTTTGCTGTAAACCCGACGTATAATCTTGGTTCGTTGTTAACTACGTTTATTAAGTACCTGTTGTTTTCACGTCCTCGTCACTTTTCTTTTCAGTTACAGACGACCTAAAGCAAATAATTTTAGATGAAAAACTAGTTACAAAAAGCGATATTTTCAAATAAAAAAACAATTAACCAAAAAGTTATCAGTCTTGTGTTATTCTACAAGCGTTCGTCGAACCCCAAATTATCGCTCAGTATTCGTTTCTTCCTCATAGCAGCTGAAACTGGGCATTTTCAAATTATAAACTTGCATTTATATAGGTTAAATTGATTAAACTTTCAATTTATAACGTTGCATGACACCTTGGCACATAAAAGAGATTCGAATTTAGCTTGAAATGACAGCATTTATGTTTGAGGACGTTCTCGGTTAAGAACCACTGGTCTACAGTACCAATTATTATTAAAGAAAAAATATAGAGACTCACTTGAGATTGTTTGGAGAAAGATCATCGTCTGAGTTCTTCTTTTTACCTAAACAATGAATTTTAAGACTTTAAAGCATAGTGATAGTGAATAATATTGCCGGAAGCTCAACGACAACATTAAAAAAACTAGTTACTTTAAAAAAAGACATAAAATGATTTCATTCTAATATATCAATATAAAAAGGGTTCTTCCGACAATTATTTATTCTGTACCGACGTTTCGATGACCTATTCAGGTCATCTTCATCAGGGCATATAAACTTGTAACCTAGCAGAGGTATATATACAGTGAAGAAAAACGACGAAAAAACAAGGTGGCAAAATGAGGCTGCAGCCTTCTAATGGCCGCCATTCCACAAAAATTGATAAGAAGGTGCAATAAATGTGTCTTGCTTAACGTTCATGGTGTTAGAATGAGTGTTTATTGTATTCCCTGTGCAGAATGTTCCGCAGTGTATATTGGGGAAACGGGACGAGCATTCAATACGAGAAGAACGAACACCAACGAGATGTCCGGCAACACGATGCGTCGAAATCTGCTTTGTCCAGTCACGCGACAAAGCAACGTCATGACATCGACTTTGGATGTGCTTCGATTGTAACTAGAGAAGGAGATTACCACCGCCGTGTCTTTTTAGAATCCTGGGCGATACACACTCATTCTAACACCATGAACGTTAAGCAAGACACATTTCTTGCACCTTCTTATCAATTTTTGTGCAGTAGCGGCCATTAGAAGGCTGCAGCCGGTTTTCACGTTTTCACGTTATTCGCGCCTTGTTTCCTTTTTTCGCCTCGTTTTGCCAACTTGATTTTTCGTCGTTTTTCTTCACTGTATATATACCTCTGCAAGGTTACAAGTTTATATGCCCTGATGAAGATTACCTGAATAGGTTATCGAAACGTCGGTACAGAATAACCCTCTTTATATTAATATAATGCCTGGCAGCAACAGTATATTCATTCTAATATATCTCATTCTTCGTTTAAAATCAAGTGCCAACTAACCGTTCAGCCAGTAAGTCATAATTTTGTGGTTTCCCTTGATGTTGACAATTCCCTTCTCTTCGATATAATACTCGTCTGATTCCATGAGTTTGTCGCAACAGGTCTGACTGATTTGAATCCGTTGCTCCTGACAAAAGGCGATAAATAAAGGTAAAATGAAAAATTTGCCCTACTGCACTGCAACAACATAAGTCATGATTTGGAAACGCCGTAGTCGCAAAGAATTATACAGTGCTTTCTATTGGGTCGACGTCCCCCAAAAACTTACGAATCCTGTGGCCTCCATTTTGGATGCGATATTGACTGTGTCTCCAAATAGACAGAATTGTGGCACTTTGTGTCCAATTAGTCCAGTTACCACACTGCCGCAATGCAGGCCTGAAATAGTGAATGTTTTAAAGCGGTTTAATTTATTATAAAAGAAATGCACTCAAGAGATGCCGAGTTACATTAATTTAAAGCATAAAATATATCCTTGCCTTAGTCTCATAGTAATAGAAAACTAAACTGAAATTTTAGTGAACGGTTTCCAGGATCACTTGCTCGTGGGCAGCAAGAAAACTTTTGTCAGAGCGTTTGTATACAAGACCAAAAACGGTCACGGGAGCGTCTCTATATTCCGGCGCCCTTCTCACCTATTCTGATCTGAATCGGCTTCCTGGTGTTAGGATCTCGCACCGAGAGGATGCCACGCAGCATCTCGATCGCCATGTCAGCCATGTTGTGGGCGTGACGACGGTTGTAGTTGGGCGCGCCCGACACACACATGAAGCCGTCCGCCACCGTCTCCACCTTGTAGGTGGTGAATTGGTCGCACAGAATGTCGAACACGTTCACCTGTCAAAGCCAGAAAATGCAGAAAAAGTTTAATTCAAAGTGGCGGGAATAAGGAACGTCCGATACTTCGTATTTTATTTCGACCGATAACGAAACACTATGTTTTCCAAATGGAGTCACTACTAAGGTCAAATAAGCACAATAACTTTTTGAATATATTTTAGAGGATTATGTCAGAACTTGTTTTGATGTTAATAAGTTTCTTTAATTTTATTTGGTGGATTACTATTTTCTCAAAGATCACCCTTTCAAGTCAAATTCGCAAAGGTTTACCCTTTCAGGTCGAATTTTCGCATATGTTTTTAGGTCTAGTTCGTATAGTTAAAAACTTACATTTTAGAATTTTTATTTAGTTTCGGCAATACATACAGTGACCACTTGGCTTCGGATTGTGTGGTCAATTTATCAATTTTTTAAACAATTAATGCCGTAGCAAGTTTTTGTGGCGTATAAACGGAATAAGACAATATTTCGACAGAATATTAGATGTCGCAATTGTCCTCGGATATGAACAACGGTAGTTTTAAATGTTGTACTTAACAGGTGGATATCTACTGTGCCTCTAGTAGCGTTTATAGCTATTAAGTCGTTAAATGCTTAAAAAAGTCTATAGTTTAATTTTTCCTATTGCTTTACTTGTCGCTAATTTTAGCACATCCCCGGGGCTAGTACATAAGTCATAGTGGCTAGGTATTCTGTTTTCTTAACCCTAACAATATATGCTTTCGATATCTTCTCTAGGTTTTTTCTTTTGAGTAATTGCTTTAAAAAACAATAACAGTCTCTAGGTATGTTGCCTACATAATTTACCATCATGTTGAGTATGATCATGACTTCGTGGGGTGCGATGTGCTGGCAGATGTTATCGAAGTTCACCACGTCACTGAACAAAACCGTCACGTCTTCGTAGACCTGACGTAACGCGATAAAGAACAAACGTGTGCAAAAAAACAACATTTTTAATTGGTTAATCCAATTCTGATACAACAGTCTTTAATATTGAATCTTTAAAATACATTATTGTAAAGCAAAATAAGTATCGTGATTTATATTTTATTTTAATATTGTGTTTAAAAATTACTTGCCTTGCATAACTTTTCCCCAGAAACTCCTTGACGAAGGTCATTTGCTATCTCCCTCGGGATCATACAGTAACGCAGGTCGTCGCTCTTTCGTTGTTCAAAACTCAAATTCTGCACCATTTCTTCGAGTCGAGCCGCTTTGCCCTAAGAAGAAACTCTAACGTGGTCAGATTTGGGCTGCTAAGTTAGACCTGACATCTGATAATTTGTAGCGCTGCCGAATACTTACGAAGGTTACAGAGCATAATAGCAATAGATAAATGTTGTTTGAAAAATTCACAACATTTTTACCTATATTCGTATTAGACCTTATTTATGTTATAAGCCATATTAAAACTTTGTTTAGGCTGACATAATAAGACCCATATTAGAATAGCCTCAACGTTTGAACACAACCAAATGCAATAAACTGCCTGTTTTGTTTTTGAAAACATGCCAGCTTCTCCCCCTTTTAAAGGTCATAACATCACTAACTGTACCCACTAACTCCATCCAACCTATAAACCACACACTACGCACCCTTCAAACTAAATTTTGGAAAACATTCCTTTGCCAATTTTTTTTCTTTTACTAACTAAAAGAAAGTAAAAGTAAAGTAAAGGGTAAAGGGGTAATGGCTTCTTCATCACATTGGCCCAACAGAAGGCCGGGAATGCCTGAAGTGTCAGTAATTGGTTCAAGCCCTGGCGGTAGGGCTCGAGTTATAACTGCGCATCGGCAGAAGGTCAACATTTACACCTTTCTGATTGTGATGTAGCTAATAATATAGTGTCAGTAGTAAGTAATAAATTTAGTATTTTACTCGCCAAAACACCCCGGTGTTACCCAGGAAAATAAGGCCAAGACACAAACCCCACAGTGATCCGGTGAAAGACCTCCGTCAGGTAAGTCCTTTGCCAAAATCAGTGCTGTGAAGTCGTATCCAGACTCGGGCGTCGACGAGTCGGTTAATTGGCTTATACTGGATTCTACTTTAATTTGTTGGGCACAGTCGGACTCAAGTCATTTCAAATCGAATCCGCATCACTATCCCAAACAGCGCCCCCAAACGGTCGGTGGAAAAATGGCGGCGCCAAAATCTTTCCATATTATCCTATCCGTGTTATTGTATGTTATTTCGGCAATTTAGGACCTGTACCGATGGGTTTAGGACTTATGTCAGGATTTTAAATGTTTCCGCCGTACTTAATATTTAGCATTGGGATTTATTATGCCACTGTTCCTAATAGTACAGAAATATCGATTTTTTTTCCATTTTATATATTGTTGCTTTATAGGTTGAATTGAGTGTTCCCGTTTGGTTACGTTTCAAGTTTGTTTAAACGTAGTATTTTATCAAAACTATCAAAAATAAGATCAAATTAGGCACGATAACTGAAAGGGATTCATTAAAAGGCTATATTACAGATCCGTTCATAATGTACCTAATTAACTGATCGAATTTTACCAAATATTATGTAAAAATATTTATAGATTGAACGTTGCACAGTTTGCTATACCTGTTCCAAATTGAGTGCAAGTTTGTATTCGGTTGTGTTCTGTGGACCGCGTAGAGCCATATCACGACTTAAGTCATGAAGAGGCAAATCATTAACAAATATCCCCATGTCGTACATGTTGTTAAGGTCATCTATCCTGCAAACGAATGAATAAACAATTTTTATGACACATGCATGAGCTATTATATTATTTCTTCAATGTTTTATATTATTTAAAGTCTTTAGAATTTTCGAACAACAAGATTTTGCGATTTAATTTTTTTAATACCTCAAGTGCTTTGTGTTTAGTCATTTTTGTTGGAATCTCTTTTGTATAAACAATGTTTGATCGCGCTGAATAATTTTAGGTTATATTTTGAATTTCATGTAGTTGTAAGAGTATAAAGAGCACTTATTTTTGAAAAATAATTATTCAGTTTTCTTATCAACTTATTAAAACAGTTTAGTCAAATTTTACTAACATGAGAGTGGCAACAAATAAAACATAATCTCCTTCCTCGACGAAAAGCATCCGCCCTCTCAACTTGATAAAGTGAGTGGCAGTCATTTGGTCCCGAAACCTGGAGGCTAAATCAATTAAGCGCATACAAAAGTGAGACAAATCGGACACTGTTATTTATTTACCACCATTGCTGGCAGTTATGTTAATTCACAGTAATTTGTTAGGTTTCTATAGCGCTCCATGCAAAAACGTAGACAACTATAATAAAATTACCATGGTGTAATAACCTTTAAAGGATTGTAAAGAGCAGTTACATGAAAAGCTTATTGTTATAAATATTAAAATAAATTTATAAATATTTAAAGCAGGTGTTTTTAGTATTCAATAACCAACAAACAATACGTTATAAATCCTGTTTTTAAACGACGGTCAATTTCACTTTATTCAACAAAAATGTTACAAAATGAGTTTAACGACAAATTTAAAATATTTTATTTTTAATTTAGGTTTCTCTTGCTAATACAAATCATAATATAAAATCTTACTATCGTTCCGTTTCATGTGACGCACAGACGATTTGGCGGAGGTCAATTCAAAAACGTTGTTTCGGTTGATCAGTATCTAAAATGAGATACACCATAAATTAATCTTCGGAAATTTAACCGTATTTGTCTAATTTTAAATATGTAAATCAGGTGCAACTCTGTAACGACAAACACACAAACATGTCGGCCAACATTTCAATAAACGTTTTGCACAGTACAAAATACTAGGTTTTCGTAATCAAAAACGTCACCCAAGCGAGGCTCTCATTCAAACAGAGAATCAGAAAAAAAAGTTGGATGGTAAACTACTCCCTATAGCACACTTTTATGCACCAAACGTACTGTAAAGCGTAGACCTCTATTTACATTTGTTTTTTGCGTCAGTGCCACGTTTTTGCGAGCGTGTACTCGCGCTTGTGCGTCTACTATGTGTGTTTTGATTTCTTATAGCTATATTTTGTACTGTTAAAGCACGGTTGTGCAAAATTTTGTCACGATTTGAATACAGTTGGTTGTTACAGACTGCCATCTGATTTCCAAACAAATAAAAACAAAATTACTTGGATAAACAGCGTTTTGCTACGTCCAAAAATAAAATAAAGACATATATCAAAAAGCAGTAAAGTACAATTTTTTTTCATTAACTCACGTTATTCCAGGTAAGTTCGTAACCTAGCGGACGTGTCATGAAAAAAGTCTCGTTCAATCTTCTTCCTTCCAAACCATTTTGAATTGCTTCAAGGCCAAGGCCGGTGCTCAAAATTTCTAATCTAAAATACAATTTAAGTTTATAAGCTTAAATTTATTAAAGCTGTTATTTGAAATTTGCCCTTAATAAACTTTACTGTCGAAACTCCTTTAAAAATTCCTGCCACTTGAAGTATATTCGGAGAGACCTCGTTAGACCAGACCGATTTCTTTCTTTCATAAAAAGTATTTAAGGGGGAATTTTTTTGTCGATCAACTACAAATAATCCGGTTTAGCGGAATTTATTGCTATTTCTTAGCACATTTGTTCAAAAAAAAAAAGTTCGGAGTCGGGGTCGGGAAGTAGTTTTTTCGTATTAAAGCTGAAAAATGGGCAATGAAAAAACGGGCTCCAGCCATAAGACCAAGATAAGAACAACACCAACGTCAGAATAAAACACAATTCGAAATAAGGCCAAAATAGGACTAATACCTAATGGTATGAGTACCGTCCAAATCGGAATAAGTCCTAAATCCGTCGGAATAAGACGTAAAAGTTCAGAATCAGGCCTAAATAACACTTTACCTAACACCAAACCCCACCACTAAGTACATCACTAAATTTCCTAATAATTTCAACACTAACCCATTTTCTAACCCCACCCATTACCCACCAATGACCCCAAACAGGACCAAAAATTCAGTGCCCAAACAGCGGCGCCCTGACGGCGCCGGTCAGACTAGGGCGTCCAAACGTAGTCACCAAAACGTCCGATGCCAGGAGGATGGCCCCCGATCGTCCCATTCCCTTTACCCACATGTTCGGGCGTTATTTTGGCAATTTAGGCCTTATTCCGATGAATCTGGGCCTTATTTCGATGAATATAAAACTAATTCTGATCAATTGAGGCCTTATTCCGATGAATTTAGGCCTTATTTTGATAAGTTTGGAACTAATTCTGATCAATTTAGGCCATTATTCCGATGAATTAAGGCCTTATTTCCGATGAATTAGGACTACTTCTGATGAATTTAGGCCTTATTCCGATAAATTTAGGCCTTATTCTGACAAACTTGGGTCATTTTTAGACGATTTTGATCTTATGCTATACTGGATATTACTGTTTATTTGGCTGTCGTTGGTCTTAATACTATGTTTTATAGATTTTTCTGCTTTAGGTATTGTTGCTTTTTAGGTCTTATTGTGTGTTCCCAGAAAAAACATTCCAGTTTGATTCAGGCAAGTAACCGTACTTACTTGTTGTCAAAGGCGAGGTGGAATGGAAACAAGTCAAAGAGGTCGTTCGAATCCAGCGTGAGGTTGTTGTTGATGTGAAAGTCGCGCTTCTTGCTCAAAAGCTCACGGAAAATGCGATACTCGTTGTTGGGATAGTTAAGTCTAAATGAGAAATTCGAGGAATTCATATCACTTGAATTTATGCGATTAGCCACCACACGTGCAAACAGTAAGTCGCAACCAGGGTTATACAGAGTTAACTCTCTTTTACATAGAACATATACAATCCCTCTAATTGGTATAAAAGGTTCAAGTCGAACCGAGCGTTGATTTGTTAAATGGTGACGTCACACCTGTAAATAGCCAGCATGACGTCACTTGCGAAGCCGTGCTGCCGGATCTCGACGTCGAGGTTGATTGAGTAGAACTTGAGCGCGATTTTGGTGAGGAGACCCTTGACGTAGTATATTAGGCCCGAGAAAGTTCGTCTGCTGCGGTACTGGAGTTCGATTCCCTCGTCGTCTTCTTTGGAAACAAGGAAACTGAAAAGCAAGCGCCAAGCATAGAATGACATTTCTTTGCGTCTAAGCCCGTCGTGCGGAGAATGGTTAGTTGATTTGAGACAGAATTGATTAGATGGACAGACTAGACAATTTAACGGTTTATTGGTAAAATTAAGCCCTGAAAATATCCAAACGACGTCTGTCGAACAGTAATTATTGTCTTGATCAACATGAAAAAATGAATTATTACTAAACGATAAAACTTAAATTATTAAGCGGAACCGTGAAGTTATTTGATATAGTTGTTAAACGAAACTCGACTATACTATATCAATTCCACTAAAGCTATTATTCCCACCTTGGCGGCTGCATCTCGGTAAAGCTGAACCGATAGTACTCATGCATACAGTTGAGCCCGTTAAGGAAATCCTTAAATGTACGACCCAACACTTTCGTGATGCTGTCATTGCTGAAAAGTAAATTAAAATCATCATAAATTTGAACAAAATCACTTTCAAACATTTGCAAAGCAAAGCGAATGATCTCAAGTAAAATAATCACGTTGATTTTAACCTATGTCTAATTTTTTACGTATTGCAATTCTCCTCGCGTTACTCAGACCTAAAAATTGAAACAAACACATTTTTTTTTAAATTCGACCCGGTAAGAATATAAATTTAAACGATGTGTTGCTAAATTTGTCTAATAGTATATTGGAGAACATAATAATACTGCAACCTGACATAAAATTGCATGGCTTATCTTAAGTTTATAAATAGCTAAAATTTGGCATATGGCAAGTGGATATATTTTCGTAAATTTTTACTTGAACCACAACAAATGTCATCTGTAAAACGCTTGGTCGTCCTTACTGTTCCGTTTGTTCTAATACGAAAAACCAATCATTTAGCGTAAGAGTTCGACACTGTGTGAAATTCAGCATTATAATACAGGTGCAACCTGTGCAACCCTGGCCTGCAACGTGCTAACCCTGACACGTAGTTTGATTGGCCTATTTAAAATAAATGTGATGTGTTCCATTGGTTTAGCATGCGTGTGTGAGGATTTATTTTAAATGTTGCCCGAAATTCCCTTATTGGTCAGTAATGATGTAACAGCACCTGAAGCACCTTTTTTACACCGTGCCCCATATAGAAGGTCAGGTGCGGCTTGTTTGATTATCATTTTTCTTTTTTCTAATTATTTTTTACCATATTTTTGCTTTTCCGTCTACTGCGCAAACATTACGTTAAAGAATATGCAACTATGATGCCTGGTCACAAAAAGCTCGCAAGAAATTCAAGAGAAAAAAACGGTATACCCCCAAAATTTCGAGCTAAGTGCGCCGTCAGTTTTCGGAGGTTTACAGGTGAAATAGACGAAAATAACACTGACCTGAAGAATGGACTAGAAATGCAATACTTTATTTATACTCCATCTGCTCGATGAAAACGATGTTTGGCTCGTGGTCTGATAGAAAATTTTACATAAATCTACCCCTTTTTAGGCTAAAATGATTTCAATTAATGGTTGTCGGACTGGCTTATTTGAAGTAACTGTCAATTTTATCGACTTAATTTACCGATGCCAAGACCAGACATTAGTCGTGCATTACTGTTTTGTGTACCGAATCTCGTTGATGTAAACAATAAAGTGTTCGCCAGCCGCTTCCATTATCGCGTCGACGGAGACGCCCGTCAGCTCGCTGGCCAGTTTTGAAATAGTCGCCACCAACTGCTCGTCATAAATCTGCAAAGCGAACAAAAACAAACGTATACTAAAGGCAGGCGCCAGGTCAAACAGCATTTTTGCCAACTTTGGTTATATCTACGCTAAACATTCAGCGAGAATTCCACTAATTAGGAAAACATTTGAAATGTAACATTAGAAATATTACGCGCGTCATCTGTATGTCTTTGGAGGGCGACGCGTGACCCGTAGGCCACAGGTTAGACGACGGGTATAGATTTAGATCGAAATTATAAATTTCAAACTAACAAACACGGGACTTTGTTGTATAAATCTATAACTGAGACAGCTTTATTTGATCAGAACATGCAAAGGCATTTTAGCACTTGCTGAAAAAAAGTTTTTATGTTCTCGCGGGCATCAGCACCTAATGGTATTAGGGTCTACATGCCGCCCGCTGGCTGCTAGTTTAACACTTCATAAATACTGCCATTTGAATGGTGAGCATTACTGGCAAAAACAATCAAATTGGTAAATGTAAGATGATTGATGTATACAATGTGGTCAGAACAGTAAATAAATAAACGCTTTACAGAATGCGAAAGTTGCACTTGAATCAGACCAATAAGCTGCGTTGTAAGACCAATCTTATCAGACCAATAGTTCTAAATAAATATACTATTTGGCGCCAGTGCTCCTCAACCAGGTTAACTGTACACCAAAGCCAAAGTGTATACCGAATAAAATCTAGTGTGTGTAACTTAAAAAGGATATATACGACGTACATGAGAATTTTTTTTTTATTAATGCTATGAATAAGACCTCTGCGTTTTGAGGCAAGATATATTACCAGTATAATCACATTTTGTTTTTGTTTTAGTGCATTATACTATTCGTAAGGTATAAGAAGCTATTATTAGGTTTTTAGTATGTGTCACAAAAATAAGGTTGAAGAGAACTGATCATTGCCTATAAGTCTGGAGAACACCCAAATCGTGTTAAATTTATTTATGTTTTAACTGCTTACCGATTGACCTCAAAGTAGACTTACCCTGTGTGTAGTGAAAACTGTCGCTGTCAGGTCTCGAGATCCGACTATGTTTTGCCAGATTTTTTCTCCATAAACCTGCTTTATGCAGTCCATCATACTGTCCAAGATTATACCGTACATCTTGTTTGGTCAAGGATGTTTACGAACAAAATGCAATATTTGATCTGTAAGTTGAAGGAAGTAAACCTGATATCATGATTTTACCAATACAATAGTAAAGCTTAGTAGGTTTTAATTTGGAAATCAATTTTGGAATACAGCTAACTTTATTTTGTGCAAAAACAATGTGTCCGTAACTAATAATTAGAATCTACAAAAATGCACCTTTAAAACACTGCTTTTCTAAACATTAAAAACTTCGGTCAGCAAAAACATGAAACTATCTAAAATTAACGCTCACAAAATTATAACATAATCGACAGAAATTTCCTCATTATGTTATAATTTTGTTAAGATAATACGATCTATTCCATAAGTTCTGATATAAATTACTTAAATATAAACACAACAGGGTTTCTATTCCCTAAACACAATTTGCCACCACCTTTGGCTGTGCTTAATTGTTGACTGCAATTGCGTCAAAATATTAATTTTTTTTGGGTTAAATCGATTTACGAATCGGTTGTGCGTTTGACGTGAGAAATCCGATTTGTTTTCTGTCGATGACAACGAGACAGCTGGTGTTGAATCTGCGCCTCAATAACACAGCGGCAAGTTTCTCAATGAACGTCCGAAGATTAGAGTATTTTTCTTTTATTCATTGAGACTTGGTTCCTTTGTCTTACTGGCCACGTGCAATCTAACTGGCCTTTTACTGCCACTGCGTGATTTCTAAATACTTTGTTCAAACTCTTATGTCTGCAACAGCGAAAAATCAATTAAAAACACTATTTTTCCTCCATAAAGCTAATTGTCAGTTTTTTCTTTTTTTTTTGCTTAAATATTCCAAAAATGGAATATTACTTACGCCAGTCGCTATCTCACTAAACTGGTTTAAATTTTTTAATATTTTTCGTAAGACTTTGAATTTTTGCCTACCTTTTGTGTTACGAACCACTCTCTTCGGACGAAAGCTTTAAATCTTTATTTTAATATTTTGTGTGAATATTAACTCATTCCAAAATGCAATACAAGCGTTTTTTGCATTTATTTACCCTAAAAATTCCTTATTATTTAAATTCGATTAGGTATTCTATATTTTTCGTTACTTTATTGTTTTGTATTTATAATGACTATATTCATGGTTAGCTGTTTTTCGAGAATGTCTTCATTACCATATTACCATGAGCAGTCCATTGGTGTTTTACTAATTAAATCGGTTAGTCCAGAGGTTCCCAACGTGGACTGGACCGCCCCCTTGTGGGCGTTGGCGATTTACAAGGGGGCGTTTTGGGTCTGTTTCTAATTTGGGGGGCGCCGAATGCATATAAGGGGGCGTTACATGAAAGTACTTATGGCAAAATTAATTGAAAAGTTCACATAAAAATGTAAAGTCATAAAAATGTAAAGTTGTTGGTTGTTGTTGCGTTTCACAGTTTTATACGCGGCAAAATGTTTGTATATTTTGAAGCAGGGGCCGCCAACTTACGGCCCGCCACCTCTTTAAAAACTAGACACGAGTACATTTTAAATACTTTTTGACTATTTTAACTTAGTACGGGCAAAATTTTTCGCGCTTCGCGCGAATGTTCTTTCTGCGTCCAGTTTGTTTACGTTTTCATGCTGTCTTTGGAATAGATTAGCGCTTTTTTACCGGTGCAGACAACGGAAAACGTATTCAAAAATATTAGACATATGTTTTAACATTTTTTTATTTTTTTTAGCAATGTAATGAATACTAGCACGAAATTTAAAATAAATGTTAGTATACCCCCAAAAAAATCGCACTCGCTTCGCTCGCCAGGTGCACCAGGACTTAAACAGCTTAACAAACACTGAATTACACTTTCTATTAAGGTTATCGTGTTAAAGTAGCTTTATTACACTTTTCATTAGTAGTGGTGGATGAAAAACATCGGAGGTCCGCCTGATTCACAGTTGTTCTAACATTCCAATAACGCAATTCTTAGTTAACATTTTGTGCGGCCCAAAGAGACCTTTATGAGTTTGATTAGTGCCCGTGACAAGAAAAGGTTGCCGACCCCTGATTTAAAGTATTGGTGCAGAAATTTGAATTTTGGGTAATGACATAACCTGGTGAATTAATGTATCTATAAATTCCTAGCATAGTGAATGTATGTTAGACAACCTAAAATAAGACTGACAGCTTATCGAAACGAATGTGAAGTCAATATGATGTTAGACAACCATTAATATGATACGTTACTGTAAAGCAAGATGAGGGGGGCGATGTGAAATAATATTGAGCCTAAGGGGGCACTATAGTGTAAAAAAGGTTGGCAAACACTGGGTTAGTCGAACCATAAAATAGTGTTTCTAATTGTGTTGGTTTTCGATTGACCAGTGTAAATGTCAACTGAGATTTTATAGGAGTCCGTCTCTTGACCGCCAAATTAAGTTTGTTTGTGGGAATAACGTTCTTTTAATTTCTGCCGATTAAATCGAGGGCCGTCCAACTCTAGTGGCGTACCTTCAAATTGAATTGCAATTTACGAGAACAAAATATAAGATTGATCCATTTATACGCTTTCAAATAATTAATCGTTACAGTCTTAAAACTGTTATGAAGTCTCGCAAAGTTTATTTTTTGGGTGGTGACGTAAATGTTTTAACACCACTGATGCCGATGTGCATTGGTCTGGAGTCGTATTTGCCACATCTTAAAGTGAGCAGCGTTGCCAATTGACATTAGTATTTTATACAAAACTCATCGGGACAAAACTAATTTAACATAAAGTAATTTGTGCTGTGTCCTTTTCCAGAATATAGTTAAACAAATTAAAAAAAAAACTTTAGTAACCACTGGGCAGTCCACTAACACATAGGCAATGTTTTCAGACGTTATTTATGGTGCTTACATCCGTTTATCTGCATCAAAGCACACAATTGATAGAAGGGTATTTAACAGGATACACTTTCCTCCTGAGTAATTGCTTGTTCACTGTTTAAAGCACCATAAAAACACGCGACGACACTGCCAGTCACTTACCATTAAGATACAATATAGCCTACTCTTCAAACTATACGTAAAGCTTACTAGTGAAACCTATTAAAAGAAAATTACTTTGCTTAAACAAGAATATGAAGACCTAGCAAAAATGTGACGTAATTACTATGTTTTCGCACATAAAACGCAACTAAAACATGATTGTCAGGCGGCTGCCTCACAACACATGCTAAAAAACAGAAAACAAGTTTGTGAAAGATGGTGGAAGGAGAAGCAGCAATTAGAAACTTCGATGCGGGATTCCGTTTGTACAAGAGACGCTGGGCGTTTTTTCTGACCTTAACTATACTGCAGATGCTATCCGGATTATCATTTGGTATGTTCGGAATTATCAGCAACTTTTACGTCAAGTTTTTTCGACTCAGCCTCCAGCTAATGGATTGGCTGACTTTAGCCTATGACATAAGCGCGTTGGTTCTGATTTGCCTGGCTGACCTACAAAAGACTGGTAGGATTCCGCATATTGGCGCTCGTATCTGCTGTGACAATTTCATTTGGTTTGGGGACCTCTTTGCATTGGCAGTTTTCGGATAGCTCATGGTAGGAATCGGGGCCCAGGTCCTTTTGGCGACTCCGTCTATTTTCGCAGTTCTTTGGTTTCCGGAAAATCAAGTCGGAAGAGAGATTGCCCTGAACGCGGCGGCATTGTTCGCGGGAAACGCAATTGGGTTTCTTTTGCCGGCATTCGTTATGAATTTCACGGATCAAAACGCAACAGAAAGCGTCCATGATGCGCTTATCGCGAACAACTTGACGGTAAGGTATATCGACATTGGTGGAACAGCCACCGCTCTAGTGGTGTGCGTCTTTCTCGCCGCCTTCGTGTCCGATGCTCCGCCACAAGCGCCAACGGTAGCACAGTAGCTCAAGAACGAACTGAAGGCTCGGCCACACCAGTTTTGCGCTGACACCAAGGCGATCATGACGAACCGAAGCTTTATCGTAGCTTTTTTTGTTTTCGCTATCGTTTTTCAGGCGACGACCGGAGAGTATATCGTGATGTCTCAGATCACGAAGGAGTTTGCGCGCTCTACGCAGAGTGCCAACGCCATGGCAGCGTACATCATGACCTTTTACGCGGTCGGCAAGTTCTCGGTGGTAACCGGGAAAATTATGGACGTCTACAAAAACTACAAGCGAACGGCCTGTGTCGGCTGCGCTGTCGCGTGTCTGGCCGCAGCCGTAGCGGCTATTGGAGTGTATTGCAGCAGTTTCGCTGCCATTTCTGCCGGAAACGTTTTCATGGGATTCGGGGTTCAGGTTGCAATGATGGCCACCTACGAAATCGCCACCCAACAGACGTACCCAGCCGACGAGACCTTTGTCAGCGTTTGGTTTGTCGGCGCCCAGTCGCCGCTGGGTATTTTCTACGGTTTAACCAGCCGGGCGATATATAAATCTGTCAGCGGAGAAGCCGTTATGATCTACCAAGCGGCAAACATGCTACTGGCTTTTGTCATGTGCTTTTTTATAACGCACGAAAACAAACGTCTGTCGATTAGCAAAACCTCAAATAAGTCTATTGACGAAGCAAGCGAGAGCGAGTCTCTTACTAAATGCAAATCAAAGAGATGAATACACGTAAAAAAATTTTTATACTATATCTCTGCTTAACTTTATGCTGCCTCAGCGCTAAACGAAATAATCAAATTATCCAGAAAATTATTGCTGTGGCGATTCATTTTTAAATTGGAGTGTATATAGGAGTAGTGTACGTGCTATAGTGCTACATAAATTAACTATTCTATTGTTTTTGTTATGTCATAACTCAAATATATTCTTGTAGCAATAAAGAAATATTTATATATTGCAGACGCGCACCAAATTTACATTAATCCGTTTCTTGTTTTGCACTTTTGTAAATGTTTTTCCATAAATGTATTTTCCAAAAAATTAAATTAAATTAATAATTATTACGTTAAACGCAACGTTTTTGCTTGTCCACTGATTTATTGTGATACAATTATCGTTGGTATTTTGTATTACATAAACACCATTACATGTGGCTCGATCTTTCCGAAAAATCCTCTAATAAAAAGGCATGTCAATTAAAATGGAAATGACTATTTTTATAAAAATGTGTTGGAAATAACATATTATTTTAATTGGAAATGACTAATTTTTGGTAAAAAACTGCCCGCTTGCTGTTAAGCCTGCTTTGTTTTGCAACATGATTTAAGTCGCTGAAAACAAATGGTGCATTATTTTGTGTTAACGGGCTATTGTACGATTTATACCAGTTTTCGAATTTTTTGTGTATCGTTTAATTCTGTTTAGCATTTTATATCTTTACGACCAATTTGCGCTATTGAAAGTCAGAACAATCTTGCAACAGTGGCGGATCTGTTGTTGATATATTGTTAATTAAGCTTAAGTAAAAGGTTTTTAAATAATTGGCCACAGTAAGAACGTATCAATATATTTAGCTAACTTCAAATTTCAAATTCTATTTTTTTTAAAAGCGCTTATCTCACATTTTTATATATTTTCATAACGTTTTACCCTGTTTTAAGATATATTTTTTGCTTCAGAGCTCCGCGCACAAATTTTATGTTTTCGTGTTTTACAATAACTTTTTTATCGAAAGTGAAACGGCCCTATTCAAATTGCATTGTTTGCCAACCAATAGAATAAAACAAGAGAAAACGTTTTATGCCTCTCAATTAAACAAAACTCTTTTTTCCGCCACTTGATTCAGGAAAATAACCAACGGTAGACAATTGTAATTTAAAGATACCATTAAGCTTTCCGAGCCTTTACATCAAGACATATGAAAGGCACCAATTAGCAGTGAGGGCAGTCAGCAATCTATTTTATTTCGTTGACGTATAATCGTATATGCTGGCATGCAGGGCAATCGAATTTGTACACATGTGAGTGCCATCTTTGGTATGGGACAAAGGCATTCATTCATGTTTTGGTCATGAATATCGCGATTTCACTGCACTCAACTATACACGGAACGGCACGCATTACACATAGACAGTTGCTAACGATGGTACGTGACGCTTTTTCGAAAAAAAAACACGACAAAGAGAATTCATGTCTGCTCACGGTAATTCGTCACTGTCTATAGTCAACTATGGGGTAAATTGTACGCTTATGTGAGTTTAAAATCATCATGCACAAAACATAAAATTGTATGATGAATTCAAAATCTCACAAGAACAACGGAAATAATCTCGTATATAGTTGAACCAAGTAATTCATTGTGTGTATTCGTAATATTTGTGCATATACGTAACATTTGTATTAATGGCTCAACAGGCAACAAAGTGTCTCAGTTCATTTCATCTAAGTAGTCCTACTACACACGATTATTTGTATACCAGGTTAATAATTGAATTCAATTTAGGCCATCATCAGCAGGGCTGCGAAGTCGGAGTCAGACTCGGTACTCGAGTAAGACCACGTGAAACTACCCGAGTCCCGAGTCCGACATGCCCTGATATTGCCGCCAACTGTAAATTGTAAAGGCGGAATAGCATATGGTGGATGTTTGTCAACCATGTACGGTGAGTGAATGAGTTATATGACACCCCCATAAGTGGATTGCTGAATATCCACGTTATTTTAGTAATATAAATTGGCGGAATATCGGCTGTAGTGCCAGCTCGGGAGTAGAACTTGGGTTATTTGTAACCGACTCCGCATCCCTGATCATCAGGGTTAGTGACATAGTAATTCAAACTTTGCAAAAGCATTTAGTTTTTAAGTTCGTTCGCAACGTTCACACTGTAATTACATAGTTGTTTGTCAAGTGAGCAGTCGTGAAAGCGTGAAGACTAAAGTTGTAAAATTATATTGAATATCGAAATAAAAGCCAAAACGAGAGAATATAATTTTCAAAATTTTTTACTAGTCCGCCTGAGGAGAACAAGAGTCAAACGCATCGTCGATAGAAAATGATAGTAAATTAATAGACCCGTATAAGATAGGTTTTGACTTTTGAGTAATAAATACGTATAAATGGCACTATAAAATGTATATATAATGGATAGTCGAATTACATTGCGCATCAACAAATATGTAAAGTCATTCTTATATTCAACGTTACACAATAGAAGTATACTTCAAAACAACGTAAGATATACTTATAAAAGTGCAAAAAACTTTTTTTTTATGATTTTGCTATTTTTTTAAAGTTTATTTGCAATGTTGCGGGGCCTATTATTTAGTAATAAGTTTGTAATTATACATCAAAAGATGTTAAAGATCTTCTTCGAACACTTGCTGAAGTAAATTTCCTAATGGGTAAAGATACTCAAAACAGCGATGCTAAAAAAATAAAACAAGAAAAAATAAATAAAACAAAACAATCACTGAACTTTGCTGGATACTTTAATCAGTGGCACGGTTTCGTCCGGTTTAGTCCGTAAACTCGAATCGATATTGAGCCGGGGATTGTTGGTAGTCAGAAAGCAGCAAAGTATGAGGGCTACAAACATGTTGGCCGATTGGAATGCCATCAGGGCTGCACCGCCCCACGAGTTAAATATGACGTCGCCGACGTTTGCGTACACTATGCCAAAGGGCTTTTGGCAACCGACAAACCAGATGCTTACAAAAACCTCGTCGATGGGGTAGGTTTGCTGCATGGCGATTTCGTACAAAGTGACTACTGTCATCTTCGTACCCAAGCCCATTGCACCAACGGTCACCAAAAGGGCAACGTAGTTGGTATACAAGACGGCAACGAACGCCCCAAACGACGAGAGAAAAACTAAAGCAGCGCCGACACAAGCCAGTACCTTGTAGTTTTTGTAAACGTCCACCAATTTTCCACCCAAAAGGAGACCTGCAGCTGAAAGCGACGCAAATGCGGTCACAACGTACGCACTCATGACATCATATGGTTGAGCGAGACCGGTAAATGACTGTACAACTCTCGGCAGTGTGGTGTATTCGACAGTTGGCGCGTAAATTATAATGGCCATTATAATGCCAGCAAGAATGCAATTCTTGTTGGTGAAAATAGCTTTTGTGTTGTGCCAAAATGCAACCTGTTTGTTTGCTAAATTTTCCGGGCGCTTTAAGCATTGTGCATAGGTGGGTGGCTTTGGCGGCTTGTCGGTAACGAACATAAGCAAAATCACCGCAACAACAAAAGCGACGCTCATGCACGTCAGATACATCCAGAGTAATATTGATCTGTCTTTGTTAAGTGCCAATCTGTTGGTTGCCTCATCGACAGTAAATTTAACGGACAGTATGTTTGCTGGTAGTAAAAGTGCAACTACATTGCCCAAACACATTCCTGTTAGGTTCACTGCAATAGCAGTCCCGATCTGGTTTTCGGGGAACCATAGAACTGAAAATATTGATGGAATTGTCAACAAGATTTGCGTGGCAACGCCGTTGAGTATCTGACCAACAATTATGAAAGCGAACAGGTTGTCACTGCTTGTAGAAATTGCAAAACACCCGTAGCCGACAATAAACGTCATCACGCAAATTACAATAATGTATCTAAAGCCTAATAATCGTTTATGAGCAAACCAAGCCAAAGGCAATGTAATAAAAACTGGCGCCACGTCGTTAGCTATTGTAGTCCAAATCACTTCCTCGTAGGTAACATGAAAATATCTGACGAAAACATTGCTTATCTGTCCGAAAAACGTGTAAGAAAATCCAGATAAACACTGAATTAGTACTAGAAGAGCAAGAAAGATCCAACGTCTGTTGTATAACTGTGCTTCGTCGATCGAACTCAACACATTTGTTTGAACTGACATTTTAAAAAGATCTTTTGTATAACATTTAATTCACTTTTTACGTAAGCTAATCCTTTTTTGATCTGTAAAACGAATTTTAATTCCAAATAGCACGGGTCTTGCAAAGCTGATGCAGGCATTTGAATTATCGTGTTTTCCGGAGCTTTTAGCTGGAAATATTCAGCACAACACAGAAAATTGGTAGGCTGCATTTAACGTCGAAATATAACATTGATGCAAAAAAACTAGGCTAAATAAAAACCTAATATAAAACTAACTTTTTTTGATAGTATAGCAGGAATCTAAAAAATTAACTTCATTATAGTTGCTCGTTTACGCAGTCATTTTTTAAATGCAGTTTTCAAGTTGATTAATTACACTTCCGCGTTAGTTTCGCCCCGGTTTAGGTTTGCAAAGCAATTAAGCTTGCAACTATAATTACACAAAAAAACTCTTGATATTTACATTTAATCAAAATTGTCAATGAAATTAGTTATTGAAGTCATTAAATAGAGACTTAAACAAGCAAATTACGTCATATTTCAAGAAGTTCTAGGCAACGACCTATCCTCCAAACACCTGCTGTGCAATTAAGCAACCCAGCTATACGTTTATTATGCGAAGCTGAAAAAACGCGTTTATTTAGTTTCAGTTGGCTAAACTTTAACTTTAGATGTTTGCTTGACGCAATAAGCACATAAAAGCTTAGCTCTTTTTATCTCTACACCTAAATGAATGAACCAAAATCACGTAAAAAGTTCGGACAAATCGCAGAAAGCCTATATTGCGTTTATTTTGTTTGAAGAATTGACTATAGGTTTTACTTACAATATAAATTGAATATATTGCCAAGCTGTAAAAAAATTGCACTAACAATTCGGCAAAAATGTAGAAAACATATAGCGCTTGGCAGTTGACTCATAGAAAAAGAGAAAATATACCAGGGCTCCTTTATACATTGCAATGCCAAAATACAAAACAAAATTTGCGTTTACATATATTTGAAGAAGGCGAAAAATAAAGTTTGGCGGGCACTTGCATCATTGTGACATTTGGTCTGAGGGACTTTAGTTGAACCACGCTGCTTTAGAGCAAAATCAAAAATACCAATATCATTTTTTTCAAATAGAATCAGTATATCAGTTGTATAACCCCGGTTACAACTTTTAAGAGTTTATATTATTGTTTATAGGATGTGCTAAATTTACGAAAAGCAGACAAAGTTGTTAGATATGGCTCTGCATGAAATTCTAAAAACTTGCAGCTGTTCACGTAACAATTATACAGTACACTTTCACCATACTTTTAAGGTTTACAGAAATAAGCTTGTTTTGACGCCGTAAGTTTGTAATTATTAAGCTAACTATTTAACTAAAGTATGCACATAATCTCCAAAGCCTCTGCTAAAGCCTCGGCTTGAACTTGATTTGGTAAATCTGTTTAATTTTCCACACACCAAAGTGCCAAGAATATAGCCTGGTTACCATAACATGCGTCAGGATAAATGCCATTTGTTGACTATAGTACATAAACGAATATTGAAAAAAAATCTTCAGATATTTTGCATTTCATATATCAGGGTTTCCCAAACTGTGGTCCGCGACGACTGCACAGGTGGTCCGTGGCGATATGACAAGAAATTAAAAAGTTACACATATACATTGTGCAGCAGGGGTCCACAACCTACGGTCCACGAATGTTATTTATCCATCCCGCAGCCTCTTTAACAAACTAGACACGAGTCCATTTCTCATACTTTTTGACTATTTTAACTACGTAAGTGCGAAAAATGTTCGCGCTTTGCGTTGACGATCTTTATACGTCAGGTTTGTTTACGTTATGATGCTGTCATTTGAGCTAGATAAGCGCTTCTTCCGCTGTGGAAGACTGACTAACTGCCAAGTGCCAAAGTGCTTCGCGTACAAACGGAAAACATATTCAAAAATATTTGAAATACATTTGTAATTTTTATTTTGAACTGTAATAAAAATTTGAAAGAAATGCCGGTATACCAAAAAAAAAATCGCTTTTCAATATGAATAACGACGTGCGGACTCAAATTTTAAACCAAACAAATGTTTTTTGCCCCGCTAAGCGTCAACACACTTTACTCTACTGCCTCCTTATAAGTAACTAAACGCGTTTTTAAGTGCAAAAACATATACGAAACCCGTCTAATTTACAGTTGTTCTAATTTTTAATAACATAATTCTTACTTAACATTTTGTGCGGCCCGCAGAGACCTTTCTGAGTTTGGTTTTAGCCCGCGACTAGAAAAATGTTACCGACACCTGTTGTACAGTATGTGTACCCTTTCAAAGATAATTAAAATGCCGCAGTTATTCACAACTTATTGATTTCGAAAGCTTTTGCTGTCCAGTGTCGTATATCTTACTTGTTGCGCTTGGAATTTATGATGAATTGATGATGTAAGCAGAGTGAAGCAATCCCATCCGTCCCATTGATGTTGTCAGTTTTGTAAATAAATAAAATTTGGTTTTATTTATTTTTGCTTTGTATTGCGGTCCGCGAAAAAACAGACTTACAAATAGTAGTCCGTGGTCCAAAAAAGTTTGGGAAACCCTGCCCTATATGACGTCTACCCGCACCACTAACCCTATACACTGTTGCAGCCAGTAAGGGGCATTTTTAGAAACCACTAGATGCGCCATGAGTTCACTCCAAAGCAGCTTCATTTACTCCACAGTTGTTGTTCTTTCACTGTTGGGTCGGTGCGTTGCTAAATGGGAAACAGTCATTTTTCAAATCATAGTGTGCTGAAGAAACGCAGTTTACACCATACATTATTGAATCAAGCAGGTTGGAACGCAATTTAGACTCACTTTACCTTATAGTTTCACATTGCCGGTTTATAGTAGTTTACCGGCTTTGGCACTCACCGTCACAGGACGGCCGGTCGTATTAGTTTTACGTTCAACATACTGTTGAAGAACGTTGCTTTTAAATATTATCAATTTTGCCTCTTTATTCTTTTTAGTTTTTTGAAAATATTTATTTTATATTACGGTATTACGCTTGTGTCCCTGCCTACTGTTTGGGTTGCTTAGAAATCTATCATTTAATCACATTAATATTAGTACTTATGATTAGTTTTAAAAATAAACTTTGCTACCACCTTACTTTCTCTTAGTGATAACCTTTCATTGAAGCCTATTCACTGCAAAACTATGTGTTGAAGTCCTAATCATCTGTCAAAGGCATGGCTCCCAAATATGTGCAATTGCACCGCAAATACGACTGGAAACTATAAATAAAGGACTTTTGAAAAACACGTTAACGTGTGAGCAGTTGTAGCCTCCGCGTCCATCAGTAAATTGCGGCGGCGGCGGCAAATTATAAACATGTATGCCTACCGCTACCATCATCGGTTATTGTCGGTCTATATTTCTCGTCATATGTTTATTGTCGATCGCTTTCGCGTGTAGTTGTGTGCCAGTGATTTAGTCGCTAATTTTACTCTATGACAGGAAACAATCACGATGTTTGCTGTGGTGCAACTATTGCGTATATTAACCCAACGTTGTTTTCACCCTAAAATATTCTAGCTGCGTATAAAGGGATAACATAAGCCAAATTACACAGCTAGAAATGGTGTTTTGATCAGAATCGCTGAGTAATGTGTCCTGTTTGACTCTTCAGCAGCTAGTGTTTCGAAAATCAGCAGGTGAAGAAGAATTTGTTGTTTAGTAGTGATTTTTGGCAATTCTGTTCTGTGTGAAATATTAAACGTAGTCGAATGAGTTTACTAATTTCAACTGTTTAACATATTATAGTTTTTCATTTAAAAGTCGATTGCAATTTGTTGAAACCAGTTGACTGAGAATACAAGAATGTTATTTAAAACAATGCCAAATAAGTCATTTGGAAATAAAGATATTAATTTTTCTTTGAAAATGAACGTTTTTTGGCATTTTATTGTCTCCCATTGACCTGCTAGCCACAGCAAACAGGCTTTCATTTTTCAACAATTTTTCTGGAGGTCTTGTTTTATTGGCAGCTGATCGACTTTTTTCCCACATTGCTTATATAGTTGGTTTTATTTTGTTAAAAAATTCTGCTAAGCGGCTTGTTTTCTTTCAATGTAATCACCACGCTTGGCCAAATAACCGTTCGATTTCCCACTGTCTTACTTTCAAACAAACGTTATTTGGGTTGTTTCTTCATTTTAACATGCAAAACAAATATGAATCATTAATCACTTCGAATTTCCAAACGGGCTAACATATTTTGATTTACGCAGTTAAAGTTGGGAACAAAATAAAGTTAACTCTATAATGAAGCAAACTTATTTTGCTATAATGAAGCAACTATTATTTGAACAAAAAAAATGTGTAATCAAGGCAGAAATATTATAACGACAGCTGGTCGGTCCTGATATATACCCTTTAAATGCAGATGTTCAACGGCCGCCATTCGATTTTAGTTGAATATGAGGTAAATGCCTTTAGATTTATGGTGAGAATTTTGCCTACGATATGGATACCTTGTTTTGTTATTTCGTCAAGAGGTTAACAAAATAAATAAATAAGTCCAGTTTTGTCTGTTTGTTACGTCAGACTACTACGTATTGTTTTTCTAAAAGCTGTTACCTTCATAGTAATTGCAATGTTGTTTGTTTTGTATTAGCTATTAGTGCTTGCCAGCTTTTTAGTTGGGATATTAAACAGCATGGAACAAGATTTTTAACCTTGTCCCTGAACTGTAATGTTATACTGTCTAGAGAAAAGTATAGTATAGACTTTGGAATGTGGATACCCTGTAAAAAAGTTGAAGCCTGTTTTTTACCAAATGTTCAGTAATTCTCTTTAAACGACTGAACAATTTTTTTAGTGCCTTGTTTTTGTCTACATGTTTTTTGTCTTCTTCGAGTTAGGATAAGTATATTTTAATTTTTGCAAGGATTTTCTTTGCAGGTGGTCTGTTAACCTTTGTCAGTTTTTTTTAGTGGACAGTGATCAATATGTGAAAAACTTTGCTGACAATATACATATTGGGTATTTCCCAGTTAATTTATTCTAATATTCCTGACTTTGAATGCTAATTTTTTTGTCATATGGATACATGACAAAGAAATGCCACAGAAGAATAATGGTCTCTACCGAACTCCATCAATTTTTGCCTCTTTTAATTGCAAAAATAAACGAAACGACTCTCTGGAGGTTGACGTCAGTAGAACTTTTATTGGAAATGCAACGCTGGATGGAAAGTCTGTTCTGCGTTTTTTTCGGAGAAAAGTACCAAAGGCCAGATTTTTCTACATTTGCATCATTGTTTTATTTAGTTTACTTCAAGTTTCATTGTTACTGAACAAAAGCAGTAACTCAAAAAGTTACTCTGGACATTCGTCGAGAAACCTTAAACTAAGACTAAAAGAAAAGGTAAAAGAGAACAGTTACCGTGGTTACCCGGAACGCAAAATCTCCTCACTGGATGTTGGACATGATTCAAAAAAACGAAAAGCTGTTAACAGGGCGATTTTGCACGAAAAGAAAACAGCGAAAACTATTGAGAGTCATGGTAAGCCGTATATTTCTGATATGAAAAATGATTTGGGCATATCCGACAATAGGGTTGCGTGCTTTGTACTGCTTGTATTAGCATTACGTATAAATCTTAGTTTTATTATTTATAAGCATTTCCAGTGGTCCACCTATTAAAACGATAATAATGTATACACTTAAAACTGTCGACGCATTTTTAACACAAAGGCTTTGATAAAAATGACAAAAAAAAAAATAGGCTTACTTTGTTAATAGCACATTATTCATCACAACCTACAGACCCAGAGACTAAATTTATTTTGGTTGTCCATATTATTGTACCACAAAAAAACAAACGGTATGGCACAATAAAACATTATTGCAACCCTAATGCTATAGAATCAGCAAATATGGCGATTTTTTGCAAATCAACAAAAATCCTTAAATTGTTTACATAATACTACTAAACGCGTCTTATTACAACTAAATATCAAGTATTTAGGCCCCTCTTCTACTTTTAGTTTCATAAAAGCTGCAATAGCAGTGAAATATGAAATAGGAAGTCCGTTGAATTAAAAGTGCTTTGAAAGATACATCGCATTTCGTTTGAAACATCTGTTAAATTCTTAGCGTGTGTTAAAGGGCACATCGCGCCTTGCTGTCGGTTCGAAGCTTCGACAACAATAACTTTCCGAATGTTTGTGATTTTAGACGATACGTGCGTACAAGCGCAACGCGCTCTAACGCGACGCTATTTCTATAAAGAACATCAACTCTTAAAATTCTGCCGAACCTATATATTTGGGTTTGTCGCCAAAATAACGGCGCTTTTCGTTTAAATCGCCTTGCTAACTATTTATATTGCTCGGCTTGCTGACAAAATTGACGTTACAGCAACCACTAAATTCAATAGAACATATTGCACGAACGCACTATTGCGATATTTTCAGCAACGTATTAGGACAACAATGTAAAACAAAAAGAAACCCCCAGGTCTATTAACTATACCCTTAACCAGATGTGTCCAACATGATGCACGCGTGCCAAATGTGGCAGGCGACCTAATAAAAAATGGCACGCAAGCCCACCAAAATACAGCCAATTGTCAAAAATGCTAAGTTTCTAAACTTTAGCACAGAAAAAAGATAAAAATTGGCACGTCGGCATATGTGAGTGCCTTAAACAAAAATAACTTCGAGGGAAATTAACTATACCCTATGCAAAATTATGTCAAAACGCATCCCTGTATTTCGTTATCTTAAAGTTCGTTTGCAGGCAGCTTCGTGAGGCGATCGTATGGAACAAAAATCAGTTCGCCAACTATTCTCCCACCCCCTTTTCTGTCTGCGGTATCAACGGTCGGCGACAAACCGTCGTCTCTCGAAAAAGCGCTTTGTTCTCTGGAACCGCCGGACCTTGGTGAGCAGGATTAAAATCCGTTTTGCACGCCGAAAATTTGTTGTTAAAAATTTAGCCAAATAATTGACTTTGGTGTTAAATAATATTAGTTAACGGTTTGCCCGGAAAAATTTCTAATCAGTGAATTATTGACGATGGGTTTGTGACGATTTAGTCACAAATCATATAGTTGCTTTAATACGCTATTGCGTTTGCTCAGTCCAGTTTGGGCAGGCTTTGACTTTCGATGAAAATAATTTGACAATGATCGACCTTATTATTTGTTGAGTTTTTTTATTGACTTTATGGTCACAGTTGTTTAAAACCAGCATTAGCCCATGGCGAGATTACAACTATAACGACTAAGATTCGGAGGTTGAGCTAAATGGTTATCAGGATTTTTGAGCCACTATCGTTTGCCGTTGACCTCCGTACCAATAGATCAATCCGTGCTATAGTGAAAATTTTACGCCAATTACTTATAATTTGTTTTGCCGTTCAGGTGGCGAACTGAAGTTTAGGTCTCTAGATGACCTTCCAACGCTGGACGAAGTTGCCGAGCAAAACCCGGCGGTTTTGGATCATGGCTTCTTCGAATCGACAGAGTGCACAGCACGCCACCGCGTGGCCTTCATAATTCCTCACCGAGGCAGGGAACCACACTTGCGCGCCCTCCTGTGGCACCTTATCCCCATATTACAGCGTCAGCAACTGCGCTACAAGATCTACGTCGTTCACCAAGTGGGTATTGTAATAACGCTTTAATCCTGACAGGCGTGATCAGTGTTTTTTTAGGCGTTTGGGGGGACCGAAACCGTCCCCCAAATTTCTCCAGCGGTTTCCCAAATTTTGGACTTGCAACTTTTTGGTATTTAAATGAAACACTTGCGGTCTCTTAAAACTACTTAGCGGTCACCCAAACGAAACCTTGAAAAAACCCTGGGCGTGATGTCCAGTAACATTTAGAATACCATACCCCCGTAGTAACAGTAACTTTAAAAATAGCTACAGAAGACACTAATTCGTTTTTTTTATATAGTTTACTCCGAAAAAGGTTAAAGGAAATAAGAAATTGACAAGCGTCATTTACAGCATAAGTCGTTTGCTTTTTGATAAATATAATAAACTTTATCATGGGACTAGATTTTGTAATAATTTTAAAATAATTATTAGAGTACCTATAAATATATAAATTTAGAAGAAACAGCCTAAATTTTTTATTATTATTGTTTTTTAACCACATTTCGTTTGACAACTCGGAAATGTGGTTTAGTGATCCCTATTTCTTATGTGTTATAGTTTGATTTTTATTTGTTTTAAAAAAAAATGATTTTATTGCATAATTATATACCAAGCAAATGAGTAAATAAATATAAGCATTTCATTATTATTATGGCTTTTCAACACTATCAGAAAGGTAATACGAAAAACACATTTTTGTAGTAAATTTTTTTAGTAAATAAAAAATGTCCCAACAAACAAATCCTCAAATTTCCAAATATGGCCATATCGATGTACTTTAGTTCGTAAAACGCAGTTTAAGCAGAATGTGCGTCGCATTTATTAACAGAAACAGGGGTGGTGAGAGGCTTTATTACGGTTTATGCAATATTTTCTCCGTCCTGTAAAGCAAACTATATACTCCGCAGTGGCACTGCGCATATTTTAGAATTTAGATCGCTTCGGTTTTAATTTTCATATAGTTAAGCTTAGTGTTGAAATATTTAACTTAAGGTTTTACGGCAACCTGCGCGTCGGCGAAAACTATACTTTGGCACGTCCTGTTAACAACGCAACTCTGTAATCCCAAAGGCTGGCGACCAGGCGTTCAACAAGGCGAAACTGATGAACCTCGGGTTTCTGGAGGCGACGCGCGAGGCGGATTTCGATTGCGTTGTCTTCCATGACGTCGACTTGCTGCCCGAGAACGACAAGCTTCTGTACACTTGCACTGACACGCCCAAGCACATGTCGGTCGCCATCGACAAGTACGACTACAAGTAAGTGAACAAACCTTGGGCGAATCGGTCAAAAGTATTTTCATTGAGTAATATGCAATCTCTCGTTCGTTTTGAACTTTTATCCCGCGTTTTAAAGGTAAAATTAGACATTGTGGAATAATACTTATTTGGCCGTCTAACCCGATTTTAGACGTCATTAGTCACGATAAAATTAAAGTACAAAATTATTGCGTTGCACGTTATGATGCTAAAATATGCTTTAGAGCTAGAAATCTACCTTAAAACTTTGTTTTCGTGGTTCCTTTCGTGTTTATATGTTGGGAATTTTGGGGCTGAAACCATATTTTTTGATTAGGTTCCTCAACAGAAGAACCACATAATATTGAACTGATAAATTTCCACTAGCCCTAAATCACACATTGCCACAACCCATGTTTTACGCTATTATGTTAATTTAACCGCAACTTGCCTGTTGTGCCCCTACTCCTCGACAACACACAGGTCACACGTGGTGTACAGCACCAACAAAGTTATATTCTTTCCGTGTAACATCCTTGACTAATTAGCTCGCAACAGCGTAGCTATGACCAGGGTGAAGGGAAGTTAACGATGTCGGGTTTCGTTGAAGCGACCGGCATTTTGCACTTTTGTGAGGGCTGACCGGTCGTTTCGGCGTTGTACAGTTTTGCAAAAGTTGTCAGGCAACCAGTCGCCATCAGTCAATATGCCGGTTGACGCACTTTGCGCTTTTATTCGTGACTCTACTTTGAGCGGATTCGCCACGGCGCTTGGTGCAAACGTGCGTTAGGCTTACGCGCAATACATCTTTTAATCGAACTGTTAAATAATTTCGTCATTGGTTACACCCAGGACCTTTTTGTTGAAATACTTTTATCACTGGTCTTGGGTGAGGCGTACGAAACTCTGTTTGACGCTTTCAGGCCTGTGTGCGTTTGATTGAAGAGTTGATAGAATGAAATTTATTGCGGTAAGCTTGATTTAACTTCCTTTATTCTCTGACTCCGTTTTAAGCTTTCTCGAAAATAGATCAAAATATACATTTATTAATTAAAATTAGGTTTTAGTCAAATCGGGCACATACATTTATGACGTAACATGAGAAAAAGCAAATTTTGTGTGTGAGAGACCTTAATTTTTGGCAAACATGATCATTTTTGTTTAACGCGCCTTTACATAGGACAGCATGTTTGATAAATGTGTTAATGTTATGGACCCTGGTTAGATTTTCTTTAAAAAAAAATTATTAATTTAGGAACAAATCGCTAACCGGTTTTGTACACTGTGTTTGACATTCGGCCTGTTCCGTTCACTCGGTAAATTGGGCCCCACTTTGTAGGATCTGGAATCTGGATCAAACCTTAACGCCAGATTTCATTCTTGCCTTACTTCCATTGAAATCTCTGTAATTACAACTAATTCCGGCTATAGCCTGTACGACAGCACCCTGTGTGCTGTGTGCCGTTAATGCTTTGACTTTAGATTTACTGCACAATACGCAGTGATCTTTTTTATTGTTACAATCCTTGTTAAACCCCGTCTTGGCCTATCTTAGATTGATATACTAGCCTTTATAAGTATTATTTGATAACCGCTCTCAGAACCTATACGTTTCAAACACATGAAACGTGTCTCCCAGTGTTGTGAACAAGTCAGTTTGAAATGACTTAAAGTCCAAGTCAAGGCTTTCGCAAAAATAACAAGTCAAGTCCCAGTCCAAGTCATCGGTTGCCCAAGTAAACAAGTCAAGTCATTATGGGAGCTAGTCAATTTCAAGTCATGCCATTGACATAAAAGTAAACTGTTAAATTATTCCGATTATAAGCAACAAACAACTAAAAAAATACCACAAACGCAATATACAGCAATAAAAGTGTGCAAAACTTAATCAAAAACATTTAATTTAATTCTAAGTTATTTGACAAAATGACTTAAATCAAAGTCAAGTCATTTGTCCAAAATACTTAAGTCAAGACAATGATTTTGGTCAAAGGACTTAAGTCAAGTCAAGTCATTTAAAAACAGTTACTCAAGTGCACTTAAGTCAAGTCAATGACTTAAGTCATTACAACACTGGTTTCTTCGCACGCAGATTACCGTACGAAAGTATATTCGGCGGCGTTACTATGGTGACGCCCAAGCAGTTTCGTGATGTCAACGGTTACTCGAACAAGTACTGGGGCTGGGGTGGAGAGGATGACGACATGCACGACCGACTTGTGGCGAGTAATTACGTCATTAACCGTCCGCCCATTTCGTTGGCTAGGTATAGGATGATATTTCACGAGCGGGACAAGGGAAACGCCGATAACCTTTTAAGGTATGTCAAGTGATTGCTGAATAATACTAGGACGTTCGCTGCATTAATCTACATTTAATTTGATAAATGTGATTTTAGCAGAGGTATATTAAAGCCATAATATTCGATAAAATCGTGTTTTTCGCAGTTTACAGACTTTTATCTTCGCTTGGATTTTTACACTGATGGTGGCATGAGGTATTGCTGAAACGTCTGTAAATTGCGAAATGACAATATATCGAATATTATGGCTTTATTATTTTAATGAAATTACTTAAAAAAACATGTATTGTGTTCCAAATTATAGTTATATGTTTGCGCTGTACGTTTTTTTGTTTACGCTGTACGTTTGGCGCAAAATTTTTGTGCGGTATTTTAGCTGGTATGTCATACTGCTTTATGCCTATTTAAAACTCTTTATGCGCAAATTAAACGGAAAATGTACATTCTACATAGGTGACTTTTAATGTAACACTTAACATGTGTTGCGTTCAAAAATTACGTTTTGCTAAAATTGCGTACCCTTTATCGTTTTCTTCTGAAATGCAAAAAAACATATAATTTGATTAAAACCTACCATTCATTGTATTTTAAGGCACATTATGGCTATGGCTTACAGTCAATCGCTTTCACCAGCCCATTTATCGTCAAACTTGCTCTTTCAATGTAATTTCATGGTGATGTTTTTTACGTTAAGTGAAATAAAAAGTTGTATTTTAAATGGGGTTTATTATTTGTTTAAAACATTAAGGAGTTACATCGTACCGAGGCTTCAGATTGTATTCTTTTGATTATAGAAGCGGGCATAATACTTGTCGTTCAAACAACTTTAAAGTTTTTGTTTTAATGGTTCCCAAAAGGGTTTAATAGATATCCGGGAAACCCTTGTAAAACAGGCTATATCTTTTGCAAGGAAGGTATAAGAGGAAACCATGTCGCGAGGTTTCGAATTGTCAGATTTTAATGAGGACACTTAACATGTGTGGCGTTCAAAAATTGCTGTGCCTCACAAGAAATAAGTACATGAACCTTCATGCATTCACAACATTTCATTTATACGGGTGACACCATGTCGCAAGGTTTCGACTGTTGTCGGATTTCAATAATAAAGGCGTACAACGCTCCGCGCGCGACTGAAACCATACACACTTTGCTAAATCTGATTTATTTTGCGACCTGCCAGGTTCGCGCTGCTCTCGACTTCGGAGAAGCGCATCAGGAACGACGGCCTCGACAACATCGTCTACTCAGTGCTAAATGTCACGCAGGGCCCGCTGTACGCCAACATCACAGCGCAAGTAGGCTCGGCCGTGTTGCGCTGCAGCGGCGCCCGCGCCTCTGCCTGGCGCTGCGACTGGATCAAGTGGCTCTGCTACCGCTACAACTACTTCTGCTCCCGGCTCCAGCTACTGTCGACCGAAGACGGCACGCTGGCGCTGTGACGTCACAGTTTCTTGGCGCCATGGCACGTGGTCGCCGTCTTACTTGTTCCAGCCTATACTCTATGGTCTATGGGCATCACGGTGTATGTTTGTAAGGTTCACTTCGCCCTATGGCCTTATACCAAACGCTGGGTGGAAAGCGATATTTTTTGCGCAGGTCAACTCAATGCCTTTTTACCTCATCCTTTTTACCCGTTACGTGCGGTTTTTGTCTTAGTTTGCCCGCATAAGGACAGGGTTTAAACTTGATGAAACCTTTCTTCGAAAATCACGTCAACGCAGTCGTGCCTGAAGGAATGTAACTTACTTCAAAATTTTGCGAACAAAAAATACAAGTGCGCGAGTTATTGATCAGACCCAAACCATATAGTTTAATTGTACACTCCTAAATTTTTTTACTAACAGATTTTTTTATTGAATAATTTAGATTTATCCTCGTGTAATGTCGTAGAAAGCGTGCCATATATGTCTGGCAGCTGATGATGATGATTTCCGACGTGCGCGTCTGACGTACACAATAGACTGTGTCGTGAAAACGACCAAAATTTACTAAATTAATCAGACATTGAGCCGAAATGGTTGGTTGTACAATATCGTACGAGTTTTCAATTGTCTGTCATTTACGAAACCTTTAAAAGTTAATTGGTTCCGTTCAAAAGTAGCATGACCTTTTTTCTCCTAACACAATTTTTATGTAACTAAGCAAACTAAAAATATTTGTTAATAAGTAGTTTACCTGTTATTAGGTTCATCTCTATTTTTCTTTTTTCGTGAATGCATTTTTTGTTTCTTTATTCGTTGAATCAGCGTTGTTTTACCTATTTTATCAGAAAAAGCTTACTTACCCATACACTTAATTAGTGAATAAACGTTTCGTATTAAATCCTGGCAGTTCATGGGGCCAAGTTTAAGTTACTTCATTCATTTATCACATAAATACATTGGCTTTAATTTGATAAAGCTACTGGGGCGCATTGTTATTGAAATGAAATCCGTATGGCTGATGTAAGTATAGAGCTTTTTCTCGCCTATATTAGGTAAAAATTTGACTCTAATAAAGCGCTTGTCTGTGTATAACTTGGTTTATGAAGTTATGCTGTTGTCGTTATTCAACGCATTTTGCTTTTCTGTTAGATAAAAATGATTGCCTTACTTAATATAAAGTGGGGATTTCTAACTTCTCTCGTATAGTTATATGTGGTGACATTGCACTTTCAACGTTTGTATATTTTCTTATATTACCAAATGCCCTTGAAATGATTTATAGCGAAAGCTGTAGTAAGGGACCAAGAGCTATTTTTGGCCACGTTGTCCGGGTTTAATATCTATAAGCATAGCGTGGTCCTGCAGCTTGTAAGAGGCGCGTGCGATGTGTGTTCGCCCTAACCGCCTATTTTGCATTCTTGTTTTCAGATCTGCACTTCTAACAGACGCTCGTATGTAAAGAGCAAGTGGAATATCGACACAAACTTGTCTATTTCGACATGAACGCGATTTTACTCGCATTAATGATTTAGATAAAAAATAGCCACAAATGTCTGATACATAATTGATTCAAGTCCAAACTGCTAGTAATGCGATTCAGGTCACTTCCGTTTTAGCGACGTATATTGACTGAGTATAGAGCTATAGTACGCCGAACTGTAGTGTACATGCTGATTGTTTGGTTTGGAAAATGGGTGCCAGTTGTGACATGCATATTGATTCAGTCAGCACAGAAGCTAATTAAATTGAGACTTCATGCCACATATATCTATTTGCCCAAATAGTTAAAACAGGCAATCATAGGACGCAAAAAGATGTGGAACGCACATGTTTAAAACTATAAGTAGGTTTAATGCAAATCGTGTACGGGCGTTGATTTTATTATTGCCGTGGTTTGCTCAAATCTGATTGTAGCATTATTTGCAAAATAGAATTCGCCGTTTTGCTTTACATAAACATTTATACATAAAGAAACTTACGCTGTAGAATATGGCCACAAACTGCATGCGAACGCTGGTGTAGTCGTGGTCGTTTTTTCGTCTACACACTTTGAGTTTAGGATAGCAAATAAGTTAATTTTGCTTTGCAGTTATGGCAGTATAAACAGTTATGGCTATATACAGAAGCCAAACATCTGTTTGGTGTTATATTCTGTTTCCTTAGTAAAAAAACGTCAAGCGGGGTGATCCACATAGCTTAGAATAATGCTGTCGCCAGGAAATGCTCTGCCTGTTAGCTAGCTATAGATGCGCTCGAAATTGTTTCAACCCACAGTGTTTGTTAGTGTTTTTGTACTGAGCTCGTTCAAAAGTGAAATGTGGCAAGCCTTAAATTCCTGTATCTTGATTGCAAGATCAAGATGTTTTTTTACTTCAGTGCTGTAGTAACTTGACTTCTTGGATTAAAAATGACTCGAATATATGTAAATATTGTTTAACATAAAAACGGAGAAAAGAAAAACTTTATCCTACCAGATGGCAGCCTAATTCCATCGCAATAGTGGAAAAATTGCGCCCCTCAATTGAAAACACATAATTTGGTACTTTATTAAATACAATGCTTTACGCATTACGCGAGGAATTTTTACGTTACTTCGAGGTCAAGAATCTTATTGTGACTCGAAATATTCAAGATGGAGATTAACAAAACCGAGTGAGCCTGTGTCCTGTACATTTAAAACGGGGGTGATCAACGCAGTGTCTGCGGGCACCTTGTCAGCCATACAAATACAGTAGGCTACTAGGCGCCCGAAGGCAAGTTATTAATAGCAAACTCACCATTAGTGAGCTTCAAAAGAGCAACCATGAAACATGAATCGTAAATTTGTTAATTCAGAAGATTGCACCAAACTAATGTCCTTCGTAGTACTCTGTTTCCATAAATCAGCTCTGAGGGTCAAATAGGTTCGTGACCCGTGATTTATATAATCAAAACAAAGAAAAAGAAAGATATTTAGCATGACAAAGGAAGTTTCTTTGTATAGGGCTGCTGTTTGTAGTCTTTGTCCATTTTAAGGTTTGCAAAACGGTTATTTAGAAAATCTCATTCTACAAACATCGTATTAAAAATGACTAAATTATTTTTTAAGTTTCTTAAATTATTATTTTGTTTGGTTTGTTTTTATATAGACTCTTAAAATCGATTAGGATTTAATTCTGGCCGGCTAACCTAAAAATTACACAGCGCAGTCTTCATCGGGTTAATTTCGAGTTTTAAACGTTCAACAGGCTGATTTTTTTGCTAATTTTTTACACCATGTGGTTATTGTATAACTCTGCAAAACACAATTACTGATACGCAGACATATGGCGAGCCTAAATTCACAGCCCTTCGGCCCGCTGATCACAAGCTCCACGGCAAACATTTAGTGTTGTCCGGTGAAAAGTAAAACAATAAATTCTAAATAATAAACGTAGTAATACGGAATCTTCCGTTCTATGGTAGCTGAAATAATAAACAAAACAATCAAACGTTTAGTGTATTGTTACTGCACAATGTAGTTCTCTGTTCATTCGTTTTTTCAGTGCCTGGACTAATAAAGATGTAGTGTATGTTTGTTAGATTAGATTTCAACGTATCAAAACCGTAATGTCTGGAAAACAAGAACTGAAAGTGAGGACAGAGTTATAATCCGAATTGTTCAACAAAATTTTTTTGGAGCATAATGATTGGAGGTTGTAGTAAGACGTAATAAGAATATCAAAGCTCATACAGAAGTAGGTATCATTTTGAACGTTTCGAAAAACTCTTTATTCATTCAGAGTCATTCGAAACGTTCAAAATGATACCTACTTCTGTATGGGCTTTGATATTCTTAAAATGTTTTTTTGTTTTATAGTAAACTAAAATCTATTGCTTGTGGTTTCACCAAAAATATTTTCAAGTCAATAAGTCAATCAACCTTAATTATGCTGACTTTGATAGGTTAAAGGTAAATAAAAAGGGTCTTGATTGACAGAGATTAGGTTATGTTATTTGCTCTGAAAAAAAGAACACGATGTAATTGCAACATCGTGGCTTATCAAAGTGTTTCAGTTGCGCCCCTCTCTACTGTTTCAAGTTGTTATACCAAGAATCAGAGTCTGTTTACAACTGTTGTTTGTTGTATAGCAGACCTAGGCAAAATACGGTCCGCCAAGCAATTTAATCAGTCCCGGCTCATTTTTCTTAAAATATGAACCAGGTACGACTTTCTACATGTTAGGTAGAAACATACATTTATACACTCTTTCCACGGACGGATCTATGACCATGCCAAACAGCATTTTTAGCCTGTTTTAAAAAAGTAAAACGGGTATTGTTTACGCGTTACACGCGATTTTTTTGTCTTTCTTGTAAGTTCCACGTGTTTTTGGGCGTCTTTACAGACAAAAGTCGCTTTTACCACCCAGCACATTTATATGCGAAGAAATGTAAATGTGGCTAAAAATAGTAAAAATGAAACAGTCGGAAACGTAGACGTACGTTAGTGTTTCTAAAATAATTATGGATGTCCGATGACATCGGTGGCAAGTGGAAGTATCGGTCGTCCGATACTATAGGGAGGTATATTTAGTCATGACTTGTGGTTCTTAAAACTGGACATACAGGTTTTCGGCTAGAAATGAAAAAAAAAGGCTTTTCAACGTTTCAATTTTGTCTATATTTTGTTTGTTTTAGGCATAGTAATGGCGTCATTTGGTATCGGAAGGGTTCGCGAAACTTTGTGTACAAAATATCGGGTATGAGTATCGGAATGAAATGTCAAGTATTGGACAATCTTAAAAATGATCACCAGAAAGGCGTTGAAACCATTGTTGCACGGAAAGCTGCTGAACGCCAGGAATATCTACCTTATTATTGGCTTGTCGTTCTTCGTTTCTATTGGTGCTTTGCTAGTTTTTCGCGACCTTGAACGCAGCAGAGGTCAGTGGCAAAGCATCGAGTTCCAGAGCTTTGTTAGGCGCAAGGCGGCAAGACAAAACTCATCCCCGTTTAAAGAAAACAACACGTCAATACGATACTACGAAAGCAAAAAACTCACCACCCAACGTTCATTGGCGTCCAATCAAGTAGTCTATGGAGCTAAACTCGGACGCAAAGTTAATGTAGAAGGTAAGGTTGCTAATACGTTTAAAATCGTCTTCACATAACGCAGTGTTTCTTAACCTTTTTACTTGGGGGCGCACCTAGAGACATATGAAAACTTGGCGGCGCACCTTGCGAGCGAAGCGAGTGCGAAATTTTTTAGGTGTACCGGTATTTGTTTTAAATTGCTTGCAATTTTTCATAATATAGACTTTTTAGTTGCAAATCTTTAAAGGGACTCCAGCCTTGAGACCAAAATTGGAAAATCGTAATAATGACGAAATCGGACTCAGACCTAAGTGGCCCAAATAGGGCCTATACAACCTTTTGTCTAATCCCAAATCCAACCCATAACTATCACTAACTCTCCTAATATTTTCAACCCTAACCCAATTGCTCACGTCACCCATAAGTCAAAACAGGTGCAAAAACTCCGTGGCCAATTAGCGGCGTCCGAATGTCGGTAGCAAACGGCCAATGTCAGACAGGTGGCCCCAAATCATCCTATAACCTTTTCCTGACTTTTTTCGACTTGTTTAGGTCTTATCTGGACTATTTTAGACCTTATTCTGGCGTGGTTATTCCTGCAAATTTGGCGTCATTATGTCGGTGGTTTTATTACTATGGTGTTATAGATTATCTGATTTAGATATTGTTGCTTTGTAGGTCTTATTGTGTTTCCAACTTGAAAGTATTGTGGAATTAATGAGCTAAGGTTATTAGGAAAGTAAAAAAACATGTTTTTTATATGTTTTATTTTTTTTCTTTTGCTCGCGGCGCACCTGTCAACCTTACATGGCGCACCGGTTGAGATGCGCTGACATAACGTATAGTGCGTATAAATTGATAAAAACATCAGTTTTAAAGAAAAGCTAGTTTATAATATAAAAACATTTAATTATCCCGCTGATTATGTTTTGCTCACCGTTAATAAACATAACATGTACCAATTGGGATGTTTTCATTCAAAAAGAATTTTCAATTAAAAAAGATCATTATAGTATCCTCATTTTAAACTTCTGGGAGAAAAAATGATCAACTAGTGTTTCTCAGATTTGGCCTATTTCGCAATTTCACTTTTGTGCTTATCGACGCATTACTGAAAAAGTAAAATTTAATGTCTCGTCATTTTTTTCATTTTGTAATAAGATCTATGTTGTGACCAAGGCGTGTTTGTTTAAAGGTAAAAAATACTTCTTGATTAATTTCTACTAGGCCTATAGTTGTCTATTATCTTTTGTTTTCATCACCGTTAACAAAATCATTTAAGCGAAATTAAAATTTAATAAGATTTAATATTTTTTTAATTTTGCTGAAAAGTGTGTTCATGGTTACAGTGTATCACTGTTCTCTCAATTTTTTTACCACGTACGCATCCAGGTACCAAAAAGTTTGCGCAAAGTGCCCAAATTATATATTAAACGAAAAAAGTGTCCTAAAAGAAATACGCGGGCAGAAGAACTTTTTTTTTGGTTTTTTCTTCAATGTTTCATCTAAGTGTTTTCCTATTTCAACTGAGTAAATTCAAAAAAAATTCTGGCTACGCGCGAGTCTAATTACTTTTTTACAATGTGTTACAGTGGGCTGCAACTTTTTTTGCTTGTATATAGACGCCAAACGGCATAAAACCGTTGAGAAACACTTGTTTTTGTATTTTTAGACTATAGTCTTTGAGTCGCGTGCTACAAATCCAACTTCGTGTATAATCTTGAAGCAAAAATCTAAATATATATATACGATAATTTTAAACTAATATCTCCTTTGTCGAGCTTTTTTAGTTTTTTACGTGAGACCACTTGTTTAATCTACTTTTCAGGTGAGCGTTACGTAAAGGATGGAGTTGCGAACCTTTCAATTTGGCCAACTTTCCCTTACCCCCAAAAATCCTCTGGCAAAGAAAACGACAAAAACGTTATTTTGACAAAAGCTCTCTGTCCTCTTGAATCTCCAAACCTCGGTAGGAATTTAGTTTATTTCTCTGCGTTTTGGTATACTTTTATTTAGTTTATTCCTCTGCGTTTTGGTATAGTTTATTTCTCTGCGTTTTGGTATACTTTTATTTAGTTTATTCCTCTGCGTTTTGGTATAGTTTATTTCTCTGCGTTTTGGTATACTTTTATTTAGTTAATTCCTCTGCGTTTTGTATACTTTTATTTAGTTTATTCCTCTGCGTTTTGTATACTTTTATTGACTTTTGAAATATAAATGTTAAACTGTAGCCAACGAAATATTAGAGTTGCACATTGTTTTAACAAATGCGTGTAGATACAAACATGGTAATGTTAAAATTGCCTTAGGAATTATTCGAAAGTTCAAAATATGCTACTAACTTCTATATGGGCTTTGATATTTATTCTACGAGAAAAGTGTCATGTTTCTTGTAGTATACTAGTATAGTCATGATTCATTCTAATGTAACAGCTTTGTAATTAATGCGAACGATTCGCTGATAGCAGGTAGTACAGCATAATAGATGCTTTATGATGTCACGAGACATGATGAAACACGCTATATGATCAAATAATAAAGCATAACTAAAAATTGCTGACAGATAATGTTTAATACATAGACTAATGTTTTAAAACATTCGCTAAAGCCTAATGTTGATAAACCTAAAATACTATATTCTCCTTGCGGACCCTCTGAAACTGCGTGCGGACCATATTTGGTCCGCGAACCCCATGCAGTTTGGGAACCGCTGTTTTAGTTAATTACAAAGGTTTGAATAGACTTAAAAGTTCAAAAAAGCCAGAGTTATCTCATTGATATAGTCTTAGCGTTTGCTCGCAATATCTAGCGTTTGCTAACGATGCCATATTCCTACAAAGAGACAGCCTACGTTTAACTGTTCGTTGTATTCAGTTGGAGAGCTGGCATTTCGTTCGCTCGACAATCTTCCAACGCTCGAAGAAGTTGCAGCGAACAATCCTTCGAAACTGATGCAAGGCTTCTACGAGCCACAAGAGTGCACAGCACGCCACCGCGTGGCCGTCATAATTCCTCACCGAGGCAGGGAACCACACTTGCGCGCCCTCCTGTGGCACCTTATTCCCGTATTACAGCGTCAGCAACTGCGCTACAAGATCTACGTCGTTCACCAGGTGAGTATTTGTTAAAATTTATTTTTGATTTTGATGTTTAACTTTTTGTGTGTGTCACCTTTGTAAATATCGCATTTGACCATGCGCAGTTTAACACGTTAGCCTCCATTTGTTGGCGCCTATGTACAGTCTAATATTAGGCTTCGGAGCACATTACTGAACCTTTACAGAAAAGCAAGTAGAAATTCAGGCAATAAAAAATTTGTGTGCCACACTTCAATGCAGGGTTACTCCCATCTTTTTTCCGTCTTATTCAGGCTTACTTCAATAAAACATTAAAAAAAAATAATGAAACAAATAGGAAAAAAATGGCATTTTATTTGAAATGCAATAGAAAAATAGTACTGCAATAGAAAAATAATACTCCTTTTTAGAGATGAATTAATTTACGTTTAATAACTGATATACTTATACAACAAGCTGTTGCTGCCAGGCATAAAATATAACCGTGTGTTGCTAATTATATAATACTGTTGGATGAGCAACACTCGGTTATACCTATACAATAGTTTACTTTTTTACTGTAGGATTTTTATATAGTTTGAACCAACACTTAGCTAAGGGGGTTTGATAGGAATGTCAAGCAAATATCTACACAAGCTTTGGCACGTACTCTTAACAATGCAACTCTGTAATCCCAAAGGCTGGCGACCAGGCGTTCAACAAGGCGAAACTGATGAACCTCGGGTTTCTGGAGGCCACTCGCGAGGCGGATTTCGATTGCGTTGTCTTCCATGACGTCGACTTGCTGCCCGAGAACGACAAGCTTCTGTACACTTGCACTGCAACGCCCAAGCACATGTCGGTCGCCATCGACAAGTATAACTACAAGTAAGTTTCTTATTAACTTCAGATTACCTTGCTTAAAATTTGTATGATATTGTTAAAGTTTGTAGAGCGCATGACATTTTTTTCAGACATGACGTCACAAAGTTACGTCATAACGAGACGTGACATACCTACGTCATATCGTGGCCATGGTCCATGATTATCACATACCCAATAACGCAAAGTTTAAGACTTTGTTCAGTAGAATTCTGTAGCAGTCGCTATAAGGCAGTCAGAATATAGATTGAATATCAAAGCCCATATACAGTTTATACTTTATAGTTTATAGCATGTGTAAAATATGCCATCTTCTTCTGTTTTGGATTTGATATTTATTCTTCGTTGAACTACTACCTATAGCTATCATGAATAAAACAATATATCTTGTTCAAAGAAAACAATATCATTTAATGGTCATCGAACCTATACGCATTATGCATTATATACAAAGTGTATCCATATCGTTGGCCAGTATTACTTCAGAAGGGATTGTTTACTGTTTATCTTTGTTAGGGTTTGTGTTTCGCTTTGCAGAAGTTCTTAGTTGTGTCGCAATAAACTTGCTATACCTAATTCAACTTCGCAGACTGCCATACAAGAAAATCTTCGGCGGCGTAACCATGGTGACACCCAGGCAGTTTCGTGACGTCCACGGATTTTCGAACAAGTACTGGGGTTGGGGCGGGGAAGACGACGACATCTACTACCGTCTGGTTGAGAACGGTTTCATCATACAACGGCCGCCAATGAACCTGGGCAGATACAGAATGATCTTCCACCAGAGGGACAAGCTGAACGACGATAATCCCCTGAGGTAAACTGCCTTTCACCCCTATTTGTTGTGACAAAAAGGGACTCGCTGATTTGTCATATTTTACATGTGCTTCGTTGTTATTCAACATTCTATAATTTTCATTGCCTATTTGTGAACTAGTGTACAAGAAATTCATCCACTAGCTTTTGTATATGGATAAATTTATTCCCGTCTGATCTTGCGTCGCGTTTTACAGCAGGCTACTCCGCTTACTTTTAGAAAGTTTTTGCTGTGAATAATTATCTGCCATACATTCCATGTTAATCAGAATGCTCTTGCTGTCCAATCGTACCAAGAAGAACCGTAACGATGGCCTCGAAAACGTGATCTACTCGGTAGTCCATATCGCTCAAGGTCCACTGTACACAAACATCACTGCGAATGTCGGGACCGCTGTACTGCAGTGCGCACCTTCTGCCTTTGGCTGGAGATGTGTTTTTATTACGTGGGTATGCCGATACCTCGGACTATTTTGTTCCATGATCGAAATGCTTTCCACCGATGAGGGTACACTTGTTTTGTGACGCAACGCCGACGCGCAAGACTATACGGTACTATAATGTGATTCGACGTAGTAAATCAATTGTTTTATTGTATTGATACGCATAAAACATGCGACACCGCACCAATTTATTTCACTGTATCTCGTACCTTTTTTCATGATAAAAATGCTTATTATGATTGTGTCGCCAAATAGTTTTTTTTACTTCTTCTTTCACCTTCGGTACTTATATTTTGTATCACTCCAAATGGTATGCGCTTTAACTTTTGAATTTCTATTACAGTAGCCCTTCGTCAATTATTGGTTATAAACATGATATATATTGGACTAGTTTTGTTCGAGTTAATATATTTACCTTTTCCGTTTTACAACCTAAATTATTATTGGATATACTGTATCCTAAAAGTTAACAAGAGTTCGTTCCTTAGCCAAGCGGTATCACCTAACAAATATCCCACATTTAGTAAAAAGCAATTGCATATCGACGAGGCATGAATCTCATTATAATTTTAGGAAATCCATTAAATACCGAAACAAGCCTAATTCATATTTTTTTGAAGCAGTTTAACCCTGCTTTCTAAAGTATTTTTGTTTCAGTGTCAAGTTGATAAATAAATACCTATAAAATGTATTTTATTAGTGTTCTTATGCTAGTCAAATTATTATGTTTTTTATGCTAGTTTGAAAAGTTAATTTAATTTACAGGCAACGTGTGTTTGAGTATAAATTTTTGCCTCATCTCACTTCGTATTTTATACCGACCGTGGTATTTATTTCGGGCCAACGGCGGCTCAATCGCTTTCCCCTATTCGTACAGCAACGGCCGCTAAATGTTCGTGCCGCTAAATGTTTCGGTTGTAACAAATTTCACTGAACTGTGTTGTTCTGAAGTCCTTGTTCGGAATCAAATCCTTATTAACCAATATGATTTCGGTATTACCCTTAGCGGTTTTAAAACACTGCTTATTTTCGTTTGAATGATATCTCCTAAGGTCATAATCACGTCTTCGTATACGTGTGTTGTATGGGTATAAACCTAAACCAAGCCGTGTTTTTATGGAAAACACATTTCCTAATTCACTTAATAAGGTGCAAGACAACTTGCACTCGTTTGTTCTAGACATGACTGTTCATATATTTGGCGAAATAAAGAAATACAAACTCAAAAGTAACCAAATTATGTTATTGGGTTAAGAAAGCAGTGTAAACTGTTGCAGTATAAAAAAGTAGAATTAATATTTGCGTAATATGCTGCTTTTTGTTAAATATTACATTAAGGTTCATTCGAAGCTTGTTTAGGTTGATTATTGGTGAAAACAATTTTCCAGTAAAAACAATTATGTATGCATATTAGTAATAAAAAGTTGCGTATAATTCAGGTACCAACTTTTGTTAGTGTATTTGTCTTTTTAATAAATAAACGTGATCATTTTAAAGCAGATCACTGTAGTAGACAAAGGCGTAACAAGAACGAAAACGCGACATGAAATAAATAAACTTCGATATAAAAAAAATACTAATAAAAGGAACAGTTTACAAATCGTTCTATTCAATAAGTTGATTGGCAGTATAGAAAAAACACATAAAAGTCCAAAAGAAGCAATAATATACGTTCAAGATCACGAAGTTAAAACAATGATCCCCCACGGGGACACCTTATCAGTTTCTTCTTTCTGCAATGACGACAGATGTTCGCCACTTTCACAACTGTAAAATGTCCCGAAATGCAAATGTCAGAAAATGTAGGTTTAACGCTGAGCAGAAACGTGTTCAATTCAAAGAGAATTAAACAACGACAGAAACGTACAAATATGGCAATTTTCAACAACGCTATATAATTCATTATTCTTTATAAACTTGCGCTATAAGCAGTTTTAGGCGGCTGTTGTTTTATTGTTTCCTAAACATCTATTTTTGCATTTAGTTATCCTTACTTTAGAGCAATTTCTGTACGGTGATGTCGTTAATTATACCACGCTTTCTTATTAAATATTTAATTTTAAAACATAAACTTTGTGTTATACATTGTTTCAAAACAGATAAAATGCTATTTGACCCCTTTGCAATTCACAAATATAAAAGCCTATTCTTTGAATAGTTATCACAGAAAAGCGCATAACGCAAAACTGCAGGCGATTGTTAAAGTTGAAAAAAGTAGTTCTAGCCCTATGTATTATTATTGGACATTTAGAAAACTAATAAAAAGGTCAATATATTCACTGTCAAAATCCTCTTCTGAAATGCGAACTTGTTTCAAAACAAAAATTTAGGTCGTTGGTAACAAATTCAAAACGAAAGGAATCAAAAGGTATGTTATTTTTTAAGCTGAATCAGATCACTTACTTGGTATTGAAACACATTTCAGCTTGCACATTGACTTCGTGCAGGGTCCTTTAGTGGAATTTCTTGTCATTTTTCTACTTAAATGTTCGTTGACGATTAACTCTATAGCCTCCTTTTCATCTGAACTCATTTCCAGATTTTGTTCTTGATAGCGAACTAAGTCTTCTTTCGTGAGTTTTGGGCAACGCTCCGGGTATCTCTATAATTTTATGATTTAACGTTTAGGTTTTTATTCAAATATCACATAAATCCGATTTACGCCTATAAAAAGCAAATGACATTTTACAGAACTTATAATAAAAAGTAATTACATGAAGTCAAAGTTCTCCAAAACATACAGTGTTGCAAAAAAACAATAAAATTACATGTTGAAACGTTTTATTGCAAAGTAAAATAACATCAGTTACTTACTTTTGAGCATCGTGCGTAATCCGCTGTAAAGAGAAAATAAGCTTATATTAGGCGTTTGCATAAAGTGCATGAGCAACAAAATTTTATTTGCACTATTGAGAAATACCATATATACCTCGACCCTAACGGTTGAATGTCAAGGTTTCAAAACATGCGGCTGCGTGCCGCATGCTGCCCGTGAAAACATTTACTTGTTTTAGTACGTCACGTTATGAATTAACAAATAAACAACGAAAATACGCAAACAATATTGTGACTCAAGGTAATGTCAATATTGGACCACACTGATTTAGTAATGGTGGCCAGCGTGTTGATATAAATGGTTTAATTTGTCCCCCAGAGAAAATTAATTTGCAGACCCCTGATTTAAGGGAATACAAAAATACCCCAATAAAATAGAACGACGTACAAATCCTGCCCATCAATTAAAATGTACGCAGAATTTCGGAATATTTAGTGGTAGACATATAACGACATTGTCTAGGTTCACTTGAAAGTTTAGGACAGATAAAAACTTACGGTAACAAATCGGAAGGACTGAATCAAATTGCCCGGTTTTGTTGTCACACGTAATCTCCCTCGCACCAATATGAATCGACCACGTCTTACATCTAACGGTACACGTCATTTTGTTAGAACTCCTCGTGGAACAGTGCACCCTCCCGAAACGAGGTGCCGTTGGAATCCGACATTCAGCTGAAAATTGATATGAAAAGTTTATGTGGATCCGTATACTGTGGTGACTAAGTATAAAATACAAAGGTTCTGCGTGATATATTACAGTAGTCCTACTTTTTTCAAGGATTGTTAGGCGAAATAAATGCAAAAATTGGCCAAAGCTTGTTCGTCAGCATTAGTAACCGCATTTACTTATTCAAAGGGTTTACCCAAAATAAAAAGTAACGATGGAAATTTGAATTCGAACTAGGCTCCTTATTTTCTCACCTGAAATTTCCGCACAAGCAAATAGTAGAAATGCCGCCACGAAACAAAATCCGTAATACATTCTTTTTTTATTGTCTTTATTCTTCGTGTTGACCAGTAATCAAGAGTTCGATATAGACAAGGCCACCGTCCTAACCTTTATACTCTGTATGGTTACAGGAGATAAAAAAAGGCACATCCCTTACTCACCATCACTACTGCCTCAGCACACATCACTAGCCGAAAAGGGAGAACGGGCTTGTCGTGTTGCGGTTTATATGCTGTTTACTGCAAGGCCGGTCTTCGCTTCGTGTAACGGTTGCGCACGGCATTCCACAGAGCGGCGGCTACAGTCATAAAACCGCCGACGCCCGACCGTGATGATGTATCAAATCCGCGACACCGCAGGCTCAATCAACCGATAGACCGATTTCCGTCGAAACTTCGAAATTCCCACGTAATCGTCTGACGAGGATTCCGTTGTGCCGTGCGCTGAAATTTTTGGTATGACTGATTAGTCGTGTTTGGCTGTCACTGTCACATTTTTGCATAGATTATTCAGGCTACATTTTCTCCTTGCATATTTTTCCATAACTATGCTTGTTTTTTATATATGTCGTTAATCACATTATAACTACAGGAGTACAGATTCCCATCGATTGAAAAAAGTTATTAACTCTAAAAAACTGTGTTTCTGTATGTAGTGAAACAGATCAATTTGTTCTACGACATGTAGCCTAAGTCACGTATCTAAAACTGCATTTCAGGTTTATGCTAAGAAATCTCTTAGTTCTATTTGTGTAAAAAATTGCAAATTGTATAAACCTGTTGTTTTAAAAAGGTGTCGAAAAACTAGTTTAGTTAGTATTAATAGTTTTGTTTGCTTTGACACTAAATATTTGACATCCAAATTTCTGTTTAATTCAAAGGCAGATTGTATATGCCATTACTAACTTATTAAAGTTCAACGAAATAAAAAGTTTAAGCAGCTATTCTTCAACATTAAGATGGGTAATGCTAAGTTTTTAATGTTTTTTTTAGCCCTTTTCAAAACTATCCAATTTTAGAATATATAGGGCATCAGATCAACACTATAGGTCTACAGATTTTTTTTAAATGTAGCCGTTAAAATATTTTTGCATTTGTTTCTTTGTTATCGTTTTTCATGATGGTAACAATCGTTTATTTAAACACTTTTAAACATAAACACTCCAGCATGCTAACAAACAAAAAGTTGACCCATAGAAATGACATGTAGGGTACTTCTCTCTTAGATGTTAAATAGTTTTCCACAAATTCACCAAATGTTTGAAGTAAAAACACAACTAAACCATTTTCCCTTTAAAGGTAACAAAACTCTCCTATGGTATGTAACTATCAGGGCAGGTGTGTGTCTTATTGATTCACAACCTTATTATGAGGCCTGACCAAAAGTAGGTGCGCCACAAGCATGTAGAACATATGAGCCGGCCCTTGAAAACCATGTTTTAAATTGTTTTGTATGCTCGAAAACCTTGTTTGGATTTGGGTAAGGTGATTGCACTCTGCACAAATTATATTTAGATTGTTAGTAATAAAGTGTTACACCTAACTATAACAGATAACGCAACTTTTTGTAACCTGTATTTTATCATTTACTTTGGATGTTACTGTTGTCTTTAACTAATTCGAAGCGATAGCAATGATCAACGGAGGTCGGGTATACTACGATTTTGGGCTCTTTGTTAAAATTTTGTTGTCTTACGAACAATGCAATACGGATGACTCGACAAAAACTTCCGTATTTGTCAGGTGTAAAACAACACCTTAATAAAGACATTACTGCTTTTAGAAATTTAGAAAACGGAAGATTTTTACGTTATATTATGTAGTAAGTGAAGTTATTTTACAAGGTACAAACGTGTTTTCACAAGATGCAAATGGGGCGTTTCAACACGAGTCTTCTCCAGCGAAGCACCGAATAAGGTTCTGTATAGCTATTTATCCTATTTCCAAAAGCGATTATATCCTGAGTTTTCGTATCGGAAAGGCAGGTAACGGGCTTCTTTCGCTGCGTTGTACAGTAAACACAAGAAAGAAAAAAAACTTGTGTTCGGCGTTGCATCGACAAGCAACAAATGAAGTAAATAAACTGCTGCCACCAGTTAACAAACAAAACACTTTGTATGAAAACAATGCGTGCTGGGCAAATATAGCGGAGCGTGTCACAATCTATATATTACCTGCGTGCTCACGTACTTCATGCGACGTGTGATTTGTTCATTTAACTCCAGTTGCTACCGTTTTCGGAAGGTCGGCCAAAGTGACACGAAACTTTCGGTAAACACAGCAATCATCGTGACAATATCGCGAGCTTATGACGGCGAAATTCTCCTATATACGCACCATAAATAGCGGCTGACTTGGCTACCAACACTTGCTTCGCAGACATTCGCACCAATCAGACGTTTCGACAACGGAAATTCTCGACACTTGTTTGTACGAAACCAAGTCTACGCTGCAATGTGACCGTACAAGTAATAGGCAGCCGCCTAGACTTGGTAACTTGCTAATCGGATTAGCTGCATCAAGGTTGTCCTTGTGTCTACACCCAGTATATTTTACGAGCAAAGATGTTGGCTCTGCACACTACACAACCATAGTTATGATGCTATATACTTTGTTTGAATAATACCTATTTGTTGTTCGCTATCAGTTTCCTTTGTCGCAGTTAAGTAACTTACTTAATATATTTGAAAAAAACAATTGGCAGTATAAAACATATTAATTTTTGGAAGTATGTATCCATTTATTTTAACCTATGATTACTACCTATTTATTGTCAACTGAAATTGTTGTTAGTTTTTTGTACTTTTTTAAATTGCTTCTTCTTTTAATAAACACAACAGAGGCTTTATACGCGTGGTATAGTATCAAACAAAGATGATGGCCGAAACCCATTGTTAAAAATAAGAAAGTTTGTATGATGGAAAATTCCATGCATGGCAATTATCAAAAAAGAGGGTAGTCAAACCCACTGCTTAACATGGAAAACCTATAGAATGGCAAATTGCATGCCTGGAGTTCACATTCTTAGGATTGCTTATTACCATGGTAGGATGGGATTTTCCATGTTCGAGTGGACCACTCTTAGGGTGACAATTTTCATCCCTAGGCTTCGATTAAAATAATTCTGCATCTAACAGCTTTAACCCCTGTTCGACCATTTTAATCTTTATGATGACAAATTCTTGGCTCTATTATGTAACGAAGTTGAGCAAGTATATTGGAAAATTCGCCATGAGTTATAAGCCTTGTGTAGAGCGTTCGACCATGACGAACAATCGTACGTCATATGTGAAACGCTTTAATCACCGACAGTGTATAACCTTTGGACAAAAGTTCAAGTTGTCAGTACGTGAATAGTAATGTCTGCAAATAATTCGTTAAGTGCTCGTTATGGAATTGGTTATCAAACTTGGTCATGAGTGAATCACAAACTTAATGACAGTTTGGTTTTTTTCAGCCAGAATAATTGAGTGTTACGAGCCGGAACACACTGAACAAATCATACAATCTCGATATTAGTTCATAACCGTTTCGTAATAACACTTCCATATTTAGTGTAGCCATTCTCACTGTGTTATTTATGCATCCAGCGATATGACTTCATAACTAAATTATTTTTTTTGTTATAAAGAAAATAAATTTAAACTATTGGTTTGCAAATTTTACTTTTACATTTAGACCAGTCGTTATACACGTGACTTACTATAGACAATCTGTCACATAGATCAATTTATGTTATATGTTTCATAGATCTCGTGAAGCTTCAGAACCTTCCCCCCTCCCTTTGGGAATTCCTCAGCTGAATCATTTATTGGCCTTCGTTTTGGCTATCGTTTGCGTCCTGAACGTTGTTCATTTAAAAAAAGTTTATACAAATATGTTCTTCTTGTAACATTCCTAATTAACAAAATATTTGGCCTAAATTGTTTCAGTTTTAACAAACAACCGGAACTTTGTACAAAATGTAATGGATAATTACTTATTAGACACTCTGTTGAGTTGCAACTTTTAAAACAAAAACTTACTCAGTATTATGGGCAAAGTTTATACAAAACCATTGAATTTTTGATGCGCTATGTATAAGGTTCACAACAAAGCTTTGCTTGATAAAACATAGAAAAATAAAATACAAAAAGGCGAAATCAGCTACAAACACCAGCAGCTGGTAAAACTTTATGTGTCAAAACGTTTTTTGTAAACGTTTAATTATTCTGAAAATAATAAAAAAATAGCGTTTCATTTTTTATTTCATATTTTTTATTTGTTATAACAGTAATCATAATTAACAGAAGTAAATACAACAGTTTCGAATAATTTTAATGCGTGTTTGTTTGATTACGCTTTTTTAACGTCATCAGCTATTTTCTTTTACACAGTCATCTACACACATTTCGTTGACCGGTTTTCTATTATATACACATCTCATTGTTGGTTCTATTTTAAATACGCCACCCAAATCTTTCTTTTCTCATAACATGTGCGTAAGTTTCGTTTTCCGTTTGATTCGCAAATTGCTGTTCAGTAAAATTTAAAGTTTCGGCGCTCGCTCCTATTTTCACTAATCGTTTTTAAAGAAACTTAAGCCTTTAAAATTGTGGTTTTTGAGAAATACAAAACAAAGAAACACCATGGACGACCAATTTAGAGTTGTGGATCTCCGTAGTTTGTTCGGTATACCGGTTTATTTAAATATATACGAATTACAGCGAAAAACGCAACTACACGATTTGACAAACTGAGAAAAAAGCGTTCCTTTTTTGTATACAAATATACCAAAACTGAGTCAAATTTCGATGTCGCTTGAACAAAATACGCCTCTACTTCCGACCAAATAGAGTACCTCCATTTTGGCATCTGACGTAATCTCTTGGAGGATATCCTTTGGGATGCTTCTTTAGTCCCTCTCTGACACACCTTTTGCAAGCTCTACAAAACCTTAAAGCTGAAGAAATATTATAATCAGTTGAAATAAAAGAAATATACCAATTTTTACAATACAGTTATTTTGTATAATCTTTTAGGCATTTTGTGTTTTTCATCTATTGGAACCTAAACTTATAAAATAAAGTTACAATTTTGTTATAATTAAAATTGCCATATTTATTCTCATGTGATCAACAACAAGATAGTTCATTTTTAACGACTGTTGTTGAAATACATAAATGGGAAAATGTGGGAAAAGCGAAAAGTCTATACTTGTTCTCGCTACCGTTTATTCATCTTTTTAAAAAAAAAATTATTCTTCCAAGCGAAGCTACGCTTTCTGTTTAATACGTATGCGTGTTTACATAACTTTTAATTCACATAATCCCAGGGTCACAAGCACGAGACCCGTGCAAATATTTTCATATATACCTACCTTTAGTTTTGTGTGTCTCACGTGTTTCTATACTTTTAGGTTCATAGTAAATTTCAACGATACGCTTTAACCTTTAATTTGGATGTTTTGTTACTTGGCCCCCAGGACAATTTGAGATTGACACCCTTTCTAAAAACAACATGATATTTTAGCAGATTTGAGCCACCCTATTGCACAACCTAACCTTAGAGACCCATGTTTTTGAGTTGCCACTTATAATTTCGCAACAACTGTTACGATAGACATGCCACAAATGTCGGCATAGTGTTGAACAACTTCGCCGAAAAAATACTGTTTCCAGGTACCCCATACCGTGTGCACCGCCTTAATTGTATATGTCAATGAATATATGTACTCACATCTAAGTGCCTCGCATTTAACAGCACACATCTGCTGAAAACACTTTTGTTTGCTGCGAGTGGCCTTCATCCACGTAAGCATATCTTCGACCTCTCTGAGTATTTCGAGCTCACTTTCTGATATTCGATTGCGTAATTCCTGCCCCACAGCAAATTCGTCGTGATCCATCTTTGGACACTTGACGTTCTTCATCTAATTAATTTTAGGGTAAAAGGAATAATTTATTTTAGAGAAAAACTTGTAATATTGTTGGCATATTTGTAACCTGCAACCGTGTTGGCTATGTTTAAGAAAACACAAGTGTTGGCTATACTTTAGTAACAATAAATGATATTATTATTGAAAACAGAATGAATTTATTCCAAATATAAATATCTCAAACAGCATAGGCTTTGGTTTGCGAAGCCACAGTGAGCCCAAGAGAGAACAGAAAAGTAATACGCACCTGGAAAAGCGCAAATGACAAAAGGGTGCCGGTATTTCATTTTGGTATTTTTTTATTACATTAGTTTTACATTTGCAAAATCAAAGAGATGGTCAACTTATTTCAGATTGGTCTAAAATTTCGTGGGCCTTTCCGTTGCCCTGAGTTGAATATTTAATAAAGTATGAAACACTTTTTCCTTGTTCGACTTTTTGTGTGTTTCAATTTACAAGTTCTTACCAAACAATATATGGAACGAAAAACCAAAAAATCGTATTAAAGACAAGTTTTTTTCATATTAACTTAAATATGTTTAACGGTGTCGATTGTAAGCCTATTTTTGTACTAAACGGTAAATGAGCAATTTCGTCTACGTTTCTATTAATAAACGCACCCAGACCTTTAATAATATTGTGGAACAAATGACTCGGGTATAAAAATAAAATAAGTCTTAAATATAATGTTAAAAAATAAAATGACTTACTTTGACGCACTTTGTGAGGTTAGCTAAACACAAAAAACACGTTATGTTTTATTATATAAATTTTAAGCTAAAGCTTAAAATAATTTAATAACCTCAAAAAGATAGATGTGCATGTAAAATTTAACCTGAAAAGTCTATCTCTGTGGGTGTTGCTGTGTGCTAATTTTTTTGCCTTTAAACTGGTGTAACACGTCGTTTCTAAGCAACAATTACCCTGCTTAAATTCGACTAGCCATTTACCACTGTTAAAGAAGGTTTAATGGAGATGATAAACACAAACACGCATATAGGTCTACACATAAGCCATCGAGCCACATAATTACAGAACACACACCGCAATGATAACAATGGGCCGCTTTAAATCAGGTTATTTTAATTACTTACTTAAGCAGAGAGGGCTTTTGTCATTCCATTCACCGTCCACGCACACGATCTCGGGTGAGCCGAGCATGTCGGTCCAACTTTCGCAAGTAAACGTGCATTTAGATTCAGTGCAGTCAACCGCTCCATGTCTTGGAGCCGGGAGATTTTCACAACCTGAATTATAAGAATTTCAGCAGATTGTTAGCAAACTGGTGACTTATTTAATGAGATGATTGGCAAATTTAGTCCAAGAATTAAGTTTAAAATGTATTAGAAGTTTAGTTAAACAATAGGAACTGGTACTCAGTTGGATGACTCATCGTATTGTATAACTTTTAAAAACAATGTGACAGGCTTTTAAGTGTTTATAACCAACTTTTGAACTTACCGATAATTAGGCCAAACATACAGGTAAACACCAAAAATCGAAGCATGTTTTTCGTTTACTTTACAACCTAAACAAGTTAAAAAATGCAAAAACAAAAAATAATGTAGAAAACACATCTTACTGTCTACTTTACATAACTAACTGGTCAAAAGCTATTTGACAAATTACAACTCAATTTCAATCGCCAAACTGCCCAGCATTCTATATAGGCCCCGCGAGCAAAGTGTTTGACTTCCTGTATCGGGAATTCTCAAAGAAAAAAACAACAAAACGTGTAGGATCAGGTGATTCACCGAATTGGACTGGCGATAACAAGATATGACGCAGGAGCAGCCCAAAAACATACAACAATTTTAAAATGCCGACACGCCTATAGGTCCGTACTTGGCAAGACCCTTTGGTGCCACGCGAACTAATGACTTCCGTATGATTTCCAGTTTCAAACGTTTGGAAATTTGGAATGCGTGTTTTTTTGTATTGTTTTGGACTCCAGCCATAAGACCGAAATAAGAACAACATCAGCGTCGGATGATACAGTTCGAAACAAAACCAAAATAGGATAAACACCTATTTGTCTTAGTACCGCCTAAATTAGAATAAGCCCTAAACCCGTCGGAATAAGAACTAAATAGCAGAATCAGGCCTAAACAACACTTTACCTAACCCCAAACCTCACTCCTAAGTTAACTCCCTTAATAATTTCGAGCCTAACCCATTTTCTTACCCCACCCATTACCTAACAATAATACTAAACAAAGTCGAAAATCCAATGGCAAAACAGCGGCGCCCCAACGGCGCCGGTCAAACTATAGGGGGCTCAAACGTCGACACCACATCGGCCGATGCCAGACACACGGCCTCGATTGACCCATATCCTTTCCATACAGTGTTAGGCGTTATTTTGGCCATTTTGCCTTTATTCCGATGAATTTATAACGTATTCTGACAGATTTCGATCCTATTCAGACGATTTCTTCCTTATTCTTTACTGTATATTACTGCGTATTTGGCTTTATTATGTCGTTGGTCTTAACACTATGGTTTTATAGATTTTTCTTATTTAATTATTGTTGATTTTTTCGTTTTATTGTGTGTTCCCATTATTTGCAGTGTCACCTTTATAACAGGTCTCATTACCAAAACAGAATTGCTGTCCGATATCTGGAGTGCTAAGCAAAATAAAAAAATGAATAATTTGTTTTAGGCCAGGGTTTCTTAACCGTGGCCCTCGGTCCCCCTGGGGAGCCACGGAACGGTCCTAGGGGGGCCACGGGCATAACTCTCTAGCTAGATATTGTGAAAACCAAAGCGTCAATATTTTCAAAATTTACCAGTTAACTTAATTTTGTGCTTTTTTTTTGTTATTTTTTTTTTTGTTCCTAATTGATCGTTCGGCAGTGACAAGTGTGGTTAAACGCCTTTCGCTGTGGCGAAACAATTACTGTTCTGCTTCATACGTAGCCAAGAAACCATCTCGACGAATGTATTGACATCGGTCGGCTCAGTACAAAACAGTCGAATATAAAAAATACCTTGTCGGCGTCGATGAACAATATTTGTAATGACCAACTAAGTTAATTAAAATTAAAATGTCTTATTTGTACAATTTTTAGTAAGTGCATTTATTCGTTGATTAGTGGCTGTATTTGTTATTAAGGTGAACTAGTAAAATACGTTAAACAAAATACTTGGTATTTTTCTAAGCAGGGGGGCCACGAGGGTTGAGAGCCTTTCAAAGGGGGCCACGAGGTTTGAGAGCCTTTCAAAGGGGGCCACGGAGCACAAAAGGTTGAGAACCACTGTTTCAGGCATTGTAGTTTGCCGATGTTTGAGAAACTTTGGAGCTGCTGTAAAACAAAAACAAAGCGCAAAGATTAACAGTCAATTAATGTAAAATATAAATACTTTTCATAAACATTATCCACAATTAATTAGTTACTGCACATACAGCTGTATTGTTAAATGTGTAGTATATTTAACTGATGCTTCCAGAATAACCAGGCGAATCAATACAATGGTTACTTTACGCAGAATTGGTTTTGTCGCGGCCCAAAATACACTTTTAATGCTACTCAAGTCCTGCTTCGTAAATCCAGTGTCAATAGAAGCGGATCCAGGATTTTTGTCTAAGTTATAGTGACTGTAAAAGTTTGTTTATCTTTCGACGCACTCAGCGAAAGTAAATTTACTAATTTTATTTACTTATTTGTGTATGAAAGACGCACAAAATTTAACTTTATATACAAAAAATATCAAACAAGAAATTCAGATAACAATGTAGTTTCAATGTAGTTTTGCAAATACTCCAAAAAGTTTTTGTTTTTAAATAATTTTATAACAAACTCAACTTCTAGATGGATAACGTGTCAAATATGCATTAATGGTTTTAAACCGTATAGACAGGATGGCAATTTCGTGCTTATTTCAAGATTAGTGCTCGTTGAAGTATAGGATGTCTTAGAAAAACTGTTGTGGTTATTTGGAATACACGTGCTTCTTTTTAGAGAGGTGTGCTTAGTTGTCTTAGTTTATCTAAAGTCTTATTTTAAGTTTTTTATCACTTCGGTCGTTTTGGAAACCCAGTGAGAAACTTCAACCATGGACATGGCCTACCAACAATATTTTATTATAAATAATTTTTTTTTTGTTGGACTTTTGGTATGTAAATGTAATTTTTTTCGAGGTTTACACCAAATTCTGTGTTTAGTTATTTTTGACCGTTTTGGGGAATTTCATTCAGCCCAACACAGGGAAAAAGTAAAATAATAAGGTTTCCGGTTATGCAGGGTACCACTAACGAGGTATGAATAAATACATTTTCTTGCACTATGTGTTGACGCCAACGTTTGTTTACCTTTGGTGTAGTGAGAATAGTTTTTTAATATAATTTGTCGGATTACACCTAAAGGCTTGAACAGGATGGCTGTAAGGGGGTGTTGTAAGAAAACTCAGGGTTATTTAAATTATGAAACACAAGTCTTTTGGGCACATCTGTCAAGTTGCCTTTGCGGTCTTAGTTGTAATTTTCTTTCAAGCTGATTTGCTTCATACTGTTCAACAAAACGTTCTTTTTGAGATTTATGTGCAGGGTTGATTAAATACAGAAAAAATATCCCGAAAATCAGTTTAAAAAAAGAAGTTTTAAAATGTTTTTAGTTTAATCCCAGTTTTAGTGCCTTTGTACTGAACTGTTTTCGCCAATTGCAAAACAGATTTTAAAGTTTCACTGCCATATGTCTTTCTGTATCTACAGGATTTAACATGCCCATGTCATTACATGCACAAACTGGTATAGAGATTACTATAAAGCTCAAAATCTACCGCCATGTTTGGTTATTAGTTGCGGATGTTACTGGATAGACGAGTCACTGCAACGCTTCCTATATTGACTTCCTTAAACTGGTGAGAACAGCTTATGGTCGAATGAGAAATTAACCAAAACCAAAAATGCTTCAGAATAAATAGAAAAAGTTTTCGCGTTAATCGCATGGAAAGAGTTGTTCGTTTCTGAAAGTTAGTTCGTTTCTGAAAGTGAGAACAGCGATTGCATTGTCAAACAATTAATACATTATCAAAAAATATAAGAGAAATCTGATCTTTTAAAATTTGCTGGTTACTATACAGAACTTGGTTTTCGGAAATTGTGTGTCAAAATGGACGACTTTGTCAAAAATGATTCATTCGATAGTAATGACGTCACATGTGGAATTAAGCTATATGGTTGCAGTGGTTCAAAACAAAGGTGATTAAATTTTCTATAAAAGCTTTTATTCAATTTTATTGGCGTGATTGTTAATTTAACCTAAAAATGAACAAGTACGTGTTTTTTAATGCAAAATATCTTTTTTTTAAATTAGTTAAATGCTTCAGTAGTGTTTTGCGTTAGACGTAATAATGTTGGCGTCAACAGACATGACTACCGTTGAGGCGTTTTAAAGCACTGAAAGCTTAAAATTAATTTAGGTTAAAGATTAGACAGCTTCAACGTTTTGCAACACCACAATGCGCGTTGGCTTTGCTAGTTTTGCCAGGATTCTTCCAGGGTTTTGTTCTTAATGGAATGACAAACACAATCATAACAACAATAGAGAAAAGGTTAGTAGAATTCGCTTTATCGTGGCTATTATTTGCATGCTAGCATTACGACCGTCGCATTTTTCTGCCTTGTTAGGGACTTTGTAAGTTTTAAATCCAAGTTTGACGGCTGATTATAGTTATAGATATTTGCAAAAAGCAAATTCTTTGATTTTAAAACAGCCTTCCTATTCAGGATATTACTAAAAAAATGGTTTTAACGTGAAGCATTAGAGTAATTCTGAAATCATTTAAGACCCAGTCAAGTCATGTGTAAAATAATAACTCAATTCAAACACAACACAAACGCAACATATGGCAGGCAATTGTTTTGTTCAAAAAATTAGATATTAGAAACCAATTCTATAAAATAAATGCTTAGGGAAACACTTCATTTTAACCCAAGTCATTTCTTTAACTTAAGTCAAGTTTAGTAGTTTTGCCCAAAATACTTAAGTGGCATGGTGTATAGTCTGTGTGTTCACATTAGAAGTTAAACCTCGCGACCAATCTTGACAGGTTCGGTCTACAGAGCGCCCAATCTGGAACGATGGCGAGTTGCTACGACGCCGCTTCGCTAATAGGTGTTACCTTTGTGACGTGTATGGGCTCCAGAGCGCACAAACCCGTATGGATTGGTTGGGGAATCATGTTGGTGGGTATAGGATGCCTTGTATTTTCCCTTCCACACTTTGCGGCCCCACCTTATCGTGGACCGACTACTACCTTCAACTCTAGCGAGCTCTGCTCTTCGGAGAACACCTCGAATCGTGGCGACGTGTCCTTGCAGCATTTCAGGTGGGCAACACAATTATTTTGTGGATCAGATTAAAGTTAAAATTTGCAGCTAAAATTAGGATTTACTTTATTGCGGTTAAGCTTTGAAACAATAAGTTGTCTATTTTTATTCGTATTCGCAAAATTTACCCGATATATCGTTTTTTCTCAGTTAGTTATTAAAGGCAACATGAGTGAGAACACATTAAAATAAAATAATAAAGTTATGTAGAAATGGGTTTGAATACAGGGAAAGCGGATAATATTTAGTTTAAATAAATGATTTAAGTACATTTTAATTTCGCTCTTGGATTAAAGTTTGATAAAATGTTGTTCAGGTATATATTTCAAATCATCGCTTTGATTTGAACAAATTCAGCAAAATGTTCATTTTAAAGGGTAAAACTTTTGACTTATTCTATCTAGTGGTATATTGGGTAAAAAAGCCTTTAACCCAATAATGTATGGAATTTTGTGTTGTTTTTCAGGTTCGTGTTCTTTTTGGGAACCTCGCTAATGGGGCTTGGCACCGCGCCAATGCAATGTTTCGGAATGACCTACCTCGATGAGAATGTACGCCAAAAGGTGTCGTCTATTTATCACGGTGAGCTTTCAAACATCGTGGTTTCATTGCCATTAACAATTTACATATTCCTCTTTACTCTTGTAGGTATTTATTTTTCTTTCGCCTATGCACTAGGACCGTCTGCCGGATACTTAATTGCCGGATTGCTGCTAAAAATTCCAACAAACATTGACCAGAGGTAAGAAATTATTTAAAATATTTAGTTGGTAGTAAGTAAAACTATATATTTTTTTCGCGGCACACTACGCTCCTTATTTGGCCTTATAGTGTTTCCTGCCTAGTTCTCTGCCAAAGACTATACATAACACATAGTGGTCTAGTTAGTTACTTTCGTTATAGTTCGTGCTTATTCCGAATCAATACATAATGACCTGAGCGTGGTCATATACCGTGACGTGAGTAATACTGTATAGCTTGTTAACACTACAGGTCTTAATTTTTTTACAGCGCTATTCAGCTTATATTATGATAACTAAAGTTTACTCTTTTAACAAATATTTTTAACACTATTTTTAGGTATTTGGCATTTCATACTGGGATGGTAGCTTTCGAAGGAAGTGAAAGCGACATTGGGGCCTGGTGGATTGGATACCTAGGGTGCGGGGCTTGCTTACTTATATTGACCGGTAATTGTTGACCAATGAATTACTGCACTACAATATGCTTCTATTAATCGTAGCGAATTTAATTTTATTTTGGCTTTATTTTACATATATTTTTTGGGTGAAAAGATAAACACCAACCCGGAAAAAAATCGCTTTGAAAGGAGTTGTGTAAATGAGTTACAAGCAGGCTGAGGAGTCGGTTAAAATAGCTCGGGTGCGATTCGCAAGTTCCGAGTTGGAATCCGATCTCGTCGAGTCCTTGATCTGGCCCCGACTGTACAGCCATTATCACACCCATTTTGTAACTAAATGCAGGTGGATATCCAGCAATCCATTCGTAAGGGTGTCATATAATTCACCCACTCAAAATTTACTTCACCTTTATAATTTACTGATGGGCCTTACAGTTTTGAAATTTGGTACAGCGCATGCGCACGTCGGATTCGGGACTCGGACAGTCTTACGTGGTCTTACCCGAGTCCCGAGTCCGACTCCAGAAAAACAAAGCGAATCTTTTCCTCTTCTATTTCTTGCCTTGGGTAGCTATCCGATTCGATGTTATCGGGCCTCAATAGTTACAAGCAACTGTAAAACTATACAAGATAAAAATTAGCAAATGTACGCTTTGTACACCTTTTGGCGGTGGTAAGATTATTCAACCCGAGCTTATTTTAACTGTATAATATTTAGAAATAACGAGGTTCAAACAGGGTTTTGAAAATGTCATTTTCAATGCATTGCAAATATGCCGGGGGTATTCTGGCAATCGAGCAATCGCCTGTTTAACAAAAGATGGTAGAAATAAGAAGCTCAAAACTAGTAATATTTTAAACGCACGTTGTTTACCTCTTATTCACAACACTTGGCGATACACTTTCACTAACCTATTATACGTTGTAAAGCCCCTTTGCTGCTTTTGCCGAAATCTTTGCCCGGTACAACAGAGGTGCGAAAAAATCGAGGGAAAGAAGTTTACCACTCGCAGGCTAAAGTACTGACAACGAAGCGCGAGAAAAATGCGAACAAGACAAGGTAAGCTATGCAATGGAGTTTCATATGTAACTTAGAATTCTCGCTTCCTGGTATTGGATGTTATTATACTATATTGCTGTTTGTATATGGACATGCTGTACAACCAATGTTTTAAAGTCTAGGTTTGTAATATGTAGAATGAAACATTTTGTACCACGTTCTAAAATCTTTTGAGATAGTGTGCCCGTTTTCAATGGAACAGCTCGACAATTCGTTTTTTATTAAAAAATAAATACTTTCAGATTTCCGGAACGCTTAAAGAAGTATTCGGCACTATACTGCAACGCTCCTTATATTCTTATTGCTGTTGCGACATCGCTGGATTTTGGACTTGTAGCCGGATTTGCAGTTTTCACTCCTAAATACATCGAAAATATTTACTCGCTGTCGGCAACTCAAGCAGGAATATATTTCGGTTAGCACTCAACATTATTGTTCCTTTCACATCACAATATGGGCAAAGTTTGTTTTGGTAACTGTGGAATGCCTTACTCTATATTCTATTGAACGTTAAATACAGCATTAAAAATATTAATATTAGCTATGCGACGCTTTGTTTTTATAAAGGATAAACAAATATCTTGTATATCGGTTCTATCGCAAATGTCAAGCATCTTGTAAAAAAATATGATCTTTACTTGCATTCATTAAGCCGGAACAAGAAATCTTGGTAATGAACTACTTTTGATTGACAGGCATTGTTGCCATTGGAGGAGCTTCGATAGGAACGTCACTTGGAGGCGTTGTTGTGACGAAGGCTAACCTTAAGGTGCCTGGAATGATGAAGTTGTTACTGCTTAGCACTGTGATAGCTTTTTTGCTCAGCGCATCGTTCTTTTTTAACTGCAACGAGCAAGGTACCATGTTTCATATAGGGCGTTGGCTACGACAGTAAAGGCTGTTTTATATTCGTAATCAATCATGCAATTTCACAGATGACAAAAATACTTGATCCCATTCGAATGTATTCCCCTTTTCTCACCAACTCAGACGTTTATTTTATTTTGTTTCCGGGTTAATATAACATAAACGTTTCCTCTATGTAGTGTTCGCTGGTGGCAATGCACCGTACACCCATGGACTGGCCAACTCCACTTCGTTAGTCGCCACCTGCAACATGAACTGTGGCTGCTCAACCGACAGCTATCAACCCGTGTGTGGTTCTGATAACATTACTTACTTTTCGCCCTGCTTTGCTGGATGTCAGTTTTCAACTAACAAAGTAAGTATAGTAGCAGAGGTCTGTAAAACGCATCTATTTTGGACTGAATTTGGTCGAAGATTAAGCTTTGGTGTTCTTTGTAATACCCAGGAAAGCGACCCTTAAGTTTAGCTAATTGAATGCGAGTATCAGTGTGTTAGTAAATATAAGATTCTGGTAGGTGTTATCGCAAGCCTTGTTAAAACATACGTGATGGCAAGCTGAATTGTTTACTCGTTATGTTCTTTATCAGTTAAAATGTTAACTAAGACAGCATCTTAATTTATACAATTAACAAGTAAAACATGAATAGTTTGCATTTCTAATAAACACTAACAAAATTTTCTGGTATGTTTATATTGTTTTCGCGATTTCGTTGGTTAAGGAATACTTCAACTGCACCTGCGTCTCAATCAACGGAGGCCAAGACTCCCTAGCAAAGCTAGGAAAGTGTGCTGATATCCAATGCGAAAACCTCGTTCCGTTTCTCACGTTTTTCTTTCTGATGATGTTCTTTACGTTTTTATGCTGGACTCCAAATGTACAGGTAACGTATGTGACATGCTGCCATATGGGCTAACTAGTTGTTAACAGTTAACACTCTTCATAAGAATGACACATTTACTAATAATGCTAAATTAGCAACGAATACCTTTATATAAAAACAACAACTGAAACAAGTCCTAAAACAGTTTTGAAGCAGCATTGTAATTAATTCTAGAACCCCGTGGGCCGGATGGGCCAGTTAAATCATCCGGCCTGTTTAAGTTTTGGCTGTTTGAGTTTTTGATTGAGACTAGCGATTTGTGAGACGCTTCTCACTCTCAGACCAAAGGCCTGCGCATAAAGGCTTTTTTTGTGATTTTTTTCGCGGTTTTAGTCCGTCTTTTATGATAAACATCAACAAGAGTAATAAGGAATATTAACATATTTAAATGTGCAACATCTCCTTGTAAATCAACAGATTCACTAATTTTAACCACACATACGCATTTTTTCGCGCTTTGCGCGTCGCCAGCTATTTAAGTAGGCTATACAATTTGACCCTATTTTAATAGCATGAACATTTAGGTTTGTCCCTGATGAAGAGTTACTACATTAAAATGCTTAAAAGGCACACTTTTTATATTAAAATTGTTAGTGGAAATTAATTACGGCCCGCCGAGAACTTCTTGAGTTTGGCTTGGCCCGCGACCAGAAAAAGGTTGGCGACCTCTGCTTTAAGACAAAACCCGAGAGCACACAAACCCATCTGACTAAAACACACAGGCCTTTATCTCTCAATAAACCAGTCCAATTATTAATAAAAGTTTTCTAATACACCCAAATATTGTTTTAAGGTGGTGCTACGAATCGTTCCATTCAGTTATCGGTCAATCGCTCTAGGTGTTCAGGTACATGTGAAATAATTTTTTTGTGGTTATTTTAGTATACGTGTTGACAAGTTGGCAGAATGTAAATACAACGTTTATTTTGAACTACCGATAAGCCCTAATTTTAACGATAGCAACTGTTTCGCAATAAAAACGTAAAGGCAGTAAAGCAAAACCCGTCTATATAAACACAACTTAAGGGAGTAAAACGAATATTGAAATTATTTAAAGAATACATTTTATTTTATTCAGGTGTTGCTACTCCGTTTGCTAGGTGGAATTCCGTTTCCGATGATTTTCGGCAAAACCATGGATTTGGCGTGCCTTGTGTGGAGTTCCGAAAACGGGGAAATCGCATCTTGCAGAAAATATGCTAATAACAAAATGACGCTCTATCTATACCTCATTATTGTTGTAAATAAGGTAACGTTTTATTTGATTCGTTAGTTGCAAAGTTAGTTAGTTGTTGTAGGAATAACGCGACACTGTACTGACTGTAGTATATGCATATGGCATATATTTTTACCTTTTATTTAACCCATACCGGTAATTGTGAGTACATCTCCAGATGATTTTGTAATTGAAAAATGTCAGGAACAATTTTTTCACAGTTATCATTTTACACTTGTTTTTCTTTTATATAACATATTAAACAATTATAGGGACTTCAGTGAAAGTTGACTTTAGGAAAAGTAATAAACTTATTTTTTACAGGTGTTTTCTTTGACGTGTTATGGCCTTGCAATTTTTGTTTATCAGCGACGAAAATCAAAATCAAACCCGAAGCATCCCACTGTACCAACAACAGCATAACATAGTAAATCCTTTAGTGTTTTACTAGGATGTCATTGCCGCTAAACAAGTTCTCCTAACTATATTTTGCGATCTTGTTTCAGTACAGTTTTTGTGGAATACAACTATACTGTGTTTTATAATTGATAGATGTTAGGTTCAAAATTGGTTTGCCTAAAGAAAAAAAAATGTATACGGGACGTGTTGCCACTCGCTGTGGTGAAATAAATAAACCAATCTAACATCTAATTTTGTGACAAATTGTAACTGATATAGAGGTGATTATTACAACTAATAATACCTAAATATCCAAATACAACGTATTGTGGCCATTATATATATGTGTTTAAATCAAAAGTTGTGTCATGTAGAAAATATACATTGAACATTAATTTGACTAAACATATAGGCCTATACCCGGACTTTTTGTAAATACAATTTTTGCTAAATTATTCTAGGTAAATGACAAACATTATATCGAATAAAATATAATGTACACTATTTCTGCGAATCTTACTTCCTATAACATGCAATTTGGGTTAATCCACTTTTTCGTTTGTTAGAATCTGTCACGTCTTTGAAGTAGGCTACGGCAATTAGGTAATACCCAAATCTATCTTGAAAGAATGTTTTTGTGCTCCACGTTTGATTGTGGTTTCTGCGCACAAACCAGCTGTAAAGTCACAAAACTTGTTTTCCCAAAATATTTTATTATTTTGAGAAGCGCAATAATTATTCTATGTGCTCAATGTGTCATCTTCACTTGTTGACTATTTTATTCAATCAACCCAACTTTTTCACGCTTCGCACTGTTACACTCGAATTTGTAAACTATAGATTGCTCGCAAACTGCTGTTTATTTTAATTACCTGTTTTATTAGGTTGTGGGTTATTGTTAGGCGGGCCTATTGTTTACCGTGCACACCGGTTGAAGAACACTGGTCTACGTTTTTTAATTGGTTAACCGTTTACTATTATAAGATTTTGGTTGATGCTATAAATTACAATGCCTAATCTGCTTAAGGAAATGTATGCCAACAGAGCACCATGCAAAAATTTCGGGGCGCATTACGTAATTTGACATTTAAAAATTGAAAAGCAGAATCCGAGCATTGAATAAAACATGTACTTTTGTATTAGAGCTAAAGAGTTTCCGTTTATTTAACTAAATAATTGTCCTATAACTTTTGCAATTTTATGGACAATGCTAACACTATCTTCTGATATTTATTTTAATTGTTCATAATTCTGCGTAGTGAAGGACAACAATTGCCACGCTGTGCATGATGATACTTTGGCTTCATTAAACCTTACATTAATTATAAGTGTCTCCTTAAGGATATACCAAAAACAATTAGGCTGAAAAACAAGACAAAGTTTAGAACGCGGCAAATTCGGTACCTATTTTCTTACGATCATCTGAAAATATGTGTGTAGATTTACAGAACATAGGAGCCATGGACAGTAATGTAATAATAGTCAATTTAGACGTAGCCTAATATAGGATAAGTCGCGTCCTTACCCAAAAGGTCATAATCTATGAATTGCGTTGCTGCTGTACATTTAATTTCGTTAACTGGTGGTAAATATCTACAACATCCGGACTATAGTTGTTATATAAGTTGGATCTTTGCAAGTCGTTATATAAGTTAAATCTCTGCAATTTCGGCTAAGGTCGTTTACTTAAGAGTAGCCTATTAGTGCTCAACTGTGCAAATTACTCGTAGCGATTCGAGCCTTGGTAGAACATTAGCATGCATGTATTTTAAAATACTCTATTTTAGGACAAAGTACCCGTGTGAATAAACTGGAAAAGCTTCCGGTCAACTTTTCGTGACCGTGTGAATGACACAAATTTGCAAGATTCCGATGCACTGATTCTACAGGAAGTTTCTTCCGGCGAGAATCATCACAGTGTTGTTATATTTTATTGTATATACTCAGAGATGTAGCAGCAGAATTCAGTAACAGTATCGCTGACAGAAAGTCGGACAACAAAATTTTCTGCCAAACTTTGATTTATTAAAACAGCAGGTTTTATTCAATAAGATCAAAAGGGAAAGCAGGCAATTCAGATACCTTTGAAAAATTTAGGTTTTGACATATAGTACAAGCGTTAGATTTAAATTTTAGCTATTTATTTATTTTTTTATTATTTGTTGTTTAATCTGAACTGCAAACTAATCTAATAGAGTTTCGTATTTAAATATATATATAAGAGACGAAATCAAGGTTTCAGAATAGTAATTTCTCAAAATTCACCTATTTAAACCAATTTGCGTTTTTGCGCGGATTAATAACATAGCTTTTGTATTGAAAATAACACACCTCCAGCCTGATAATCCCAACCTAAAACATACGGAACGAATTAGTTGGCGTTCTTAGATTACTTTGTTTGGGCGTCATGTTTGGAATAACTTTAAGACGTCATCTCAAACAATAATGATTTCATTCCCCCTTTCAAACAAACATCCTGGATCTGCCCATGTGTGCAGCATTAGTAATTGGTCATGGCATGGTTTTTCCTGCAGAATTGTTTTTACAACATCAAAATAATAGCTAAACAACATAATCAACACAATGCAACGACGTTTTACAGTAATTGTTATCACGGCACTGATTGGCTGTGCAGTATGTGGGGAAAATAACAAAAGTAAGTCTAAAAATATATCTTGTTTTAATTTAAATATATCTTATTAATTGTACTTAATAATTTGATTATAATTTGTTTCGTTGACACACACATTTTATTTGTATTGGTATTGACTCTTCTCTTTCTTGTAACATTTCCAGAAAAAAAAAATATGGTCTACCAACTGAAATCCTAGATATTCGAAGCAAGTCCCCAAATACTACTCGAAATGTGAATATGATACAGTGGTATTGCTTTGATACATTTTTTACACATTTGCAGAACAGCGTGCGATGTCATGCTTTAACGGCTGCTTAAATGACGGAGCAGGTCTACAGTCAAATCAGATGGTACAATTCATTAAAGGTTCAGAGAAACCCTGCAGGGAATGCGTACACCACATGTGCTACAAAGGTGTGGTAATGAACAGAATCAACAGCTAGTTTTTTTAGTTCATAACAGGAAAATTGAATTTAAATTTAAAAATTTACTAAACTAAAAATCTAGCGGAATTTGTTTTCATTTAATTAGGTGGCATATTCTTATTCTGTTTTACTTTATATGAAACGGAACAATTATGACACATAATAATTTTTCAATTGATAAGTTTTAAAATAAACAATCATGTCTACTTACCTTATTTTACCAAAAATGAATGAATCGCTATGGCGTTGTACGTATTTGCATTTGATAAGCGTTGGGTCGCTTAAATATCAGAAAGTCGTAATTCATTTTTGTGAGTAAATCAATATTATAATAGCGTATTTTTTTTAATTTCGAGCAACTAAATATCCAATAAGTTGCAAAACTTGTACATAACTAATGATTTACATATATTTTAAGGCAAAGAGGTGCAGCTGGCGCAATGTCACTTGGCCCTGTACGAATGCAAGTCCCAATGTGCATCATCTGTCTTTGGTGGAAGTGCTTACAAGACTTTGTGGTCTTGCTACAAGTGTTACCAACAGTGCATGGGGTCTGAAATATAAACCAAGAAAATTAACTACTGTCGGTCGCATTGAAATATGAAACCAATTATACATGCTTTACTTGTATACGTATTTATAATTTTGTCGAGTGGTAATAAACTAATCAACCTATTAGATTACTTTGAATGGCTTCAAGTTAGGTTAAAAACTTTCTTCTTCATATACTAGGACGATTACTAGTAGATGTATGATGCTGATCTACCGGTGCATGACGGCAGGGGTTTAAGCTGGCGGCCCACGAGACTTTTTTAACACTTTTTTCGGCAAGTGTTTTTTGCACGACCTGTTCTGAAAAAGCTGTATCCGTTTTATATTTGTTCACCAAAACCCGAATTTTCAACACTTTAATCATCCTCCTGTAGTTACCACACTATTGTATGCATTGCCAATTAATTAACTATGCTTGACCAGCTGGTGGATTTGCTGCTTTATGACATATGTTCGAAAGTAGGCTAAATATGTTCAAAAAATGTCGGGGCCTGTGGAGCAAGTGAACGTCATTTTATTTCAAACGTTTTCCTAAATAGTGCTATTTTCCATTGAAAACATTTATGCGGGTGCTTATGTTACTCTATACCAAGAGTGCTCAACTTTTTCTAGTCGCGGATCAAAAGCAAACTAAAATAAGTCTCCGCGGGCCGATATATGTTAACAGTGTAGACTTTACGCATCTCATTATAACCGCAACGACAGGTAATTAGGTATAAAACTTGGGTTTTTTGCAATTTACACTCGATGGAGAAACAAGATTAAGGCAAAGCGCAAAAAAATATTTGCTTTTTCGTAGTTGAAATCAGGGCTACAGAGTCGATTAAAAATAACCCGATCCGATTCCGACAAAAAACTAAACCCGAGTTAGACTCCGGTCAAATGTGCGATTTTGTCGAGTCCCGAGTCCGGCCCTGACCCTACAGCAGGGGTGGGCAATTATTTTAAGCCGCGGGCCGCATAAGGAACATAAAATATTGTGGCGGGCCGGGTCAAATATAGGATCTAAAATACATACAATATGACGTCATACTCTGACGGTGTGAAACAAATAATCAACCAATTTGTTATTACGTTTAGAGTTGTGCGAAAATGTGCAATTTAAGTGGGATTTAAAGACGGTCACAAAACGTCGCGTGAAGCGCGAAAAAATTGCGACTATGTTTGTTTGAAAATGCAAACTTTAATTTAGATTTAGATGGTACGTGAAGCATTGAGCACCGACTAAAAATGTACATTGCTTGATATATTAGCGTTTATTAAGTTGTGGGGCGCGTTGACCCAAAACTTAAGATTATAATACGTGAAAATTTCGTACGAAAAACTTACCTATATGTTTTTTCTTCTTCTTTAAAACTTTAAGTTACCGATGTGTTGCAAAGTTTAACAAACTTAGCCTAATACATTTCTTTGGAGAGAGTGCCACTGAGCAGAGGACGCTATTTGTCTGTGAAGTTGCCAAAAAATCGCGTGGAACATACGAGCAACATAGAAGAGATTCGCGCGAAGCGCGAACAGAATTTGCGTTTTAGCATTTAGAACAGGCTAAAAATCGAATTTGGCGGGGTCTTGACAAGATCTGTCAAACTTGCCCTGGTTTTCGCTTAGCCTATTTATTTTATTGAAAATAAGCCGCGGCCGGATTAAACTGCTTGGCGGGCCGGCCCGTATGTTGCCCAGGTCTGCCCTACAGCCTGTATTTCGCCACTTTACGTAACTAAAATAACGTGGATATTGAGCAATGCACTTATAGGGATTCGTATAATTCATTCACTCGCAATACATGGTTGGAAAATATTCCACCATAAGCTATTATACCTTTACAATTTTCAGTTGGCGGCCATATCATTTTTAAAGTTTGCTACTGTGCATGTGCATGTCGGACTCGGGACTCGAGTAGTTTTACGTGGTCTTAATCGAGTCCCGAGTCCCGAGTCCAACTCCAGCAAAACAAACCGACTCCTTAAGCCCCGAGTCCGACTCCGACTCAGCAGTCCTGATTGAACTAGCCAAAAATATGAAGAATGACCTCGTGCCCATGCAGTTTGTAAAATAGGTCCCGGACTCATGATTTGCGTTGGCGGGCCGGATCTGGCCTGCGGGCCGTAAGTTGCCCACACTTGCTCTATATCATTTGTTTTATGAATGCTGCCTAAACGTATGTAGGCATGTCTACACTATAAATTAGGCTAAAGCAGGGGGAATATATTTATTAGTTATCTTGGTCCGGCCCTCTGACGTACACGAATTATCTCATGCGGCCTTTAGTAAGACCTTATTTGACATGTATATTCTATGGCGTATTTCACATGTATATTCTATGGCTTAATTTGGTCGAGTCTAAATTTCGTGAAACCCAGAATCTGACTTTTGTCTGAAAGGAATATATATTTCATATCCAAACAAGATGCTGTTATATATATATATATACATAAATTTAAAGTCTGGCACGGAGTGCATCATTGCCTCCTTTTTATTTATAAGGCGACGTGATAAATATAAAGTTTGCGAACAAAGGGGTAAAAAATCTTCATAAACAAGGCGCAATGGCAACAAAAAGCGAGACCTCGTTCACTTCCTTGAGTATATGCTTAACATTAAAGACATTTTCCCAAAATTAAAAGGCCACACTATATATTTCGTTACATTTTTATGACACGGCAAAAGAGCATCACACATAGTTTTAATTTTACTCCCTTTTCAGGTGATTATATACATTTGTACAAATTCGAGAAAAAACGCTAAGGGACATATATAGCGGCGCGTTTTTATGGAGCGACTTATCGAAGTCTCTCGTTTTTATGCAGAGACTTATAGAAAAAGTTAAACACTATCTAAATTCCGATTCCTGCTCCGGAGAATTTTTCCGAGCCCGACTCCAGCTAAATGAACTAACTCCGACGAGACCCGATTCAATACAGTTTAAGGCGTTATTTTGCCCATTTATGCCGTATTCCGATGAATTTAATAATTATTCCGGCGGGCTTATGTCTTTTTGGGACGATTTTGGATCTTATTCTGTCTTTGATATTATTGCGTATGAGGCTTTGTTATGTCGCTGGTCTTAATACTATGACACTGTGTAGATTTATAAAACTATTACACTGCTTTAGATTTTGTTGCTTTGTGGTTCCTATTGTGGGTTCTCAAAGTCTTGCAAGTTTCACCCCATTGTAATCCCGAACAAAAAACCTTGGGTTTTTACTAGCATATGCGAAAGATGACCTGGCAATTGTGCTTTATACTTTATTGTCTAGTTTTTTTCGGACCAGACGCCAAGATTTATTTTACCAAACACAAAATGCCAATAAGATAATCTCCATTTCGCGGCATACCTGGCATGGTCTCGCGGAGAAGTGTGGTTAACAATTTCCTACGACACAGTTAGAGGTTTTAAAATTTTCTACCACACATCTACAAAAACATAACTAAACAGACGATAAACACATGGACTAAAATCCAAGGGCGAATAGGGCCTGCATGATTACATGCGCCGAGTGCAAACAAACTTTGACCCATATTACATATCCTTATTATCGAATTTTATCGCCCTCCTGAAAAGTCTTGAAACATGCCCGTCACCCTGGTAGCTAGGGTTTATAAATAACAAAGATCATAGTAAATGGTACAGTAATATTGGCAAAGGTGTAGCACCCATGAGCAGGGCTGCCAATCCTTAGGATTTTTCCCAAGACCTTGGTATTTTAGCCTAGACCTTGGGATCTGGGGATATCTGTTCCATAACTTGGGAATTTTTAATCATTAGCAGGTTAAAATTACAAATATTGTTTTGCTTGTATTTAAGGACTCATTTCCTAATAAGAATAAGAAAGTAGCTATTTGCCTGGCTCGTGGGTGTACGCATACATTACTTATGTGACGTAACAATGCTTTTACTTGCTTGTTAGACGAAACTGTTCATATCATTTACTAGCTTGTGTAACGGCGTTAATGCAACAGACCCAATCGACGAATTTTACTTTTTGACTATTTTAACTATACGTTAGTGCAAAACGAATGAACTTTGTGCATTCGATTTGTTTATGCTTTGATGCTGTCTTTTAAATATACAACACAGCGCTTCGTTACCGTTGCGACGTTGAAGGCTGGCAATTGTGTTGCTGACAAACTAAAAACGGATTCAAAAGTATCAACATTTTAGTATTTTTAGCAACGTAATACTTACAAGAAATTGATAAAAAATAAAAACTTACAAGAAATTGATAAAAAATACCGGTATACCTAAAAAAATCAAGCTCGCTTCGCTAGAGGTAAAGTTATCGCGTTTCTTCGAAGTAAGTTCATTACACTTTTCATTAGTAGTATGGATGACGAGGTGTGGACTCGAAAAAACAATTTACTGCCTCCTTGAATGTAATCAAACACGTCTTCAAGTGCAAAAAAGTCGAGGCCCGCCTGATTCACAGTTGTTCTAACATTTTAATACCATGCTTCTTCGTTAACTTTGTGTGCGGCCCGCAGAGACCTTTATCAGTTTGGTATTGGCCCGCGACTAGAAAAAAAGTTGCCAAAACCTGTGATGAAGCTTCAATACACATGAATGCACACAACAAAGTCCGCCAAGGTCTCTTGTATTTCAGCTTTTTTTAATCTTGGGATAAATTGAAAATCAGAGTGGCAGCCCTGCCCATGAGTACTATTGTGAGGTTGCGGGAACTAAAGCATTTTGTTTATTTTAGTAGGAAAGAGGGTTAACTCGCCTTAGCAAGTCTCAAAATTTAGGTTTTTCTTCAGTGTGAATTCAAGGAATAAGATCTCCAGCGATTGTCTATTTTAAAGAAAATACTTTTCATTTGTGGTGTGTATATCAGTAGTTTCGTTGTATTTTTTTGTGCAATTGCATTCTCTATTCAGGCTGAGTGCTGTATTAATGTTTTACATACATGCTTAGATAATGAAGGTATGATGTTATAAGATATCATTATAAAAATATAATAGTTCGGTATTCGAAATACTTAAGCAGTGCATGGCTTTCTTTTTTAGGCCTGCGTCACGCTAAAAAAATCGCGACACATCTTTCAAAAAAACATATACTTTTAACAAAAGCCTGAACTACACGGCAAAGTAGAAGTAAATACGGTAATATTATCGGTTATTTAATGGATAGTGTACATTCAAGTCTCATATACTTATTTGATGCCTATTTGTAAAGGTTAGTTTGCACATTTACTAAGAAGTTCTCCGGCAAATATGAGAACCTCTCCAGCAGACAAACAGGTGTGCAGCGGGCGAGACGTTGTTTGAGAACCACTGGACTTTATGTAAGCAAAGGAGGTCGACCAACAATTTTCTTACAAATAGTAGTTTAGATAGGCTACATTATTGCCGCTTACTTAACAAACCTTTTGAAAGCAACGCGCCTTTATTGCGTCATTGAACTAGGAGCGTTATTGTGTTGCACTAACAACTTTAAACACACGTATTATCTTAGTGTACTCATGTACTGCACGTTTAGGAGCTGCAGCATGATAGAAAGTAGAGCGATTTTCGTAAGTAATCCAGTGTTTGTTTACCTTTTTTCTGTCGCGCCCCTTCTTTTACAGCAGACCGTACCTTGTCCCGTGCAATGAACTGCCCGTATTGCATAAAACAATATGAATTCGTGCAAACAGCGTCTTCCTGGTGCTTGTCTATTGTGACAGACAATATAGTTTATCTGAAAAAATAGTTTGCAAAGACTGTTATCGGTATAGGTCCACTTTTGACATATATTTTGTGAAGACATAAAACGAGCAATTGTGCGTACAGAAACGTTCAGCTATAATACGGACTATACAAGAAACAGAAAACAAACAAGCTCCTTAACATACATTTTCTGACTAATCGATATTTTCATATGTTGCCTTAACACTAGAATTACCGGTTCGGTCATTTTGAACGTTTTTTAATTTTTAATCCTTTCTGTTTAGGTAACTGTTAGAATATTGAAACTCCTTGACTTCAAAGTCTAGGTCACCTTTTGAGTAACAACTTTCTACCTAATGCGAACTATTCGCTGATAGCAGGAAGAACAGCATAATAGATGCTTTAGGACAGGGATTTTTAGGGGCGCACTAATAGTATAATATAGGTAAAAATATATATATATAACTCTAAAGGTCCGTTAAAACTCTAAAGGCTAATACTTAATCTTGAAACTTAATAGGTTCTGCGGCCCAATGAATTATTTCAAGTGTCAATGCGGCCCACTATAATAAATGTTGGACATCCCTGCTTTAGGATGTCACAAGAGACATCATAAAACACGCTATATGATCGCATAATAAAGCATAACTCAGGACAATAGTGATGACGACAAGACATTGTTTAAAAACAGTCGCTAAAGCATAATGTTTAAAAACTTGAAGACTCTCCTTGCGGGCCCTCTGGAACTGCTGTACGGACCCCAGTTGGTCCGCGGACCCCAGTTTGGGAACCGCTGAGTTAGTCCATAATTTTGACTTAACATTTTTTTCTTAAAATTTGGTGGTTTACAAAAGCAAAGAGCGAAATTAAATCGAAACGAATGTGAACTGTTAACAAAATAAAACTGCAAAAATATGTTGTGGTATGCTGTGGATTTCGTAAAGGTTGCGGATAGTGTACAAGATGTGTGAAAAATGAATGTGTGGATTGCGCTGAGCGCTGCTAGTTTTTTGGTTCTTGTTTGTTTTTCAATAGCTACTTGCGGACTTCCATGTAACAAGCAGCTTAATAAAAAATGGCTGTTAAATCTTTTTAGCTTATTTAAAAACTAATTGTGTTTTTCAATCCATTTCAATGTTCATGTTAGTTGTAAATAAAACGAGACTTATGGCATGGAATAAAGTTAAATGATTATGCATTTTTTTCTTTATTGGACAAACGTTTTTTTTGACCGCTATCAGTAATTCTAGGTATGTACAGTACACCGCGCGGTAATTCTAGTGTTAACCAAACATATTTGACGCACAACACCGTGCTCTTTAGTGTTATTGCACAAATATTAAAAATCAACACGTTAATTCACACTGTGTGGCTCTTTAAACTACATTGCATTTCGGAATGCTTGAAATTTTTAAGTAAAACATAACGTATGATTGTCTGGACATTACTTTCTATAATTTTACGCAAATTGTCAATCATTTTTGTTGTTCGAATCAGGCAATACATTTGTTTAAAATACAGCAATCAACCAGTTCTTTCTTTCTAAAGGAATTTTAAGCAAAATAGGTAGAAGCAAAGCAAGTTAGTCGAAAGCTGATATTTTCTAGAAAACACCAGAAATTTTTTTTATTTGTTGTTTGGATAAATCTTGGTGGCAAATTTAGTAAATTTTACGCTGACTTCTGGCTAGCGAAAGAGAGACCGATTGGGCGGCTGCTTGGTCTTTCTGTCTCGGATAACTTCAAAAGAGGTGGTGTCCGATTTCTAAAGGCAAGTGGTGTTCTCGACAAAGACTAATCCCTAACAAATCTTTGAATCAAGGGCGAAAATTAGGTAATATCACGTTACTGTCTCCAAGTATCCAGCTAATTATTGGCGTTTTCTGTTTTGTTATAAAAATTCTGAATTCTGAATTAGCTTTTTTTTTATTAATTATTATCAATTTAATTCAGGTTAGGTTTTGCTATAATCAGTGTTACCACCTGCTAAGCAAAAAAATCTAGCACACTACTTTGCGATGACGTTGTATTTATTAACTCATAAAATATTCTGCTTTTCAGTTTACACATTTTGAACTACCACACTTCTGATAATTAGCTTGTAGTTTCTATGCTTAACATCAGTGACGTGAGGTGAGGTCCCTACATGGGTGAGGCAATACTTTTTTCAAGCCACGCTTTTCTTTAACAATCACAAAAACGGTATCGTACCAATTAAAATTAAAAAAATAGCGGCATGCTTTCACGTTTATTAGAAAAAATGAAAACAAGAAACAGGAGAAGTTGTAAAGGCGATTTTTGTAAAGCACAGTCACCGGTAGCGTAGCCAGCCAAAAATTTAGGGAGGTGGGGGCTGGGCGAAAAGTTTAAACTTTTGTTGTTTAGCTTTTGCCATTGTATGAACTGCGTATCGAACACAAGTAAGTATGCTAGCAAACCGTTTCGAGCAGCAACTGACTGAGTTTTAGCACAATACTCTAAAACCATTCAGAGAGCAAAAAACAAAATGACTAAAATGTAGTAAAACTACATCAATAAGCGAAATTTAATAACAACTAAATCCTTTATGACGTAACAGTGCATGACAATTGAAGTTCTGGCATGCATGTGATCGACTTTTGTGGTACTGCTTATAATGCTACAAAACAAATATTATTAAGAGTACAATATTTATAAATGTTTAGGGGGTTATGGCCTCTGTAGCCCCTGGCTGAGCCTATATGACAGTCACACATCCACTTCTTTTTTTACCAATTTCTTTGAAATTTACGTGTTATTTTTTTGTCCAGTCGTCTGATGCAAACCTTTTAAATGGGAAACAGATTTGCCTTTGTTTATGACTATTTAGATTTGACTTTAGATTGATTGAAAGCGTAAATTTTCCTCCATTTTAGTTAATTTTATAAAAAACAATCCTTTACACTGCTAGAAGTCAGTGTAGAAATGTTTCATAGCTGAGACGTCACAATTGAGGCATGCCTCAAATCATAGCTAAATCGTTCATCATGTTTTCCGAGAGAATTGGGAAAGAAAAGGGCACGAATGATGCAGTGTATGGCACTTTTATGATCTGAAGAGAGGCACAGCTTGGCACTGCCTCTCTTCGCGTATTTCAACTATTTTGAACGCTTGATATGATTAACGCAACAGAAATTGGAAAAAATAAAGGACGCTAAAGGATACAATTTACTTTTTAGAGTTCCATTGTTTTGTTGTAAGAAACGCATTTTTTCTTGGTCTGGTCAAAAAAACCCTGTAGGATTAATAAATGATAGACAAAGTGTTACCGAAAATAATAAAAAGCATTCTTTAACTAAAACAAACGAAGCACACAAGTCAAAAAGGGGCACATTTCTCTTACATAGGCTGTTTGAAATTTTCGAAGACACCGCATATAAAAATAAGCAAGCATCTTAGAAATAACACGTAATAGTAACCTTGATATTTACTATAGACTAGGCTGTCATGCGCATGATTATAACTATGTTTGCTTATCTCAAAGAAAGGTCACACTATAAAGCTGATAGCTAGACCTGGAATAAGCATAGCTTCTGGGCACTGGTTTATTAATTTTTATAAAACAAGATTGATAATAATATTGGATATATTAATACTTTTCTTAGCGACTAACAATATTTTCGGTTAAAAATGTGAAAATTTTATCGCATCTCATTTAGTAAACGGTTACTATTTGTTTACTTAATTAAATAAGCTTGTTAGGTATTATTTAAGAATGTATAAATTTAATGGCATATGAAATATCTGTGGTTTGCATTTCCAACTTTTACCGCGGAGCGCTTAAACCCCTGCAAGCAAAATAATTAATCAGTTGCAGGGGATATATCGTGCAATTCGTAGATTTAGATATTTACAGCAATTAACGTTTAACTAGGTAGAGTGGCCAGCTGGCGAGTTGGCAAAGGCAAGAAAAGCAATGTACCGAGCGGAAAACAGTTAGCTATCAATCAGCAGTAAGATGGTAGCAAATGGCGGAACGCCAGTCAAGCATACCATGCACAATCAAACAAAAAAACCTACAAAGTAAGTACGTCTTGTTGTTTTTAACGGTTTTAGGTTTGAAAAGCTAGAAGCAGATCGGTGCACATTTACCACTTCTCTAACACTTTACAGCGCTTGATCCTTTGTAATGTAAGTTGACCATTGTTGCGTACCAAATTAAAAAAACTAATCTCTTCACTGTTAAGGACCCTAGAAAAAAGATATAGCTGTTAGACTAATACGTCCTGTGGTGCGTTGGCCTTGATTTCCAACCTCCATTCGTACAACAAGCAATAGTTGCTGTACATTAGTGAAGGTATAGAGGTAATTTAAACAAGGCCTTGGCTTTACAGTGCGGCAATCCTAGGTCCCCATTTTTAATAATATTGCCGTTTGCGTCTGTATGAAAAAGTGTGTTTTGTCCATGGCAATATCCTACTTCAATATCGGGCCACATGAAATACAAACTGGCTGTTCCATGCAGTTGGATTCTTTCTTTTTTCGAGCGTTTATCGCAGCTTACCAGACGTGGAATTTGAGTAGTGTCAATGATAACAAGACAGCAAAGTAAGTGGGCGATTATGGCAGTGAAATAAGTAAAGAGAGTGTGAGATGTGAGGTGGTCGGGACATTACGTTCACAGCCTCCGTATACTGTAAAACGTGCTTTACTGCTTAAAATTTAGGTAAGGTTTTAGTTTTAAAATGCCTTAGAATAACATAGTATACGTCTTGTTTTGTACTAAGGCAGCGGTTCTTAACAAGTGGGCCATGGCTCACTGGTGTGCCATGGAAACTTTTTAGATGGGTCACAGAACAATTTAAAAAAGCTAGATTTATTGAAGAATTTAGTTTCATTTGTGTCACTATACCTAATTTTACAGGAATAATGGCTTGGGGAGGAATTGAGTAGGAATGAAAATGAAATGTAAATTTATTGCTATATGCTTCGCTATATTTTGTTCTAAACCTTTTTATAGTTTGTCCATTCATAAAAATTTTTCGGGCCACAGAATTTTTGTACAACAAAAATGGGCCACGAAAGAAAAAGGGTTGAGAACCACTGTACTATAAGGGATAGGCCGAGTGAGTTTAAAGATTCTTGCTTCTTTTGTAAACTAAAAAGGATGGTTTGGGCCGGTTTTAATATCATAGTACTACTTTTTTTATTAATTGTCGATGGATTAAAAAAAAAAAAATGCTCGCATCAGTTTCCTCCAACTAATAACCTTCGCATTTACAAGTACTGCTTTTTTTGTAACGGCACGCGAGGTGTTTTACGCGATTTCTAAAATTAGGTTGTACCTTTAAAAGGTAAGACTTTTATCACCGGAAATATCGAGCTCATGCCATGCTCACATCCAGTTAAATTATTCGTAAAAGCAATTTATTTAGTTACAAGTAAACGGTGCCTGTTTTGCAACGATATACGTGTTTCCTGCGGTATCTAAAGTCATGTTATTACTGCAGGGTAAATATTTTCAACCCCGGAAATATTGAGCTCATACCATGCTTGTGCGCTCTTATAGTATATATAAAAATAAAGTTGCAACCAACACTGAGCGTTAGAGGACATGGGCCGATTATGTTGCTTACGAATTTCATGTTGTTAATTATCCGGATATGTTGTATTTAGATCGACATACGTAGTTGAGTTTGAAAAAGTTTTTCAGAAATGAAATTTGTTTTGCTTATATTTAAGCGGGTTGCCATCAAATTGTTCAAGTTTGAGATGTCAATAGAAAAAAAACGTTCTGACATTTCTTGAACAACAGGTTTCGAACAAGTAAAGTTTGCAATCTATAAATCACTGTGATAATCAGTAAATAAACTAATATAGTTTTAAACCATAAACTTTAAAAACAGTTTAAATATCTTTTTACCGTAAAGATTAAAACAGTTTATTTGCGTATGCTAAAATAAAAAAAGGAAGTAAATGGATTGTCCGGTGATTAAAACACGATTGGGTCACATGAAGGGACTTGCTTTGAAAAAAGCAAATCACAAAGAAGCCAAGCAGGTGTTTGCCTATTTAGGAGTTCCTTTTGCAAAACCTCCCGTTGGAGAACTACGATTTGAACCTCCACAGAAGTAAGTTGGAAGGTTGTGTTTTTGTACTGCTGTTTTATAACTTATCTCTATGTGAATGTTGACAGCACTGTTTAGGTTTTTTATGGAAGAAACCGGGTTACGAAAAATACGGTTTTGTTGTTTTTATTAGTGTCAATCAAACTTTGTCGGCCTGTGAATCAGTACACGGAGTACGTTGTGCGACCGTTCAGCATTGTTTTAAGAATTGCTTCAATATAAAAATTGCTCAAGATATATTAACGTCAATATTAAAAGATTTCGTGTGTTCTAACCGGTCTCATATTGGTTGTTTTTTTGGCAGAGCCGAACCATGGAAGGGAATGTTTGACGCAACTCGTTTCCCTCCGGCCCCGATGCAGGGATCTTTCATAAACAATCTAGCAAATTACTTACCTTTACCTCTCATGGAGAACGAGCACCCAGGCGACTATAAAAGCGAGGATTGTCTCTATCTTAACATTTATAGCAGCAATGTCGATAAAACAGCGAACCTGCCGGTAATAAAACAGTTTTTGTCCTTTTGCTTAAAAAGTTCTTAAGGCAGAGTTTATCATAGTTATACAGCCACAGATATATTTAACCAAGGTTTTACGACAAAAAACGGGCAAAATAATCTGACAAAATAAAAAATATTAGTAATAAAACATAATGTGAAAAAATATAGTATTATATATATTTTACGTTCGTTTTACCAACACCGTGCTAGGATATAGGCGAATATCTTTATTGGATGGCTATTAGTTACTAACAATGGATTTAATATCTTATTTGAATTTTTACCTGGGGTATTTTTTCAAATTGACCCTAATTTGTTAGGTTTAGTATTCATAGCGCAACAATAAAACGTATTTTCGTAAATTTTCGAAAAAAACGTATGCTTAAAGTTTCAACACCAGATTCAATAAATCTTTTATAGGTTGCGAGAAACCTTTTCACCTTTGTTCTAGATTCTAAAAAATTGGACACTTTGGGAAACCACTGATATAATGTGTGGTGTTTTTCTTTGTTTTCAATGACAGGTCATAGTTTGGATACACGGCGGCGGATTTAGCTTCGGGTCTTCAATTGGCACGGTAGGTCAGGCTCTCTGCGGTCTCAACGACGTCGTTCTTGTAGCGCTCCAATACCGAGTCAACGTTTTCGGTTTCTTCAGCGCCGGAATAAAGACATGTCACAAGGGAAACATGGGACTGCTCGACCAGGTTTTGGCCCTCCAGTATGTCCCACTTTTTACTGTTTAACAATGAGTACTGGACTCCTATGATGCAAAACTAACTAATACTAGTACTTAGAAATAATAAACATGAGAAATATGCTTAAAACAATGCCATGAATTTAGAATATTTGGCCCTGACAAAAATAAAAATTCATTAAATTAGCATTTATACCAACTATAAATGCTGTAAATAATAAGTATATGTGGTTTAACATCATCACCATAGAATGTAAAACAATTGCTACCTTTAAATTATTCTTCAAAAATCTTTAAATTACATAAACATGTTTTTTACTATCTATCAATTTAAAGTGCTGGTGGCTGTTTAAGATGAAGCGGGGCGTCCCCATCTGAGGAACTACTTTTGTAATCTATACATTTTTTTATGGGGCCACCGGCGTAATGTAGTGCAGTTAAATTTAAATATGTTACTTTTTATTAACCAACTAACACGGCGTACTATAAAAAAATAAGTACGAGGCAACTGGTCTAGTCAAAATGCTACGAGTTATAACCTTTTATAAGAAGCTACCATTTTTCTTATAGCTTCTTTTAGTTTATAGTTTTATAGTTTTTTTTTATAGTTTTAAACCAGCAAAATGTTAAGATGGGTTGTTTAAAATAGTTTCGATATATGATGTCAAGCTTTCCATGCGTTTCAAAATTATGGGCCACATAATAAATAAAAAGGTAGGCTGCTGTTAATTAAAAAACTATACCAAAATCAAAATGTGCCAAGTGCCAACCCAGGTTTTTTCGGGCTACATAAATAACCTGTTAACTAAGTTAAAGTATGTGTTGTTTCCGAATGAAAAGTTAATTATATTATTTTCTATAGGGTTAAATAGCAAAATCGCTTTTACATGTTTCAATAATTAACATCAACAAAGCAGCAGCTGGCCAAGGGTAAAAACTGTTTTACTGCGCAGCTGGATCAGGGACAACATTCGAAACTTCGGTGGAAACCCGAACAACGTGACTTTGGCGGGCGAGAGCGCGGGGGCAATGTCCGTTGCCTTGCACGTGACGTCACCACTTTCGCGGGGCCTCTTTCATCGTGCAATCAGCCACAGCGGGGCTTCGACGTGCCCAAGTAAGTACTAGCAACAACCGATACTACGCGACTCACAGCCGTGGAATTACACACGCCATAGCGGATTTTGTCACTGGGTGACGCTGTTGGGGGTCCCAACGTTTCGTTTATACTTTAAAGCCTATTTTGTCGAAATGTTCGCTGACGAGTTTCTGCTTCACAATTTTTTTTTTTTTTATTGACACGTGCCTGATTTCTCAAGTGTGTTCTGCTTTAAAACATAATTTTGTTAAACTGCTGTATGAAAAAGTGTTAGCTACTGCTAAACGTCACAAAATGTTTTTGAAGCTATGTTTTCCGTCGACTCTACATCGCTCAATAAAATGCTGCTGGAAGGATTAGACATAACTGCCACCGAACCAGATGATATCGTCAAGCAACTGAAAAAGGTTGACGCAAGTAAAATCATTGACGTCATTTCGGTCAATGTAAGTGGTTTTCATTGTAAAGCTTTAGCACAGTGTGCAGTTACGATAGTTGTTTAAACATTTGAAGTAGTAATATAATATAGATTATGTCGTGCTTGCAATAATTTGTACGTGACGGAACGACAAGTATGACTTGGCAAAACATTCATCATTTTGCAGCGATGTCCTTGCATTGCATTATCATGCAGCGGTCATGTAGAAAAATATACAGTGTCATACCATTTTTTATACTTGTCATTCGGTGAATATGACTGTCAACTGCTATATTTAGTCTTACACAATACGTAAATCGGCCTGAACGCTAAAGCTAACCTTAAGATCTTGTTGATCCCAAATATGCCGTTAATCTTTTTTTTATTTGTTGGTAAGTTTTTCGGTATATTGATTTTGCATGGTTCAAATAAAGTTTACTGATAGCAAGTCATGGCAAACGCTGCATGCTCGCACGTTATGAGCTAAAACGTACGAGTATAACGGTGATATTGCACAGAGAGTCAATATGTCATTGTTGAAAGTGACCTTTTAACCCTTGCAGCAAGTAGTTCACAACCACGACGCTATTGATAGGCCGTAACAATCAGCGTGTATCTTATAATCCAATATATGCCTTTTATACTATAGTTTTCCTAATGACATCGGGACCGGCTGGCAAATAATTTGTTGCCAGCTGGCAGCTACCAAAGTTTCGCAGTTCATAACATAATTTTTTTAATGTATTAGCCTACTCAAATAAATGTTTTTACCATATTTGGCTTAATATATAGGCGCACGACCGATATCATTACAATTAATCAGCGCGTTTCCAGCTAACATCATAATTTCTCTCTAACAACATTCTCGAACTAAATGTTTCTTCAAAGACAGCAAAATACTTTAAAAAGATCTGGCATAACATTAAATTCTGTCCATTTATTGACTGTGAAAGAGAAATTTGTTATGTACAACCATATTGCTATCATCAGTCTTCGGTTTAAATAGAATCTATATATCTTCACGCATATATACATTTCGCTATTTTGCGTTTGTACAAAGTTCTAAAAACCAAGCCCATTGTCTACAGCCAAAAATTGCCATGTTCGTGCCCACCATCGATGGCCACATGATCCCTAAGCACCCTCACCAGATGTTAGCCGAGGCCAAATTTGCCAAAGTGCCGTACATTATTGGGTTGAACAACAGCGAAGGCAGCGGCCTGCTCGGTTTTCAATGTCCACACACGTTTGCTGAAGGATACGACAAGGAAACTGCGCTGGCGGTGCTCAAAGCCATTCTGGCCATGGCACTACCGGTATTTAACATTTAATTTATTTACTGAGATACTACAATTGTTTTGATTAATCAGTAACTTGTTTGAGCTTGACTCCACATTGTTCGCTCGAGTTTATGTAAAAGAGTTTGCTTGTGAAACGATTTTTATTGGAATATATTGGGTTACATTGTATGTTTATGCATTGCAACCCTTATAAGTTACGTCAATTTTCGAAACACGTTACGGAGAAGTTTAAGCTCCAAAATCTTACGAATTACCTTTAACATAAACGTACATGCCACACCGAGACTACACGCATGACTTTAAAAGACATGTCAAGGGCATTTCCAACACACAAGTTAGGCCAAATCGTGTAGCTCATTTTCGAAAGCGTAACCAGATGACCACTTGACCAGACTATTCGTCGTTGGTATTTCGACATACAAATTGGTACTTATAAACAAACGCAAATGGGTTTCATTTTTCTTACGTGCAAAGTAAATGCAAAAGATGGTTTGATATTCCCGTTAACAGGCTTCGAAAATCGATGCGGTGGTTGATGCGATCGTTGAAACGTGCAGTGCCGACTCGGACGTGAAAGACAAGTACTTCTGGAGCAAGCTTGTGGCGGATGTTAACCGGGATTCGAACTTCCTCGCCCCAGCAATTTCTCAGGCAACTGCACACGCCGGTAGGTTCAAATTATGTTTCGCTTCTTTGCGTATAATTTAGGTTACGCGAAAAAGTAGGTGCTTTCTCAGGCGCATATCTGATTTGAATGCTGACATAAGGGTTTGCTTTAGACCATTTAAACCTTTGTTTTTGTCAAAAATATTGTATGCTGGTCAACCTGACTGAAGTCACACGCATGTCAATAGACAGGTATTACCAAGTAAGAGGAACAATGCTAAAAGGCAATACTGTCCACAGTGCTTAAAGCCGTGGTTGTCAGCCTTTTTGTACCCGTGGCCCCTTTTATATGCTTTCAAGTAGTCGCGGACCCCTTATCTGCGTTTAGTTCTTTTTAATAATTAGGTATATCTGCCTTTAAGTGCAACTTATGTTGAGTAAAGTAACAGACAACAGCAAATTACTTCATGATACGTTTATTTTAATGTGACAAATGTTACATTGTGACTTTATCACTTAGCAAGATTGTAATTAAGCATGTTTTCTAGCGTTAATTAATTCACTAACAGTATATTTAGAAGTTTTTGCGGACCCTTGAAAACTTTTTGCGAATCCCCAGTGGTCTGTGGACCCCAGGTTAAAAAACACTTGTTTACAGATTTCTATTAACGTTGGATGTTGCGGACTTGTAGTAAATCGCAGTCGTTTCGATGGAACTTACTATATACATTACCTTATATTCAGCTTCTGGAAATCCTACCTACGTTTACTACATGACCCACCAGTCTAAGATGCATCACGACAAAAACTACTCGGGACAAGGCATGCACAAGGTGCCTTTCTGCGAGGCCGACCACACCGACGACGTGATCTTCACTTTTGGCATTCCGTTCATCAATAGCGATTTCTTGACTCCTGGTATCACGTGCTCTGATGATGAACGCCTCCTGAGCAGAACTTGGATGAGCGCTTTATGCCACTTCGCAAAAACAGGGTAAGCGGCGAGCCTGCGATTGGATTGTGTTTCGTTTTGTCTAAACACCTTGATTTAAACGAGTCGTTGAAACAATACTTTGCAACCATACTATCAGAATATTCGATTCATTAGTGTAATTAAGGGGTTCTTAAAGTGGGGTCAATGGACCTCTTGGGGGTCCGTGAACTATATTTTTAGGGGTTCCATGAAGGCCTAATTAAAATATTAGTGTATATTTGAAACGTAATTAATTGAAAAGAAAAACAGCTTAATTAAAAAATAAAACGGTTTTGCACCGACTTTATTTAGACTCTATTTCACTTTCACATTCTTTAGACCAAAATTAGCAGATTTATGACGTCTTTTTGCATTGTGACGGTAATTTATGTCGTACATTTTTTTAGTTTTCTTGCCTACCGTGGTCAAGCGAAGCAAAAAAATAAATTAGGGGTCCGCGGTAAAAAAAAAGTTTAAGAACCCCTTGTATAATTACTTCTTCTTTAGCATTCGTAAGTTTCTCAATATCTGCAGTGTTTAGTAGTTAAAAGAATCTACGAACAACTAACAATATTAAAACCAATGTACATTGTTTTAAAGGAACCCAAACAGTGGAAAAGAGGGAGCGATAACTTGGCCCAAATATGAAAATGTCGGAAAACGCCATCTGATTATGAATATGCCTTATGCCGAAGGTGGTTGCCTTCTGTCAAGTCGTTGCAAGCTTTGGCACAAAACGATACCAAAAATCCTCATGAGCAAACCACTGAACGGTTCTGTCAAGAAAGCTGATTGTAAACGAAGCTAAATATGTTAGCTTACATAAAAATCAAAGATCGAGCCGGAACCTCGAATATACCAGAAAATCTGTATAAATTTATATGAATCTGCCATTTCACAGTAACGACAGTTATCAGTTTTTACCAGGGATGTACTATAGAGATTTTAGCAGTGTAACCAATGATTTTAGGCCTGCTTTTAAACTGTTTAATCTTGATAATTTGTTGTGTTTCTAAGATTTACTATGAATTATAATCACCCGAGCCTCAATTCAATAGCGCCGTTGAAGGTGTTTGTTATTTTTTTATGTTGTACTATTTAAGTTGTATTGTTGATTGCAGCAATTTTTGCCAGATACCATTCGATTAAGATACCGCTGATATCGGATTACAAGAAACCAGATATATTTGACAGTGTTATATTATATCGTTGATTTGTGTGTATTAAATATTGAGAACAGGATTAATGCATATTTAAAGCAAATTCCGTTTGACAATGTGCAAAATAAATTTATCCTTTTTCGGTTAATGAGCAATATTTTATTTTCATGCGAGTCTATATAGTTGCTTTGTTTTCGTGTTTCCCCCTAAAGATTACCACAGAATGGCTAACGTTAACTAATTAACGATTCTGGCGTGTTACACATGACCATTACTTTTAAAGCACTTAGAAATTCTAGACCAAGGTGAGTAAACGCCAATCAGTTGTCCATACGTCAGTGACCTGTAGGGTAAAATTATGGCGTGTATTCGTGACCCTATAGGATTGTATCTGTTTTTTTTTGAAGTGGTTATAGTCTGACAGAAACATGCCAAACCTTAACTTTAAAATAATCATTCTCTAGGTAAAGACAATAACGTAGTATTGTGTCATCGTCATATTGAAGCAATGGTCCTTTAAGTTTAAGCATTAGCCGATATGCATTACCGCCAGCTGAAGTAAAATTAATAATATCAATAAAATAATCTCAAAAGAGCACGACAAAATCAGAGCTGTATTTTAAAACTTTTCCTTTACGGTTCTTCGATTAAACCTATTGACTTTAGACAACTTGGGAATTGAATGTTTCGTGGTTGAAGATTATTTTTGCTATGGTTTTGACAAGATTTTTGTTTGACTGTTTTATTTTCGCCGTATTAAAATCGTTTGAATGTTTTTTTGCTGACCTTACGTAACTGTCATTAATTTGATAACAAGCGCAAATCTCAAGTTTTATTCACGAGTCATGTTATTTGATGCCTGAGGCCAGACTCGCCAAAGTCAACAGAAAACCTTCCTTGTAGCAATGCATTATAATGATTACAAGGTGTAGGTTTTTTTTTATCAAAACCTTGCCGTTTCACATTAACTGTGAGGTAATTTATGTTGTGTAATGGTTCTATTTTTGTGTGCACACCTTAATTCTGAAGGCAATATTGGCGGTGAATATCGCTAGAGAATAAAGCCAGCATTAGTAGGATATAGTTAGCTTGTAGTAAGAATGCTTGCTAAACAAGTTATATTTGGAACACCAAGATGTAGAATTATTACAACGGTACGTCCCAGAAAACCTAACAGACTTTTCACTCTTGTCGGATTCAGTACCGTATAATTTATTTTTAAATTGTTTAATCTACCTCTGAACTAGTGAAAATTTATACTAGTGCATTCTACAATCTAGGCCAGGGGTTCGCAAACTGTGGTACGCTCACCACCAGGTGTACGAAAGAGAAGTTTAATGGTCACGCGAAAAAGTTTACTTTTTCGGAACTGTAACGATTTTCAAACAGTGGTTTAAAGAAGTCGTTAATAACGTTTAGACCAGCGGTTCTCAACCAGTTGGCTATGGCTCACTGGTGGGACACAAGAACATTTGAGGTGGGCTACAGGCTAATTTGAAAAAGTTAGATTTAGATTCATTTGTGTCACTATTGAGGAGGGGTTAGAACTTGAGGAGGAGTTAGAAGGAATGTAAATGAAATGTAAATTTATTGTTCAGCAGTATATATTTATTTGTTCAAGTATCTCATTAATGCACTTTTAAATAAATAATCTGTTTTGAAATATATTGATGTTTTTTGTTTTTAACCTATTTTATAGTTTTTTCGTTAATACAAAATTATTGAGTCATATCATTTTTGTGCAACGAAAATGGGCCAAGAAAGGGACGGTTGAGAAGCACTGATCTAGGGCATTCCTATAAAAAAAGTATTTTGGAGTAAACAACACTTAATATCATCTTGTTTAATTTATAACATTGTTTCTTTATCTCTATTTCTGTACTGGTAATATATTAAGGTTGTAACATGAAAATTAAGGAACTGAGTATATAGCAAAGATCATACAATTGTCATGGAAAGTCCGATTGTAGCAACTAATTTGGGACAAGTAAAAGGTTTGGTCTTACCCAAGGCAAACCATGAGGATGCCAAACAGGTGTTTGCGTATTTGGGAATTCCCTTTGCAAAACCACCGCTGGGAAAACTGAGATTCATGGCTCCAGAAAAGTAAGATTTTCACGTAAAACAGAATGTCTTGATTTTACAATTTTGTGATTTGACAAAGCTCAGTTGACTTTTATGTTGCATTGATTATTAGTTTTATGTTAATACTCGACCCCTAAACCTGTCCTGTTTTGTATTTATTTTTCTTTTAAAAGTATTTATGTTATGTCATGTTACCTGTCAAACTATTTGTTCATTATTTCGCAGACTGCAATCCGTATACCAATGTTGCTTTTTATCTTTACATATTTATGTACAATTTTATTTAAATATGCCCTTTAAATTGTAACTGTTATAGCCGGTAATGAAGGTAAGAACTGCCAAACTATACAATTACAATTTTTTAACCTCCATCAATATAGAGATTTCTATTACGTTATCGTTACAAATTTTTAGCACACGTTTTTTTTTAATGCTCCTTTGGGTCGTTTAAGCATGATCAAATTCTACCTATTTAGGGCAGAACCATGGCAGGGTGTTCTCGACGCCAGTAAAAATCCACCTTTACCTATGGCAACCAACGCTGCTGCTCAACTGTTGGCACACTTTCCCTTACCCTTGTTGCCAAGTGATGATTTGGAAAGGATGAGTGAGGATTGTCTCTACCTGAACGTTTACACAAACAACCCGAACAAGGCAGCGAATCTACCGGTATGACTTGGCAATTTGCCACCAGAGTAATACAGCACTTTATGATACATTTCTTGTAGTAAACTATTGATAGCTTTGCACGATTTTTACGATTTTGTTTGATAGGTATTATTTTGGATATTCGGCGGAGCTTTTAACACAGGAAGCGCTATAGGCTACAACGGTCAGGCACTCTGTGGTCTAAACGACGTCGTTCTCGTTGTACCGCAATATCGGGTTAACGTGTTTGGATTCTACAGCCTCGGTCAAGAAACAAGCTGCAAAGGCAACATGGGACTGCGGGATCAAATCATGGCAATGAAGTTAGTAGGTTGTCGACAATATTATTAAACAATTATACAAACAAGCAACACAATATTTTTTTGAAGGGTAAACTTTAGGCAAAAAGTATTGATAAATTACTTTTTTTAATTCGATTTTTTGTATTTTGTGTAGATGGGTGAACGAAAACATTCTTAACTTCGGTGGAAACCCAGACAACGTCACCATATTTGGAGAAAGTTCAGGGGCGATATCTGTTAGCTATCACGTCATGTCGCCCGAATCACGTGGTCTGTTTCATCGCGCCATTAGCCAAAGTGGAAGTGCAACAGTACCATGTAAATTAAACAAATGTGCACTTCTGCACTTCTAATTCAAAATTATTATTACATTACACCACTGCTGTTGTTTTTAATAACCTACCCTATTATGTCACATAATCGTTTGCAGCCATGATAAGCTCAGACTTCTCAATGCAGCGAAAAGTTCTTCACGACAAACTAAAAATTACAGCAACGGAACCCGAAGAAATATTAAATCAACTAAGGGATATAGATGCCAAAATAATTATTGACACGATTTCAGCTAATGTGAGTTGTTTCATTAGAGTCACCATTTGATTCTTGATTTTCCTTCTTAAAAAATTGAATTAATTTAATCGGACGCATATTTAAGAAATATTCCAACACTTAAAAAAACATAATTTGTTCAAATTTACAACGTTTATAACATATTGGTTGCAAGTAAAGCTTACATTGCTCAAAGAAACATTTCTTTATTGTCTCAAGATATTTGGTAAGAAACAAAAACAATCAATTATTTCACTGCCTTACAGTATTACACAACCATGTTCGTTGCTACTGTGGACGGCACTGTTCTTCCAAAGCATACTAACGAGTTACTGAAAGAGGGAAACTTCGCCCCTGTTCCATACATAGTTGGAATAAACAATACAGAAGGATTTGGGGTTCTCGCTTTGCAAATGCCTCCAAATTTTTCTGAGGGCATGGACAAGCAAACATGCCTCAATGTGATTAAGGCCAGCCTTGCCATGGCCATTCCGGTATTATGACAGCTTTTAAATTGCTCAGTGTGATCAGAATAAGACTCTTATAAAAAAACGTTCTAACATAGGAAACTTATGTAATATATTTTGAATAGATATTTTTTGTATTGTGATAAGCATATGTTCAAAATGTACCACACTCACTATACTTGCAATACATTTTAATAAAATAGATGGCAGATGCTAAATAATTGGTTGTTTTAATCCGGCTCAAAGCTTGAATTAATACTTTTAGTTTTAAATGTTAGCCAGCAAAGGTGGAAGCAGTCGTTGAGGCAATTTTAAAAACAGTCGAAAAAGAGTACGAAGACGAAGATCAATTCAAATGGAGCAAAATTGCCGGAAGTATATTGAACGACAGTTGGTTTGTCGGTCCATCGGCTGTTCAAGCAATGGCTCATTCTGGTGAGGATAATTGTGAACACATATGTCGATTTAAAGCACGTTTGTGCTATTTTATTTTTTTGTTTAGCCACAATTGTAACAAAACCGTTACTAAGGCTAATTAAAGAATGAAAAACTTTTAACGGTTTCATCGGTCAATTAAATGTCCTTCAGACTTGTAGCAATGTAGCATGCGCTGCCGCGTTTACCTTGATTGCGCTGTGTTACTTAACAAAATTACACAAAAGCAATATTACATCAAACACCACACTATCTTGTTTTATCAGCTGCTGGTCTTCCTACGTATTTCTACTACATGACCCAACAACTTAAGATGCACCATGACAAAGAATACTCGGGCAAAGTCAAAATGAAACCAGCCTTTTGCGAAGCTGACCACTCTGATGATATACATTTCACTTTTGGCCATCCCTTTGTTACTTTCGATTTTTCTCATGCTGGATTTAAGTTTAGCGATGACGAAAGGCAGTTGAGCAAGCTGTGGATGAATAGCTTGTGTAGCTTCGCTAAGTCTGGGTAAGTTGCAATTAGTGGTTTATGCATTGTCGAATCTAGATAAAATGCTTATAAATATGCACAAAGTGAGTAAATTAAACTTTTGTAATCGCTTTGACACAGCTCAACTTATGACAAATATATATTTTTCATTTTTTTGTTAAGCTAAATTCTGTGTTTAAAACGACGGTTTAGTAAGGAAATTGATAATGTTTTGTCTGCGATAATAGCCGGCCATCGACCGCGCATAACATAGCTTACATACGAAAATATAGCTAATCCGTTACTGCAGAAACCCGAATAGCGGTGATAGTAACGTTTTGGAATGGCCTCAGTACAACTGCGAGAAGAAACGTCACCTGGTCATGAAGCTGCCTTACGAAGAAGGTAGCGACCTTTTACCGAGTCGTTGCAAACTCTGGCTTGAGACTGTTCCTGCAATTCTTATGATGACGTAAACACATCTGTCAAATATATGTTAAAATATACAAAAAAAAATAATTGTTATATACTTCGCTTTTTTGTCTAACAATGTTTGTGATGATAATATGCCCATTTTAACAACATGGTTGTGTGATTTTTGTCTAGTTGAAAATAGTGTTAAACAGTTGTGTATAACCTAACCTGGTGTATTTCTATTGTCGTTGTCACTAAACTATCCTGCACGACGGTAATTTGCTTTGTAACTTTTTGATTTTATTAAATCAGGTGTTATTTTACAAATTAAATAACTTGTATGTGCATTGTTTAGGCTTTAACCATACTTTTGGGTAAAAGGGTTTTCGTCAAAAATAATCGCTTCGTTTTTTTTACAAAAAGTGTCATAAAGCTGTTTGTGTAATGTCACTACCGATTCAATATATGTTTTGTTTGCAATGGCCTTACTCCAGGGGTGCGCAACCTTGTTTTACCAAGGGTTAAATGTGTGTGTGTGTGTGTGTATGTGTGTGTCTGTGTGTGTTCCATAGGCTAATAAACCATATGAATCAACTAAATTACAGTGTTGAAATAGCCTAACTCAGGGTTTTCAAAAGACTTAATTTAAATATTTTGGCAAAATGACTTGACTTGTCCTAAGTAGCCTATTTGTGGGAAATGACTAGACTCGACTTATGTTATTATATGGGCCGAAAATTGATTTTCGGGACATAGCCTATCTTGTTTTCGCCCGAATCTCTTATGTTTTTGTTTTTTTCGGTTTGTTTCAGACCGTTTTTTGTCCAGGGTTTTATAGTAAAACCATTATTCGGAGAGACTTTAAATATCCTGACACGACGGAGGCTCATATGTAGATGACGTTTTAAGGGTTTTGAAGTCTATTTACTTATAGGGGCCTTCAGCTGGAGGTACAAATTGCAAACAAAATATTGACGTCATCTTAAAATTGATTTTAGCTATGTCCCCAAATCGGCGCCAAGGCCCACGGCGCTTGAATTTTTTCAAAAAGACTTGACTAGACAAGTTATCTACATATGACTTGACTGGGTCTTAAGTCATTTCAAAATGTCTTGTTGACAACAGTGATAAATTCTAAGCTTTCAGGTGTTTTTCAGTCAATACTGATCTCTTAGGGCAGTGGTTCTCAACCTTTTATGGTTCGTGGCCCCCTTTAAACGGCCAACGATCCTCGTGGCGCCCCTCCTTATGAAAAATACATAGCGTTGTGTTTAACTGTTTTTTACCTGTTTTACTTCTTTCTTAACCTTAATAACAGATATGGCTATCAATCAACGAATAAATATATTTAGTTTCTAAAGATTTCTAAAAATTTAACAAAATTAGTAATTTTCTAAAAAATAACAAACCAGTTATTTGAATTGAAATTAACATAGTAGTCATTGCAAAGCTTTATCTTACAAAGGTATTTTTTTACATTTGGCTCTGTTTTGTACTGATCGAGCCAAGCGAACGTTATTAGATTCGTCGAGATGATTTCTGAATTTTTGTTTTATAAATGCGTTACTTTGAGAAATACGCAGTGCATAACCTCGCTAAATATTAGTCTAAAACTGACCTTGAGTAACCCTGCACCATACTTTCGTTTTACGAGTTGTTTTGCAAGTTAATACCCTTTAAGATAATTGCGAATTTCTGCCACTGGCATTAGGCTACACCAGTGTTCGGAAATTTTTTGTGTCGTTGCCTAAAGTACGCTTTACCGAGTCCCACTGAGTAAAACCACTACAAAAACAGTGGATACGTGACGCATATGGCACATGAAAGGATTCGAAAAAATCATTTATTTGCGTTCTCATATAAGTTGGCAAAAAATATAGCTTGACCGGCACTCTCAGAGCCACATTTGGCGCGCGGGCCTAAACCACGCTGAGACAATATCAAAATTCTTAGCCACACCAACTTTTGAAATGCATTGCAACAAATGTAGGGCTACCATACGGCCAACAACTATAAGAACACAAAGCAATTCAAAATAACTCTTATGATTAGGCGAAGGTTATCTGAAAGTAATAGGCCGCCTGAAAAAAAAATCTGGATCCGCACTACTTGGCTACATATAAAGCAGCAAAGTAATTGTTTAGCCATGGTGATCGGCCTTTATCCAAACTTGCCAATGGCGAACGTTCGATTAAGCGTAACTTTTCGTGATAGAACGAATCCAATATTATACTTTAAACATGCCTAATGACGCATCAAAGAACGTGTCAGAAAAATTTGTTACGAACGCTACAAGAAAGTTTTACAGTCATAATAAAAATGACATATTTAAGTTAACTTGCAAATTTCGAACATAGTGATGCTTTGTTTTTGCAATACCTATAGTTACAGAGTTATGCCCGTGGCCCCCAATGACCGCTCCGTGCCCCCCCAAGGGGGCCGAGGGCCACGGTTGAGAAACCCTGTCTTAGGGGCTTTGTTTGCATAGTAATACGGTAATACTTATATATTTTCACGATATGGGATCCTTAGTATACTTTGTAATCCCCGTATGGTAAAAAATGTCATATTGCTTAACGGTTTTTAGACATTAATAAAGTGCAAACAAAGTGTAAAGGGTAATTGATCTGCTATCTTTTTTAGAATATCAATTATCATCTTTTTTGCTATTTATTTGCACGAGTTACGGTTTTTCGTGTTTAAAACAGCAAAATAGTACTCTGCTAAACCCTAGCAAAGCAAACTGCAATAATTCAACTGTAGACATTGCGCACGACCGTTTCGAAAATAGTCTGATTTTAGTTTACGTTTATAACTGCAAATATTTGTCCAGTGCGCGCTTAAAACACTGACATCGCCTATTGCAAAACAAACCGTAACTTGATGAAACAGGGGGTTTGAGGTTTCTTCAGCAAACCATATTGTCAATCGCAAATTGAGTACCGATTTTGGCAGCAATACGAATTATCAGCTCAAATAGTAATCATTTAACAGCAAAGAGTTTAAGAAGAATATTGTTTTTTGCTTGTCGTTGCAACTGTCGTCGAGATATATTATAAATGTATTCACGATAGGCCTTTAGGACAAAAAGCGAAACCTCTTTAGTGTTTGCGCAAAGTGCACTTTCTACCCTGACTGTACAGCCTGTGCACTCAATCGTGAAATGCCGGGAAGCACGCACGATTGTCGTGCATTTTATGCGCTAAATTTGCAAGTACATCCTGAATGCAGCTTGCGCCGATTTTGCGAAGTTTTAGCACTTTTCAAAACGATTTATGTTTTGTTGCCGTCGAGTCCCCAAAAATTTACAATATTTAGTGGCTGTGTATTTTATACCAAAGTTCAGTTAGTGAACAGTTTTGCGGGGACACAAGATACATGCAATATAACTTGTTAATTGACCAATTTACTTAGTTAATGACAGTCAGAGTACTCATCAAGCAGGAGGTTAATTGAAAGCAAACTTAGAAAACGCGAGAAAAAACAGAGCGGTCTCTCACTATCATAAAGAGAAATAGTAAAATCACCCGAGCAGCAATACATGACGTTACATTGGGCAGGTTCACTAAAAAAGTCCACACTTAACATAATATACGTCCTTGGCCAGCTTCGCATTAACGCTTCGTTGTTTACAAAAACCTTATTCATGTGCTATGGTTTTTGCGTGTCTGAGTTTGCCCGACGTGTTCACCCGAGCAGAACCGCACATCTAATCCGCATTGTAAGTAGACATTTTAACGCGAACCAACGCGCGTGTTCACTGCGTCCCGGAAAGGGGTAATCAATATAACTTGAACGTGACAGTTTTGATTTAAACTGAATTTTAGATATCGCTCAACTGTTAGAGCTATTTTGCCTTAACTGAGTAAAATCACTATTGCTGCAGTTAACTGAGTTATCAAAAAAATGGCGGTATTTGTAAACAAAATTGTTCCGTCATACCGAAGTTTGCACCGAAATGGAAAGCTATAGAAAATGTCTAGCTGTTCAAATGTCTTGGACCTATGGCATTGAGAAAGTTCCTTGTTTTAAAACAAGCTTTTAGACACAATCTATTAAACAGCAATTACAATAGGAATAAATCACAACGAAAACTTTTAAGATAAATATATGCCTATTGGCTGAAAGAAACATTTCGTAAGGTTTAAGATTAATATAACAGAACAATTTCTATTCTAGGTTTAAGTTTGACAGGGGATCACCAATTGCTTTTTTGTTAGAATTTTTACAACAGTGCAAATATTAAGAGAACGAAAATGGAATGCCCAATCGTAACAACTTGTTTGGGTCAAGTGAAAGGTATTACTTTGCTGAAGGCTAATCATGAAGATGCGAAACAAGTGTTCGGCTACTTGGGAATTCCTTTCGCCAAGCCTCCATTGGGTAATCTGAGATTCAAAGCTCCTGAAAAGTGAGAAATTTCGTTTTCGCGAAATATATCATTTAAATGCTTTTGCACTTTTTCCAAAACTACCTTGATTTAGCAGCAAGATAAGTTTTTGCACACGAAAACATGTAGCCAATTGTCACATGTTTTTTCAATTGATATAGTTTTAGCTGTCCATGTAAAAATAAGTTAATTATATCGAAAATTTAGTTTTCATTTTGTAAGGGCGGAACCTTGGGAAGGCGTTTTGGACGCCAACAAAAGCCCACCTGTTCCAATGAACAGCGATTTTATGTTGAAACATACGCTACCTTTCATCGCTACACCCTACTTGCCAAATGAAGATCTCAACAACATGAGCGAGGATTGCCTTTACCTTAATGTGTACACCAGCAATCCCGAAGGAAAAGCACGTTTACCGGTAAATGCACTGATGTGAATTCCAATCCCGCCTAGGCTACATAAATGTTTGTGACCCCATAATTCATATGGTATTGTTTAAATACATGTAAGGTTTTGTTGTTAGGTAGTAACTCTTTTGGAATTTACTTAATTTTGGTTGGGTATGAAAAACGCTTTGTACATAAAATATAATTTTGCTTTTCTAAAAACAATGAATATAGCAACTATATAATTGGAAGGCCAAATATATTAGTATATGAAAATTACCAGTTGTTTTTTTTTTCATTTTTTTTTCTATTAGGTGCTCTTCTGGCTTTACGGTGGCGCTTTTAGCGTTGGAAGTGCTATTGGTTTTAACGGCCAGGCACTCTGCGGTCTCAATGACGTCGTTCTAGTCGTTCCACAATATCGTCTTAACGTGTTTGGATTTTACAGCCTGGGCAAGGAATCCAGCTGCAAAGGCAACATGGGACTGCAGGATCAAATCATGGCCATGAAGTTAGTAGGTCAACTTTCGTAGGACGATCAAAACATTATTGGTTACGAACTAACTAACGAACTTAAATATAGCATTCTCTATCGGAATGATTTTCTCTGAGCATGTTATACATCTAAAATAAAATTAAAAAGTGCAATTTAAAATGCAGCCTATGTTGGTCGCTTCTGTCTTAATTTATATTGCATAACTTATTACAAAAGAAAATAACCAAATGCTAGATGCAATTAAATAAGTGTGGGCTAAAATTTAGTCTTTGTTGGTAAAATAAACGAAAAAAGTAAAAATAGATTCTTTTTATAGTTATATTGATTCTGTGATATAATTCAAATTGTTTGCAATACCGTACAGAACATCCTAATTTAGCCATCTACTGCAGTTGCAAGAATATTCAGAACGCTGTTAAAAATAGTTACTTTGGCCAACTTTGACGATTAGGTTTTGCGCGCAGATGGGTGAAAGACAACATCCGCAACTTCGGTGGCGATCCTGACAACGTAACTATACTTGGAAATAGTGCTGGGGCGATGTCAATTGGCTTTCATGTAATGTCGTCTGAATCACGCGGTCTGTTCCATAAGGCAATCAGTCATAGTGGACCTGTAACGCTTTCAAGTAAGTCCCGAAGTATATTGGGTTGACTGTGCTAAACACAAAAGGTATTAGGCAATCTACACCAGGTGGCATGCCAATCTGAATCGTTTCCTAGCTAAATGCTAATTAACAAACTATTATTTGCTAAAGCCAAATACTTCTACCAACGTTAGCTGTACGAAAAGGCTATGATATTTGCGTTTTCGCGTTCGCCGGCCCGTCTGCCAAATTTCCAGGAATAGTTGACCTGCAATAAAAACATGATTTTGAAATTAGCACTAGATTGTACTGGATTAGGATTTAAAACAAAAAACCGCTGGTGTTTATTTACAGCAATGCTGCACGAAGACTTGTCAACGCAACGAAATGCTCTTCACGAACATCTAAAAATTAGCGCAACCGATCACGAGGAAATTCTAAAGAAGCTGAGGGAGTTCGACGCCAAAGACATAATCGATGCGTTTACAGCCAATGTAAGCATATATTTAGTTGATTATAATGTTAATCAAAGCTATCGTTATAGATTGATAAAAAGGTGGCCTTTAATGTATTCCATTTCTGTTTTGTTTTTCGCAAATGTAACAGTACCTGAAAACTCACCTTAAGCGCAATAATGAAATGCTTGTAAATATTGTGACTTTCCGATGGGCTACATTCGAAACCATTGTTGCCAAAAATGCAGAACTTAATTAAAATTTTCTGTTACAAAAAATAAATAAGACTGGTAAAGCCCAATCGCCAGGTGAATCAGTATAGTCCAGTGTTTTTCAACCTATCAACCTATTTTCTTGCCTGACCCAAATACTAAGCGTACATATAACCGAAAAGTTTGGCGACCCAAATCGTTCGACTGGAGTTTTTTCAAGCTTCAATTTGGCATTAATAAATCTAAATTTAGTTGATTTACTCTATTTGTGTACCGCTTTTTCAAGTTTCTCATTTTTTAAAGGAATCTTTCTCAGAACCATGTTATTTAATCCTACCGTGTCAACTATTGCTGTCTGCGACGCAACCAAATTCAGCATCGACCCAATTTTGGGGTCGCGACACATGGGTTAAAAAACACTGGAAAAGTCCAAAAAACTTTTCCAAAGACGTTGCAAGAAAAAATAGTTTAATATAGCCACTGTGTAAAAAAAATTGTACTTCATATAATTTGTGTCCGAGACACTTTAGCTATATTAAAAAGTTTGAAAGCATTTCGTTTTTCGCGTTATGCATGCAACCAGGTGTAAAACCTTAGTAAAGAAACGTTTCTTTTATTAATCTATCGCTTTCTCTCCTTTCCGGTGTCAATCCTGTTAGTACGATACTGCATATTTCACACCAACTGTTGACGGATGCGTGATTGCCAAGCATCCTAGCGAGCTAATTAAAGAGGGGAACTTTGCCCCTGTACCCTACATTATTGGTGTCAACAACTCAGAAACGTGCGGATTTCTTGTTCCAGCATTGTATCTGCCGCCAACCTTTGCCGAGGGTATAGACAAGGAATCATGCGTTAACGCAATCAAGAACATCCTCACCAACATAGCACCGGTGAACGATTTGTGTTATCACATTGGCACCATTATACTTGTGAATAAAAGTACCCTGAATTGTTAGGTTTCTTGTATGAAAAAAGCCTACTATACGACAGCTAGGATACCCATCAAGGTTAGATAATCTATTCTGTTTGCGAATTAGTTTATCTCTGTTATGCAGCTTTTACATGCAATACCTGGCCTATACGCACGTTATATTAATCGTAAGATAAAACAAACGTGAAAATAAATTTTATTTTAGAATTAATATGTTATCAATTTGAAATTAAAAGTTGAAACATTTGCCTCTGTCGTATTCATTTCGCTGTTTCTAAATCGTGCCTATTCTATCTGTATTAAGGATATTAATTATTAGGCTGTTAAAATTTTTAAATATAACAATCTTATTAAATATGTTTTAGGCGAAAAAAATTGAAGAATTGGTCAAAGCAATATTGGACACACTGAATGAAGAATATGATGAGAACGACCCTTTTAAATGGAGCAAAATTTTGGGCAGTGTATTAAGAGACACCTTTTTTTTCATATCATCTATCGAACAGGCTTCAGCCCATTCCGGTAATTAAATTTTTTTTTTAATCGTTCTGAAGCTTGAATGCAATTTTGAAGCGTAAGTAACTCATATATATCAAATTATACAAAAAACGGTTCTACTTGTAACCGACAAACTTTTTCGCAGTGCTAATTTTGACTGTTGGTACATATTATACAGGTTTGTGTCGAGGTAAAATTTAGCTTTACAGAATATAATACAAAATTATCGGCAACACTATAGTGTGACGGATACATACACTTTGAGAATCACTTATGTATACACACACAACTATTTTGTAAAATTGAAAAATAAAATAAAAAAATTATTCAACTTTCTTGTGCTCTTTTCCTGACTTAATTTTTTGGTTTAAAGCAAAGTTAACGCGCATTATTTTTTCAATTTGTATATATTCATTTTCTCCAGGTGCTGGAAATCCAACTTATTTCTATTACATGACTCAACAACTGAAGATGCATCACGACACAGATTATTCTGGAACAGCCAAATTAAAGCCGATCTTTTGCGAGGCGGATCATGCCGATGATATGACTTTTACTTTTGGGTTTCCCTTCATGAATTGCAAATTCACCCACGAGGGTATAAAGTTTAGCGAAAACGAAAAACAGCTAAGCAAGGCGTGGATGAAAATCCTGTGTCGTTTCGCCGAAACAGGGTATGTTAACATCAAAACCAGAAAAACTAAATAAAGAAACCTCGCCGAATAATAAATAACAGCTATATGCGTTTGCACGTTAGCTCCCATAAAGCAGTGCTTATTAAACTTTTTTAGTTTTGTTCACTCCTAACATCTATCTCCAGATTAAATTCACCCTTGTCTCATGATATGATAAAACTATCTCGTCTATATATTACACTACAATTAAGATCAATTCAAGCTAAGTTTTACCATTGCATATCTACAATTTCTCGAGCCCAGATATATAAAGCTACGAAAGCACAAAAAACACAGAATATTCTCCCTGCTCGCAAGCTTTCATCCAATTCTGACGGTTCACCCCTGCAAAATTTGTATTCACCCTGGAGTGAACTATTCACCTGATTAAGAAACACTGCTATGAAGGATATAAAAAAACATGTTTTGTCTAACATTGAGAAAAAAAAACACATGTTTTGTCTAACATTCTAATCGTGTTTCAGAAACCCGAACAGTGATACTGATAACGGTGACGACTTGCAATGGCCTCAGTACGACTCCGAGAAGAAACGTCACCTGATCATGAAGTGGCCTTTTGTTGTGGATAGTGATAGTTTGACTAGTCATCTAAAGCTTTGGCTTGAAACGGTTCCTGGAATACTCACCAAGGAATAAAATCTATAGTACTAGCAATCATTGTTTAAATTTCCTGTATTTTTCTATGGTAAAATAACTCATTCTTATATATTTTGTAGTGTGAGGTGAGTTTTAAGGTAAAGTTTAAAAACATACATCTTTTGTGGACTATAATAGTCTATGAGTGGGCTATTAACACCACCAATCGTTTGCAACTAAAATGATTGTTTGTATTTCTGGCTGTGTTACTTTTAAATTTATATGTGGAACGCAACCAAGAGTAATATATGTATAAGCGCACTTTACCTAACGTTTCACGTTTAATGAATAATAAATATATACTTTATGCTATTATTTATTTGTTTGGGCTTCCATACAGGGCTACTCAACCAGTTGTTTTTGAACGCTTTTATTTAAAGGACATCTTAACTTGCTTAAAATAATGTAGGCATACTATATTTCCTGGTCAACGCCGGGTATTTCATATAAAATGCGTTTAAAATGTTAGTAGTGATACCTTTCTATATCGGCTGTTTATTTTACATTTGATATTGGCCGCTTATATTAACTTTACATCTATTTATAATTACTAGTGTAAAATAAAAAAGTATACTCAGTTTCATGTGATAGAAAACGGTCGAATGGTTTCTACTATTTGCGTTATTTGAATACGTTGTGTTAAACGGCAAACAAAAAAACAAAGACGAGGAAAGAAAGGGTTTAAAACCAACAACGTTTATTGACAATATGATCGCCGTTGATCGGATAAGGTTCTTAGCCCAGGCATTGCAAAACTAATATTTGCCTTATACCTTTACATTGCACAGTTGCTATAGGAGAGTGTTTTACAGCAACAGTGGTCTATCGCCTAATGTTTTTGTAACAAATTGTTATGGACAAAACGATTATATAGGTTAGATATTAACGACAGGTAATAGTGTTAGTGCGACCCATATCCTTCAGCAGATCCTTAGCTCTACTGCGAAATTGTATCAGCGATATTGGCAGCTGGAATATAATGTTTTGTTTATCTTGACATATTGGGGCAATAAACGATTTGTTATACGCTTTAGATTTATAGTATAGAAGCAGTCAAAACCGATTATATATTGTAATGGAAAGCCCGGTTGTTCAAACAAGCTTGGGATCTGTGAAAGGCGTTGCTATACCCAAGGTGAAGCATGAAGAAGCAAAACAGGTTTATGCTTACATGGGAATTCCATTTGCGAAGCCTCCAGTTGGAAAGTTAAGATTCAAAGCACCAAAAAAGTAAGAAGATTAAAATTTGTAATGTATTGCCTTATACGATTCATTGTTAAGCAAACATGACGCAATGAACAAGATTTAGCTTATTCTACAACAGCCATAAAACTATTTGATCACATGGAGATATTCTTTTAGGCCTTTTTTAGACCAGCTCTTGTATGTTGACAAAATTTGCTAACCCCCCGACACAGTCTTACTATACCTAATATTACTCCTATTTTTTTTTTTGGACTTTAACTAAACCTTTTGACCAACGCTTTTTTAACTGGTGCAGCACGGAAGGATGCCAGGTGCGCCACAAAGATCGAAATATATTGATAAATACTGTATGGCTTTTTTAGGTTAAGGTAATACAACTATATATATAGAAATATGTTCTAAGCCAGTGGTTATTTTGGACTTTAACTAAGCCTTTTGATCAACGCTTTTTAACTGGTGCAGCACGGAACGATGCCAGGTGCGCCACAGAGATCGAAATATATTGATAAATACTGTATGGCTTTTTTAGGTTAAGGTAATACAACTATATATATAGAAACATGTTCTAAGCCAGTGGTGGCAACCTTTTTTGTTGTCGCGACTCCCTTATCAGTGTTTAAAAAATGGGCAAATGTCCGAATTTACGCCAACGCATGCACAAGTAATAGTAGATATGGTTAAATTTGTATTTGTGTCATTATGACTAACTCGAAAAGTAACTGGAACAAAACAATGAGAATTTATTTACTTAGATTTTTTTCTCGAAAAGTAACTTGAACAAAAAAATGAGAATTTTTATTTAGAAGTAGGGATGCTAGTTAATTGTTGCTCATTCTACCATACATTTTTGTGGTCCTATTGTTTGCTTCTTTCGTTTATAAAAAGCTCTTGCGACCCCCAGGTTGGGAAAAACTGTTCTAAGCATTTGCATATAATACAAAAAAAAAACGGTATGGGTCAAAAAGAGTTACTTTGCTGGAACTCTGAAATAGACATAAATCGTTGGAGAGTATATCTGTAGTTACCTCTAACAATTATTTAGGGCAAAATCGTGGAAAGGCGTTCGTGATGCAAGCAAAAGTGCACCTATACCGATGCAAAGCAAAGCCTTAAATGAAATGATGTTACCATACTTACCTGTTCCGATTTTGGCAAACGAGGATATGGCAAATCAAAGCGAGGATTGTCTTTACCTGAATGTTTACACCAACAATCCTGATAAGACAGCAAACTTACCGGTAAGAGCAGCAAATTCTAAAGTGAACAACTTTTCGCGAGTTTTTGTATACTAACGCATTGATACAAGTAGCCCAAACATGTCGGTAAGAACTTCTATTTGGTACCTGGTGAAAGTAAATAGTTTGGCCAACGAAACATATTTTTTTAATAGCTTGATTTTTTAGTTAAATCAAATAAAGTAATAAACGGGTCAATTAAGGCTTACAATACAACTGTATTTTTCTGGTGTAGGTGCTCTTCTGGATATACGGAGGAGCTTTTACTGTCGGAAGTTCGATTGGTTCTAATGGTCAGGCACTTTGCGGTCTAAACGACGTGGTTCTAGTCGTTCCACAATATCGTGTTAGCGTGTTTGGATTTTACAGCCTGGGCAAGGAATCCAGCTGCAAAGGCAACATGGGACTGCAGGATCAAATCATGGCCATGGAGTAAGTGGTGACACCCCGTTAAAAACGTTTAATGTGTTGACTTGTTACATAAAATATTTTTCATTTAGATGGGTAAGAGACAATGTTCGCAATTTCGGTGGAAATCCGGACAACGTAACCATATTTGGAGAAAGTGCTGGAGGGGTGTCCGTTAGTATTCATGTATTGTCTCCAGAATCACGTGGTCTTTTTCATCGCGCTATAAGTCACAGCGGAGTTTCGACGTTTCCAAGTAATTCCCAGAAAGTTTTGATTACGTTTATGGTTGATGTTTCTTTATTAAAAGTGAATGCTTTATTTATACTATACTTTTGTCGTATTGAAGCAAATGTTTTTTTCCTCTATTCGTTTTCAGCGATGGTGAACGCGGACTTGTCATCACCACGTAAAGTACTTCATGAGCAACTAAACATAACAGCAACTGATCCCGATAAAATTCTAAAGCAGCTCAAAAAAATTGATGCGAAAAAGATAATCGAAGCGATTGATGCCAATGAAGTAAGTCTTTAAGTTAAGCAGCCAATGTTTAGGATTCCGTTAACGCTGATTTCCTGATAACCAGGCTAAACAATAAAGAAACAAGTACTGCATAAAAGTAAAATCAATATGCCTACTTAATATTTCAGTTTCAGAAGCTAGTAATGGTTTTAACTCTGTTAACCTATATACGTGATGTTTGCGCTTCATACAACATTACAAGTACTGTTTTGGTTTAATGAATTTCAGTATTATAAAACTCTGTTTGTGGCGACTGTGGACGACAAAGTACTCCCCAAGCATCCGTATGAGATGCTTGAAGAAGGTAAATTTGCTCCGGTTCCATATATGGTGGGCATGAACAGCACAGAAGGGTCTGGAATAATGGCGGAGGAAATGCCCCCTACATTTTCTGAAGGCATGGACAAGAAAACATTTACTGAAACGTTTAAAACGAATCTCCAAGAAGAAATACCGGTCAGTATACTTGCGCCATTTTAACCTAATTAAATTGTTGAAACCAAAAGAAAGAGTAAATATAAGGAGAATAAGCTACCCTTTAGGGCAAGCTAGGCTGTGGAGTCGGACTTGGCTCGGGACTCAGGACAAAAGTTAGATTACGTAGGGGTGTCACTACTAAATTAGAATCTGATATACAGCGGTAAATTGTATTTTGGGTGGGTGAGTTGTATGACACATCGACAGCCGATTGTTGTATATCCACGCTTTATAGTTACGTAAATAGGTGGAACGCAGGCTGTATAAGCGCCGGACATTTATAATTAACCCAATCCAGATACAACCTGCGGCAAACAGTCAAGGGACGACCAGCAGCATTATTATTTAACAATACGCTACAAGTTGATGATTACCGCGAAATAGAAAAAGTACATGATATTTTTGGAAAGGTTTATTCACTGAAAGGTATTGCCATTTGTAATAATATTGTGGCACTATTCAGACCTTATACTATTCGTAACATTGCTTTCCGGTTACATGGTAATTGCAACATTCATATTGTTAAGCCTACATAATAATTGCCAAATTTAACCAGACAAAATTCATCTTTCGCAAAATGATAATAACTCACAAGGCGTAAGATAACGCCGCGACAACGACAGTAGTCCTTCACCAGTATTTAAACTGGTATAAACATTCTATTTTTTCTTGTTCTCGCCATTTATTTCATATAACATGTAAATTGCAGTCATATAGATATATTTACGAACAAAATGATTGAAGGGTGAGGCACTACCTTGTGGCTGTTGCTGTACATGTCAAATCTAATGAAATAAAATACACACATTTTTAGTTAGGATGTTGTGGCACATATGTTATTTACCATGGATTTTTATAATCATTCAATTCGTTATTTTCCAGTTAGAAAAAATTGATGAAGTGGCTGAAATAACGATTCAGACCCTTGAAAAAGAATTTGACGACGGGGATCCATATAAATGGAGCAAGATAATGGGGAGCATATCTGGGGACAGTATGTTTATCGCCCCTTCTGTTGGACAAGCAATGGCGCATTCTGGTAATTGAAGTGGAAATTTCAGTAACGATGTCTTGCATACAGTATAAACTCTCAAAGGAAATATTTGACTTTATCAGCAGTTTCATGTTAATCTATACATAAAAAAAGTATCAATCCCCGAAAAAGTAATTTCAACCTCTGGAACAAAACGTTTGGGAAATAATGGGTATCCACAACCTTAGCATAACAATAGAAAAAATAAATAAATCACACTGTACACTTTTTTCTTGACCTTAGCGCAACATTTTTAAAGAAAAATAAATCATGCTGTAAATTTTTTATCTTTTTAAATCAGCAGCAATGTCAACAACGATTAAACTGTTACACAAAAAAAACTCTCGCAATTTAAATAACATGAGAATAACTCTGCATTATCAGGTGCTGGAAACCCAACTTACGTCTACTACATGACACAGCAACTTAAAATGCACCATGATGTAGAATATGCGGGAAATGTAAAATTGAAACCTTCATTTTGCGAGACCGATCATGGTGACGATATGATGTTCACCATGGGTTATCCCTTCCTCAACTCTAAATTTACCCGAGAAGGATTCAAGTTTAGCGATGATGAAAAACTGCTAAGCAGGCAGTGGATGAAGTCTTTGTGTGCCTTCGCTAAATCCGGGTGAGCTACATTTGTACCTTGTGTTCCTATAATTTTTTTTGTTAAATAAGGTATTCAAAAATGTGGGACATCTAACGACTTTTTTTTTTTTTTTTGTCAAAATGTAAACTCGAGGATTACCTTTTTTATTGTTTCAAGGCGTAACTAGTTCGGTATAGGGGCAATTTCCCTGCGACAAATAAACTTTCCTATATTCGACATTAACAGCTTAAAAATATAATAGCACCGTGATATGATATGCCCGTATTTGCAAATTTGAAAAGTGCGGTATATTGATATGTTAAATATAAAATGGAATAGCATGATAGAACTCCAGCCATAAGACCAAAATTAGAACAACATCACGTCGGACCAAATTTTTTCCAAAACGTGAAATATATTATTTGGCTTTATTTTGTCGTTGGTCTTTTAAATATCGCGTTATAGATTATTCTACTTTGCGCAACGCAAAAATATTGCAGTTATATATTTTATTCTGGAAAGGCGCACCCTCCGCCCCCCGTCGACATAAACGATAATTTTCGAAACATTCAGATCGCGGTTTATGTGAACAGAGACATTTTCACTATCCTTCCTTGATTTTTCCTGTCTTGAATTGTCACAAGCTTATACAAGTTGGGTACACTATGCACGGATATGTAATGTAGCTTGATAATAAAGTGCAAAGCCAAAAAGGTCGAGTAAAAAGCAACACCGCTTCGAGCAACACCGCTGTACCTGTTCAACACCTGAAGGTGCTAACTTATGCTCCTACTTTCGAAACTCAGACTGATAACAATTGCGTCCCATCTCTTATAAGTGATGCTTGAATTGCTTCTCAGCCACATTAACTGAAGATGATACAAGCTCGTATCGAAACGTCTTAATCAAGATGCGGTGGATTTACTCGACCTTTTTTGAATTTATTATCAAGCTTATACAAGTTCTTTTCTGAGTAGCAACGTACTTAGTAACAATGTTAAGTTAAGTTTTAATGGGAGTTTCGACCTTCATTCATTTTTGCTAAATATATTACTTGGCAGAAATCCTAACAGCGACTCTAGTGATGTTGTGCAATGGCACAAGTACGACTGCGAAAACAAACGTCACCTGGTCATCAAGATGCCTTACGAAGAGGGTAGTGACCTTTTGGCAGATCGTTGCAAACTCTGGCTTGAAACTGTTCCAGCAATCCTCGAAAAGTGAAAGCCATTTCTCGGTAGAGATGGGAGACTGCTGTATTAGTTATTATTTAAACAACTTTCGATTACAAATTTAAAAAGCTTGTCAATTTGAAGCAATGTACTGTAATACTTAATTTGTTGTTTAAATCTAGTACTTTATGTGTAAAACATTACTAAACTCTAAAGTTTATTTTCTGTTTCCTGTGTGTTTTCTGTACCACATTAACTTAATGAATATAGATTATCGGCCTATGCTATTAACAGACCATATGTATAAATAATAGTCTAAAAATTGCACTGTTATTTCACTTCTTACGTGCAATTTTTTTATAACACTATACTTTTTTATTTTAAATTGTCATTATATATTTTAACTTGTTTTGTTGTTTTTTTAGCAATTATTATCGTGTTTAATTGTAAAATGTGTTTATTGGTTAGTACAGCCTGAAACCGTATTTCACAGAACAGCCTGCTTCTGCATCTGATGATTGTAATATCTCCCAGTTCGCCAAAGCGAAAGCCTAGTTGGCCGCTTTTTCAAAGTGTCTACGAGATGGGTAGTCATGTGGCATCGGCGGTAAACCCTTTGTCCCACAATCAAATAATGAAAACCAATTTCTGTAAATCGTAGTAAAAAGGTTCAAAAAGCAAAATAGTTGAATTTTCGTCCTACGGCAGGAAAATTGGATCATATGTGTTTCTCCCCCGTAAATTTCTAAATTCGTCTGAAGCATCTTTTATTCGACAATACCTGTTTTCGTTGATGAATTAGTTCAAAAATAAACCATGGCTTTAAGTCGAACCGGAACCGAACCGGAACTTTATGAACCGGTTTTGGGTCAATTTTATCCGAGCCGTAACCGAACCTGAACCGGTTTTTATAAGATTTTAAGGAGCCGAACCGGAACTGAACCGAATAATTTGAAAGTAACTGAACCTTAACCGATCCCGTACCTGTAAATAAAAGCGGTTCGCTCCTGCATGACATCACAACTTCTATTTTACAGAGTCAAGTTACGCCATGTTCGAAATTTTATGAAAAAAATATGAATATTGAATGAAAAAATTGTTGATTTTTTATTTTTTAGATATTTGAATAATGAGTTGCTGTTTTTTTAATAAGTCACGTAACTTAGATTAAATGACTTACAATTCAAACATTATTTTCTACATTTATCGACCCACATTTTGAGATTTAACGCAAATTATATTGTATCTGAACCGGATCTTTTAAATTCCTCCGAACCAAAACCGGAACTGAACCGTATTCCGAAAAAATCCTTGAACCCGAACCGAACCTGAACCGGAAAAGTCAAACGGTTCGACTCCCTGCTTTGAAATACAAAAAAAACAAATCGAAGAATAAATTGATTGCCTTTCTTCCTATTTTTGGCAATTGTATTAGTTTGACACATTAATTTATGCTCCCCTTCCTTAATCCCTAAAAATTGTCCTACGTGCGTTTGTTGGAAGTTTAACGTATGGCCTAACTATGTTATAAATTGAATGGCAGGTAGGCCTATGGTTTAATCATATGGATAAACAGCCCGGTGTGTCTAATCTTTTAACCAGAACAAGAAAAGCCCGGACAGTTTCTTGGTATTCGATTGTCAAACCAAAATAGTTGCATATATAATTGATACCGGTAGTACAAATTATCTACTGTATTAATTGCCAAATAAACTCAAATTCCACATAATATTTTTTTAGTCATCGTAATTTTGGCGAAATGTTTTGTTTTAAAATTCTATTTTTTAATGTCGTTTACAATTGTAGCCTAACATACCTGGTTTGAAACTTAAAACAAAATTAAAACATGTTCCTCAACGAATTCTCAAAACATTTTACTTACCGACAATTCCTTTCAAAATCGCTATGTTACAGATTTAAACATCACCGAGCAACATGAGGATAGTTAAAATTTCTCCCCATTAGCCATTTTCCGATTAAATAGGTTTTCCGAAGGCCATATGATTTATGGCGAAAACCAAGCTATTTCAAGAAACGAAACTTTTGATAAGGCAATGTGGCTTTGGTCGCAACAAAAACCAACTTGTTTGTTCAACATGGTGCGATAAATGCCATAAATATTGCAGTATTTTGCACGATTATACATTAGTATTTTATATTTTACCAGAAGGCATTACTGGGAATTAAATAACGGCCATGGTCTTATTCCAAGTAATACTACGAAATGTCTCAAAAAAATGGTAGGCAATTGTGGAACTAACGAAATGTGAATCGCCCCAAGAAAAAAATGCGTCCGTTTGGTTCCAGTTGGAAAAACATTTACTTTGGTTTAGAGTTTAGACTTTAGAAGAGTGCTTCATAAAAGTATAGCATCAAAAAGTAGGACTATATTATCTTTACGCTTGAATGGCTACACAGAAATCACGTAAAATGTCTAAACAAAGTGTAATAAAGTATAGATTGTGTTCATCTCGTTTGCAAAGTTGAATTGGTGAAATTTACAAAAAAATATTCGCGCAGCGCCATATTCAGCGCAAATATTCTTTGCGTTGACATGGTTAAATCTGACGAAAATTAAAGTTTAGGGGCACTTATATTATAATGAAAAATAAGAGCAAATAGAACAATGAAAGCCGGGTTGATTTGTTATACAATATAGAATAATAGCAAAGCATAAAACTAAGACAATTTGTTTATAGTTACAATTGTTAAAGTTGGCAAACATATCTAGTTCCCTGTGTACAACTCACATCCAATAACTTCAGATTGTTACGAGTAAACATAGCCTAAATCGATCGTAAAAAAGAAGAACAATCATGACAAAAAGGGTCCCAAACACCTAAAAACGAACAAAATGAGTAGCTCAACAAGGTTCAAATCGCAAAAGTATGAACCTACGTTTTACAGCTACTTAACTACAAAATGGAGATTTGTTCGTTAATTGGCTAGCAGTGCAGCCCTTTGAAGGAATAACGCCGCATAATTACAAAATAGAAACTCATAACCTAAAAATAACCTTGCGTTGATGGGCGCTGGACACCCTACATACTTCTACTTTATGACCCAGCAACTTAAGATGCACCACGACAAAGAATATTCGGGAAATGAAAATCTCAAACCTACATTTTGCGAGAGCGATCATGGCGACGACTTAATGTTCACAATGGGCTATCCCTTCCTCAACTCCAAATTTATGTGAGAAGGATTCAAGTGTAGCGATGACGAAATTCAACTAAGCAGACAGTGGATGAAGACTCTGTGTAACTTCGCTAAATCTGGGTAAAGTAAAGTAGTTGTAAATGAACGATAATATCATATTGCAAACGCTACCTTCTGTGGCTTTTTACTAAATAACTAATACTCTTTCTGCAACTTATTGCATCTCTAAAAACGTTTTTATCTCGAGTCTCAGAATTTTTGTGTGTAAGAGTATATGACCAAACCAACCATGCTGTAGTTTTGCGGAACATCAAGAATTGTAATTGTCATTGAACCAACATATTTTTCCATTAATACATACAGTTGGTCCAGCTGTATGATATCACTAAGCCCGTTTAGGTGTAGGCTACCCTTCGCAGACAGATTTGATTAAGGTCCAATCTGGATTGAAAAGTACTCCGTTCCAGCGTCGTAATTACACGGCGCGAAATTCAAGCCAGCTTAATTAAGTTTACAAGCTGCACTGATATACAAATGCTTTGTTGCAAAACAGTTAATTTTGCTGGAATTTTGAATCTCCCAAAGCACGCTGCAGTTGCAACCTAATTTGTGCCAGTCTAAAACCACAGTTGCTTTGCGTAATATTCAAGTAGTGCATGCTGCAGTTCAGTAAACGTATGACGTACAACCGCATTTTCGGCTTACTCGTTGGGTTAGTAATCTAATTCTGCTTGTTCCTTTTTAGAATAACCTAAAAATAAAACAACAAGAATTACTTGCGTTAGGTTTTTGGTTAAGTACGTTTGTGACTATAGTACTTCAGTTTGCCTGGCAAACAGAATGTAAGCGCAGGAAAAGCTTATATGTGCTGGTCGACGCTATATACAAGGCAGAGTGGACAAAAAGAAGGGGAAGAGTTCGGATGGACTGAAAGTGACAAATAAAAACTAGATTTGGCGCTGGTATAGAATCCTACCACAGCGTTGAGACAGTTATTAAAGCAATGTACATTATTTGGGTGAGGGTGGGTCAAGTATTATTATTTAATAATATTGCTTAACCTACTAAACCCACCTTAACACAAATAATGTTCGCTGCGGTAGGATTCAGACCAGCGCTTTCAGTTTCCTTACGAACAAAATAAGACTAAATACCACACTAGATCTACTTTAGCTGCCTAACCAGTGTAAAATTTGTTAACAGTTTTGACCCAATTAAAATTGAATCGCAAGTTCGTAATCTTTTTTTTTTCTCTTCTTATTTATTTATTTTTATTTTTATTTTTTTTAAGGATTTTAGTAATAGCCTAGTAACGGCAAAATAAATGGTTCAGAAACCCCAACAGCGACTGCAGTGACGTTGTACAATGGCCTCAGTATGACTGCGAGAAGAAACGTTACTTGATCATTAAGATGACTTACGAAGTAGAAAGCCATCTTTTGCCGAATCGTTGCAAACTCTGGCTAGAAGCTATTCCCGCGATTCTACAAAAGTAAAAGGAAACTAAAGTTGTAGAAATAATTTAAAGTTCGTGGGCTGATATTCAATCAATGTTGTTTTTATGTTTATTTTTACCTGTTTGGTAAATCTCGTTATTGTAATTCATAAGTTCTGAAACTGGAGGGCGTAAATTTAGGGTTTATTTTTGCAAAAAACAATATCTCTTGTTTACTACTTTTTTGCGGTGACTGGCACACATTCTTTAATGTTTTTTAATTCGTTTGATAAATATTGACAATGGGGACGTGGTCAAAAAGTTAAAGAACCCTGTTTTTCAATTAATTGATGTATACTCTATTCAATATTCGAATATAGGTTTCGCCAATAAATTGGGGTTGTTTGGTTTAAAATGTTGAATAAAATTGTTATCCATGGTCTTTTTATAATATTTAAGGGACATAATAAATGCAGAGCGCAATGATTTTTTTTAGATATATCTTAAGTTGATTTAACAGTTTAGTGTCTCATGGGCCATTGTTTTAATACTTGATAGCAATTTAATATGGACAGCGCCTTAGGCTGAATTTGTTTTTAAATAGCAATGATAAGCGCATAAAAATACATTTCATATAGTACAAAAAAGTGGGAAATGACCTCGTATAAGAGGTAGCTGACCGAATAATTTACATTGGCGGGCAGTAGGTTGCATAGTCATGTTCTAATATTTCAAAAGTAACGCTTTTTCAAATGTTAGAAGTTATTCTCTTCGTGACGTTCATACTTTTTGACAAGAATGTTTGAAACGTTCAACACAGATATAAACAAGCCTGCTATTAGAATAAGCTAAAACTTTCTTGCGCTATAACTTTATAATTGTGTGGGTAAATTGTAAGTTACTTCGGTCGATCATGTTTTCAGTGACTTATACTATTATTTAAATAGTAAATCTTGATTTAAAGACGAATAGATATTGCAATATTAACGTATAGTTTGCAATGAAGGAGTGCAAATCGAATGTTCCTATACATATTAGCTTAGATATCTAAAAACAAAAACAGATTGCGCCATGCACCACACAACTTCGATATTTTTTCCTTTTTGAAACCTATTCCTCAAAATTTTGGATAACTTCGAAAATACTGTATCCTTGTTATGTCTTTGTAACAGAAAAGCCTCGCACCTTAGTGACACACACCACGCAACTTTGGAACTAGAGTATCTTGCAAATGTTATGTAATAAGCTGCTCTTCCTAGTGAAAGTCACGTCTTAAACTTTCGCATAAACAGTTTATAGCAGTGGTTTTTAAACTGGGGTTCGCGGTCCTTTTGGGGTCCGCGAGACAATTTTCTGGGACCGCGAAGCACCTAATAAAAAATCAACACGACGCTCCTGAAGAAGAAAATATTTTGTGCAATAAAATTTTCAGGCAACTTACTTCACCAAACCAAGTTGATTAATTATTATTAGTTGTTTATTCACGTTATTGCACGCTTTAAGTTAAATCAGTGTTGCGTTGCGCTAATGAGAATTACGTTTTTACAGCTTGGCAAATGTGAACTGTACGGTCATGGTTTTAAAACTGTTCGTAATTGCTTCACTCAAATAAAGTGATTCGTTAGGGGTTAACATAGCCGAGCTGATAGCAAAGAAGCAAGCGCACTAGTCCCATTAATACCATTAAAAACTACGTGTTATTCTGTGTTTATTTGTGTGTATTTTTAAGGGACCGTTAGCAATATAAAAAAAAAAAATATATGTTGGTAAGGCTAAGCAACACAAAAACAAAGCGTTTTTCAGAACAAAGATGTATTTTAGAAACATAGGATTTCACTTACTCTGACTTTATCACAGCCCTTACTAGTCAATGTGATTGTTTTGCTCATATTTAATGGCAATGTTTAGTGTTTTATAGTCCTTATAATTGCTATTGTCGCACTAGTTTCTATTAATTTGCTCCATTGTGATCTACTAGTAGAAAATACATTTGAGGATAAAAGCCGGCAGTGACCATAAGGCGTACGCAATTTCGCAAAATGACCTTATTTTACGAATTTTATTTTGCACATTCGTGCAGGAACTTTAGTTAACAGAGCAGAATTCTTTGAAAGTTATCTCTAAAATAATGTTATTTTGGAACTAAACATTTGACAACAATCCCAAATTCAGTTACGCACTATTTATTAAAAACTTACGAAACTATGCCAATATAGATTATTGAAGGCCAGCCCTGCAAAATGTTGGAAATGGCTATTTGTTGGAAATGTACTATTACCTTTCAGTTTTGTGTTTCTAAAAAAAAATCTAAAATGTTATACCTGAAAATGTTATATAAACGGTAAAACATACAGGTACATACGATACATCAATTTACCTCCGTATGTAAGCGATCTGGACTCCACAAGTGAACAGTGAGACTTTTGGTTTGGGCATAAATGCAAATCAATGGCTGTGAATCCATACTGAATTCATTTTTATACCACTTTTTCACTAAGAACAAACCATAAATACAAACTGGTATATATCTAGGGGCGGCAAAGAGGGCACGTGATCAAGCCGAAGTCTACGCAACGCACTCAAATGATTGAAACATACACCCTATTGCACTGAAAAAAGAACTGTTAACCGTTATAAATTAACGAACTATTATTGGTACCTAACAATAACGATAATAATCAAGATGGGGGTAATGTTACGGATAGCGTAAGATTTTCGTAAGTGGCATAAATAATGCAAACATTTTTTTTAAATGTTATAACAAATTTGCTTGTGCCTAAACGTTTTTACTGCGTGTCATTAAATGAAAAAATATCAAATCATGTCATATAGTGTGTCTAAAATCGGTTAATTATTTTATGCTTCCCAACAATCAGAGTAACACTCACAATGTGTGAAAGCGGCATTAATGTGAAAGCGGAATGGCGTGTTTAATTCTTTGACTTATCTGTGTGGCTCTAACGATCTAATTCTTTGTCTCCGTAATTTCCCAGTACCGATACTTAACGTTTAAAAAAATAACGTATAACCTAAAAAGCAGTTTTGTGTGTGAAATAGGTCAATAAAGGAAAGTCGCGAACGCGCTGTGACCATTCAATTACTAATTCACGTGTTACCAGCATTGTATAAGCTTGCTGAAGCCGCATGATATAGCCGATGATTTACAAAAAACCTGGGTATTTAACATCAAACCAAATTGCAACGTTGTGTGTTTGTTTTAATTGAGCTACTAAACACACAACCTTGGCTAAACACGTCTCGCATATTTTACGTAACGAAAACCCGAGACTTATATCGATCGAAAATTACTTACAAACGTAAAAAAGTCGTAGCAGCAATTGTTCAAATTCCGCGAAATTCAAGCAAATAAGTCATCACGGTAAATACCATTCTGCGCGCATCCAACGAAAAAAAATCCCGTTTGAAAAGTAAATTTGCTTAGTGTTTAAACCGCTGCAATAAACGCGATGTTTTGCTAACTCAGTCCAAATGTTGCGTATAGTCTAAACTCGGTCAGGGTTATTGTAAGTTGTCTGTGTAAGTGTCTAAATGCCTCATAAAAGAATGTTAAGGAAAATGCTGCAATAAACGCTATATTTTGCGAACTTATGCTATCTTTTACGTGGTTAAACAAACTGCCAAAAGCTATCAAACATAAAAGTATAAACTTTGCCACATGAAACTTTATTTTAACCAAGGCAACGCACTTTACGCAGGTTATTTTTTATAAATGTGTGAAAACGCTTTACCCTTTTCGTCAAGAGGTTTTGCGAGAAGTCGCACGCCCGCCCTTTCGAGTGAACATGCAACCACTGTTGTTTGATGCTTTTGAATGGTACGACTAAAATCGACTATAGCACACAACACTTGGCTAAGCATGTCATACATCTGTTAAGTAACGAAAACCCTTGACATTTGTCAATTGACAATAACTCTCAAACGTAAAACTTCAGGTTGTAGCAGCAATTTGTTTAGACTTACTTGATAGTGTGATATTTAAGCAAATACCTAATCTCGGTGCTAAACTGCGTCAAACGTAAGAAATCCTCATTGAAAAAACAAATGCTTTCTGTTCAACTGCTGCAATAAACGCAATATTTCGCGAACTCTGCCAAGTATTATGTGGTTGAACACATTGTAAGAAGCTATTAAGCTTTGGCCTCAATCACTATCACAACATTGCAGGGAAGGCTTGTAGTACGATATACGTGTAGGTTTCCTGATGTTTATTCAATGTATGTTTAGTATACGACCGGTGTGGTAGCAGTATTTGACGTCCAGCGAAAGAAAACTTCGTTTGAAAAGTAAATCTGCTTAGTGTTTAAACTGCGACAACAAATGCCATGTTTTGCGAACTCTGTCTAAATTTTTCGTGGTTAAATATACTGCTAAAAGTTTTAAATTTAAGTCTTTACTTGGAACGTTGCAAACGTTCGTGTACAATAAATTTCATAACATGTTGTGTTTTTTTGCCTTTACGTGAGCCTATTGTTTACACCAAAGCGCTGGTCGTCCCTTGACTTAAAAGCATTGAAATTAAATTACTCTTTTCACACGGTTTTTTATACACAGCAACAAAATATGTAGCGACATTTATCGATCCAGAATTGCTAACAAACGCCCTAAAAATAAAAGTTGCTCACCCGTGACCGGTTTGCGACGGCGCTCGCTTGAGATGCGAGACTTTCTTTCATGGAAGAAACAAATTTTCTTCTGTCTGGGAGCACACGAGTTTCTTTCTATTCTTTCCACTTGCTCGGCGACTCGCTTAAGAGGGAGCAAAACGAGCCACGGTTGCTCTGACGGTCTCCCTAAATCGCGAACATGCTGACGACCGACTGCCGACTCACAAACTTTCCATTTCATTATGTTTAGATGATCCATGATCATAGGCTTATTGTAATGTGGTATCTTGTACACTCCAGTAGACTACACCCAATCAATTTTGTACACTCTTTAAGAATTTTGGCACACCCTGGAGTGTATAATACACCCGGTTAAAAAGCACGGCTATATGCAATCACTATGAGCGTGATAATTTGCACTATTGTTTCACTTCTTTCGTGTCATCGTATTTACATAAATTGTAGGCATATCCGTTAAACTGTTTCCTTTCAAAGTGGTATGCAATTATAACGTGTTGAAATTAAAATTGTATTTACGGTTTTCACAACCTTAAACTGTGACGTGGTATACGACCATATTTATTGCCAGATATGATATCACAAACATCACTTTTGACGCTCTTAATGATTGAACGGTTTAATGTGCTTGAAAATGCACTGAGGTTAATTTAGGTTTTTGACTGTGGTTTGTTTTAAGTTATTGTATGTTTAGGCATATATTACCTTAACAGATGAAACCACTAAAAATCGAGAAACAATGGTTTAAACCGTAAAACCGAAAAACCTATGGTTAAGAAAAAATAGTTGTACACTCAACTTTTGTTGACATTATGATCAGTGATCACTCAAATGTCTTTCACAAGCTTGTAAAGTAGTAAATGGTTAACTTTTACTTTGCACTGGCCGTAATGGGTGTTTTACAGCCAAGTATGATTCTGGTTAGAGTATCCAACAACAGATAATGTCATTAAGTTTTGAACAGGTCGTCCGCTTGAAGAAAATATATTTTTATTTTTATTTTTTGTCAATTTTGTGTTTACAAACTACTGCCGTGCGTAATATTTCAATTTACAACGTGTAGTCTTATAATAAAAGATAAATTAAATGGAAAGCCCAGTTGTTCAAACTAGTTTGGGGTCTGTGAAAGGCGTTGCTATACCCAAGGCGAAGCATGAAGAAGCCAAACAGGTTTATGCTTACATGGGAATTCCATTTGCGAAACCTCCAATAGGAGAGCTGAGATTCAAAGCACCAATCAAGTAAGAACATTTCCTATCTGACCTATAAATTAAAAATTATGTTTTATTTAAAAAAAAATATTATCTTTTATTTGAAAATTGTATTTACATGGCCATGTGCTGATATGTTCATTCATTAACCTACATTATCTATCACAGAGATCTTTCATACGGACTGGTAAAACAGGTGTATGCGAATTACCATTGGCCAAGATTAATTTTAACTTATATGGTCAAAACCAAAAGTCTATTATTAATTACTTTAATGGGTTCATTAATCAGGTTGGTCGATATGGGAATTTCGCGTGCCCTATGATCTGTAATAATTAAAGTGAGCAATATCCCACAAAACTAGTGATGTTGCTATAACTTTACAATACAGGTAAAAATAATAAAAATACTGCGAACTAAAGATTTCCTAATGGCCAACATTTAGGCCGTGGCGCACAGTTTGTTGACAACTGGCTTTAACCTTCAGTGTCTTATTTAGGGCGGAACCATGGAGTGGGATTCTCGATGGTAGCAAAAGTCCGCCGGTACCGATGTACAACAAAGTTTTAAATGAAATATTGTTGGCATACTTACCCGTTCCCGTTTTGGATAACGAGGATGTGGGGAACATGAGCGAGGATTGTCTTTACTTGAACGTGTACACCAACAACCCCAATAACACAGCAAACTTACCCGTAAATACTAGGGGAACCAATAATTTTAAATAGTGATGGACAGCACCTCGCTAGCATTATGTGAGCATGGTCATATAACGTTGTGCTGCGCAAAAGTATGTAACCTAATAATGATCGCGGTAATTCTGACTCCAGAAAATTAAAACTGAACCAAAGTGATAGGAAAAGTCAAATTGAACATGGTCAGATTGCGTAATTTAATTTTTATTCGAAAAATCTTATATGTTTTAAAGAATTTAGCTCAAAGCACATTATTTATTGCATGTATTGTCGTAGAATGGTTGAGTGCTTTTGTTTTCTGTAAGTGGCATATATAAATTAATGTATAGGGTAATATAACAATTTAATCTTGTTTTTTTAGTACAAACAGTCCCGATGAACCAAATATAATGCAACAATTTTTAAAAGGTAAGTAGAAGATCACAATGCAGTTGGTTATTCCCTTAGGTACTCTTCTGGATATACGGAGGGGCTTTTACAATAGGAAGTGCAATCGGCTACAATGGACAAGCAATATGCGGTCTAAACGACGTCGTTCTAGTCGTACCACAATATCGTGTTAACGTGTTTGGATTCTACAGTCTTGGCAAGGAATCCAGCTGCAAAGGCAACATGGGACTTCAGGATCAAATCATGGCCATGGAGTAAGTTGTTGATACCTATAGAAAAGTTTTGTACTCACTGCTGCTTGTTATGAATATTTTATCAATTATTTGTTAGGCTTTGTAAGAGTTTAGTTCGGCCGGCATACCTGAGGTAAAATTTCTATTTTTTAACATAATTATTTCGCACTTTGGCCTCCTAATGTTTTTAACGTCGCCTTAATTACATAGGGCAATTGTAAAGCTAGCCCAGTAAAAAATGAGATTCAGAAAAGGCTCCTTGGTACTTCAGCAGTTGATTGCACACAAACAAACAAGTACCGGTATTTAATGTTTAGTCAGCGAAAAGTACCCCTCAAAAGGAGACCTCTTGACTGCAACAGACTCGGTCTGACGAAATAATAACCATTGAATGAAACTAAAATGATTAGGCTTCAGATTAATATAAACATTAACTAATACTGTTTTAGGTAAAGTTGTCATACAATTTTTTGGAACTAGTTATTTGGGTTAAAAATAAAGCTTGGAAGAAATGTTCAGTATATGGATAGCAATTAACATAAATATTTAAAATTACATACACATGAGCATGACGTTCAAGCTTAATCTACTTATGAGCACCAACTTTCAATTTTTTTGGTTTTAATTTTCCTCTTTAATATTTAACAGTTTAATGCATTTGCCGCCTGTGGTAAAACTCCTATTATATTTTTACAAATTTGGTTAGAACGTTAGAGCATACGGTTTGGGTCAGGACTGTGATGCGATTGATAAATTTTCTCTCTAACGTCCATTACCATTCCATTTCCGACCACCTACACTGATTCCTTTCTACGTTGATTGTATATCGCTGTTGTGGCGTTAAGTTCTTCACACAACACTCCAAAAAGTTAAACATCAATTAATTATTTTGTCTGTATAACATTTGCCAAACGGTGGAATAGCAATGTAGCAGACTGTTTCAAAGTTCAAATTTAATTCATTCAGATGGGTAAAAGACCATATCAGAAACTTTGGTGGAAATCCTGATAACGTTACTATATTTGGTGAAAGTGCTGGAGGGGTGTCGGTTAGCATTCACATGATGTCGCCTAAATCACGTGGTCTATTTCATCGTGCTATAAGTCACAGCGGCGTTGCAACTTTACCAAGTAAGTGAAAAACATCATTATAGACTTTCGAAGTTTGTTTCTTATTACCGTACTAGACAAACAAGTTATATACGAAAAGTTCATGCTACATATACTTTATTTCTATTATTACTTTGGAATTGAACCCTTACATGAAGTTTTTTGGTTTCTTTGCAGCAATGACAAATGTTGACTTTTCCGCACAACGTAAATTACTCCATGAGCAATTACAGATAACAGCAACAGACCCAGAGGAAATTTTAAAGCAGATGACAGAAATCGATGCAAAGTCAATAATCAAAGCAATTGAGGCCCATCATGTAATACTTAAGTTTAAATGTGTTTTCATACATCATTTGAATTCTGTCAATTACTGTGGTCTACTTGGTCTATGAAATAGAACTCTTTAATGCAAATTTTTCTGAGATAATTTATTCTAAAAATAACGCACGGAGTTTAGCATATGATTTTTGTGTATATTATATAATATAGACAAAAATCCATATTTCTAATGCAAAGGAAATTCAGACTATTATTTGCAGATCCTATAGATCGCAAGTAAGAGGAACTACATAAAAATAAACGTTAAAGAATGTATTAAAACAAAAATGCTTGAGAAAATAAAACAGGGATTTTAGGCAAAATGAAAAAAAAATCAATCTTACTTATTTTCTTTCTTGACTAAATGATTTAAAGTTATAGATCATTGCTAACAAAAACACAAACGATCTATTTACTGCGTTATTACCTAAGTCCTAAAACTTAACGCAGTGAATGTTAAACTGTGTGCCTCAAAAGCCTTTTAAGTGAACACTAAAGTCTGTAATTTGGAAGATAACCTAAATACATTACAAAATAGACGCCGAACCATTTATGACTTAAATTCACAGCTATCATTAGAAAACTAATATTATGAAGATATCATAACTGGTAACTGCATATTAAGAACGTTTGACAACATAGTGTTGAAATGTGCCGTAAATTGTGTTTTATTTCATCAGTGTGCCACAAGTTTAAAAAGGTTTGAAAACCATGGCACTAATTTTTCGGCAAAAGTATAATAAATGTAAGCTTTATTAGAATTTTGTTTCACTTGCCTTATACAAACATACATGTCAAAATTTGGCGAGGCTAAACCATCACGCATGCCATCCGTCATATACTGTTAAATAAACAAACAAAATGCACTTTATTACTTTTAGTATGACAAAACAATGTTTGTTGCGACTGTGGATGACGAAGTACTCCCCAAGAATCCCTTTGAGCTGCTAAATGATGGAGACTTTGCTCCTGTTCCCTATATGGTAGGCGTGAACAGCACTGAAGGGTGCGGAGTGTTGAAGGAAGAAATGCCCCCTACTTTTTCTGAAGGCATGGACAAGGAAACCTGCATTAATACGATTAACGCCACCCTTGCACCAGGAATACCGGTAAGCAAAATTAACATCAATTAAATTTTAGCAAGTTCAAAATAGCCTTTTTAGCATCTAAAAAATATATAAGATTGTTTATTTCGTCTAACTGTAGGTAATTCAGCACACCCTTTCATTAAATGATCGTTATATGGTCATTAAGCATTATTAATTTTGGCAATTTTTAAGGCAAATTTAACTGAGAGTTGTATGTTTGCAGGAAAAAGTGTTTTCCTAACTTAGCACAAAAGGGCTCACATTCGGTTTGCTTTCGAAAACTATTTAGAAATAAATGGCCATACTATTAAGCCGTTATAGATTTGCGCAAGTGAAAAAGCGACTGAGGCTTTATATCAAAAAAACTATAATGAGAGACCCATGTTAGGTAATAGTGCAACTATTAAAAAAAACAACGTTGTCAGAAATTACTCTTGTTTCACAATAAAGAAATTTAACTCTTATACTAATCAGTCTCTGTTAGTTATAGCATTAATTTAAAGTTTACTGCGCCATTGAAGCAGCATAAGCCGCAGTACAAACAGCTTAGTCGGCCTAAGAGGAAAACATTAACAAAATAAGCACTCAGCTGCAGTAGTTCAATTGAATAAAAGTAGTTCAAAGAATGTGATAGCGGCGACTTTGTAGTTAGTAAAATTATTACGACCAAAAAATTCACCGCAATTTCGTGTGCAACCAAAACAAATGTGATTTGTACTAAACAGAAAACGTTTGCACTATATGTATACCTTAAATATATGACGAATTTAGTTTGGGGAGGCATGGAGTTGTAAGTACCCTGTATTCCAGGCCAGCACAACTCAAAATGAAAAAGCAAAAAAATGTCGCGGGACTCATAATAAATTTCTTTGACCCTCGTAACGTGCATAATAATCTCTAGCGATCTTGTGCGCAAATATGGGGCTTAAATCCAACCTAATCACGCAAAGGGCGAAAAAATGCTTTTATTTAATTGAAACTGGCCAAACACTTTTTGTTGTTTTATTGAAAACAGCCGAAACACTTTAAAAGTATATAATTCTAGTCTAATTTAACAATAAAACCATAATATGCTCGTTAACCATATTATACAAGGTAAAGTTCGGATGTTGGACAGTTACGCTTACTTCTGTTTTAATTCTATTAAACTTTTTCTAGCCTTAGTTATTTCAGTTAATAAATAACTCCTAAATATTTTAGCCGGAAAAACTAGACCAAGTCGCTGATGTAATATTGAAGACCGTCGAAAAGGAATTTGACGATGCAGATCAATTTAAATGGAGCAAGGTTATGGGAAGTATGTTTGGAGACAGCTTTTTCGTCGCTCCATCTGTTAGTCAAGCCATGGCACATTCTGGTAAACATGTTTTATTTATACATATACATTGATGTAACTGGCAAATGTAAAAAACAGAGTGCGTGTTGTACTTAAAAGTTATGTCTCTGTAAAAATTTGTTCGGCATTTAAAAGCAAATCCATAAAGCTCATACATTAATTTAATTAAAGAAAAGAAACTTCTGGTAAGGGAATGTGGCTTTGGTCGTAACATTTAAATTGTTTTTTTCAACCTGAGAAATCAACTGAACGGCTGTATATGCTAAACCAAATTGTTGCTAAAGGTATTATGGTACATTAAAAGCCATAAATAATACAGTGTTTTGTACGATAAAACATTAGTATATTACATTTTAACAGCAGCCCTTACTGGGAAACGTTACATAACGGTTATAGTCTCATTTTAAGTAACATTGAAACGTGTCGGTCTCTCAAAAATATGGTAGGCAATTATGGAACTGGCGGTACGCTAATCGGGCCAAGAAAAAATTGCTACCGTTTGGTTCCAGAACATTTACTAAACAAAGTATGAATTGTGTTTATCTTGTTTGCAAAAGTTGGATAGGTGTTATTTACGCTACAATAGCGATAATTAAGAAACTGTATAGAAATTGCATTCCCCAAATATTTGGTGCAAAGTGCATTTTGAATAAAGCTAGAGTACATACAGCTTAGCCCTGGAGTCTATATGTGGACGTAACAAAACGGGTGAAAGCAGAGGCAGGCCATAATGCATAACATGCTAAATTGACAAATATTCGCGCAGCGCAATGATTTTTTACGTTTACATGGTTAAAGCCAACAAAAATTATAATTTAGGAGCACTTAGAGTACAGCGAAACAAAAAAGGAGCAAATTAAGCAATGAATCTCGGGTTATTTGTTTCTACAATATAGAATAAAGCCAAAGCATAAAACTAACACTTCACAATTTTTCTATAGTTACAATTGTTAAAGTCGGCAAAAATATAATTTAGCGGTCATGGTCTAGTGCCCAATTCCTGCGTACAACTTAGATCCAATAACTTTTACAGATTGTTGTAAGAATGAAAGTAAACATACCCTAAATCGATCGTAAAAAGTAGAGCAATCGTAACTAAAAGGGTCCTAAACACGTAAAACGAACAAAATGAGTAGCTCAACAAGCTTCAAATCGCAAAAGCGTTAAGCAACTTTTTCGAGTTACTTCTACATAAAAAAATGGAGCTCGCCCCTTAATTGGCTGGTAGTGTATCTCTTTGAAAGAATAACGCCGCATAGGCCTACTGACGAAATTGAAACACATAACCTAAAAATAACCTTGTGTTGATAGGTGCTGGACACCCTACATACTTCTACTTTATGACCCAGCAACTTAAGATGCACCACGACAAAGAATATTCAGGAAATGTAAATCTGAAACCTACATTTTGCGAGACTGATCATGGCGACGATATAATGTTCACCATGGGTTATCCTTTCCTCAACTCCAAATTTACCCGAGAAGGATTTAAGTTTAGCGATGACGAAATTCAACTAAGCAGAAAGTGGATGAAGACTTTGTGTGACTTCGCTAAATCTGGGTAAGGTAAAGCAGGTGAAATGAACGACAGTATGATGTTGCACAACGCAACCATTTGCAGCTTTTCAGGGCGTGTAATATACTAATACTCTTTCTGTAACTTATTGAATCTCTGGACGTGTTGTTTTGAATATCAGATAAGTACTGCAGTATCCAAATTTATGTATGTTTACGTTTTGTGTGTAAGAGTATATGGCCAAACCAACCTTGCTGTAGTTTACGAATCATTAGAGAATTCATGAAATGTAATTGCCATTGAACCGACATATTTTCACATAACAATGACAGTTGGTCCCGCTACAACGGCTGTATTATATCACTTCTATTGCATTTTTTTGCGCGGATGTATTGAATACGTCCTCATTTATCTCACCCACAATGTGTGTTTTTCCGGTTATAAACCAAACCATTTTATGTCAATACACGAACATCAGTGTTCCCCGTGGACAGCTTTAGCCTTATCAAAAAACAATCGCAAGTTCGTAAAAAATCTTTTTTAGTTAAAGCCCAGTAACGTCAATATAGTTGAAGCTTCAGACATTTTTGCTAATTATTAATTTTTGTCAGAAATCCTAACAGCGACTGTAGTGACTTTGTACAATGGCCAAAGTATGACTGCGAGAAAAAACGTCACTTGATCATTAAGATGCCTTACGAAGTGGGAAGCCATCTTTTGTCGAATCGCTGCAAACTCTGGCTGGAAACTATTCCCGCAATTCTACAGAAGTAAAAGGAAACTAAAGTTGCAGCAATAATTTAAAATTTGTGAACTGATATACAATAAATTTTGTTTTGATGTTTACTTTTACCTGTTTGGTCAATCACGCCATTCTAATTCATGAGTTGTGGCACTGGAGGGCGTACAGGGTTAATAAGAAGGACACGATTCACTCGCTGATAAAAAAAAAGATTTGCATTTTTTTTTTGAAAAAATAAAATCTCTAGTTCACTATTTTTTACCGTGATCGACACACACTCTTTATGTTGATTTTTCGGTATTATTTTCATTACTATTAATCTTCTTTTGTCGTTTCTTACATTCAGTTAAAGTGACCTGAATGTCACAAAATACTTTTACACTGTACAGTGTTGTCAGTGAACAGAATGACATATGTTGCGCTTTGTGAAATCGTCCCTAAATGGCGAAACATTTATACCGAGCAATTCCTGATTGTGACATAATAAACATAGGCTCAGAAACACAAACACAATAGCGACTCGAGTACATATTTCAGAAAAAGAGGAGTTCATCTACTTTGACTGTAACAGCCCTTTAGGCAATGAAATTATTTTGCTCACTATCAATTGCAATTTCTAGTGTTCATTACATTTGCGATTGTCGCACTGGTTCCTATTAATTTATTCACTGGTGATCTACTTTTAGAAAATACATTTGAAGATAACGACTGGCAGCGGTCATACGGCGTACGTAAAATGATCGTATATTAACGAGCGTTAGTTTGCGCATTTGTGCAGCAACTTAAGTGAACAGAGCAGACTTTTTGGATAGTTATGTTATTTTGAAATTAAACATTTTAACAACAATTCCAAATTCGGTTATACACTATAATAACTATTTATTAAAAACTTTTGAAACTATGCCAATATAGATTTAAAGGCCAACCCCGAAATATGTGGGAAATGGCTATTTCATGTCAGATTTGTGCATCTAAAAACTTTCTCCGCATTTTTTTTTCAAAAACGTCTTGAAAGCGTGATAGGCTCGATGCAGGGATCGGTATTAGTTTGAATTATCTCATTCAACACTTTGTTCAGGCTACGTTAAGTACAGTAGCGTTCACAAGTTGTAAAACTGTCATGAATGTATGAAAATGGGCGTGAACCTGGACTTTTTTATTCCATAATAAACGAAGTACAACGTATTGATTCAATCAATTGAGAACGCGCATGGCCTTAAACGTGATTCACAATCGTGGTCCGTTAGAAGGCAGTAATCGGTAGCCTGGTGTGACATTAAATTCAGTATTTTATACCGGGGTTATCCAAGATTGTCAGCAACTGGCACCATCATATTTTTGCGTATTTTTCAAGTGCCAAACACAATATGCTATATGAACTGTTAGGCTAATATTTATTTGATATTCGTTTAATATGTTAACATTGTTTCGCTTTTGTTGTATATGTTTGAGATTTCTTTACTTACGAAGTCCCCGAATGGTACGAGGATGTAAAAATGGACATTCACAAATCAAAAAATGTTCGACCGGTCACATATATTGATGTCGCCCCCGAGTTTGAGCAAACTGTCTTTAGACTTTGCCAATAGCTAAGTAAGTGACAACTAGTTATATGAAAGAATTGTAAAGTAAACGCCATTGCTGGACTTGAACCGCTGTACATTGATGACGTTAGACCTTACGAAGAGAGACTGACAGCCAGGCACCGTACGGCGAACGTGTACCCTTTCCCATTGGGGCAGTTTAGTGGCGTTGCCAGTTCTATTATTTACTCGCATATTGGAGCATTCCTTTATTTTGTAGAACTGTAGCTCAGAAAGCCGATTGTCGTTTTATGTCATAAATTTAAGCATCTATCTCACGAAGTTTACCCTGTCAGACTAGTCTACGTTTTGAAGATATTGTGTCACATTTATATGCGTCTTGCGTCATCTAAATAAATGCAGACTTCAAAGAGCCATGCCAGCTTAGCATTAATAACTATTAATCAAGCATTAGAGACCCTGGGAATACGATATCTGTTGACGCCACGTACATCATGCGGTCTACAACAAGAGGTACAAATAATCGAATTAATATACTCAAAAAAAGAAAATGCCCGCCTCTTGTTTAATAAGGTATTTCCATTACTTAGTTATTTAGAAGTTTGCGAAAGTTTGAAATATTTTGTTATCAAAAGCCACAGTTGGTCAGCAAAAGAAGCGATTGTTATGTTGCAATAACATTTTACTTTCGCCTTCAACTTTCAATACGTGGCCCTACACTTTCAAAAAGTTGGGATTTTTAGGAGATTTTTTGCGATTTGCAGTTATCGAAAAAAATATGTGGCATAAATTGTAAAAAAATAGATCAACAGAAAAACACAGTGGCTTTGTGTGAAGACTACGCCTTAAATTTACAATAAAAAAAAAAAATTGCTCAAAGCATCGGCATTGTTCTGATGATAAAAAGTCCGTTACAACAAGCGGGATATATTACAAGCAATGTTCTACATTTGTATGTTTTTTTCATCTGTAAGTTGTGCAAACCGTCTAATCCTACGTAAAAAACGTGAACCGCTTGACAGAGACAAATCACTTTTTAACATTTTGTGCACTATCGCTAATCGTCATGTTAGTTTTCTAAATTAAAGACGATAATAGTGGCACCTATATTTTTACATTGGTTGAACTATGCAGTTATATGATTATCAGTAGAGCGCAGTGCGTCACGTTCGATAGACAGGGAAATCCCAGTTCACACTCAATTTGCCTGGAATAGGAACACCCGTTTAACTATTTAGATTGGGTAGCTCGTATGACGCATGTTTCAGTCCTTTCGTTTAGTTCAGTCTCTTGCAGCGCGAACATTTTAATCGACCGAGTGACCAATCGAAAAAATTTCGAAATTTTACTCAGATTACCAAAAATTTCACAAGAAACCGTAACGACCAAAATTAATGCACAACTACGTATGATATACAAGAACTAGATATGCTAACTCTTCTCCTTATGGGCATTTTTATATCGGCCTTGCCGCGATGTAAAACTACCGTTATTCAAAGTGTTATCGAAGGGAAGTGATCTACACAAGAGCATGCATTCAAAATGTGCAATACACATGCATGTCCTAGGTATATCAGTTCATACGGCTATAGTAAGCCTGAAACCTTTGTAGATATATGTTATTAATGTTTAATCAAAACAACAAGATTGCTTACATAGCTGCAAAAATTTAGTATAGTTTTGTTGAGGTTTGTTCTTTCAAAGTAGCAGCAAGCTTTTGAAATCGTATAACGTGGTGTTTGCTACTTGCATAGGTATAAAGTAACTTGTCAATTTAAAAAAAAAATTGTAATTATGACTAAAAGAAAATTAAAAAGGTTATTAAAATAAACGAGTGAGCTGAAGAGTAAGTTTTCGAGGTTAAAACTTGTTTAGGCCATAATTTGTATCTAAACCTATTCATGTCCCCTATACCTGAGCCAAATAACAAATAAAATGTCATACCTGCCACTGACAATCAGTTACAAATTTAGAAGTCGGCGAACGCAGCTGTTGCTGAAAGCATTTTGCTTGAATTTTATGCGTGTTTTTTGAAATTCCGCCACTTCGCCAATTAAAAAAAGTGGAATACAGAAAGCTTTTGAATACTGATACGGGGTGACCCAAGTTATATAATATTTCTCATTATGCATAACTGGGTTAGGACAACAGCTCTTTTTGTTTAGTGGCTTATGTTTTGTCGCTGATTAGTAAAAGTGGTGCGATCGACAATACATCAACGTTCGACAGAAATAACTCAACCGGAACGTGTAAACAAAGCTGGGTATAGCTGTAAAACCTATTCCTTTTTGTCGATATTTAATTGAAAACAATGCGAATCACTTACACGCTAACACAAAAAGGCTGTGAATCCATACTTAGTGTATTGTTGTATCCCTGTTTTACTGAGAACAAACAATAAATGTAATATGTAAACTGGTATATAAATTTAAATTGGTATACATGCCGGGGCGGACCCAAGGTGCCACTTGGCCATGCCCACTAACTGCACTTTTTGACTATTTTAACTATACCTAAATGAATTTTTTTTCTCGTTCCGCGCGAATATGTTGTGAGCTTTAAGTGTGCTTGTTGATAAAATCGCTTATTTAAAAAAAATCATTTTAGTCAAAAGGCACCGCGCGTCTTATCGCACCCTCGAAAATACAAATTTAGGGCAACTTATGAAAACGCTTTGTGCCAAGTGATAACATCTTGGTAGTGTTGCTTTTATATTGAAAATAACACCACAAACCTAAAACTTAAACAAACCGTGTTAACGTTACTTTTTATGACGTCCCATTTCGGCGTAACTTTGTGATGTTATGATTTGACGTAGTTTCCTGGATTCGGCATATGGGTTCCTAAATTATATAAGCAAGCAATTTTTCGATTTCAAATTCAACTTCCAGATCTTATACGCCGTGTTTAGCAATATAAAAAATGGCTACACTTAAAACCTGATCATGCAAACAGCGATTTTTTCCCTTGGGGTTCTTACCGTTAAAGCTATATTTGTTCGCTAACCCAGCACTGTTGTAGAGCACTGTTGTAGAGCAACACTAACTCAACCATGACTATTCCAGCTGGCTGGAATCCGAGTGTCCCTGAAATATTGTATGGTGCGCCTGCGAATATTACAATCCGTTAGAATGTGACAAATATATCTCTGTGGGTGATTGTGAGCTACGTAAGCTATTCAAATCCATGCAATACAAAAAAAGGCAATTTACATCGAAATTACGAAACGCAAACGGTCACGGACAATCACTTTTATCTTATTATAGTCCATGTTGTTTGCTTGCGAAAGACAATTGCGATCTAGTTGAATAGGGATGGTAAACAATTTTACTATTAATAACTATTTGCTTTAGTTGTTTGTGTCTTTTAAACACGTTATGTTTAACAAGCAAGTTAGAATGTCATGTTGGACAAAAAAGTTCGTTTTGTTGACAGTACTAAAGGTAATCAGCATTAGTCGGTTTGCAAAGGAAATTGGCATACGTGGATGAGATATATAGATGTGCGGCTTATTCATTGTATCAAAGGTTAAATTGTTTGTTTATCTTTTAAATTCAGATGATATTTAGAACTAATATGGATTTGGGCCATAAATAGAGTGACAAACTTTCTCGTCTACAGCAGGGCCCGTTACGTTACCAAGAATTCTTTGCACGGACTACGAAAAAGATAACATTTTGTTTTGGATAACAATCAGCATTACGCTACAAACAACAACACATGTTGTTCACTCAGCTTAAAACATTTTTTTTTTCAGAAGATAAACCTTTTTCTTAGAATATAATCTGTCATGGAAAGCCCTGTAGTTGAAACTAATTTAGGCCTGGTAAAAGGGGTTGCAATACCGAAGGCAAACCATGAAGAGGCCAAACAGGTTTATGCTTACATGGGAATTCCATTTGCGAAGCCACCACTTGGAAATCTTAGATTCAAAGCACCTCAAAAGTAGGAATACTTAGCTTTAACGATCCTTATCCGTTATTTTCAAACTATGGATGACGGTACTATTTATTTTAGTGCTATGTGCCTATATTAAAGTCGACAGTTGTTTTTTTCAAACAAATACCTAATTTTTATAACATCTAAAAGCATTGACTCTATCTGCCAATCACAGTAAAGAGCGATCAACATTAGTGATTGGCTAACGTTCGAATATCGACTTCTGGCAGTTCATACAACTATTGGAAAAGGAGGCAATGTACTAGCCAACCGCTATGTCGTTAAACTGAATTTTGTCTCGTTATGGCCATCGAGAGTTTTGTCTTGTTTGTTGTTATTTATTGCCTAGACCACTGAATTTTAACCGATGTTACGCGGTGTTTCGTAAGGAATCATCAACAGGTGTTCCTCAAAAAAATTATTAATTTGAATATTGCTCTATGAAACAGCGATCGAAAATCACTGGTTTAACATTGGACGTCGGATTAGGTTAACATATTGTTTTTCACAATTCGGTTCTGTTCTGGCCTCGGTTCGAAGCAGTTTAAACCTTCAGGTTCAACTTCGGTTTGACCAATGTTGTTTTAAACAAGTATTTTAAGCATACGCTCGGGCTTAATAAGAGTAACTTGCCTTGACTTGGTTATTTTATAAATATACTATTTAATTAATGCATTCTAAGCTTCGGTGAAATCGTAAAAAATGGTAAAAAAACTATGTATAGTTTTTTTTTAATTTAGTTAATTAAAAAAGTTATTAAGTTAATTAAAAAAGTCATGCATTTAGTTAAAGTTATTTAATAAAATATCTCATCAACGAAACTACAACATCTTAATGGGCATGCAACGTTCGTTATCCTTTTTTCGCGCTGTTGCAGCGTATTTCACATTTGCGTGAGTTACCGGAGCTATGCGATTTGTTTCTCTGGTAGGCTACTATTTTTAAGATAAGTATTTAAATCTGGTTGAATATTGTTACCTAATATACAAGCTTAAAATAACTAGGTTAACATTAATTCTGGGCACTTTTACAAACGTTCATAAAAAAGAAAAAAGATTTGTTTTTTTAATGTTTGTTTAATGTTTTTGTGATTATATGCACCAACACCACTTTGAATTTCTATCGCGTTTGCTTCATTCACTTTATACAATTATAAAACGTTCTGTAGTAAAAGGATTGTAATTGTGTGTGCCTGTTGCTGCTTAAATGCATTAGAGTCGAAAATATTTTATTATCATCCGAACAGGTCCAGATATTGCACTAAAACACGAAAGTAAATAATAGTTGACGTGTTGTTTATTGCAATGCATTATTCTAAACTTTTGTTTGCTATTCCGCACGATTATTTAAATGCATATAGTGTTCCCTGGCTTCAAAAGTTTAAAACTCAGTGGCCTTGGCCACGACCATTGGGATGTTGTTAGGAAAATTGTTTGCCTATTTTTTTTAGGCCAGAACCATGGTGTGGCGTTTTGGACGCCAGCAAAGGACCAAATACACCAATGGCAGGTATCTCCTTAACGCAAGGAATGGTCCCATACGTCCCTGTTTCAATTTTAGAAAACGAAGAATTCGGTAAAATAAGCGAGGATTGTCTTTACCTCAACGTGTACACTAGCAACCTCGACAAGGCAGCAAAATTGCCGGTACGTTTAAAAAGTTCGGAAACTACTTTAACTATGCAAAACATAAAAGTTATGACAGCCATTTCTTAACCACACACAAATTTAAGTTTAACAGTTTAGACAAGCGCAGATCTAACACTTTTCTTGTTGTAATAAGACTTAAATTGGAAAAAAAACATTTTAGTGGGATACGAAACTTTATTTTCTTTACATAGGTGCTATTTTGGCTATACGGAGGTGGTTTTACCATTGGAGGTGCAGTTGGTTACAACGGTCAGGCACTCTGTGGTCTCAACGACGTCGTTCTAGTCGTTCCACAATATCGTGTTAACGTGTTTGGATTCTACAGTCTCGGCAAGGAATCCAGCTGCCCAGGCAACATGGGACTGCAGGATCAAATCATGGCCATGGAGTTAGTATGCTGCAAAAATATAAAAACAGAAAAAATACCTGATAAGCGATACATGTTGCAGATAAAATAGCCTTTTTTATTAGATGGTGAGATTTTTTACTAGCATGACTAATCTAAATTATCTATACTATACCAAGAATAGATAATTTTAAGCGTTTGGTATGACTACAAAAGTTTGATCAATATTGAGTACAATAAAGAACCAAAAAACAAAAAATAACCAAAAAATTGTGCCATAATGACGTAAAAATATTCCACCTATATATTATGTTGTCAGAAATCGTAGAAGTTTAAGTACATAACGTAACAAATTGTTGTTTGGGCAGATGGGTAAGAGACAATATCAGCAATTTCGGTGGAGACTCCGGCAATGTGACCTTATTTGGACAAAGTGCAGGAGCTGTGTCAGTCAGCTTTCACGTCTTGTCGCCAAAATCACGTGGACTCTTTCATCGCGCCATAAGTCACAGCGGAACGGCAACTTTGCCAAGTGAGTCCGAAAGGACAATGACATACGAAGCATGGTAGATGTTGACTGAACTAAATTGTACGGTATATCGTATTTCTAGCAGAGTTCGTTTTCATGTATTTTAACTCCCTAAATAATAGTGAATTTCTTTTTTTTTGGTTTTAAGGTAAACTTTTTCTGTAGGCCTACATGTTGTGCCCAATCAGGTTTCGCAAAAAAGTTGGTAATATCTACAGTGATTTTTTTCACAGTGTTGATAAATGCGGATTTGTCGGCACAACGTAAATTACTTCATGAAGAACTAAATATAACAGCAACCGATCCGGAGGAAATATTAAAACAGTTGGGACAAATCGACGCCAAAACAATAATAAAGGCCATTGATGCGGATGATGTAAGTGTTTAAATTAAGATCTCGCATTAAAACCGCAAGGAAGAGGCGAAATAATATTTCTGTGACGTAATTATTTGAAAAATTGCGGTCTAGTTAGTAATTCCAATTAAAAACCGTATTATTATTTTTAAAGCGCGCCCTAAAGTCGCCCTATACACTGTTAAGTTGCAAAGCTTTGCTTTAAACGATGTAAAGATGCCTGATGTGCTGTATAATTTTCAGTACCGCAAAATAATGTTCACACCGACTGTGGACGGTGAAGTTCTCCCCAAACATCCGACTGAGATGATTCGAGAAGGAAATTTCGCCCATGTTCCCTACATGTTGGGCGTGAACAGCACCGAAGGACGTGGAATCCTTTCGATGGATTTGCCCCCAACTTTTGGCAAGGGCCTAGATAATGAAACGTGCATTAATGCTGTTAAGGCTTGGCTTGCATCAACAATACCGGTAGGATTTATGTGTACATATATTGATTATAGTAGCCAAACGTTTTTAGTCCTTTAGACTTTTCATCGTAGTTTGTCATTTTGGTAACTAATTTGGTGGCAGTGACTCAGCATTGAATGACGCCCTAATTATCGTACGTTGTGCAATTACCATATACCAAAGACTTAATATTAGATTTTAAAAGCTCAATATTAGATTTTAAAACATTAATTTTATGCTTTGGTTTACGACCAATTAACTGTTAATTGCATGACAAACAGAAATAAAATATTTTCAGAGGTTTCTGAACAAAGAGAGAAACGCAAAACATGCTATTTTTTTTGTATTTTTATAAACTGATATAGTTAAAATAAGGTTCTTTAAATGACGTTTGCACTCCCGAGTAATAACTTTTATTTTACAAGTATGTATTGACAATCAAATGCTATACATTTTAGGTTTGGTTGGTAAATTATTGCCACGTTGGGGTTTTGGTTGTGTGAAATTTCAGGAAAATGTGCCATAACGTTCGGCGCAAATTTATTTTATTTTAGCCTGAGAAATTAGACGATGTCACTGATTTGATAATAGAGACCCTCGGGAAAGAATTTGACAAAGAGGATCAATATAAATGGAGTAAGATTGTGGGAAACTACAACATCTTAATGGGCATGCCATGTTCGTTATCCTTTTTTCGCGCTGTTGCAGCGTATTTCACATTTTCGTGAGTTACCGGAGCTATGCGATTTGTTTCTCTGGTAGGCTACTATTTTTAAGATAAGTATTTAAATCTGGTTGAATATTGTATATACAAGCTTAAAATATCCTAATATACAAGCTTAAAATAACTAGGTTAACATTGATTCTGGGCACTTTTATAAACGTTCATAAAAAAAAAAGATTTAAATGTTTTTGTGATTATATGCACCAACACCACTTTGAATCTCTATCGCGTTTGCTTCATTCACTTTGTACAATAATTATAAAACGTTCTGTAGTAAAATGATTGTAATTGTGTGTGCCTGTTGCTGCTTAAATGCATTAGAGTCGAAAATATTTTATTATCATCCGAACAGGTCCAGATATTGCACTAAAACATGAAAGTAAATAATAGTTGACGTGTTGTTTATTGCAATGCATTATTCTAAACTTTTGTTTGCTATTTCGCACGATTATTTAAGTGCATATAGTGTTCCCTGGCTTAAAAAGTTTAAAACTCAGTGGCCTTAGCTACGACCATTGGGATGTTGTTAGGAAAATTGTTTGCCTATTTTTTTTAGGCCAGAACCATGGTGTGGCGTTTTGGACGCCAGCAAAGGACCAGATACACCAATGGCAGGTATCTCCTTAACGCAAGGAATGCTCCCATACGTTCCTGTTTCAATTTTAGAAAACGAAGAATTCGGTAAAATAAGCGAGGATTGTCTTTACCTCAACGTGTACACCAGCAACCTCGACAAGGCAGCAAAATTGCCGGTACGTTGAAAAAGTTCGGAAACTGCTTTAACTATGCAAAACATAAAAGTTATGACAGCCATTTCTTAACCACACACAAATTTAAGTTTAACAGTTTAGACAAGCGCAGATCTAACACTTTTCTCGTTGTAATAAAACTTAAATTGATAAAAACATTTTAGTGGGATAGGAAACTTTATTTTCTTTACATAGGTGCTATTTTGGCTATACGGAGGTGGTTTTACCATTGGAGGTGCAGTTGGTTACAACGGTCAGGCACTCTGTGGTCTCAACGACGTCGTTCTAGTCGTTCCACAATATCGTGTTAACGTGTTTGGATTCTACAGTCTCGGCAAGGAATCCAGCTGCAAAGGCAACATGGGACTGCAGGATCAAATCATGGCCATGGAGTTAGTATGCTGCAAAAATATAAAAACAGAAAAAATACCTGATAAGCGATACATGTTTCAGATAAAATAGCCTTTTTTATTAGATGGTGAGATTTTTTACCAGCATGACTAACCTAAATTATCTATACTATACCAAGAATAGTTAATTTTATGCGTTTGGTAAGACTACAAAAGTTCAATATTGAGTACAATAAAAACCAAAAATTAAAAAATAACCAAAAAATTGTGCCAATGGCTTAAAAATATTCCACGTATTATGTTGTCAGAAATCGTAGAAGTTTAAGTACATAACGTAACAAATTGTTGTTTGAGCAGATGGGTAAGAGACAATATCAGCAATTTCGGTGGAGACTCCGGCAATGTGACCTTATTTGGACAAAGTGCAGGAGCTGTGTCAGTCAGCTTTCACGTCTTGTCACCAAAATCACGTGGACTCTTTCATCGCGCCATAAGTCACAGCGGAACGGCAACTTTGCCAAGTGAGTCCGAAAGGACAATGACATACGAAGCATGGTAGATGTTGACTGAACTAAATTGTACGGTATATCGTATTTCTAACAGAGTTCGTTTTCATGTATTTTAACTTCCTCAATAATAGTGAATTTCTTTTTTTGGTTTTAAGGTAAACTTTTTCTGTAGGCCTACATGTTGTGCCCAATCAGGTTTCGCAAAAAAGTTGGTAATATCTACAGTGATTTTTTTCACAGTGTTGATAAATGCGGATTTGTCGGCACAACGTAAATTACTTCATGAAGAACTAAATATAACAGCAACCGATCCGGAGGAAATATTAAAACAGTTGGGACAAATCGACGCCAAAACAATAATAAAAGCCATTGATGCGGATGATGTAAGTGTTTAAATTAAGATCTCGCATTAAAACCGCAAGGAAGAGGCGAAATAATATTTCTGTGACGTAATTATTTGAAAAATTGCGGTCTAGTTAGTAATTCCAATTAAAAACCGTATTATTATTTTTAAAGCACGCCCTAAAGTCGCCCTATACACTGTTAAGTTGCAAAGCTTTGCTTTAAACGATGTAAAGATGCCTGATGTGCTGTATAATTTTCAGTACCGCAAAATAATGTTCACACCGAGTGTGGACGGTGAAGTTCTCCCCAAACATCCGACTGAGATGATTCGAGAAGGAAATTTCGCCCATGTTCCCTACATGTTGGGCGTGAACAGCACCGAAGGACGTGGAATCCTTTCGATGGATTTGCCCCCAACTTTTGGCAAGGGCCTAGATAATGAAACGTGCATTAATGCAGTTAAGGCTTGGCTTGCATCAACAATACCGGTAGGATTTATGTGTACATATATTGATTATAGTAGCCAAACGTTTTAGTCCTTTAGACTTTTCATCGTAGTTTGTCATTTTGGAACTAATTTGGTGGCAGTGACTCAGCATTGAATGACGCCCTAATTATCGTACGTTGTGCAATTACCATATACCAAAGACTTAATATTAGATTTTAAAAGCTCAATATTAGATTTTAAAACATTAATTTTATGCTTTGGTTTACGACCAATTAACTGTTAATTGCATGACAAACAGAAATAAAATATTTTTAGAGGTTTCTGAACAAAGAGAGAAACGCAAAACATGCTATTTTTTTGTTGTATTTTTATAAACTGATATAGTTAAAATAAGGTTCTTTAAATGACGTTTGCACTCCCGAGTAATAACTTTTATTTTACAAGTATGTATTGACAATCAAATGCTATACATTTTAGGTTTGGTTGGTAAATTACTGCCACGTTGGGGTTTTGGTTGTGTGAAATTTCAGGAAAATGTGCCATAACGTTCGGCGCAAATTTATTTTATTTTAGCCTGAGAAATTAGACGATGTCACTGATTTGATAATAGAGACCCTCGGGAAAGAATTTGACAAAGAGGATCAATATAAATGGAGTAAGATTGTGGGAAATGTTTTTGAAGACACTATGTTCATCGCCCCTTCAATTGGCCAGGCAATGGCGCATTCCGGTAAAATAATTTGCAATGTCATTCCTAAAAACGTGTCAACTTACCTTAAAAATATGCATTTTTGTTCACTTTACTACAAAATAAATTTGAGTACCGTAGCTAGAAGTTGTAACCCTGCACTTTCAGGTGCTGGATTCCCCACTTACGTTTACTACATGACCCATCAAACTAAAATACACCATGACGAAGATTACTCAGGAAATATAAAAATCAAGTCTTCCATTTGTGAGGCTGATCATTCCGACGATGTATTGTTTACCATGGGCTATCCTTTTCTCAACTCCAAGTTCACCCTGGAAGGATTTAAGTTTAGCGATGACGAAAAACTTTTAAGCACGCAGTGGATGAAGACTCTGTGTACTTTTGCTAAATATGGGTACGTTTAAATTAATCCCTTTTTCCAAATGGGCGTAATCCTTTTTTCCAAATGGGCGGTGATATTATTGCTGACATGATTGTTGTTGTTTTCTAAAGTTTAAACATTTTAACAAACAGTGTCTGTAGCATATAGGTGAACCAAGCATCGATGGTCATGTTTGCCTGAATTCTTTAAATCTATGTCACCGAGTTTAGTATACCAACAACACGACATATAATAAAAAATATATAATATATTTCCACTACTTCTAATTTCGAAAAAAAAAATATTGTCTCATTTAATTTGGTCGTCAAAAATGGTACTGTCTGTTTGGCGTTAGCTGGTACACACCAGTGGGGAGAGTAATGCCGTTTCCAGGGTGGGAGAGTAATGCCTGTTTTTTGAAACAACAGTTGACATAGTGTCATCCGGTGCACATTGTTATGATCAACTCTACAAAATAAAAACACAAGCACCCATGTCATTGCAGATTCTTATAATTAACTGCCCAAAGGTAGCCAAACAGTGATTTTGTTTGATTAATGATATTAAGCAACCACTTTTATTAAATGAAATCCAAGTCAACACATGTTTCAACGAAACAAGTTTCTCACAGTGTCATTGCTACTGCAAATTAGGCTCAAAGCATGTCTTTGCTTAAAATAAGTTAAATTGTCAATAGTAAAGTAACCGGACTTCCTTTTCTAAGTAATATATTAAATTCTAAAACAAGGCACGAAGTTGTTCCCGTGCATACAAAGTCGGGGAAAACAACGTTCTCAAATGTTTAACTCCAAACAGTCTAGAATAATTGCAGCAGTCCAAGTCAGGCCATTTATCGAAATGTCAAATAAAAATCTCACAGGTCATTATAGGTCTACAGAATTTGCACAATTTTAAGATATAGTGGATGCAAGTGCTGTCAGACGATTTTAACTTTCTTAAGTGATTATGGTGACCAGTTGCAATATTTGAATGTTAAATTTACGCGCAAGTAAAAGTCTACGGATAGAACCGATTTGTATTATCTTTAGCACTATTGTACAAGTTTCCAATTTCCCAAACACCTAAACATTCTTGATTATATGTCAGTACTTAAATCCAACCTAAAATTGTATGTCTCCACAAGTTTACATGGCCTACTTTTTAATTACCATAAATCTGATGGACGCTATAAAGTTAAGCTATCCACTTGCATCATTTTCAAAACAGTTTATTCGTTAGGTTTTAACGTTTGTTTAACTACTCCCTTGCTAGAAACCCAAATAGCGACGATGACGTTGAACATTGGCCTGCGTACGACTGCGAAAAGAAACGTCACCTGATCATGAAAATTCCCTATGACGTAGGAAGCAACCTATTGGCCAAACGTTGTAAGCTATGGCTTGAAACTATTCCGAGAATTCTCTCCAACGATGAACCACTTGCAGTTTAACAGGAGCATGGTTGTTCTCAAAAGATAATTATTAAATTATCTTTCTGTGAAGACATTTGAGGAAACATATTTTTTTTATTGTAAACGACGATTTTTATCGATTTTATACTGAATTTAAATTTAGGTGTCAATTTTCTATTGGGGCTAAACCTTTTTTTTTTATTTAAAAATGTAAAAACAAATCAATATGCATTGACAATACGTCACATCCTTTTCAAATAATTGTTTCGACAATTAAAATGCAATGCTGTTCTTGCGAAAAAATTCCTGTCTTGAGTAGAAACAACCTTGACGAATTTAAACTCGATTTCTTCCACACACATACGTGTTTGATCTGTAACTAAAGATGTCGTAAGTTTACGTTCGTTGTAGCGTCACGTTACGACATCAGAACAGTTGTATGTCCATCCAACAAACCAAAATATATTGTTCGCCCCTGGCCCATTACAAAGGTAAGAATTACAAAGGTAAGATTGCATCGTTTGCAGCTGTAAGTAAGAAAACATTTCTCTTTTATATTTAGAGTCGTATAACTATCGTAGGTCTTTTGTTTGTAAATAAACATTTATTAACGAAAAGCGCTTGGATATTTGCCAGGATGTGCGGCCTGAAAACAACTTGGCTGAGTTGTTTTTTTTGGGCGCTGAATATTTTTACAATTGTGATAGAAAAGCAGCGTTCGGAATCAGGCGTCTTTATCTACGTATACCCTTATATAACGTTAACCCAAGTAGACCAAAGTTGTTAACTATTTCTTGCATCAAAAATAAAGACAAGCCTTTGAAAATTATATTTTCGCTTTATTTAATTTATCTTTTTCGGTTGGTTATAAGATTATAGATACGCTCAGTTTGGAAGCGACTGTTTTTCCCAAAAAACAGCATACTTTTTAAATCGATTTCGCGCAAACTCTATTATATGCACACAGCCTAAAACTATATTCTAATTCAGTGTGGTCCAACTGAAGGCCGCCCGCGAGTTCCGCTTTTTTGGCCCGCGAACTGATAGTTAGCTTTGCTTTAATCTAGCAATATCACTTAAATTTCTGTTTTTTCATTATTCTAATTGACAAAAAACTTCGTAAATGATCCTTTGTGATTTTATAACAACCGTAGCTGAACAAAGGTGTACATTTCCTAAAGTTAGTATATATGCCCATGGGCGCCCGCAAGGGGGGCACTTGCCCCCCTGGAATTTCAAAATGCGATTATTAGTATTACTATGTATTACTTATGAAGGTTAAAAATATTATACATTATCCATAGCCCCCACACTGTAAATTGGAGTCCGATTTTAGGGTGGAAATTACAAACTCAAAGGGTGGAAATTTGTAGAAGCGTGGTTGTTTCCACCTTTCAAGTGATGTTGAAAAAAATGGACAACCTTAGGGATGGAATTTACCATGCTTCGTGTTTTGTTTAAGCCAATCGAGCTGTGTAGAGGATGGTTATTTCCATCATTTTTATGATGCACTAAATTTAAAACCCTAAGGATGGAAATTACCATTTTTCAATTTTCGTTGCAGAAAATTATTCTTCAAGCATAACATCTATATAATATAAATTGTTGCTTTCCTTTTTCTTAGGTTTTCTGATTTAGGCTACCTATTTAGAAAAAATTAAGAAGAATATCTATATATCCGGGAATAAAGATTTGAAATATATTACATTAGTAAAGGTTGCTTCAACATTAACCAAATCTCATGGAAAAGTACTTATCGTGCTTGCTATTTACGCGGTTTCCTGCGAAAGGCAACAATGGCTTCCCGCTGATTCAACTTCGCGACGACCATTACCCGCACCCGCTGTCATCGCAATTTATTATATTGCGCTTTTTTCATTTTCGAACGGCGCGCATATTTTTAAACTTCAGACGCCCGATTGGCCGATATGCGGATGACATCACAATTGAGTTTAAACATTTGGCAACAGAAGTTTAAAGTAAGTCAGGCAGCTTAGCGCTGGAGTTTCTCGTCTAGAGCTTGTTTTATATTTTTGCCTTCAGCGTTAAAGATTAGGCTTGCTATCAAATATATGTTTAGGATAGTAGGCTAATTGTATTTGTAATTATATTGATAGGTTTATATAAAAATAAAAAATTAAATTTATTGAATAAAATTACTTTCAGCGTGCACTAAATTTGTATCTAACCCAGGAAACAAGGTTATTACATCTGCGGAAAAGTCTTAGGGCACATCTAAAATATTTATACAATATGAGCATAAAATCCTGATTGAACACCTGGAAATCTGAAAAAACACTGAAGGTAACAGAGAAAGTGCCAATAAATGCGAACTGACCTGTTGGGTTTAAAGCTTATAGATGTTAAAGATTTTCTAATTAGGATGGCAGCTCATCAAAATTTGCAGGTAAATAGTAATTAAGTTGGTTGAATAGCATAATATATAAAGTGCATGACAAAAACTTAATTCTTAATATCAAGTTGTTTGTTAATAAAAATGTTTAACCTCATTATTTTATGTTGCATGGATATTTAAGCAGTTCCATATCTTTAGGTTCATCTTTGACCTTATGTTGGAATTTTTGCAGCTTTAAAAGTTACCCATTTTTAAAAAGTTTAAAAGTTACCCCTTTTCCCAACTGCTTTACATTTTCTTTATTTTATAATAAATCTTTAAACCAGGGGTTTCCAACCTGTGGGCCATAGCCCGTCCATGAGGCTTGTTCAAGGGGGGCATAAAAATTGAAAAATATTTTTTTTTAGTTTATTATCTACTCCACTACAACATTATCTACTTCACTCCAAAAAAATAAATTTAATTAACTCTTTAAGCTGCAAGAAGACAACCCGATTAGGCTTTGAGAAAGATAGTTTGACCATATTTTGGGCTAAACTAAGCAATTCATACCATAAGCTTAATGAAATGGTCATGTCGTGGCTATTGCCTTCCTATCAATCTATCTTTGTGAATGTGGGTTTTCAACAATGGTTACTTCTGAAGACAAAGCAGCGCAGTGCTAATTACATTTAATTGTGATTAAGAGTGTAACTTTTTTGTTTTTTTAGTTTCATCAAGCATCAGTTTTGCCTCTGCAACTTTGACTTCCAAAAAGAGCCTTCTACCACCAACGTATGTTTTTAAACCTTCATTTATTCTGTGTCAATTTGGTTAACTACAACTACATTTATTATAAAATTATTTTAAAATGTTTAACCCTGATCAAAAATTGTAATTGCACAAGGTAAAGCAACTTTAAAATATGCTGTTGTAATAAATTTAATTTGAACGGTTCTATAAATATCAAAAAAACTGTCAATGGCTATAAAGTTTTTGTGCATTTGCTAATTTAAGTTTCAGATGAGTTTGCAATACAGGTCAAACTTTCCAGTATGATATACTGGAAATCGTAAAACTTGTAACCTAATTTAACATCGGAACCATTGTAAAACAATTTAAAGGCATGTAATTTTCATTTTTAACTCATTAAACTCTTTAAAAAAGGAGTGTAGTCACATTTTTTTAAACATCTTAAAACTACTGCAAATTATCCTGTTATATAGATATGCGATACAACCACTGGCACTTTGGGGACCACTGGAATTAAATAGTAATCATGTGTTTCAATTTTTGTTTAGCAGTTTCAAGGCTGTGTTAAGTATTTAGTAACCATTCTCAGATTAATTTTCGTAAACAAAACCGTAAAGTTTTGCCTGTTGGTGCAGTTTAAAGTTAATTTTTTTAGCTGGTTAACAACCACCTATATATTAATGTAAATTAATAGACTAAGATTCCCTTTGTTCACTATTTTAATAAATTGTGTTTGAATGTTTTTCAGAGTACACCACTGATACCAGTGATGACACATGTCCGTGTCCACACCCATAGTACTTCAGTTTGCAAGCCAAGATGTTGGCTCTGCACATTGCACAACCAAGGTTATACTGCTATGCTTGTATAATGCTTACTTGTTGTTTGGTATCAGTTTCCTTTGCCGGAGTTTTAACATTTAGAAAAAACAAAGATTTGACTGTAAAAACATAGAAGTATATACAATACATACATGTTTTTCTTTGCCATATGTTACGTTTACCTTTTACTATTCACCTCTGATACAAAGCTATTTATTGTTACCGTACCTGAAATTGTTGTTAGTTTTTCGTACTTTACTCTTTAAACTTTTTCTTTCAATAAATATCACATCGGTATTATATGCGTGGTAATATCAAACAGGGATAATGGCCGAAACCGATTGACAAAGATAGATAAATTTGTAGGATGGAAAATTCCATGCGTAATACTATCAAAAAAGGAGGGTTGCCCAACCCATCCCTAAAGTTTGAAAGCATATAGGATGAAAAATTCCATGCCTGAAATTCCCATCCATGGGGTTGCTAATTACCATGGTGGGATGGAATTTTCCATGTTCGAGTGGACCACCCCAAAGCTCAACAATTTCCACCCCTAGGCTTGGATTTCAATTTACAGTGCAGTGGCGTATCCAGGGGGCTGCTTTTTGTAAGTGATATTATATCGTTTTTCGTTTTTGTCATGGTTTAACAAATGTTCGAATCGGCGTTCGTTTAAGTAATTGGGTCACGCGTCTTAATCTAATGCGAAACCAAAATCGAGTGCAAAACGCAGTTTTTCGCCTTTAGTTTGGTCGACCGTAAACGCTGGAAGTTTTTCTCTTTCGTATTTGTTTAGGTTGACTGATTAGCAAGTGTGTATTCGACAATTGATAACGCGAAGTCAAACCTTCTTTCTTTTTTTCTCGCTGAAAAACGTCGAGTTATACGCTGTATCAGTATGTTCCTCGCTGTTCGGTCTCTGCGCTAATATCCGGTGTTAGTGTAACGACAAATTATGTGTGATTCTACCACAATTAATCACACATATTTCACGGTCGTGGTTTGCTTTTTTGCCTGAAGTTAACTATTGCACCAGGATTGCCAGATGGCCTAAAACTCGGACAAAAACGATAAATTGTCCTAAGTTGGCCGAATTTATTTTGAACATTAAATAAAGTAAAACCACGGGCTCAAGAGGCCTACAAACTTTATTTATGTCCACTTTAACCACGTAAATCCAAAAAATGTTCGCGCTTGCGCGATTTAATGCGTATTTTTACAATAATTCTCTGCAGCACAAAAGTGTCAGGTGTTGCATAGGGCGCTCAAATTGAAATTTAAGCCAACTCAAATTGAAATTTAGGCCACCAAGTATCTGGCCACCCTGGATTGCACACCGTGATTTCGCAGCTGGCGCCTGACAGGATTGTCGACGACGCACGTATTCGGCTGTTTCTGATTATTTTTTTATCACGTCTTGCAATCACCATTCTATGACTTAATACTGTCACTGTTTTATGACGTCATTATTCATTAACGTCATACGAAAGATAGGGGAATTCCCTAAGTTGAAAATTCAGGACCCCCTTTTTGATTTTCTGGTTACGCCCCTGGTTGCCTCCTCCCTGGAAAATTTTCTGCGGGCGCCCCTGTATATGCAATAGGCCAGCGGTTCTTAACCAGGTAGGCGCCAAGCTATTCTTAAGGGGGCGCGAACTCCAAGTTAATATTTTTTTGTCAATGATTATAATGGTTTCGTTTGGGTTTCACACCAATCCTACAGGGTGGTAGGCTACAAACTCTGTTTTTGCCAACTTTAACATAGAAACTGCAAAATATTTTCTGCGCAATTTTTTTTTCTACTTTTATTGACTATGTTTTAGCCCGAAGTCTCTTTGAGTGCAATTGTATGTTTTCATATCATCGAAGGTATAACGGCCCTATTTAATTACAGTTTTATAACTTATAGATAAAGGATAAAGTCATCCCCTGTTCAAACTATTTTTTATCCATAATTTATATATGACAACAGACTTGCAACAGGGGAACTCAAACTGTTTTGCGGGAATCTATAATGTTTTGCAATATTGCCGCTGTATTTTGTGTCGTCACATATTTTGAAACAAAATAACGCAATGTTTAAATCAAGGTGCCGAGCACGAGTTGTACGCCAGTGCGAAAAGCCTGAATTTACGGTTTAGCGCCAAATCAACCAATCAAACTTTTTTTTTCCGACAACAAACTTTACTATTTTACTTTTACTCTTTTTCGTAGGGGGGCGAAAGGCATAGGAAAATTACCAAAGGAGGTGCTGCTGAAAAGGGTTAAAACCACTGCCATAGGCCATGTATAATTTACCAGCAATAAGCCTAAGAATCGCTGTTAAAAAACATCGGCCTGCAAGATAAAAAATAGTGTTTTTGGCCCGCGATGAAAAGAAGTTGAACCACGCTGTTCTAATTCAAGGGTTCTCAAACTGATGGAGTCAAAGAAAAGGCAGTTGGTTTGCCCTCTCCTTGAGTGAATGCAACACCTACTCAAGCACAACTTGTCTGTTGGGTGTATTGTTGGCCCTAAATGTCAAGTGTGGTGCTTTCTAACATTAGTCCACATGAAAAATAGCATTTATCGCTATATAACATTTAATGACATTTCCATTCGAATCTATGAGATACGGTAAGCAAAAGTTATTTAACACAAGGTTATTGTCTCGTATATTTTAGGGCATCCTATAACGCTTTGTCATGGTGGGCAAAGAAAAAGTTTTAAACCAACAACGTTTATTGACATTATGGGGTCTGCCAGTTTTACCGGCAGGTTGGTAGGCTAAGGCGAGATTGGTTATACAGGTAACACTGCCTGGGTAGAGCTTAAGTCGTACGTCCTAATCAGATTCAAGTTTATGGGAGTTTATATATGTGAGACAACATTTATTATACTATAGCGTTAAAGATTACATTTAGCGTAAGAAACTACTACGTCGATCTTTAGGTAGATTTAAAAAAATTTGAGAACATAAATTGTCATGGAAAGTCCTGTCGTTGAAACCAGTTTAGGCCTGGTGAAAGGGGTTGCAATACCAAAGGCAAAGCACGACGTCGCTAAACAGGTTTATGCTTACTTCAAAATTCCCTTTGCAAAGCCACCACTTGGAAATCGGAGATTCAAAGCACCTCAAAAGTAAAATTTAATACTTTTAACGGCAGTATTTTTTCGTGTCTTACTGAGTGTCTTGATTTGTTTAGGGCAGAACCATGGTGCGGCGTTTTAGATGCCAGCAAAGGACCAGATACACCAATGGCCGGAAGCATTATAACAGAACGTATGGTGCCATACTTCCCTGTCCCCATTTTGGAAAACGAGCAACTCGATAAAATGAGCGAGGATTGTCTTTACCTCAACGTGTATACCAACAACCCCGACAAGGCAGCAAAATTGCCGGTAAGACAGTTTCAATTTGCTAACATAACAACAAATGGATAAAATTCTATTCATAGTGCCGCCAAGCATTTATTAATTTAAATGACACTTCTCCTGTTCTCACAAGGCATTAATGCGCATTACCGTATGAAATGCTTGTCTGCGGATAAGCATTTGATACAGTTTAGGTCTTCCCAATTAACTACGGGATGGTATATAGTTATCCATAGTGGTCATTTAAAACTATACAGTATCAGTAATGCTGTATCCTACGTTTTAACCCATACTTCGAAACCAAATCTCAGAAGGGTCGTAATATGCTACAATATGTCACTTTTTTAGTAACTCTAATGTTCCTATGCAATCCGCTGGATGTTATACTTGCTTTTATACCTTATACAAATAATGGGTCGTTAAACTCCTTAAAAATAAAAGCTATTTTTCTATTCATGCATGCAATATACGGACAAAGTTGCACTGTTCAAATCAAAAATATATACTTTAATCAACGAAAAACAATTAAATTAATGCAATTAAACGTTTTAATAGCGTGAAGAGAGCGTATACGCAAGCATGTGTTTTTAAGCTTCAAATTCGTCTAAAGGGGCAGGTTTTTTTTACTTGTGGTAACTTTTCTATCTCCCCTAAACAAAACCACCGATTCCCACATATTTTGCCCAAAGGTCCTATTCTGGATATACGGAGGTGGCTTCACTATAGGAGCTGCAGTTGGTTATAACGGTCAGGCACTCTGTGGTCTCAACGACGTCGTTCTAGTTGTTCCACAATATCGTGTTAACGTGTTTGGATTCTACAGTCTCGGCAAGGAATCCAGCTGCAAAGGCAACATGGGACTTCAGGATCAAATCATGGCCATGGAGTTAACACCCTTCATTATCTATTCTAAAAAACAGCATTTTTTCATGCATTTTTCAAGTCTTTACCATTAGGAGTAATAACGAAATGTGGTATTAAAGTAAATATTCAACTTGTCTTTGTTATCTATTTTATATTTGAATAATATTGGGTACTTGAAGCAGGGCTGCCGCAGCCCTGACTTGAAGTAATGCATATAAAGATTATTTGAAGCAAAGCGTTATTTAATCAGATGGGTAAGAGACAATATCGGCAATTTTGGTGGTGACCCTGGCAATGTGACCTTGTTTGGAGAAAGTGCTGGAGCGATGTCGGTCAGCTTTCACGTCTTGTCACCGAAATCACGTGGGCTCTTTCATCGCGCCATAAGTCACAGCGGAAATGCAACTTTGCCAAGTGAGTCCGAAAGGAGATCCAGTTCGAATCAACGTATAATTTAACCAAACTATTTTTTGCCCTGATATGTTCGTTGATAAACTTGGTCAATCTTTTATTTAATGGAAAACATTGTGTAAAAAACGAAAACTTGTTCTATACATGTTGTGCCTAAAACGGGTTTCGCAAAAATTGTATATAACTGTATGCAATGTTTTTGTTTGTTTTTCACAGCGTTGATAAATGAGGATTTGTCGACACAACGTAAATTACTTCATCAAAAACTTAAGATAACAGCAACCGATCCCGAGGAAATCTTGAAACAATTGAGACAAATCGACACCAAATCAATAATTGAAGCCATTGATGAGGACGATGTAGGTTTTACTTTAATGTGGCTATTGAGAACTCGTTTGTTAATCATTATTGGCAATTAAGTTAATCTATTGTAAAACTTGTTTTTAACCAACAGTTATTGTAAGCTCTGCAAGTCATCTAATAAATAAAACAATTGCAGATACAAAACTGTAATTTTAAAACAATACCAGAGAATTTTAGTTATCAGCCGTATTTTAATAAAATAACTGTAAATGAAACGGTAGTTTCTAAAGGTATAACAAAATTTACGCAATGTAACCTAAATCATGTCTTTGTATATGCGTTTGACTTTCAGTATCGCAAAATAATGTTCACACCGACTGTGGACGGTGAAGTTCTTCCCAAGCATCCGACTGAGATGATTCGAGAAGGAAGCTTCGCCCATGTTCCCTACATGTTGGGCATGAACAGCACAGAAGGATGTGGAATCCTTTCATTGGATATGCCCCCCACTTTTGCAACGGGCCTAGATAATAAAACTTGCATTAAAACGATAAAGTCTCTCCTTGAGTCTACAATACCGGTAAGCATTTATGTGTATAGGCCAAGTCAGGGGTTTTCAACCTTTTTTGCTCATGACCCACTAAATTAGTAAAAAAATGGCGTTGGCCCATTAACGTTTAATGAGAAACACCAAATTGCAACAACACAATAAGTTAATAAAGCTTTTACATCATTTCAAATGTATTACGTCACCCGATAGTTAATGGCGTGGATTGGGACCACCCAGGCTATAGTAGCTCAATATATAAACCGGCGAGTGAAATACGCACGCCCTCTTTAAGTCGGTTTTCTATTAGGAAAACGAAGGGGCGTCAACGCAAGTCAATACTGAACAAGTAACATATATGCACAGTACACACCAATTATGATCTGTCCAAGCCAAGCAACATGTGGCTGTTCAATTGACGCAGATTCCAAAACGCTGCAATTAAAAATCACTACAGCAAAAAAAAGCCATTTGCGTAGTATACCAACGTTCAACGACAATCAATATGTACAACATATACATCATTCGAAACTACGTCAACGTTCTTACACAGAGAATATACTTACTCTACCTAGCTACGTTTAAAATGGCCACCGGTTAACCCAGTGCTTCTTAACCTATGGGTCGCCACCCAAAATTGGATCGCTGTTTGATTTGGTTAGGTCGCTGACCGCAGTAGTTCATATGTTTATACTAATTGAGATTGGTTCTGAGCAAAATTTTTCAATTAAGAAAATTAAGGAAGCAATACAAATATTGTCTGCCAATGTAATTCAGCCTGCCCGCCGCCTCTTTGACAAACTATAGAAACGAGTCCATTTCAAATACTTGAGTATTTTAACTATAAGTGCGAAAATTTTTCGCGCTTCGCGCGTATGACCTTTTTTACTACGTCCGGTTTGTTTACGTTTTGATGCTGTTTTTTCAACAAGATCAGTGCTTCTTTACCGTTGCGCCGTTGAAGGTTGCCAAGTACGTCGCGGAAAAATGGAAAACGTATTAAATAAATATCGGACTAATATTTTATAACATTATTTTATTTTTTATTTTCAGGAATGCAATAAAAACTTGCAAGAAATGCCGGTATACCAAAAAAAAAACCGCGCTTGCTTTGCTCGCCAGGTGTGCCTTGACTTACAAAACTTAACAAATACTGAGATTGATTAACTCTCGCGTTACCTCAAAGTAGTTTTATTACACTTTTTACTAGTAGGCTATGGATTACGACGCGTTAACTCGAATTTCAAACCAAACAAACACTTTTTACTCGCGCAATGTGCCAACACTTTACTGCCTGCTTAAATACAAATAAACACTTTTTTGCAAAAAAGATGCAAGACCCGCCTTAATCACGATTGTTCTAACATTTTAATAGCACAATCCTTAATTAACATTTTGTGCGGCCCGCAGAAAACTTTCTGATTTTGGTTTTGCCCCGCGACTATAAAAAGGTTGCTGACCCCTGTCTTAGAATAATTATTAAATTTAAAATTCTTTATGCTAATGCCTATTTTTTGTTCACTTACAATAAGCTAGTTATTATTTTGCTTACAAGAAAAAACAATTGGGTCGCCAAAGCTTAGTTGTCATACTTACGACGCTTAATATTTGGGTCGCCGCGAAAAAGGTTGAGAAGCACTGGGTTAACCACAGTTTCAAATATTAACTTTGCTACAAAACATTAAACAAGTTCTTACCGGCAGTGTCAAGATATACATTTTTCCCGATAATTCGACTGAATAAAAAGTACCCTGAAACACAAGTAACACACCTACAGGAACGTCGCGGCACACCGGTTGGGGAGCACTGTCCTAAACCAGGCAAATACTGCTCGCAAACAAAACCTAACACATTGAAAAAAGAAATGATGTCACAAACATTAACATTAGGTTGAGGTGTATCCTATCTATCTGTCGGATTCTTCTGTGTTAATAATGACATGATTTATGATATCGTTGTGTGCCAAGCTTTGTGGCCCATTGAAAACAGCCTCATGGCCCACTACTGGGACATGGCCCATAGGTTGAAAACCTCTGGGCTAAGTGGACTATAGGTAATTTTTTAACTAATTTTAAATGGTAACATCACAGAATTTAATTTTTGTGTCAGCATGAAGGGTATTTTGGACATAGTATTTAAACAAACTTACGTCATGGCGTACTTTGTGTAATTAGACTACTATATAAGAGTGGTAATTTGGATACGCGCCGCAAAAAAAGTCGTTTTCAAAATAATCTTACATTGATATGATGAGTTATAGAGTGAGACATAGCTCTCTAGATAGTAAATCAGTTTGTCACACTATACGTACGGGAAACGAAATAAACCGTTTTTTTAATTTTAGCCATTCAAAATGTTTACAACCTGGACTACACTAACAGTTTTTCAAGTGAAATGACTTGTAACTATACCTTTATTGTTTCTTGTTTGATATTGACTCTGTTAGTTTCGATTTGTTGGGAAATTTGAATAAGATTTATTCTCTACTAATTAACGGATAACATTTATTTAATTCAGCCTGAGAAATTAGACGATGTCACTGATTTGATAATAGAGACCCTCGGAAAAGAATTTGACGACAAGGATCAATATAAATGGAGCAAAATTGTGGGAAATGTCTATGGAGACGCTATGTTCATCGCCCCTTCCATTGGCCAAGCAATGGCGCATTCCGGTAAAATCCATTTTTGTATTTCAATATTGCACAACGACATCTCGTTTAATGCTTTAAGTAAATTAAACTGCGACACAAACACGGAGGCGGCTGTAAACAAAGTGGATATACGCCGTAAACGCCGCACTCTTAGTTTTTGTTTCATGGCACATTACATGCAGTCATACATCTAACCAACACTTATTACGCGCTTCTATACGCATTCTCTTGCGTCGGTTAAGTATCAGCGAATGTGCGAATATTTAGTAACTGTTTGACCTTAGAACTTTGATCGCCTTTTCTTGTGTGCGCTTGCGCCTTTAATTGTGTTCACCGTTTTTCTATTCTTACTCACACTTCTTATTGTCAAAGTCAAATACCATTTGCAAAAAAAGCAAAACCGTAAACCTGTACTTTCAGGAGCTGGAATCCCCACTTATGTCTACTACATGACCCATCAAACTAAGATGTACCACGATGAAGAATACTCGGGAAATATAAAAACCAAACCTTGCTTTTGCGAGGCTGATCATTGCGACGATATAGTGTTCACCATGGGCTATCCCTTCCTCAACTCCGAGTTCAACCTGGAGGGATTTAAGTTTAGCGATGATGAAATTCAACTAAGCAGGCAGTGGATGAAGAATCTTTGTGCCTTCGCTAAATCTGGGTGAGTTGGAATGAACCAACAGCAAAACGCCTTTAAGTTGGGCGTCAAAATGTTATAATATTGATTTGCGACCGATACCGTTCGTTAGTCGAGCTGTTCAAGTTAAAAATAGAGGATACGCATTTCTAAAGTCATAGGCCCCTGTATTAACAGTAGTATTTTCTGAACACAAAACTTCCGTTAATAAACAACAACTCATATAATTTTAAATGTACGTTGAAACGACTTATTTGGTGTAAAATTATTTAAGTGTGTTGATAAATGATGTATTTCAGTTTCACATTAATTCAGGATGGTATCAGCTTTCGTAAAGAAGTTAAAAAATGGCATGCTTAAAATCTATACATTTTGTTCTCGGATATCGGCCTAGGTTTAAACTCCTGACAATTTTGTTATAAGTAACACCCTTACTTTGTGTATAGACTATATGTTAACATGTCGTTTAACAAGCTCGTAAAATCTAAGATCATATTTGTGAATTGGAAAAATTAATAAATAATTTCCATCGCTCATAGACATATGGGTGTTCGACATGCGGGCCACTCCACTATTCCTATGTCTATACATAAAATTTATAATTTTGTTATATAATATTTTTGCAATATAATATAATATTTGCGCTAACTTAATTGCGGTGTTATAACATTTGTTTTGAAGTGATATATTTCTTTTGATGTTTGCTTGAATTATTTTAGTGGTGAGTAATATGTGGAACAGTAGGCATATAGATCAAGGTAGAACCTTTTATTCAGTGTCTGCTCAAAGACATAACTTTTACTTACAAAGCACATAATTGTTTTTTGTCTCAGTGATTTTTGTTTTTTGTCTCAGTGTTCATGACATTCTTGCTTCAAAACCCATGATCATGTTGTACGGTAACAGTGATGATAACGCTTGGCAATTACATTGAGAATATAGTTTGGTCTTTGCAATATTACGAAAGACCTTATTCTTACAGGAAACGATATCCCCAAGTGAATAACGTTTATTAACCGATAGCTCTAAAATGGGGTTGATAAATGACCAGAAAGAGACTAATTGCCGCACAAAACACAACCTAATCATATGCTGAAATGACGATCACCATCACCCCCATACAGTACGTTCTACAACAGCAAATATGATATTTAGACTACGGTACATAAAAGCAGTTATTTACATGGACTGGGGGGATTTTTGCAAGCTGGGGGATTCATTAAATGCCAAAACCTGACTTAGTGTGTCAATAAGTCAGGCAAAAATGAGTCAATTTAAAGTTAATGGCTTAAAAATAAAATGTTAAACTACTATAATAAAACTTAACAAATTGCGGGTAAATTGTTGAATCCGAGTCAATTCATTTGTCCAACAAACTCAAGTCAAGTGAAGTCATTTTTCCAAAAGACCGGATTTTCTAAAGTTTAGAAACGAACCTGAACGTCTTAAACGTACTTTCAGCTGTACCTATTATATGTAATTTGAGACATGAACTGTTGTTAACGACGCCTAAATCTCATATCCGTGCCTTCCAAATATTATTTTTTTTATAATATTTACTGTAGCTAAGATGCCTAGCCTCATCAGTGTTAAAAAATAACTTACAATTCTAGCAAATATTTTACTTGTCAGAAATCCGAACAGCGACGGTGACGTCTTTCAGTGGCCCCAATACGACTGTAAGAAGAAACGTCATCTGATTATGAAGATGCCTTACGAAGAAGATAGTGATCTATTGGCGAATCGTTGTAGGCTCTGGCTCGAAACGGTGCCTAAAATTATCTCCAAGAAGTAAATCATTTTCGTTCAACTGTAGCACAGCTGCGTAATTCAATATTTTTTTTAATTCTTGCCTCTACGCAATTTATTGGAGTTATAATAAAATGTTTAACAAAGCGCATGATTTATCCATTTTAACCCAATCCGATCTCCAGTTTAGGTAGCAACTTTATTTGTTAAATGCCTAATCTTGATTTTGTTTCTGTTAAAAGATAAAGTATAGAGATTAATGCGAATCTACACTTGCGTTTAATTATTTTAACTCTTTGCCTTTGTGTTGTTTGAGGAAAAATATTTAAGCTACTACAGTTATAAAGGAACCAACACGATTTTGTATGTATGTACCTGTTTAGTATGTTATTTGCAAATCTTCCTAACTTAGTTCATAAGAGTTTTTGCAAATATCTTGTTTATAAGGTACAACATCAATATTACACACATTTCTCCGCCTTTTCAGATTAAAACAAAACACGCTTTGAATCGTCCTAAATAATTGTTTTCGTTTATGAATAAAATTGATTTTAACGTTGCTAATAGTTTAACAAGAAAGAGTAACAAGACTGATAATGTATGCATTAGCCCCTTATATTCACAGTTGGGGAATACCCTGCCTAGTGTAATGTACCAGGATACAGCAGCTGACGACATTTTAGCAGCAAACAGCAGTACATGGTTACTGAAAAGGTGCGGCGAATGCAGCATTTTTTGCGAAATGGTTGGTAATGGGGAAATGGGTGCGCAGTGTAGTCGCCACTTCCAAATCAGTAAAGCTATAAGCAGAGGTGGCCAACACTTCAATCGCGATCCACCATTTGATCGCCACATTTCACCGCGTTATGTGTCGGATTTTAATAACAACGTCTGGGCAACATAGACCGACAAAAAATCCATACTCCTTAATAAATTGCTAGAGCAGATTGTTTCTGGCCAAAAGTATGGAATGTGATATGACACGTCTCGTATAAATACAATGCATGTCCTAAAACGTTTTTTAAATGCTAATCTAATTTTCCGGTTGTCCTTATTTTTGCGTACATGTCGATGGCAAACCTGTGTATACATATCTGGACTTTGCACTAAGAAACCTAAAAGTAAACAATTGTTTTTTTAACTGGAATATTGTAGCTTTCCATTGTTGTTCCACAAGATAATTTAATGCATTTTGTGTGCCGTTGCTAAAAAAAGGCTATACTGGTGTATTTTTAGTAGTATTTTTTTAATTTAGTCGAATTAACGCGGAATAACCATTCGAATTTACGCAATAATCCAGATGTTATTTTTATAAAACTTTTAAGAAACATATTTTACCTTCGATTGCCGGAAATCAAATACAAAAATTATTGTGATAAGTGACTCAACCACCAGGAACTACCACAGGAGTATAAACATACAACAATTTGTTTTTTATTTTACACCAAAGTTAAACGGGATTTAACCACGCGCTCGAAACCGATAAAATATTATTCTAAGTATATTATTGGCATTTTATGATTGTATCATTAGTCTTGGCAGTTGTTTCAAAAAATTAATTAGGCAGAAAATTGCAAAGCATCAAATGATTATTATATATCTCAGCATAACAATAATTTTAATCAATATCATCGTTGCTGATTACTTCTGCAATAAACGCTTGGAAAACACTTATAACTTTGTCTCTAGCTTTTTAACTTTTTTATTGAATCATCTTAGAAAAAACGTTGTTGTGTCCCTTCTGTAGAAAGCAGAGTATCAAATGATGGGCCAGGAAAATCAGTTATTTTAAATTGATCAATTTGTACCGCAAAGAAAAAAAAACAGCTTTAAGTCCACCTGCTACACTTACACAAGTTGAAAACTAACCTGTTTAAAACAACTTCAAATAAATTGAGAACGAATTTGCTGTGGTTAGCGAAAATAAATAATTTTTAAATTAACTGGACAAGTCGGTGGTAAAGAGTGAATGTCTTAGAAAATTAGTTGTGTGTTGTGTCTATTTTTTACATTGAAAATATTAATCCAATATTCTGCCTTGTGTTGATACCTCTCTACACACATGACGTAGGCCAAATTTTGTCTTTTTGTTCGTTTTGTTGTATAGACTTTTCAACATTAATTTTGTTTTAATTCGCATACGTATGTTTTGTTTATAAAAGTTTTAATGCATTTGTAATACTTCTTACAAACATGTTGATACGGTGATCCATTTAAACCAGGTGTATTTCTGACTTATTGTATATCGGGATTTCCAACATTTTCCCAGTTATAAGTAGTTCCTATTACAAAAAATTAAGCCAACTTTAATATGTTGTGTTACCAATTCAAGTGGTAATAAAAGTGTAACTAAAAGTCAATCGCCAATCCTAACTAAATTTTCTAATAGGTCGTTTAATCATTTTAACAAATTAATCCACATTTTTACAAAGCAGTATATAAGTATATAAAATAATTTTAACAAAGCAATATATAAAAATCCAACTTCCATAAATTGACGCCCTGAGATTCTTTCGTCGAAATCGTAGGTATTTGCTATCCCAAGGTTAAGAGCCACGGCTAAAATAGTAACAAATTAGATGAGTAGCCCCCGTTAGAATGACCCAGAATAAAAGTTACAACAAATAGTTCCTCTGATGGTGACGACCTGTCACATCCTACGAAAGAAAGAAGAGGATATAGCCTACCGGCTGCTTATAGGTACAACATAGTATGAAAAACCTAATTGTATAAATAAGCCTCGTAAACCACCCATATATTAGTAAAAATGAATTTAATGCAACTTCAGCAAATGCGAAATAACATAGATATAAAAATAATAGCAAAGAAAACACCCCTATTTTCTTTAGATTGATATGTGGTAAAAACGCCTACCGCCCAACGAAAGTTATTGTGCTAAAACGATGTCTATACCGTAAGGTACTAATGAATAATTAAGAATTGACGCTGGCTAGTCGACGTAATAGCGATGTCCCGACTGAGGCAACGTCCCATCTAAGGATACGCGTCTAATCAACTATTGCAAGGAATACAATCAACCATTGGCACGTTGTTAGAAAAGTTGATTACCTTACATTTTTTTAGTAAGAATCATGGTGTGGCGTTTTGGTGTGGCGTTTACCCCAGCAAAAGACCAGATACACCTATGGCGCCCAATTTTGGCAAACGAGGATTTCGACAAAATAAGCGAGGATTGTATTTACCTCAACGTGTAGGCTACACCAACACCCTTGATAAGACAGCAAAATTGCCGGTAAGACTAAAAAGTTTGCAAATTGCTTTTACCATACAAAACATAAAACTCATAACAGCCATTTTCTAATAACACACAAATTTTATCTGGAAAAGTGTTTTTGAAATATAACGCATAAAATGTATTTAAATGGTCTTAGCCGAACTAAGTTTTTTGGTACACGCATGATTTATAAACTTAATCACAACACTAAGATGTGGATACTAACACACATCCCACACACTTTGCAATGCGTCGTGTTTGGCAGATTTATGTCGTCATGAGAAAAGCTTGTGTGCGTACCGGTACGTTCAAAATTTCTTACAAATATCACTGGGGCTATGCATATAGGCTTATTTTTGTTTGAAAGCAACATCAGCTAAAGCACGAATGGCTGGTAGCTTTATTGTTAGCCTCAAATGACATGAGCTTTTTAATTTTTGACATATATAAGCTTATCGCTAAAAAAAACTTTAATTGACGTTTTCAATCTAATCTATAAGAACGGAAACAAAGTTAATAAACCCCACAACGATATTCACTATAGCCTATATTTCAGGATATAACCTTTAGTCATGGTGAGCAAAGAAAAGTTTTAAACCAACAATGTTTATTGACATTATTGGGCTTGCCAGTTTAACCGTAGGTTGGTAAAGCCACCCAGGTTGGTTATGCAATTAAGAGCTTCAGGTGTAACACTTATTTACTGCAGATGAAGTTAAGGGCGTCTACGTGTTTAAGAAAATATTTAGTAATATAACTGTGTGGGACAACAAATATTGATAACACACTACTTCGCCAATTGCCATTTGTAAGACTTTTTCAATTGTGTCGTTTTTTTAGTGTTACAACCGACTAAGTCGCTCTTTAGATAGATTTAACAACATTACAGAATATAATCCATCATGGAAAGTCCAGTTGTTAACACCAGTTTAGGCCCGGTGAAAGGGGTTGAAATACCCAAGGCAAACCATGAAGAGGCAAAACAGGTTTATGCTTACTTTAAAATTCCATTTGCAAAGCCGCCACTTGGAAATCTGAGATTCAAAGCACCTCAAAAGTAAGACTATTTTTAACAGATATTTTCACGTTGTTTTTATACTTTTAATGACAATTTTATTTCGTGTCTTACCTATAGTCTCTCGATTTGTTTAGGGCAGAACCATGGAGTGGCGTTTTGGATGCCAGCAAAGGACCAGATACACCAATGGCCGGAAGCGTTTTAACACAACGTATGATCCCATACTTTCCTGTCCCCATTTTGGAAAACGAGCAACTCGATAAAATGAGCGAGGATTGTCTTTACCTTAACGTGTACACCAACAACCCCGACAAGGCATCAAAATTACCGGTAAGACATTTTACAATTTGCTAACATTACACCAAATCGATAAAATTCTATTCATAGTAGCACTTGGCATTTACTAATTTGAATGACACTTTTCTTGTTCTCAAAAGGCATTAATGCGCATTGTAATCCATCAGGATTTTTCGCACACACGCAATTGATACGGTGTAGGTCCCTCCCAATTAACTACGGAATGGTATAGTTTTCCATAATGGTCATTAAAAACTATATTATCCATAATGCAGCAGCCTTTTAACCCATGCTTGGAAACCAATTCACAGAAGGGTCAAAATATGCTACAATATGTCACTTTTTAGTAAACCAAATGTTTCTATGCTATCCGCTGGATGTTATACTTGCTTTTATACCTTATATTCATAACAAAAAATTCATAAAAACTTTGCACGTGTATAGTTAGGTCATGGTTACGCAAATGATGCGTCGCTAAATTCCTGAAAAATAAAAGCTTTTTTCTATTAATGCATGCAATATACGGACAAAGATGCAATGGTCAAATCAAAAAAATATAATTTTAGTGTACGAAAAACAATTAAGTTAATCCAATTAAACGTATTTATAAGGTGAACAGAGCGTATATGCAAGCATGTGTGAAGCTTTAAATTCGTATAAAGGGGGTAGTTTTTGTTCAATTACTTGTGTTAAATTTTTCATCGCCCCTAAACAAAATCACGGATTACCATATATTTTACCAAAAGGTTCTATTCTGGATTTACGGAGGTGGTTTTACCATGGGAGCTGCAGTTGGTTACAACGGTCAGGCACTCTGTGGTCTCAACGACGTCGTTCTAGTTGTTCCACAATATCGTGTTAACGTGTTTGGATTCTACAGTCTCGGCAAGGAATCCAGCTGCAAAGGCAACATGGGACTGCAGGATCAAATCATGGCAATGGAGTTAATACCCTTCATTATCTAAACTCTAGATGATTTTGTTAAAACTCAATAGGAGTTATAAAGAAAATGTTGAAATGGAGTAAAATATTTTTGTCTTTGTTGTTTATGTTCGTAAAAAATCGGCTGCGTGAAGTAATGCATATGAAGATTGTATGTAACGAGGTGTTATTTGATCAGATGGGTAAGAGACAATATCGGCAATTTTGGTGGTGACCCTGGCAACGTGACCTTATTTGGAGAAAGTGCTGGAGCGATGTCTGTCAGCTTTCACGTGTTGTCACCGAAATCACGTGGACTCTTTCATCGCGCCATAAGTCACAGCGGAAATGCAACTTTGCCAAGTGGGTCCAAAGGAAGATCGACTTCGAAGAAATATAGAATTTAACCAATCTATTATTTTTCTCTTAGACATTCTCGTTGATAAACTTGTCCACTTATTTAAAGGAAAACATTGTTTAAAATACGAAAACTTGTTCTATACATGTTGTGCCTAAAACAGGTTTCGCAAAAATTTGATAACAACCACAATGATTTTGTTTATTTTTTTACAGTGTTGATAAATGAGGATTTGTCGGCACAACGTAAATCACTTCATGAAGAATTGAAGATAACAGCAACCGATCCCGAGGAAATCTTGAAACAGTTGAGACAAATGGACACCAAAACAATAGTTGAAGCTCTTGATGCGAATGATGTATGTTTTAATTTACTGTCGCGTTTGAAATCTCGTTTGTTAATCATTATTAGTAATGCCAATATATCGTGCAAACTTGTTTTTACCCAACGGTTGATAAGATCTGCTTGTCACGCAATAAATGTTACAATTGCAGTCTTCTACTTAGATAAAACTGCATTTTGTAAATCGTACAAATGCATTGGTAGTTATTAACCTTTATTTTAATAATGTAAGTATAACCGAAAAAGTATAATTTCTGAGGGTATATAACAAAGACTTAAGCAATGTAATTTAAGGCATGCTTTTCTATAAGGTTTATACAAAATTGACTTTCAGTATCGCAAAATAATGTTCACACCGACTGTGGACGGTGAAGTTCTCCCCAAGCATCCGACTGAGATGATTCGAGAAGGAAACTTCGCCCATGTTCCCTACATGTTGGGCATGAACAGCACAGAAGGATGTGGAATCCTTTCATTGGATTTGCCCCCCACTTTTGCTAAGGGCCTAGATAATAAAACCTGCACTGAAACGGTCAAGTCTATCCTTGCATCTGCAATACCTGTAAGCATAGCTTATGTGTAGCCTACATCCTCGGTCGACTATAGATAATTATTTTACTAATTTTAATTGCTACACCACATAGTGTGTGGTAATTTGAATGTGCGCCTCAAAACAATTTTCGTTCTTACAATCAACTGCATGGTCGACAAAATATACAGTGATTTGATCAGCTCGTAGGAGTGATTTGGGCCGGACTAAGGGTAGTCTACTGTAGGCCTAAGGCTTTTTACTAGAGAACGGCCTAATTGAAACGATTATTTTATCTACTAACACACAAAGCACATATTGACTCGACTCAATTATTCGTTTTTTCAAGAAAAACTGTACTGAACTGCTACTTAATCTGCATCATTAAAAGCCTTAAAAAAAGGTAACTTACCCCTGCTCTAAATAGTTTTAACAGTTTGCGCTCTGTTCGCACGTTAAACTATAAATTAACTGTTTGCACGATAAAGCATCTTGTTTAAGAGTCGCGCACAAAAGACAAGTGTTCTCTAAACAGACTTGGACGACTAGATTTATACTGGCATTTTAAAATTAAATTGGAGTTAAAATAAGAAAATTTAAGTTTTTAGTTTCATAAGAATTGAAATTAGAGCATTTTAGTTCGAAATTAGATTCACTGAATTGATCAAAAATAGAAAATGAACTACAATAAAATCTAATTAATTCACAATCAATTTAATTTAAAATGCAATCAATTTTCATTAGAATGTGAATGGTAAAATATTTTTGATCTAATTGTATACGTGTTACTGTTTAGCACTAACCTTTAACTTAGCTTCAGTTGCATAATTGTACATCAGTTCGTTCGAGAGAAGCAAGTTTCATATCAATACTACTTTAATCACGAAAACGCGTTATGACCTGACTTTTTACGTTAAATGTAAGACTTATTAATGCTATAGGCCTAAATAAAAAAATAACATCTTGGATACTCCCCGGCAAAATTGGCCCGCCATAAGAAACAAATTTTTCCTGACGGCCGCGACAAAGTATAGTGGGGCCACGCTGAACTAGACAAATAGAACTTTCTAAATGAACAATTCTGTCTTTGACGACCATTCTTTAATAAAAGAGTTTGCAGAAAATAAAAACAGAGTTGCAGAAAATAAACATAGCTTTCGTGTCAGTAAACAGCGTGCCCGTGTCATAAACTTTTAGGACAGATATCCTAAAGTTACATTTCGGTGGTGGATAACCTACAACTGGTACAGAAAAGAACTTTAGATGTTTAGTTTAACGTCGGTTATGTAGAATTACACGCCACGCCCTGCTGCCACAAATTCACGTCAAAACAGCAGGTTACTACACGTCTACTGGTCGCACGATAAAATATCACTATTACGTTTCAATGTTCAGTGACAGATGGCAGATTAACGCAACGTCTGGGATTATAAAGTAGTTTTATAGGTGTAACGCAATTTGTGACACCCAGTTTTGATTTCCGCAATTAAGTCCATAACATTCTTGTTTCGTTCCCGGGCAACACTGGCATCTTGGCGTTTACCCAAGTTTCGTTTTTCGACCACACCACTCTTATGACGTTGCACAAAAGCTCCTCACCTGAGGGTTACAAAGTAAGCACAATCCTGGGCCCTTCGAGTTGCCACTGTCACGTGATGTTATTTTCACTCATCCGTGACGTCCTATCAAAGTTCCACCGTCACGTGATGCGGTTTTCACTCAACCGTACAGACAATCCTGGCCCTTTCGAGTTGCCACTATCACGTGATGCGGTTTTCGGTAGAATTATTTTTAACAAAAAACAACGGAGCCTTTCCTTCCTTCTACATATTATAAAAATACGCTTTTACCTACAATTCAATGTTTAAACTTTTAATGTTATAGAATATCGCAAATGTCGAATGTGTGTACCTATACTCATGTTTTTATTTTAATTAAAAAAGTGTTTCCAGACGAAGTGCTTTAAACCTGGGCGAACCTGACACGCGAAGATCTCCGAAAGTTGTGCCGCTAATAAGCTAATTTTTTTATACGTTCCCTGTGTTGGCTTTAACAGCAATCCCACTTTTGGCAAAAAATATTACTATTCAGCTCTATTGCCATATACTTGTCTTTCTCCGAGCTAAACTCAAGTCATACTCTTAAAAATGAGCATTCAATTGTAGTCAATATCAATGGGGCTATGCTTTTAATATTCGATAAAAAGTTCATTACCGCTCGTGTTCGACATATGGCCTTTTGATTTCAACGTCCCCAAACCACATTATGGTAGAGATGTAAAATTTTCACAAACACTCTGTATTGGCTTTAGCATTGAGAGGCGCCACACATTTGCACTATGCCGTGTTTTACATGAATAACTAATTATAAAGGAGTCAAAACTTATAGTTATTTATCAGCCTCATAAAATCTGCTCTGCCTCAGTTCAAGGAATTTGAACAAACACAGTTAAGTTAAAGCTTGCTGCATTTATTAAAACAAAAAATTGCAATTTTGAAAACGATTGCGTAAAACAAAGCACATGAGTGACATTAAAACTCAGGATTGCTACAGACGTGTCAAGTTGGGCTTAATCTTATAGCAATTTATTTGCAGAATTCCTGCTAGGCAAAAATAATTAATTAAGTATCAAGATTTTTTTTATAATTTTTATAACATTTGTTTTTCATTGGAATAATTATTATTTTATCACAGAACTTCCAGATCCGGTCCCGCTATCGAAAAAAAAACGAAAAATTATAATCACAAAAAGCTAAAATACATTCCAATGTATTAATATGTCACTACAACATTGAATGCAGCTGAAAAAGCAGTGTATAACATACTACATGTTTTAACAATTGTAACTAGGTAGCACTATATAAAAGAAATTGTATTAAAATCATGACAAGCTTTCCCACAACTGTGCTTTATCAGGTCGAGGTAGAATTTCTGTATTTCAAACCTTTTAATATATTCTGTCTTTAAAAAGTGCCACCTGATTACCCGATTTAAAATTAGACAAATACAGCGATTTACATAAATGTTAACATTCATTTTTGAAAGAAACACACATTTTATGTTTTTATACCAGCATAAACTTCAGATACAGTTTTTTGTACAATAACCATTAAAGTTTACTTTTAGTTGTTATTTACAAGCATCATCATACAGTTTATGCTCATAACACCCACAATACAGATAAAGCCGCATTCAAGTGGTTTTATAATTTAATATAAATCATTGTATTTATAATTAAACAGACCCCCAGTCAACATTAATTGTAATTTAACAAGGTTTTAAAAACTAGATTTTTCACAAAAAATCCAGAGTTAAAAATTAATTGATAATTTATCATGGTAGAAAGATTATCGAAAAATTTAAAACCCAGGTCAAACATACAAAAAGCCAACGATGGACATGCAATACACTGCAAAAAATTCACAAAAAATGGATAATAACAAGTGTTTAAATGTATGCAATGTTCAAACAAGTCAAACAAAAATTCATACCGTTAGTGACCAAGCTAAGAAGGTCTTATGAAATGTAACTAGTAAAGTTAAAGAAATTAACCTCATGCAAACCAATAAACAAATCATGCAATCCAATAAACAAATCATGCAAACTAAAATCAAATAAGAATAGAACTTTTTTTTTTCTTTTTTTTTAAAAAAATAAGAGTTTTGGCTCTAAAAAGAGCCGGTTTAAAGTTTTGGCTCTAAAAAGAGCCTTTTTAAAGTTTTGGCTCTAAAAAGAGCCGTTCTGTTACCCATTGTGGAATTGCAAATGTCGAACGGTGTGACCCTTTTTGCAGCAAAGCTGATGACTGGTAGTGTATTTCTAGTACAAAACAAAGTACAATTTACTTTTAGTTGAAGAGATAAATTAATATAAATTGAGTTTCTGGTTTGTAAAAGAACCTTCCGCCTAAAATGTTAAACATACAGGGTTGTTTTTGAATTAGAATTTGTATCTGTAAGTTGAGTAAGTGTCAAGCCAAATAGAAATCGCCTATACACTTTAGATAACATACATACCTCTCCTAAAACATGTCCAGAATGATCTTGGCTTGATGGAAAACATACACGCCATTCGGAACACTTGACTGATGAATTACAAAGCTCGAGTTGTGTTACATTTGTGTCATGCTGCGGAGGATATTAAATGGCAATATGTGTATTTTTTAAAACTGTTGCTAGTTCCTACAGGTCTTATTGGTAATTAAAAAGCCTTTTTCGTATTTCTATTTATTCTGCAGTGTTTTAGCGTCCATAGGTTGCCTTCTTTAGGGTGAATTTAACTAAATCTCCTAAAAAATTAATTCTTCTGGTTATTTCATATGGTATACTAAACACTTGTTATCTTATGCTTTATAAATACCTTTTCCAAACAAATAAAAACAAACTAACCTTATAATCGGGAAACACTTTTACTTCCTTTATAATAATTTTAGCTTTGCAATTCATTTTTTTTGATCCTTGAATGAGTAACTGTTTCTTTGTTGATTGTGGATGATCTAACAGCTGTGTTTTTTTGTTTTTTAAAAATGTTTTCAAAAATCATGCAAAACATCATCACCATCACTTACATGTTGTGGAGTTTTGGTTCTGCGTTTTTCATTTCTTGCCTTATTATAATCTTTCCCGTGCTGGCATATTAAAGTCTTTTGCTTCACAGCAATGTATGGAGTAACTTTATCTTCCTTCCACTCAACACAATTCTTTGTTATATCTGATTGCAAGTTATGTAAAATAAGTCAAAACTTTGGTAATGCTTAATTCTTGCTAAATAAGGTTACAAATTCTTACCAATGGTACGGCTGTTATAAAAAATAAATTTTGTTAAAGTAGATATTTCAAAATCTTCAACAGCTTGATTTGCTGAATCATAGGAAGAAAGCCACTAAAAATGAATTATAGTCTTTAATTTGAAATTTTATAAAATGATATATGTTTTATGGTATGTTACCTGAATGTTACTAGGTATATTATTTAGGCAATCCACATTTGATGTTTGACATTCATTAAAATTCTGCATTGTAAAATTTTGAAAGTTCAGAGGTGTTCATACAACTACTTATCACAACATAATAATTACCCGTAAACATTCTTGGGAAAATTTTAAACAATATGCTTGCTGTTTTTTCAATTTGGTGTTGTTGCTTGAAAGAGCTTTCCTAATAACTTGATTAGCAGTTTTTTTAAGCTGGAAATTATTCCACAATGATGCCTACAAATATATATTAAATAAAAAATTTAAATTTCCCAATCACATTTTTATATTTCACACAATATACAGTCAAGAAACAATATATTTAATTTACATACCTCATGTTGTGAAAACCTTAACACCTTTGACAGAACTGCTTTAAAATCTTTTACTGGCACAAATTTAGTGTTTGGATCCGTGCGCAAAACATATACTTCACTTTGCAAAATAATGTATGGGAAATTAGAATTTTCATCCCAACAAATGAAACTTTTTGAAGAATCTAAATATTTATTTTAAAAAACTATTAGGTCAGTGGTCTCCAACCTTTTCAATAAGCGACCCTACGTTAAATAAATTGAAATCAGAATTACCATTGCAACCCCATTTTTGTTTTTATATATAATACTGCTGGAACTAAATAACACAAGAGACTATGCATATATTATCCACATTTGCAGAGAACAGTTACTACATATGTGCAACAAAATGATTTATTTTAGAAAATTTTACTGAAATTATGTATTTGAATTTAGCACACAAACGAACAGAAAATTTTTAATTTGTTTCAAACAGGGATGCGGAGCAGAGTCGGACTCTGCGGAGACCGTTTGTTTTGCTCGAGTTGGACTCAGGACTCAAATAAGACAATGTAAAGCTACCAGAGTCCGACATGCGCAGTTTCAAATTTAAAACTGAAACTGTCACCAACTATAATTCTTAAAAGTGTAATAGCAAATGGTGAAATATTTACCAAACATGGATTGTAAGTAAATGAAATATGTCACACCCTTATTCATGGATTTCTGAAAATCCACCTTAAATGAGTTACATAAATTAGTGAAATACGTGTTGTAGAGTTTGAGCCTGATTTGGGCTTTTGGGGAAATTGCACATTTAACAGGAGTCGGACTCTGGTTATTTTTAACCGACCCCGCAGCCCTGGATTCGAAACTAAATTGCATTTAGTGTGATGGTTGCGCCTGCATATAGTGTCCACCAGTTCTGAATTTGGACAAAATCGGATAGATTAATTGCATCATAGTCCAAAAGTAAATATCTATTTGCTGAAATCTTTGTAACCTATAGCACAGCGGTTCTCAACCGGGGGTGGCGCCAAGCAATTCTTAGGGGCGCAAGCTCTACTTCATTATTTAGTTGTTTTTTTTCAGTAATTAATTGGTTTTATTTGGGTTGGGCACCACTCCTACAGCTGTAAGTTAAAAATAAATAAAAATATGATTTGATCAAATCATTTGTCTGCAACAAGTGGTACGCTTGACAATACAGAGCGTTGAAGTGGTACATGATCGGAAAAAGGTTGGGACCCCTGCTCTATGGTGATTCAATCCTGCGCAAACTAATGTTTTTCGTTTCTTTTTTCAAGTATTTCTAATTCAATCATGACTAAATTTTGCATCATAATCATTTCACGTGGGCAACCTAGATTATTGCACCATAAGTAGTTTTTCGCCCGTTTTGATTATGGCAGTCAGCTACAGTAGCGTTAGAATCCCACCACTTTTTTGCAGTAACAAAACGAGTTGTGAAAAGAAAAATAGCAAGAAGGAAATAAATATTGGATAATAAATACAATAAGAATACTTGACTCACGGACTCACCCAAGCCAAATCTCTTACCCTAACCCAAATATAGTTGCAATATAAACCCCCAGGCGACAATCCGACTAGACTAACTCGTTTAATATTCAAACACAACCCCAATATTTTTTACTTTGAAATATTTAGACATAACTATAGGAACAAATTGTCATACCAAATTCTTTGGTACTTAATATCTTTAAAGACACATCTTTTGATTCCAATTTTTGTAAAGTATCTTTAGCTGCTGCATAGGACTCAAACCACTTCAAAATCTAAATATGAAAAGAATTTAACATATTCATACGTTCACGACGTTCACGTAATGTTTTAAAAAAATGCTATACCTGTATTTCATGGTTTGATGAGAATTTTTCTTCCGTAAGCATTCGCCGCGGAGTGGGCACACACATTCGACATTTACGGTATTCCCTGGGCTCGAAAAAATCCATCAAACAGGAAAACATCGTAATATATTTGCAATATGAATCTTTTGATATAAAACGCGTGTGGTTTCGTCGTTTTTTTCATAAAAAGTGATTAACGCGGTAAAACTAACGTCCCGGATGAGTGAAAATAACATCACGTGACAGTGGCAACTCGGTAGGGCCAGGATTGTGCTTACTTTGTAACCTCACCTGAGTGTGCTTTTGCTATGTCGCCTGAATGTGCTTTTGCGGCACAATGATGGCCATCATTTTTGACGTTATTGTCAATATCAGACAACTTCAGATTGCTACCAAGCAAAAAATATAAGAACTGCACATATTTTAAATCTGATATATATCTTTTTTAATTTTTTTTGTCGCTTGTCATTACAAATGTTTGCCCCTAACTATACACTATTATTTTTCAAGTCTGTGTTTTCAACTCTACCTTTATGGTTTCATTGTTTTAAAATTGGCTCTATTTGTTTCGATTTTGTCGGCAACTTTTAAGGGCTTTGTCCTAGCAATTGGCGCAATATATCTATTTAATTTCAGCCTGAGAAATTAGTCGATGCAACAAATTTAATAATAGAGACCCTCGAGAAAGAACTCGACGATGAGGATCAATATAAATGGAGCAAGATTGTGGGAAATGTCTATGGAGATACTATATTCATCGCCCCGTCCATTGGCCAAGCAATGGCGCATTCCGGTATTTTTTTTATGATTACACTACGTCGACCTTTTATTGCCTTTTGTTCTGTGCATTGAGTGTTTTTATTTTTAATCTCACCTGATAAAACACGGTTGTTTGAAAGCTCGTCAACAGTTAAATACAATTTGTCAAGAATGCCACTTTCTCACAAATACGGTCATTAATCAAGATTGGTGATGTGAGCTAACTCAGCTAAGTACATACTTTTAAAATAACATTACTTTGCGGCACTATCATAATCTATAAGATTAAGATCAAAACTGTAAACCTGCACTTTCAGGAGCTGGAATCCCCACTTATGTCTACTACATGACCCAGCAAACTAAGATGTTTCACAATGAAGAATACTCGGGAAATATAACAATCAAGCCTTCTATTTGCGAGGCTGATCATGGCGACGATATAGTGTTCACCATGGGCTACCCCTTCCTCAACTCCAAATTTACTCGAGAAGGATTCAAGTTTAGCGATGATGAAAAACTGCTAAGCAGGCAGTGGATGAAGACATTGTGTGCCTTCGCTAAATCTGGGTACGTTAAATTTAATTAAGATTTTTCTTAACACAAAACTTGTTAATAAACAACAATTTTATAATTTTGAATGTACGTTGAACCGGCTTAATTTTGTGTAAGATAAGTAAGTGTGTTGATAATGATCTATGTCAGTTTCGCATCAATTTAGCCTCAAATTGTTCACTTTTAGCTTTTGTTAAATTGAAAAAAAAAAATAAATAGCGCGCTATGCCTTATATATTTAAAGGGAAATTTATCTTTAGATCTCGAATATCGGTTTAAAATCGTGACAATCTTGATATAAGTAACACTTCTCCAAACAGAATTAAAAATCTCATAGAGCTGTAGTCAATAAAATCTGGCGCCCTCAGATTAATGGATAATTTCATTAGTTTGTACGTAAAATTGGCAAGAGCATTCTCCAACCCTTACTTCGTGTATAGACTATGTTAACAAGTCGTTTAACAAGCTCGTACAATCTGACATCATATTTATGAATATTTGGAAATAAGTGTTTAATTCCCACCGCCCCTTACCGTATGGGTATTCCTATATCGATCCATGAAAATGTATATATTTTGCTAAATATAATAATTTTAAAAACTCAATTGGGTTGCGACATAACTTTAATAAAGCAGCTGAATTATTGTTTGTTTTTTTGTCTCAATGAACATGACATTCTTGATTCGAAACCCATGATCATGTTGTACTTTAGCATGGATGAGAATTCTGAGCAATTACTTAAAAAAAACAGTTTTTTTATAATGTTAAATGCCTTATTCTTCCAGGAATCGGTGTCCCCAAGTGAATAACGTTTATTCATTGATAGCTCTAAAATGGGATAGGTGGTCGACCAGAAAAAGACTAAGAGACCACTTTTTATTGCCTTAACCGCACAATACACAACCTAAACATATGCAGAAATTAATACCACCCCATTTATTCGTCAACCTCATACATTCTACAAAAATAATATTGATATATAGCCTACATAAACGCAATTATTTCCATTGGTTGGAGAATTTATATTCAATAAAAAAACTCAATAAATGCCAAAAGTTTATTAAACGGAAGTTTATTTTTTTAATTTGAAGTCAATTCTCATTTAAGGCATTCGCCTATAAATAAAAAGCTAGACTTGTCATTTAATGGCATTCTTCCCCTTGAAGTACATTGCCCTATGTCGTTATCGACCTCCTTGTAAGGTTAATCCTCTCTACTCATGCAAGCAGTTTTGTCCTGTCTTGTTGAATGCTACTACCTGGTGGACTATAGTGTGGCTGTTTAGTATTTGTTCAGTCTGCTATAGTTGCGTTTAAAATGCTTTGACAGGGCAACATTTCTGAACGTTTCTTTTTGCGCCACATATACCGAGTAAATTGTTTTACGTGCAAATGTTGAAATTAAAAAAAATTAAAAAATTCCTTAATCAAAAGCTTTAATTTTCAACTAAATTTTCAGTCATGTAACTCAATGACTTAAATCTTAGTCATTTATCAAACAGACTTAAGTAAATTATTCCAAACAATGAGTTTTAATTCCTTTGGTCCAAAATACTTAATTCATTTGAGTTGTGATCACGAGCAAAAGTCATATAAAGAGTATAAATTTACTTGGAAATTGAACATGATTTATTTTGTTATGGTAATATAAAATTTAAAGAAAACTATACTTGCTTTTAATACCTATAGTAGGCTACTTGGTTAAATTGATATACGGTTGTAGCTAACAGTCATGTGAACATAATTTTTAAAATTTATTGTTGCATATTACGAGTTTAGCTTGCAATTTAAAGGTTACTTTAAAAGTCACTATACGAATTTTTTATTTTAGAAAATGTACCTGAAGTCATAAACGTCATTTCAGCTGTACCTATATGTAATTCAAGACTGTTTACGTCGCGTAAAAATCCGTGCCTTCATAATATTATTTTTTGGTGATATTTAATGTAGTTAAGATGCCTTGCCTCATCAGTGTTAAAATGAACTTCACTTTACAATTCCAGCAAATATTTTTCTTGTCAGAAACCCGAACAGCGACGGTGACGTCTTTCAGTGGCCCCAATACGACTGTAAGAAGAAACGTCATCTGATTATGAAGATGCCTTACGAAGAAGGTAGTGATCTATTGGCGAATCGTTGTAAACTCTGGCTCGAAACGGTGCCTAAAATTATCTCCAAGAAGTAAATCAACTTTCTTTGAACGGCAACGCATCTGGATAATTCAGTAAAAAACAGCACTATTTTTAATCTTCCGTGTACTGTTTATTGGAGTAATAATAAAATGTTCTAAAAGCGCACGATTTAGCCTTTTTTAACCCAACGCAATTTCTGGTTTAGGTAGAAATTATATTTTGTTAAAGGCTCAACTAAAAAAATATAACTATAGACTAATACGAAGCTAAACTTGCTTTTAATTATTTTGCGTCCAAGAAAGCCTTTGTGTTGTTTGAGGAAAAATATTTAAGAAAGTTTAGTTATAAACCTATCACCAAGCTTTTGTATTCATGTGCATGTTTAGTATGTTATTTGTAAATCGTTCTCATTTACTGAACAGGTGGGAATTTCCTAAAACAAAATCAATTCGAAGCAATTTCTAAGTTTTCATTTTTTAATCAAAACAACATTTTGTGCTGTTGCGAGAGAGTTCTATCATATCATGAGACAAGGGTGAATGAAATCTGGAGATAGATGCTAGGGGTGAACAAAACTAAAAAAGTTTAAGAAGCACTGGGCTTGTACATTGGCTTAGCCCCTTCTATTCGCAGTTAAGGAAAACGATGCCTATAGTATAGTGTGATGTATAGTCGACATTGTTAAATTGTCATGTGGCAGACTAAAAGATTGTGTGTTTTACATGCTGAGTTTTACTAAATGCGCAACTTATTATACGAGAGTTCTCGACGAGCACTACCGATATACCTAGTGGAGTCGGAAAGTGCAGTCCCAAAAATGCCGTGCAAAGACAGTTAATAGGTATTATTACGGGAATCGATTTGTTGAAAATATACACATACTTGGCTAAAATAGGTTTAAAGTAGCCTATAGCCTTTTCGAAAAATATAATTATATAGGTCGCTTTCTGAGAGGCAGAGGCGCTGCTAAGAGAAGAGGGTCGTGGGGTACGTTTCCGGGTGCCAAGGTATAGGCAGGGCCGGATTAATCAATAGGGCTATAGCCTTATGGCCCTGAAAATTCAAACCTGATTTTTTTTAAGGTTAAATTTTTGTAGGACTTTTGCTATCTGTAAGGCTAGAAAATGTAATGTTAAATATACATTGTAAAACACTATGATTCGCAGTGTTCCCTCTAAGGTGCGCAGCAACCGCACCAGGCAAATTGCGCAGTAAACTTTGCCTTTTGCGCACCTTACATCATTCTCAAATTAAAAAATAATATCTTCATTTTTTTGCCACAACAGTTTGAGCATTTCGCATTGACCATTTTTTCGTTGATATTTGTAGTTAAAAGGACGTAAACAAATCAAATCCTCACTGACGATTGTAAAGTAATACATGTTATACTGTAAATTACTTTGTCTAATCGGTTTTCATCACCCATGCAGCAGGGCTGCGGAGTCGGACTCGGGACTCGGGACTCGATGGAGTCGGTTTGTTTTTTACCGGAGTTGGACTCGGGACTCGGGACTCGAGTAAGACCGCGTAAAACTACCCGAGTCCCGAGTCCGACATGCGCATGCGCAGTATCTAATTTTAAAACTGTTAAGGCGGGAAAATGTAAGTTGTAAAAGTGTAATAGCAAATGGTGAAATATTTTTAAACCATGTAATGCGGGTGGATCAATGATGACACCAATATGAGTGGATTGCTGAAAATCCACCTTAATTTAGTTGCGTAAATGGGTAAAATACAGGCAGTCGGACTCGGGTGTATTTTTTTGGCCGCAGTCGGACTCGGGTTGTTGTTAACCGACTCGGCAGCCCGGCATGCGAAACCTATATGTTTTGTGTAAGTAGAAAAAAACAAGTTTGAAGGAAAAATGTGAGTTTAGAAGAGTGTTCAACACAGCAGTGTTAATTAATTCGGGATTATGAAACCGAAATGCATTTTTGGAAACGTTTATTTTTTAAAACAGTCACAATTTTCACGTGATTTCTATACAGATACAGCTGTTGGGTCGATGGCCCTTACAAATTGACAAAATCATCATGATAAATGCAAATGAGATAATAGTTAGCTATTAGCGATTGTGTGCTAAAGGCATCTCATATCCAATCTTGCTAAATTGGACGTTTTGTCAATTTACCCAAAGAATCAGATATTTTTTCGCGCCACCGGTTTGTTGCCATATCCTTGAACGTATATAAACTCGATTGAAGTTGCGCATACAAGTTTTTTAAGAATATTAGTTTGATCACACTTTGTTACGCCATCTTTAAAACTTTCACGACTCGTCCCCATACAAAACACAATAATCTGCTGCGGGCCCCTGCCAACTCAGGCTTGAAATATTTGTGTACCGGAACACTACAAAACATTTGCGCAGTAGAATTTTTTTTGTATTTTATGGAACACTGACTATAAGTCTATGAAACTTAGGACGGCTTAAGGCAGCGGTCCTTTAAGCTTTGGTAACCTGTCTAACCCCTATGTTATTCTGCAAGCGTTCGTCGAATCCCAAATTTCCGCTCAGTAGCCTATTCGTTTCTTCCTCCTAGAAGCTGAAACTGGGCATAATCGAATTATAAACTTGCATTTATATAGGTTAAATTGTTCAAACCCTTGGATCACAAAATAGATTCGAATTTAGCTTGAAATAAACAGCATTTATGTTTCAGAGGACGTTCTGGCCAAACCCTTGAAACAGCTTCGTCGAACCTCAAGGGTTCGATCTGCCTCAAAGGATAAATGCTATTTTTTGAGTTTTACAAAATAACATTTTTAGACGATTTTTGCACGGGGCAAAATTAACAGACCTCACTAATAAAAGTTAATTGAATTGCTATGTTGTGTGGAAAAGCAGAATGACGGATTTTTGTTGAAGAGGCACATAACAAATTCAGAGAAGTTGCGTCACACCGTGACGTCATAATTCCATTGATGGTATACATGGCGCCTTATAGTTCTAAGATGTTTTACAAAAGAGTTCAAAACACAGAAAACAACCAAAAAGAAAATAATGCGTAAGTAGCATTGCAACTATATATAAGTTGCATCAGCGGTTCATCAGCCGCGCCCCCCTTTAGTAATTTCCCTTAGCCTTGCGGCAAAAATAAAATTTTCCTTTTTGAAAATTTTATCAAAGTGCCTTAACGTTTCGACCACCTATTCGGTCAATCTATTGTACCTTGGTTTGCAAAATCAGGCCCTTGTCTAGTAATCGCAGCTTCAGGCCTATAGTAACCTTAATCCGGCCCTAGGAGTGCCCAATATATGCACGGTATTTTAGTTACGTAAATTAGCGGAATACAGGCTGCAAACTCAGGGCCGTATTTGGGACCAGGGCTGCGGAGTCGGAATCGGGACTCGAGGAGTCGGTTTGTTTTGCTGCAGTCGGACGCGGGACTCGAGAAAGACTACGTAAAACTTCCCAATACGACATGCGCAATACCAATTTTTCTGATATGGCCGCCAACTGAAAATTGTAAAAGTGGTATAGCATATGGTGGAATATTTTCCAACCAAGTAATGTGAGTCAATAAATTATACGACACACCTATAAGTGGATTGCTAAGTATCCACGTTATTTTAGTTACGTAAATCGGCGGAATACAGGTTGTAGAGTCAGGGCCGGACTCGGGACTCGACACATTTGCTTGATTGGAGTCGGACTCAGGACTCGGTTGTCGGACTCGGGTTTATTTTTATGGCTGGAGTCGGACTCGGGTTATTTTTAACGGCTGCACATCCCTGCAAGGATGATATCACAATAACAAAAACCATAATAACAAAGTGTGAGTTAGTTTTAAATTTAATTGAGCAGAGTAATAAATTACAGTAATACATTTTCTGTCTCTGATTCAGCATCCCCACACCCCCTTGCAACAGTTCTCGCACCCCCAGGGGTGGTTAAGATAAGCCCTGATCTAAAGAGACTATAACCAATGACTTGAAAATAATCTCTTTTTGGTTTTGTAAGCCATTTTGACAATTAAATTAAGTTGACAAACTTTTGTGATTTTTTTGGCTAACTTAAAAATAAATCCCTCAGGACATCATGTCGTTTAACTAACCTACCTTTTGAAACCTATCTACTGTAACTATAGTATATTAAAATGTTTTAATATACTATACTGTGCTTGTTTTACTATTTAGTCTGTGGTATAACATTTCTATGACGATTGATTTTAGAGATGTCATTATAGCGGTACTATATATTTTTATCGTTTTCAAAATTTGCTTATTACCGTTTACCATAGCGTTGCGAACCACGATTAAGTTAAAAAATATTTTGTTCTGTTTCAATTTTTATGGCAATCTGCGTATAATTGTAGTCTCTAAACATGTACTTTTTTTTGGAAATTACTAATGGTAGTACAGACTATTACTATACTGTTTGCTAAAGCTCATTTTTTTATAACATTAAATTTGATATTGTTTTACTGTTCCAAAGCCTTTTTCTTTAATTATGGTAAACTGTTATTTTAAAACAAAAATATATATATTAGGGTTAAAATATTATATTTAGTCGTTATGCAACAACCGCTTTTTTGTGCCAAAAGAATAACCGAAGTAAGGTGGGGATTCTAGTATAATAGGTTTCGACTCTAGAATAACGAATTCAGAATATCAAATCCTAGTATATATTTTTTTTAATTATTTAACTTCTGATATGTTTCGACGGGGAAGGGATTATTTATAAAAAAAAATATACAGTGACAGCAATTAATCAAAGTTGGATTCGATATTCTAGTTTAAACAGCCCTACCTGTGGCCTTGTGGGACTTTAAATGTTGAAAATCTTAATCCTATTTTTATGATATATTTTACGTTTAGAATATTTATTGTTTAAAATGGAAAATGCTACTGAAGCTTTAAATGATCTTGCCAAGGAGGCTTTCTATTATTTTAAAGTTGGGTCTTCTTTTTTGGATGAACAATGCAGTGGTCTTCGTCCATGGGAAATTGTAACAATCACAACTGTGACATTGCTGGCTGCTTTGTGGATATATGATTTTATATTTGGCCAAGAGAAAAACATTAAAGATCGTTTTAAACTGGGTTTCTTCTACTATGTTAAACGCCTGCCAGTTATCAGGTCTGTTGTCCAAAGCAAAATGGAGCCAGTACTACAAGAGGTTTCAGCAGGTAAATTGTTTCCTTTAAAGCCTGGCATGTCATACCTGTGTAATCTGCCATTTAAAGGAAAAAACAAGGCCACCCTGATGTCAGAAGTTGATTCATACTTAGAAATGGACACAGTTGATTGGTCAAAGGGAAATGTCTCTGGGACAGTGTATGGAGCTGATGCTAAACTTACCGACATTGCTTCTGCTATGTATGGCAAATTTGCTTGGTCCAACCCACTACATCCGGACGTGTTTCCCTCCCTGCGTAAAATCGAAGCTGAAGTTGTTAGGATGTCTTGTTCCCTATTTCATGGTGATCCCCTCAAGTCCTGTGGATTTGTAACAACTGGTGGCACTGAAAGTATTCTGCTTGCATGTAAAACCTACCGAGACTGGGCCTATGACAAAGGCATAAAAAATCCTGAAATGGTTATTCCTATCAGCGCTCATGCTGCTTTTGAAAAAGGGGCAGCATATTTTAAAATAAAGTTAAATCACATACAAGTAGATCCTTTAACAAGGAAGGTTGATTTGCATGCAATGAAAAGGGCCATTAACAAAAGCACTTGCATGTTGGTGGGATCCGCCCCGCAGTTTCCACATGGTGTTCTGGATCCAATACAAGAAATTGCTAAACTTGGATTGAAATATGGAATACCTGTTCATGTAGATGCGTGCCTCGGAGGGTTTCTTATACCATTTATGGAAGAAGCAGGTTTTCCAATTCCTCCTTGTGATTTCTCTGTGAATGGTGTGACAAGTATATCAGCTTGTGCACACAAGTATGGTTATGCGCCAAAGGGATCTTCTCTAATCTTGTATAGCTCTCCAGATTGGGCTCACCACCAGTACTTTGTTTCTCCTGACTGGCAGGGGGGAATCTATGCCACACCCATGTTTGCAGGGTCCCGCAGCGGTGCTATTGTTGCTGCCTGCTGGGCTTCAATGGTCCACATCGGCAGAGAAGGATATATTGAGAGAACTAGGAAGATAATATCAACCACTCGGTATATTGAAAACAATTTAAAAGAAATGACAAACCTCTTTGTTTTTGGCGAGCCACAGATGTCTGTTGTTGCAATTGGAAGCTTGGATTTTGATATCTTTAGATTGTCTAGTGAACTAACCAGCAGGGGCTGGAATCTCAATACTTTGCAATTTCCTCCCAGCATTCACCTGTGCTGCACTATGCCACATACACAGCAAGGTGTAGCCGATCGATTCCTGTCTGATGTCAACGAAGCTGTTCATTTAATAATGAAGTCTCCTCGTGCCAAAACAACGGGGGCTGGGGCAATTTATGGCTTAGCTCAATCCATTCCTGACCGTTCCATAGTTGAATCAATTGCACATGGCTTCATTGATGCACTGTATGACACTAAACATGGAATTCATAGCAATGGAAAGATTTAAATATTGTTTTGTTTATTGTTGTATAAACAAATTGAACTTTCAGGCTAGTTGTTTTATGGCCTATAAGTGTTTTTGCTCCCTAATTTATTATAACATGCTACATCCTAATGCAATATTTGGCTATGCAGATCAAACTAATACTATATATGTAAATATTGCTTCAAACTTGCATTTAGTCCAATTTTTTGCTATAATTGCAATTGATAACATAATAGTTTTATGGTACAATCTTAACCAGATGTAGTCTGGAATTGTTTTGTAATGTTCCCTAATAAAATAATGTTGCAAAGAATTGTAGGTTAACAATCAATAATCTGATTTTCTAAAAATATTTACTATATAATTATAAAGGAAAACTAAACAGTTGGAAATTTAGAAATGTGCTTTGCATGGTGGATAGCCAATGTATTTAGTTATTATAAATTTATGTTGATGTAACAGTAAACCACATGGTCAATGGTTTTCCTACATTTATATATATTATGAATTTAAGTTGTAATTCCTAAACTTAATAATATTTATTCTTGTTGCGTTAGTCATATCTTATTTATTTTTTGCTGTTATACCAAGGAAAGGGAAGTTTAATCTTCCATATTGATTTTAGTCGCGCATAACATTTTAGTAAAATTTATATTTTAAATGTTTTAGTGATGATAAATATTGTGTACATTTGATGTTACTAAAATGCACATAACTAGTCTAATTGCATTTGTTTTTGTTTATTTACTACTTAATTGTTGTGTTAACTTGTTTTCAGTTCTGGTTGTATAATAATGCATTATGTATTTTACTGGTTCCATGATATATTGAAATTCCTTCTTTTGTGTTGAATAAAGCATCACTGTTCGGAAATTTGTTTTTCTGTTTAAATCCAGTCACTCTAGACGCTAGAGGAGTTAAAGAATGCTTGTTTAAGACTAGAAAATCATTAAATACGGCCTGTGGGCATTTAGATGCAAAAACAGACGTTTGCAATGCCCGAGGAAGTGACTAAATCAGATTTAAACGGGTTTGGCATTGTAGGAGTCGCTTATTACAGCACATATCGATTACATCCTTTAATTGGGACGCAATACATTTTAACCCTATGTATTTGTCATATACGAGACCTTCAGGAAATCTTGCTCAATCCACTAATGGTGTTGTTCGACGAGCAGCTACTCTTTGATTGAATGTTATTTTGATGTCAACGGCTTGTGTGCGTGCAGCATACAAATAACTATAAGGACGGAGGCAAGTTATTGCACATATGTAAATGGACTTTGCACTGCATTTCGCCCTGTCAACAACACGTCGCTTGCTGGGTGGCTTTGCATGGATCGGTTGCAATCAGTCATTACATTTTAGTGGTTACAAACATGTTACTTGAACGGCAGGCGTTCAAGTCCACGGGTACCATTTTAAGTTCTAGACCATTTCGTGGGGTAGCAGCAGTGGTTATATAAACCGGAACGGTCCAAACGTTACGGTAAAAGAATTGCGGTCGAAACGGCGAAGCTGTAAAATAACTTTTGCTGGCACGCCGGGTCTATTTTTCACTAGTCCATTACGCTATCTCCTAATTATATTTAAATGAATATTTCCGTTGCGTATTTGTGCATTACATCGAACAGGATAATGCCTATTTTTTGGAAATCGTTAACAAAGCCAACTATATGTTTTTTCAGGCCTTCGTTTTTCCACAAGCTTCGTCATAGGAAACACTACATCGCCAAAATTCCAATAGAACGTTTCAAACGATCGATAAAAAAGCATGTTTTTCCGACTTGGGTGTGGTCGGAAACAAATCCAACGGCCAACGGGTATTAAAATTAAAGACGTTTTGGTTATTTTTTGTAAATCGTTAACAATGACAACTATATGCATTTTTTGTGATATGCATATTATATCTGGCGTTCTTTAATATGAGTGGGGGATATGACACGTATAACAGCTAGAAAATGGCTATGAATAGTTTAGCAGTTGTAGCAAAACAGACAACTTCCTGTGTTTTCATATAACTTTCAGGTTTACTGCTGGTCGATATTATAAAGTTATCACTTTAAATAATTTATTCGTTCTTTGTAGGTTCATTCGTAGACAAAATTTCACAGTCCATTTCCACAAAAGCTCAAAAATCGCTAATTGACTGTGTTTGCACCATCATACGCCAGTGTGTCAGAGTGTATACGACTAAGGGCGTCAATAGAACCCTAATAGTGCAAACACATCAAAAAGAATAATCCTATAATTACGTGCTAATTAACTACATAACATAGCTTTATAACAAACACAATTGAGTGACAATTATGATATTTTAACGAGTTGTAACGTTCAGTTATATAAATTAATTTCGTGGCAAAAAACTTGTGTAACTATAAACGGCAAAATACACAAGTAGGTAACATTACATTCTAAAGGGGTGAAGCATGAGTGGATAAGTGTGCATAAATCTTTGAACATTGCTTAAAGACACTGTTTTTTATAACTGTTATTTATACGACAAATAACTCTTAAAAACAGAGTTTAACAAATTACTGCTGTTTTAGACTAGGAAGGTACCGGTAATCGGATTTATATGCTAAAAATAACGCCTTAAGGTCTTTAAACAGGAAACTTAAATATAATGTACCGGTAATCAAAATCACCTTTTAAGGATAATTTTTTTTATGCATAACAATTTAGTTTTTAAATGTTTCATGGCGTTTAAATGTCCCCGTTTTGGTCCAATTTTTACAACATTTTCAAAACTCAATTAGCATCCCAGGTCTTATAGCAGTGATATGGATCACGGTACAATTTTAGACTTGGGCGCACATGGCCAGTATATAGTCACAGTGCTACTTTGTGTGCCAAATTATGTTATACAGTTGTCAGTTAGGGAAGTGTCTAATAAATACAAAAATAGATTCATAATGCTGCTGTCCAAACAAACAACTTCCTGTTTTGCAAAGATGTCGATGTCGAACAGGTTTTACGTATAGGGCAAATTTGTAAGGTCGGTAAGGTCGGTCTTTGTTCTTTGCTGGTCCATTGACTCTATTGGCATTGAGATTGTCAAGCTAAAACTGGTGGTCCTTTATGTTCTTGTTTTGATATGGCAAACGGAAAGCGGGTCTACACAGTTTGTATTTCGTGAACAACTAAAAAAAAACCTATATATTTACAACAAATACGAAAACAAAGGAGTAATAGTAATTTTTTTATTTTTAATTAAACATCTGAAACCAGTGGTTATTAACGTTGTTTTCCATCGCGTCCCCTTTTTGTAATTTTATCTGTGCCTTGTCCACCTAATTTAAAACACGAAGCATTGCGAACACACAAAATTGCTCATTAGTCATTATTCTTGATCGATATATTGACTTTAATGTAGCTAATTTAGACAAATATGTTGTGATGCCCATTGACTTCACAGCTGTAAGGCTGTATAGCTATTTCGTACGGTAAAATGTTTGCGAAAAACGCAAAAATATACAATGCGTTTATCTCATTTTAAAAGGTATTACACACAATGGCCATATTGCATTAACAATATAGATTCCTGCCACCAGCAAGAAAGTCTGAGTACGGTAACCCTGTTCTAGCCTGTATTCACATTCCGTTTTTCTTGTGCACATTATACTTTGCATAATATGGGTATTTTAATAGATAAAAGCACGAAATATATATATATATATATATATATATATATATATATATATGTGTGTGTGTATCTATATATTTTTTTCGCTTTGATTGCAGCCGTTTAAATACATGTTGTTTTACTACCGTAAAAAACTAAATACCGTATAGTTCTTGTTGCAGCCGTATTTGCTTGACAACATCGGCCAGACGTCCGTGCAATTGTTTTATCATACCAACTAAGTTTAATGCGACAAAAGTAACAAACAGCCGGGGACTCATGGTAAATCGATAAATTGCTGTTTTAATTAAATAGGCGTCTCACTTGGCACCGGCCAGCGGGATACCTTCCACCGCCAATGGCAAAAAATCTCATATTGCAGCAGCATTTACTGTACATGACGTACAAATGCATGCGGCTTTAGAAAACTTACTCTGGCATTACGTCAAATTTATATTAACCTAATATGCATAGCTATATACGTAGTGCAACTTTAAGGACGATATACGTTGGGGACTGTTTGCGTTTGAGCCTTTACATAAAATCTACTAGAGTCAATTATGCACCGAGAATACGTAACACTCAAGACGGAAAATTACTGCTGGCCTACAGGCCGTATCATTAACATACTTTCATTAGGTATCAGGACACTTGGGCATAGTACAACAACCCTGCCTGAGAACAAATCGATAGTTATTTAGGCCATAGGTTCTTACAGTGGGTTTAATCATACCCAAAATTAGGCAGTGTTCGCAAAATACCGGGTTTGTTGCAGCGCGGTTTGATCAGTAAGTAAAAATATTTTTAAAACGGGATATTTTTGGCGTAATTGTGCATTTATTTATTTCTTAGCATGGTAATAACGAATAAAACTGCACGCGGTCATGACCCCTTTTCAAACTGTATTTTTTACTTATTTAAAACACGCAAGAGAGCAAATTTTTCCGCGCTACGAGCGAAACCTCTCAAGAGAGAATATTTAAGGCCTGTGCGTACCGAAACCGTTTAAGAGAATCTTTAAGGCCTGTGCGTACCTTGGTACTCCGTAACCAAGTACGTTAGAAATCAATTTTTTCCGGCGAATGCATTTTTTAATAAGTTCGGTTTATAAAATGCAAACTAATGACCCATTCAAATCAATTTTTTCCACTGTAAACTAGATGTTGAGAATATTATATGGATCTTATGGAAATACAACCAAATATATTCGGCTTTTATGGCTTCCTGCTTCAAAGGTTTGCGATTCCTTTCGTACGGTTTTGGCATATTTTTGTTTAAAAACAACATTTACGAGGTTCTTTGGCCTATTGAGCAAAAACGATTGGCTCGCTTCTCAAAATAATAAATAATTTGGGCAAAATGTCAAGTTGGATTTAAGCAACTGGTAAAAAGATTAACCCAACAAGCCCACAGCAGTGTGGAGTTTTAAGTTTATCTAAAAGTCATAGGTCACGCATAACGATATATAATTATGTACCGGTACATGAAAATGCAGAGGATGTCTCTTTTCCTATAGTAAAGTAATTATCAAAAAAAACACCAGGATTTTCATTCTTAATACAAACACTAGCAATAAAAATCACAAAAATACGATTTCTTACACAAATTCAATATCGCTCTTATAGTGCACAAATATGCAACTGAAAATCTAGTTTAAATACATTTAAAGCGATGGTGGGCTAGCATGGTGAAACACTATTTACCAAATAAGTACTTTACCGGAACACCTTTTTGCTGCGATTGCTTAACAGGAATGCCGTTCCGGGCCCTCTAACGGCTACCTTTTCCACTGATTAGGCATACCATAAAATGCCAATTTTTCGTAAATGGTATATAACGTGGGCATTTTTCTAATATTGAGAAGTCTGTATTAACCTATATAGACTGGAATTAGGGGTTCTTAATCTAGGGTTCGTGGACCATTAATAGGCCCGATCGAAAATTAAACGTGTAATATATAAAATGGATAATTTTTTATAATTTTTTTTAAAAGAAGAGTTTGATTAAAAAAAGCTTTGGCGCCTTCTTACTTTAATGTATTTAGCCGTCGTTTTAGTTTCTCATTTGTATAAGGACTATAAACAGAAGGTTTCTTAAGTCTGCTTGTTTATGACGTGGATTCTTTGCATCAATTCTAAAAAGCCATGCCGATCATTGAAAAATGTTTTTAGCGTCTCCGCTACGGTAAAACGACGCAGTGATTTGTTTTAAAAAATCCTTGAATACAGCTTTACGGATTTGCGGAACGTTAAATATATATGGTTAGGGTTCCCAATTTTCAACTCTATAACCTTATGATTAGGTAAATTGTAATACTCAGACCATATAGAGTCTTAAAGCTTCTGTATGTTAAGACTGTTTGCAAAAACAGGTATAAAACATAAAATCGTTTCTTAAAATTCCACAGAAATATATCTTTCGCCTTATTAACAGGCATCATCGGTTTGCTTTTTGTACAGATACTAATGATGCCTTTATTCACGAGGCGAAAGATATATTTCTCTAACATTTTAAGAAATGATTTTATGGTTTAAATAAAAACAAATATTGACCTCGTGAAATTGTCTACAGTAACACAGTCTATTGTTATGACACAAAGCTAAATTGCCGCCTAAAAATCCCGGCGACATATACGTTTTTGCATCGTTCTTGTAGATAAGATTTCGTATCGCAATTCAGTGCTGTTGCAATTCGTAATCATATACATTTGAAACATGAAAGGAACGAATGTTGGATGCTACTGGAGAAAACAGCTCGCAAAGCGAACGTGAAACATAAACAACAAATCGACTACCTGATCCTGACTCACGGAACCGCACAAACGGAAATGTTTTTTTGTGTGTTTTGAAAAAAAATGGAGCAAAAATCGCTAAACCCGCTTGCAGACACAGTTTGTGATGTGAGTATTTCGAGCTTTAGCTTTAGATAGATTGGTCATCTACAAATAATTTTGTAAAAGCTTGGAGGTCTGCCATGATTTCTGGCGTTTTAAGAAACAGCACAAAGCTTTATTTGTTACAATTAGTAGGATTTTACCGCTTTGATATGGTTTTATATTAATTGTGTTATAACGCAAAGATGTGTGGTTCGTATATTGCAGCATATTTGCCCCAATCCGTTCGCGATGCATAGTAAAGTCATCGCCGTTTGCATGGTTATGTTAGCTCATCCGTCGTACGGCATTTACTGCGGGAACGACACCATATTCCTTGTCCATCAAAACGGAAACGGAGGTCTACCGCCGCCTCCGCCGGGCGTAAGTCGGTGTCCCGTCGGCGTTGTGGCCTGCGTGAGAACAGAGCTGAGTGGCTTATCGCTCGCGCCGCCCTTGGGGGTGGTGGCCTACAATGCGGTGCAGATCTCCTGTGGCCCGCTGCCGATTGTCGGGTGCGCCCAATCTGCTGCCTTACTTTGCTCTGTCGCTTTCATCGCTTTGCCGCCGGACCGGAACATCTCCTCGTGCGAGAGCCAATGTTGCTTCTCTGAGCGCTGTAACCTGGTTCCGATCGGTATCACGCCGCCTACAATCATCCCGCCGCCAGCCACCACCAAAGGCGAGACATGCGGCGCCAGGATCTCGTTATTTCTCGATTGGAATACGGCTGCGTTGGCTATGGCCGCCGCAGGAATTGCCTTGGTCGGTGCGGCACGAGCCTGGTAGCGAGTATAAGAAACATTATATCCGTTCCACACAAATGTTATCGAATATTTATTTTCTTTATTATTAAAATATGTTTGGCATGCTGTGAATACACTATATGTGAAATACGGTTACCTTGCAACGGCATCCAAACTGCGTTCACATGATAATTTAAATGTGGTTTTATTTTTATTTATGTAAATGTCGGTATTGAATTGTTCAGCTTTAGAACAAATTAAAAATAAATGCAATGAAGTTCCAGGTCTTAAGGCTATACTCATTAACACCACCCTATGTTTTTAATTGTGGCGCTATCAAATATGCATATAATTATGCAGATTATAGTTTTTGAATGACGTTTTACATTTTCGCCGTTAATTCCAATAAAATCGCGTATCAGAAGTTTATTGTCCCAGGGATATGCCTATAAATTTGCTCGCAAAGCTTTCTCACTATAGATTAATAGGCAGATTACAAAATCTTTACTAAACTTTTCCATAATATGCATGTTTTACAAAACCAAAATATTTTCTAAATCCCGCCCCGTAAGTTTATTGTCTAAGTAAGTTTATTGTCAAATAAAAGGTATAGTCTCCATTAAGAAGTTAATCGTTAAACCTATAAGCGTTATTATAAAATAAACTACATTTAATTTGACTCCAGTCTACCTTGATTCCCAAAAGACTATATTAGAACTAATTTTCATACCAAGAAAGTTTACCAACTAAGGCAATTGTAATTGTTTGGGGAAAATATATTTTAGCATTAAGTCAAATATTTCTTGGATTTACGCCCGCGAATCACTAAATAGGCATTAATCACGATTGCGTCATATGACTTCCTTGCATAATTATGATGTTACATCCGCAAGAGCACGAAAAATCACTATGTAATTTACTGAGAAAGTTAACTTGTTGGCATTTGTGTTGTATACCACAAATTACACAATAACAAATCTAAGGCAAAGCTGCTTAAATTTGTCAATCTATAGAATTTTGGATTAGTGGTTCTCAAAAATAGTTTATTTGACAAGTCTTTGGGAAAAAATGACTTGATTTAAACATTTTTCAAATAACTATGGTTACAATTGGGTGTTTCCATTAAATATTTTTAATAAACTTTCATTATTTGTATCAATTTTTGTACGATAAAAATTTGCTTAATGTGTATTGGAGTTTTGGAATTTTAGTTTAGTACGTATTGCTCGTATAGTCGAACGACCAATTTTAATAGCTTAACGTTTTATTTTTACGTTATTGACGTGACTTTTATCTTGCTTTCATAATGACTGAACTTGGGAAACGGTTGACTTGGACTGCTGGGACTTTAACTTGTTATTTTTTTTTGAGGTGACTTTAATCCATATTTTTAAATGACTTGACTTGTACTTCAGTCATTTCAAAATGACTTATTTACACTGCTTAAAATACGCCCTTTGTTTACAAAAAATCTAAATTAACCAATTTTCTATTAGAACAACAAATTTAATCAAAAGCATACGTTTTCGTGATTCATCCATAAACAGAAAACGTCACTTTGTGACCAAATCATGCAGGTTCAACCGACGTGAAAAAAACGGAAATAAACTTTTTGGGCGAAAGGGCATTGACGCACTTAGCTGGCTATATGGGCACAATACGTGGCAGGCAAACACCAGTAGCGACATATTCGGTAAGACGACGAGAAGTTTCTTTTCCTAATACTAATAGAAAAAAGGCGATCCCTTATAATAGGCCAGTAAATATTTTTCGTCATTAACAGCTGTTTATGCATGCATTTTATGAGATGGGTTTCAGAGTTTAGCAAATAAAAACATTGATCGCGTTGAAGTATTATCTGAATTTGTACAAGATTAAAAACAATTTCTAAGTACATAACTTTGTTTGAGGTATAGCCAGATATATTTTCAAGAGTAGGGTTGGACGAAATCCAATAAGAAACTACAGCTGGAATTGCAAGGAACAAGTAATCTTAAATTAAAATGGCACTCATTTTATTTGTCTGCCTGTTCGCGATCTTGACCCCGGGCAGTAAAGGTCTTCTTTGTAAAAACGGAACACAAATAGACGCTGCAATTCTACCTCTGGAATCGGACGTGGTTGATGCAGTGTGTCCAGGAGTCGATCAAGCCTGTTCCAGAACTAAAGTGACGTCCACACTCTTAGGCTTCCGCTTCGAAACCCTTCTTTTGCGATGCGTTCCGATTTCGATGTGCTCTGCCGGAATGGAGGCAATCTGTCGACGCGAACTTGGCGGTTTGGTAGACAGCGGCAATCAGACCTGTAATGCAGGTTGTTGCTACACGGACAAGTGCAACGACCTTCCGCTTTTCGTTTTTCCTAAACTCACGACACCCGCCTCTTCAACTAAACAACCAAATGTGAGTACTTCCTCTCCACTGACATCCAAATCCACACACCAGCCTTCCACTGAAAATGCCACCGTTTCTAACGGGACAACGTTGGTATCTAGTACCACGGACCAAGTAGTGACATCATCAACACCAACGACCATCGCCATTACGTCGACAACGACCATCTCAGCAACGTCATCAAGCGGCACCAAATCCCTCAAAACAACGCGACTAGTTTCAGCTACAACTTATGCAACAACCACATCATCAAGCGGCGACACCAATATCTTGTCACGAAGTTTGTGCTTGCTCGTAGTTGCGGCGGTGTCACGTTTTATTGTTGAATAAATTATCACTTATACGATCAATGTGCAACACTCGAAAGTTTTACAACTTATAGTATTTTATTCAAAAACGATTTTCGTATATCAACTATTATTTTTTTAATTACGAATAAAGAAACAAAGTTTTTGAAATGTTCGAAATAAGGAGACAACGCCGATTTGCGAATGAATAATAACAAAGTCAACATTTTAATGAAATTGTAGTGTATCTGTTTTCAAATGCCTGACAAGTCAGAGAAATAACATGGCTTGATCCTAATTAGTTAGATCATTAAAATTAGGTTTTTTTTGATAAAACTTAGAACTTTTCAGGTAATTTTAGTTAAACTCTTTAGCTAATTTGGGAAACATTTTGATGTCAATTACTTAATAGACTTGACTTGATATGACAATAAATTGGACTTGGCTTAACTTGATTCTTTAAATTTCATTTTTGTTGATGAATACAGCCTACTTGGAAGTTGTGCTTTTGTGTTTAAAACTTAATTCATTTACAACGATTAAGAAGATATTTTATCTATGTTAACATATTATTTTGTTTTTCCCCTGAGTTGTTAATAGTTGTGTATCAATGTTGTTAGTTTTATCGAGTGTCGCTAAACGGGTCTTCAGTGGTGTAGTTGCCATAGTTCCTAATACTTACTGATATTAGACGAGGTTATCAGACTGAAGATTCTTTTTCGCCATTGATTGAAAACACTAGTTGATCGTCGACTGGTTTTCTGAAGTCATAATTGATAGATCGGCGGTTTTTCTGGTGCCATCTACTGCTTACTTTGGTTCATATTGTTTGTTTTTTCTTGTCAAACTTTTGTTCAACAAATAGCACACGGCCACCCCGGGAAACCTCTTGCAACCCCGCTGGGGTTCGCGGCCCCCGGATTGGGAACCACAGGCTTTACAAAGTTACGTCATAAAACAACTCTGTTTCCAAACGAACGCTAATCGTTCGCTAGGGTGTAGCTGATATCCAATCTAATATCGCACAGGGGCTAAAAATGCGCATTAGGTTTAAAACGGTAAGTTTAACAATTTAATATAGAAGTATCTCAGAGCACAAAATAGATTTAAATATAGCTCGATATAATGGCATGTTTAGCCTAATTTCGAAGTATATGTAGTTTGGAAAGTTTGTTAACATTGCCATGTGCAAAGCACCAGAGACGTAGGCAGCCGAAATTTTTTGGGGGGGCCAAAAAGTTTGAACTTTTTTGTTTAGCTTTTGTCATTGTTAGCTGCCGTAACGAATACAAATAACAATGTTAGCAAACCGTTTCGAGCAGCAACTGACTGAGTGTGTTAACGCAATACTCAGAAAACATTTAAAGAGCAAAAACTCTAAAAGTAGTAAAACTACACTAATGTATAGCATACGTAATATATTAACTATATCGTTTGTGACGTTACAATGTATGATAATTGAAGGTATGGCATGCCTGTGATCGACTGTTGACTGTAGTGGTACTGCTCATAAATGCTACAAAAACAAATTATTAGGAGTAAAATATTTATATATATTTTTTTTGGGGGGGGGCATAACCCCTCAGGCCGCCCTGGCTAACGCCTATGCAAAGCACTTGTTGGCAGAACTAATTCCCCAAACAGGTTAAAAAACTAAAACAGAAAAAATTAAGTTCGTCCCGATCTCGAAGAAAATTGCATTTACATAGCAAAACTTGACAAAATGTATAGTTTGATAACCTATAGGCTATTGGGTAAATTCAAAATTTGCATGAAGTTATTTGAACATCTTACTACTGGCGAGTGATTTTCTTACTCATGTGAAATAATCTTAATGAAGGCAACATTTAAAATGGACATATACTCCTCAGTTAGGTTGAAATTAGTTATCAAAACGCTACAATATAAAGTCATTATGTAAGATTAATTTTGTACTAATTTTCTATGTGCACTGATTTGGACCATTAAGACCTCATTCGAGTTAGTTTATTCCGTTTTTGACATTACTGAGCATTTGGTTTTACTATAGCGTTGGTCTCCATACTGTATAGCGTTGGTCTCCATACTATAGATAGTTCTGCTTTAGATATAAAAATCTCTTATTGTGTGTTTCCCGAATAATTTGGATGTCTTCTTAATTTCCTCAAGTTTTACCAGATACAGGCAGAATTTCGTATGTGGCGGTAAACAAATTTTGCATCTTGGTGTGTTTACAACTCCATCCACTATACCGACAGTTGTAATCACGACAAAGTACGTAACAAAGCAAACGGAAATCGAAAGTTTTCCGCGCGGTGACTTGACCACGTGATTCGAAACCGACCAATCACAAAGCAATAAGGAAACGCCCGAAGAATGCATTTTTAAACAGAAAATAATTAACAAAATTTGAAGCAGAATATTTCGGATGTTTATCTCAGCCGCGCAGCATTAGGCGTGGCCATTATATTGCACCAGATTGAAAAAACAATTAAGTCTTGCTGCACTACGATTGACGATGTTATAATTGAAAATACAAGAGGTCATTTAAATAATTTGGTGGCTGTATCGTCGCGAAACGTTTAGCCATGTTTAATTTGCAACTTTGTGCTCGTGTTAAGAAAATAGTCGTAAAAAGTAAGTAAGTAAGTGAACTACAGATGCAAAGCAACCCTATCTTAACAGCGAATGATTTTTGTAGTAGGAATTAGGCTTTAGTGTGAAAAACTGAGATTCTGCCTAAAAATGCAAACGGTTGTATTTCTTCTGACCATTGTGTTGTCGGTTTTGGCGCTCGTGAGGAACTCACGTGCCATACAGTGTCGGATCGGAACGAAACTACCGGGCCATCCCGACCCTTCTCTGATGCAATGCACTGCCAATGAAACGGCTTGCATGCGGGCGGAGATTAGTGGTTTCGTCAAAATTCCCGTAGAAGGCGGATTAACCGTTCAAAAGTATACTGGTAATGCCAGGATAACGATATGGTTTGATTTACTAGTATTTCCTTTAGTTTACAGGTAAAACAAAATGTATAAAGTATAACAACAAAGCGTTTCCAAAGTGCCCTGGCATATGCTGTTTTGAACGGTCGGAAATGCATCGCGAATTTTGCTTTTTAAAAATCGTTACGTTAGGTATTATTAATAATAAACAAAATTATCAATGCTATTTGTGATCATTGTGTCTGATGGAGTTGTAGGGGCGTCTGTCATTCTAACAGCGTTGCATTTAATAAAACACAAGAAGCAGCCCATCGCCTACTATACCAAAAATATATATAATACGGATTGTAGATATGGTTTCTGTGGTTCAGTAGTGTATTCTTTTCCTGGAATGTAAAGCAACACAGCGGAATTACATCCTACGTTATTTATATACCGACATGTAAAAATCGTTTTTTTAGAAAGGTGGCACAATACCATCAACCTTAATCAAATCTAATTGGTCTTAAATCAGCCGTTTTAAAAATTACAAGCAATCCGACGGTAACTAATTTCCGGGAAATAGAGGGTGTCAAATTAGCGGGGGACTAATCCAATAATTGCACATGTGTTTTATACGCACTGCAGCCTTCATACCCTGTAACGAAACGCATTGTTCTATACGCAGGTACGCAGCTTAGCTGTTCGTCGTCCATTAACTGCCAAAATTCCAGTCTTGTATGCCAATCGGCAACGCAAAACAACGGTCCCGGCGCAGCACAGAATGTTTCGGCGTGTGAATCGGCTTGCTGCTTTACTGACGACTGTAATCGACTGGCGATCGCGCAGTTTTCGACATCGCCACCATCCACAACGCCTGCTGGCAGCTTAACCACTACGAGTCAAATTCAGCAAGCATCCGGCCCAGCGACCACACCCAAGCAAGGCTCTTCCACAACAGGAGTTGGCAACGTACACAAGCCGCTCTTGCTCCTAGCCTTGCCGACGGCTTTTGCCTGTTGGCGGTTGGGTTGAATGCCCAAAATTCCACAGGGTTTCTGTTACGATTAATGTTTTACGGTCGTAAACTGATTTTGGTCGTTCTAAATCAGAGGCATCGAATAAAAAATTCAAATATATTTGTACATGCTACATCTTTATTGTACTAACTGACATAATTCAATTTCTTTATAACATTACAACGTAAACTATAGCGAGTATAAAATTGAACTTATATGTCAGCCTTTAGAAAAATGATCTTTTTTCAGAAATAAAATAGGAAAACAGCTATGATGTTAAAGTAAAATTTTGTTCTCTACCCCAAAATATTCAAACTTTGTATATAGCAGATGCAAGGAAAATTAGTATTATCTTGGGAACTTTCAATGTCCTGGATAACGGCAGCTATTGTGAATTATAGACGACTAAACAGGGGCCAGATTGGGTATTTCAGTCTTAAAAATACTGCTTTGTTACTGTAGTAGGGTCTAGGTCTAAAGGTTCAACAATCCTCAACCATATACCTTGATATGTTTATATATACTATTAAAATTTCTTATTTTATCTGGTGCAACCATTTTTTTTTATGTATTTCCCTTTAAGAGTCTAAAGTTTAGAAGACCATCGGTTTCCACTTTCACCTTATAATCTTAAATAAAAAATAACGCTTTGTTTTGTTTGGTTATTTGCTAACGAAATATCATACCCTGTACATTCAACTTAAAAAAAAAAACAGTGGCAAAAAGCTGATATTAGCAAACGCGAAAGTTGGCCGTCGGTGAATCTCCGGTAACCAAAAAACGGAAACAATCTTGCGTATTAAAGTACACTCAATTCAACTGACGTGCTTTGTCCAAATTTTGAGCTCTTTGATAGATGGCGTTAAGCACTTCATAACCTATCTGCAATCTTGCAAGCCGGAAAAACGTCTTATTTCATCGTTTGCTAACGATGCGTTAGACGACGTTTAGTTGATTGATGGTCGTTAATTACAGGTTGCAGACAGGCGGCCAACTGGAACAAGCACGAATGTCGCTTAACACTTGCTAATGGTAAAAGCTATTTTTTGGCCGAAATATATCGGAAACGGCAGACAACGGACTGATGTGAGAAAACGGGCACTGTTTCATTTCGTTCTTCCAGAAAATAGTTTGAAACAATTCAACACGATTAAAAAAGCTGTTTTTTTGTTCGTTGAGAGCATATTTTTGACAAATATCCTAATGTAACAATTAATAAAATCAGATCAGCATAACCGAGTTCCAATTGTAGAAAATTTTGAGATTGTCTTTGACAGGGGTCACAAAACTTTTCATAAAGCGACGAATAACTTAAAGGACTGGCGGTCTCTGCCGTATAACTGTAAAATTGAAGGTCGCCGTCCGGATGAAAAAAAATTGTATTCGCTTTTTAAGGTAATTGTTAAAAAACGAAAAAAATAAAACGTTTATCAAATGTTATACTGGGCTTTACAAAATTGTCGTTTAGTTTAAAATACCAAGAAATGTTTGGTTATGCATTCGAAAAGCATTTCAGTTAATAAAGTATAAATAACCGTATTTTGGAATATTTTTACGCCTAGACAAAGCCACTGAAAAAAATTTTATTCAGGTTCGGGTGAAATTAAAGGGTAAAAATTTAAGTTTAATACATTTTTAGTGAAATAACTCTTTCGAGTAAAACAATTCGGTTGCTAATTGTTTTGTTTTTAGAGGTAACAAAGGGGCGGAAATAGAGGGGGTTAGTTTGTCATATTGTCACCCGTAATTGCAAAGTTAATGTAAACAAACCTTTTATTTTATCGTATCACATTTCCTAAGTTTTTTTTCGATTGTAACTGTTGAAAAATCAGCCGGCGTTAAAGATAAAACAATGTATTTACAACTGATTCTGTTATAGCTAAGGACAGCACATCTGCACTGGTACAGAGATACAGTATGCCAAAGAAGGCGGTGCTTTCGTCATTGTACGATGTTGAACGCTCGTAACATTGTCACCGCAGCCCTTATGTTGAAATAGCTTGTTTTGAACAAAAATTACTAAACAACCGACCATTAAACTAGCAGACGCGACCGCCCAAGGTCCACGAACCAATAGTCAAAGGTCTCGAGTAAACTGATCAAAATGCACTCACAGTAGCCCCTGCATTTCGCGCATGAACGAGTCGTAGGCGGCGTCGGCGTTCGACTTGCCGCCGGCCTTCTTACGCTTGTCGGCCTGTTGCTTCTCAAGCTGCGCAGCGGTTGGTATTTCGGGCCCGATCTTGGGCGCGACAGGGCGGCCCTTGGTCTGGCGTCGCACGCGCAAAGACGTGGGCATGAAACGGGTTGTGTCGCCCTTCGGGTTGGAGGTGAGTTGAGGCTTGGCGCTGATGGTAGCAACCTGCGGCTCTTCGTTGTCCTTCTCCACCACCGCTGGCCTGTGAATGAGACTAGGGGGCGCGCTTAGCACGTTGGGGTTGTAGCCCCTGGCAGGCTCGCCGACCCCTATTCTCGCCGCGTCTATCCCCCTTCGCGGTGCAGCGGCAGGAGGGGCACCGGAGGGGGCGGCAGGGGGCCTTCCCGGTGGCGGACCTGGCGGCAACATACCAGGTTGATTTTGCATGATTCCCGGCGGCATTCCAGGCGGTGGGCCTGGGGGTAATCCAGGGGGTGGACCGGGGGGTCTTGATCGCTTTTTCGGATCCTCGGCCCTTACATCATCTTCTACGTCATCCTCGTCGTTGTCGAAGTCGTTGCGGTCTGGTGGCGCCGGGACCGCCTGGCCGGCCAGTTTTAGCATCATTGCCTGGAGCGGGGTGATGTTCGACGGTAGGGGCTTGTCCTGTTTTTGTTCGCGCCAATTCTCGCGCTCGTTGTCGTCATCATCGACGTCATCGTCGCCGTCATTATCGACAAAGCGGACGGAACGACGCTTCATTCTTGCGTCGTCATCTGAGCGATGACCTGGAAGATCAAGAGAGTTTACATTTAAATATTCGGAATATTTGTTTTAAGGTGAAGTATTACACGGCGCCTTAAAAAAAATTGCGTTTACATATTGGCCAAAAAACATACTTCGACATTTACTCATGACCACATTTGGCACGTGGGTCTAAACCACGCTGAGACAATATAAAACTTTTACGCCACATGTATTTTTAAAACAAAGTGCATGTACGGCTAGCACGCGGCCCACAACTACATGATAATACTAAGCTATTCAAAAGTAACTCGGCCCACTAAAAATGCCTCTGCGGCCCACATTTGGGCCGTGGCCCACAGTTTGCCAACCACTGGCTTAAGGTATTATCAATATAATGATTAAAGCCAATTATACATAGAAAAGTTCATGGTTTTGCCCTGAAACCAGAGCTACAATTTCATCACTAGTTGAAGGTTGGGAACTTTTATATTGAAATAGTTCATGCATTTAGCGGATTTCAGGTGCTGAACTTTTCAGTGTCTAATGTGTTTTCGGTTTAAATCCTCATTCTATACTTGTTTCTGATGTGAAATTTTTTTATTTCAAGCACAAACCTTCATCTTCATCATCATCTCGATGTCTGAAATCGTCATCATCATCATCATCCATTGGTGGATGAATATCCTGGGCCTCAATAAGATCGGGCCCTTCCTCAGGGTCATAAGGTGCATCTTCCATACCTTTAATTTAAAAACAGAAAATAGGATGAAGTTCATGGCCTGTAAAGAACACCGTTTTAGTCCAGCACTTGTATCATATAGTTATAATGTTTGACTTAAAATTTAATATTAGCATATATGGAACATAAAACATACCTTTTGAAAACATAGGTGGGAGGTTGCGTGTTGGAATTCCTGGTACCACACCCGTCTTTACTCCACGCACAAATCTGAATGCATACAGTACAAATTCAACTTTTGCACAATGCTTATTGATTAAATAACCTTCAAAAACTCTAATCTACAGCAACCACAACACATTTTTGCATTTTATTTTGTCGACAGTCCACATTAGTTTGGAATTACCTTCGCTTTCTGCTTCCGTCAACCATAGAATTTGGATAAGAATTGTTGAGTCAAAATTATGAACTAACATGTGACTAACTGTTACCAGCTACTGCAGCAATTGTTCCATGGTTGTTTAAAAATAATAGCGACACAAATAGCTATCGTTTAAGGCCAAAAAGGTGACTAGACTTAGGAAAAGTCAGGAAGTTTCAATATTCTAACAGTTACCTAAGCGGAGATATAAACAATTGAAAATCAAAAACGGTCAAAATGACCGCACCGGTAATTCTAGTGTTAAACAAAATAAGGACATATTGCTGTTATTACCTGCAGTTAGGATTTACATCAAATGTTAAAAATGGCATGATCAAGCCTCAATGTGTATTGAACGATGCTATTTTAAATGTAGAAGCAATGAAACTGAGTAAACTCAAGCGCAACGTTAAAACATCCACAACACGCAAGGGATAATCTTGGTTCCTTCCAACACCAAAATGCCAGTTTAGAACGACAGAAATTGGGTGATAATTTTCAACATATTTTTCTTTCACCAAAACAAAGGCTTTTTGAGGCATCCTATGTAGTTTGTATGAGTACTAAATTGAGCGGGCTGCGATTATAAAGAAGCTAAAGTTAAGAACCACTGTTCTAAGGGTTTGCAAAATGTCTTGCTAGCTGTTGGTGGACCACTTTATTAATTTTGCAAAGAGATAGATATCCAAACTTACAACAAATATGATACAATTAGAATTCTGTTACATTACATACTTCAACTTCTAACCCACACTGGATTGCAACAATAAAAACATAAAAATGTAAAAATATTAGGTTCAAAAGTTGGTGATATAAATAAACCTAAACTAGACTTACATTTTCTTGGATGGGGGAAAGCCAGGTGGTGGCCCTGGTGGCTTTTTTTCTTGAAGCGCTGGGGGTAAACCAACAGGTGGTCCAGGTGGAAGCTTTTTTAGGATGCCCTGGGGTTTTATACCTGGAAGGGGTATGTCCTGCAGTTGCGGAGTGGAGAAGGGTGTTTCCGGCAATGGAATTGCACCAATTTCCACTTGTTGCGCATTCTTAACAGACTCATAGTAAGTCTCTTTTTTCTTGCGATTTTGTTTATAAGATTCGATCATTAGTTTAAATTCACGTCCACGACTTGGTTCTTCTTTAAAGTAAAAATCAACAATTCGTATAAGATTTTCCAGAAGTTTTCTTCGTTTGTCTTTGATGACCTACAATTATACACATAAGGTTGAATGTAAGGTAAACAATAAAAACAAACAATGATATTATTCACCAACTAATTCTGTATATATTGCAAAAACATATGATTAGAATGTAAAACAGTACATATTGTTAAAAATGTAATCTCCAAACTGCTTAAATTATTTGAATTTAAGACACTATTAATTTTGGTAAAAATGTTAATTGGTAAACATATTTCTGTGTAAATATATATTATACTAACTACTTGTAACATTTAGCTGCAAATTAAATGCATTAATTGACTACCATTATTAACAAGGACGGTGGCTTCTTTTTTTATGAAACGTAGAATTTAAAAATTTACTTCTAAGACACACACACACATATATCCTATCCTTATATTTACATATACCTTTTCATTGTACTGTGAATTGTTCACTGGATCAAGTTCCATGTCATCAAGAGATTCCAGTTCCTTAATCATCATCTGCGGGTCTTTTGTCTTTATCACTGCTTGACGTACGGCTATTCGTTGCTTTTTATTTTTTCGTAACTCCCGACGACGAGCCTCCTTTCGTGCCTGGTCAGTTGGGTTCATAAACTTCCCACCTTTGGTGGTGCTTGTTGCCCTACGACCCATGATGGTCTTCTCTGCTTAACTATATTCAACTTAATGTATTCTTTAACACGGGGCTTATGCTAAAACAAAAACATTCATATAGTAATGGTAGGTTGGTTAAGATTTTGGTGCCAATAGACTATTTTAATTATAAATCTTTGCAAACTTGTGCATTATGGTTTCTTGGCGCTGGTCTAGAATCCTAGCCACAACGAACATTATTTGGGTTAGGGTGCAGGTTAGCGAGTAGGTTAAGCAATATTAACAAATAATAATTTACTTGACCAACCCTCACCCAAATAATGTGCGTTGCTTTAATAAATGTTTAAACGCAGTGGTAGGATTCTAGACCAACGCCCTTTTTTCAATCTAGGCAAAGCCTTAAACCTAACATAAATACCCCAGGTTTTAATGTGCAATTAAAGCAGATAAGTTTCAGGTGGGCAACTTTCACAGAATCCTGACATTTTGAAGCATGTTAATGAGAGACATTTAATAAAACTTAACGTTGTACTCGGGTATTACAGCAACAAATTTGAAGCAAAAAAGGGCGCTGGTCTAGAATCCTGACTAACAAAACGAGTTGTCAAAGTTGAAGAATAAATGTACAAATAATATTTGACCCACCCAAAACTGCAAACGCTAACTCTAACCCTAGGCCTAACCCAAATAATGTTAGCAATATAAACCCACGGACGAAAATGTGGTATGATTGTAGACCAGCGCCCCAAAAAGGTTTTATATACACTGAAAATTAAGCATCACACTCAACCTACCACAAATTTAACATTTAGCTATGGACAGAATAACTTTTCTAAAAATTTGATGTGCATTACAGGGTTGCCAGATAAAAATTTTGAAAAAAAGCCAAACCGTGATTGAAAAAAAACAGAAAAAGCCAAACGTTAATTACATAAGTTCAAAACCCATAAAAGGCTATTAAATAATACTATAAGATGATTTGGCGCTCTTTCACTATTGTACGTAAAAATTAACAAAAAAAAATTTTCTTCAAATGCCGCATACCACAACACTTTTGTTTGGGTTAGGGTTCGGGTTAGCGTTTGGTTGAGGGTGGGTCAAGTTATTATTAATAATAAACATAATATTACTTGACCCACCCTCACCCAAACGCTAACCCGCACCCTAACCCAAACAATATGCGTTGTGGTATGCGGTATTATTATTTTTTCTTTTTTGCATAACTTTTCACGTACAATAGTGAAAGAGCGCCGATGATTTGTATGAAAATAAAGGTTCAAACTTGTGTGGTATGGCAACATGACAAACATAAATGTTCATAACATACCAACCAAAATGAAAATTTTAATCTTTTGAAAAGCTCAGTTATCCTACGATCTTTAGGCTGAAAATGTAATATTTTCGTCAAGCTTTTTATTGAAAAATACTTGGTTTGATGAGCTCACTCTAAAGCGCGTGTTTCTAAACCTTTTTAAGATGCCTGTCAAAAGTAAAAATTCAAATTTAAGTATGAGGTATTGGCGCTGGTCTAGAATCCTTCCACAGCGTTGGAATAATTTAGCAACACGCAATATTTTGAAAACATTGCCTAAACCTCCCCAAACGCTAACCAGCACACTAACCCAAATAGTCTGCGTTGATTTAATATTTGTGGTAGGAATCTAGAACAGCGCCGAGCAATTATACGGGTATTCCTTTCAAAAATCAGGCAAGATAGGGCCTATACAGATCTTAAAACGAATGTTTTTAGAAGAAAAACGTATAGACCTATGCCATTTGACTAGTCTTAGCCAGCTTTTGCAAAAAAGCCAGAAAAAAAGCCAAAAAGATAACCGAATTTTCTGACGCCAACCATGTTTAAAAAGAGCCAAATTTGAATATTTGGCGTCAAAAAAGCCAATCTGGCAACCCTGGTGCATTATAGTCAGTCCGTGTGGAATTTTATTGTATTGCGTTCTAAGAATTACTCGCAGCAAGAGCTATAGAATACTAAACAAATTTTATTTAATATCTATGTTATTCGTGTTAATTAACACCATAAAAAATGTATATTGTTTTAATGGCATTAAGGCCATGGATCTAGGACAAAAACGCGCGGTGAAACAAACACGCAATATTTCTGTAAAAAATAATAATGTAGCCTATTTTTTTGTTTTTCAACAATGCTGTAGTCTACTTTTTGAAATGTGTTTGGTTTTATTATAGAAGGAAGAAAAAACGATCGAATGTTTTACTTTAATAAATTGCGGCAGGGTACATTTTGAAACGGCTTATTCACTATTGGGTCAAACGTCAACGAAATCTTACATTATCAAGAAAAACAGAGTTTTAAAGTGGTACACAACGCTTTTATATTTAGCAGTGTTTTTTTTCCTTTGTATTCAGAAAAGTTATATAAAAAAATATAACAAATACTGGTGATCAACAAATACTGGAGCAAGCATTGGCGTATGGTTGTTTCTCGACTCGTTCCCTTCTGAGCCTGCACAGCTCAGTTGGTAGAGCGACGGTCCCGGCTTGACCGGAGGTCGTTAGTTCGAACCTCACTGCAGACTAGTTGTTTTTCTAGTCTGCTCTGCTTGCATCATTGATCGACAGATTCGGTGAGTCTGCAATGGCTTTTCGGTGTACACATATTTTTACTGTTTATTCTGTATAGCATTTTATTTCATATGTTTATCAATTGTGTATTTTAAATGTGTTGCGATTTCACGTCTTTTGGGCGTTCTATGCCCTAATGCCAGCCACTTCGCTTACCAACAAACTTCCGCTTTCACCTGTGAACCAAGCCACCGCACAGTTCACATAATGGATGTGCTGTTTTTGACATATATTGTAAACAAACGATATGAGCAATCGCCAGGTCAAACATCCGCACCTTTTGAGAATTAGGCCGATGTATAATATTATATTTCCGTGTCGCCATTTTTTTTTCATCCAAATTCTCAACTTGTATAAGCCAGAGCGTTATATGAATATACCCCAGTCATGTCTAGTGAATAAACAGAACGGTTGCTGCTTGCTGGATTGCATGCTGGCTTACTCAACACAAGCCAACAAAAACTGTGTAGACTTGAAATCAGACTCTGCAATTCCCATGGAGAAGTAGGTGATTCATCGAGACACAAGACATGAATGAGAACTCATAATTCAACCTACTTCTACAATTCTTTTATTTATATAGAAAAAACTGATGATGCCATTTACTGCGTATTTTTTTTTAAGTTTTACCACCTTTGCAGGGTGAAGTTTGAGCAGTGCACGTGCCAAGCTTTTGTAAAACGGAATTATTTTGTTACCTGGGAATGATTACGTGATATTGTTTATAACGCCATAATGAAAAGCAAACCGATCATCAAAAACCCAAATTGGGGGGCATTGATCGACTAACCCTAATCTTAACTAAATGTAGCCTTTTACTGTATTTTACGTACATTCAAATGTCGTTGAATGTACGGCTTACTTTTGCTATTATTCGCCAGTATTTGCTGATAACATACGACATACGTCCACACCGTTAGCTTTAGCTTGGTATTTGTGTATCGTATTTTTATATTGGGGCAAAAAAAAATTAAATAGCTCATGAGCACTGTCTTGCGGTTTCAATATCGACTAAACAGATTTCGTTACTTGGTAGATATACAATATTGCTTGTTTACCGCCGTAAACTGAAATGCGAAATTTGGAGGAAGTGCACACCTCTGTTTTAGCACCTCTCTTTAGTACTAAACAGATTATGTACTAAATGTTGGTCAACCTAAGCCCCTATTGAACCCTTCCTGATGATTTACGTAACGAATGTTATAGTCGTGATTCGGTCGTGTAGATGGCACTTGGTATTACCTTTTTAACGGAACTCAATTGAAAATGGAAGAAACGTAGTATAAATCTATATTAATATAACAGAAGATTTGTTTGTCTGTCTGTAAAATGTTCGCCCGTTCCGTCGCTGGCAGAGCAACGTCGTCGTCGGCTAACGAAAGGACCGGCGGCCTCTCCCGGGCGCGCGCGTGACACATCATAAACCTCTTAACGTAACCGCGTTTACCTGCGCTGACTAAAAAAAATCAAATTTTCAACGGGTTACGGGTTTGTCTGACGTTGGACGCAGCCTAATTTGGCGTTTAGTGCAGACGTAACAAACACTGTATACTACACATACAAAAAACATTGAAAAAAACCCTAAAGTTTATACTCTTTTGTTTAGTAGCTTTTCGTAGTTTTCTAACCACGTAACCCGCGTGGACATACAAAATCAAATTAGGTATATTGCCCTTATAAAAAATAAGTTTTAATGTTTTCAACTTAAATTATGTTTGACTTAGCCGTTGGGTATTTAGTCCCTTCCGCGGTTTTAATAGCAGTCAATTTTTAGTTTTAAGCGAGATTTTACTTACGTTGGAAGAAGTATGGTACCGGGATTTCGTAAAAAGCACATCACATGTTATAATCCATGCTACGAACGTGTGAAACGTTCCAAGTAAAGACCTAAGTTTAACAATGGAAGAGTTCGAAAAATATCGCGTTTGTTGTCGCAGTTTTAACAGTAAGCAATTTATATTTTTCAACGGGTTACGGGTTTGTCTGACGTTGGATGCAGCTTAATTTGGCGTTTAGTGCAAAGTTTAGCAATTTTCACTTTCACAAACATAAAAATCAAATTAAGTATATTGTTTTATTAAAATTATTTAACGTATCCACGCAAAACTTATTTTCCAGCGCAATTACCTGCCTGGAAATAAAAAAATCAACGTAAGTATATTTCCTTAATAAAGTAAAATTTTAATGTTTCCAACCAAAGACTATTATGTTTAGGAACTTAATGATGTCTGTTACCGCGTAAAATTTAGAACGAAACCGCACAAAACCTTTTTTTCAGGCGCAATTACCTGCGTTGACATAAAAAATCAAATTAGGTATATTGCCCTTACAAAAAAAAATTTTTTAATGGTTTTAACTTAAATGTTGTTTGACGTGCTTAGTCGTTGGTTATTTAGTCCTTGCAGAGGTTTAAATAGTAGCCAATTTTCAGTTTCAAGCGAGATTTTACTTACGTTCGAAGAAGTATGGTACCGGGATTACGTAAAAAGCACATCACATGTTATAATTCATGTTAACGAACGTGTGCAACGTTTCAAGTAAAGACTTAAGTTTAACAATGGAAGAGTTCGAAAAATATCGCGTTTGTTGTCGCAGTTTTAACAGTAAGCAATTTATATTTTTCAACGGGTTACGGGTTTGTCTGACGTTGGACGCAGCTTAATTTGGCGTTTAGTGCAAAGTTTAGCAATTTTCACTTTCACAAACATACTTTGAATAAACATTAGGAAACCTACACGGTATCGTACAAGAAACCTTCCCAACAATATTGTGACAGTGATTGAGGCCTAAGCCTTGTAGCACGTTGCAATGTGGTTTGATGTTAAATGCATTTTTTTAATTATCGGCTATAACATGTGGCTTCAGGAAGACGATTATACAATGCTGGTAACACGTGATTAGTAATTAAATGGTCAGAGCGCGTTCGCGACTTACCTTTAGTGACCTATTTTAGACACAAAACCACTTTTTATACGTTAATTTTACACTGTTTTAACAAAATGCATAAATTAATGGCAATTTACGGAAACCAAGAATTAGATCTTTAGAGCCACGCAAATAAGTCACATATTAAACACGACATTTTATTAATGCCGCTTTCGCACAGGCTGTGGGGTGTTACTCTGAATGTGGTTAACCTTTTTTTAGACACACGATATGACATGATTTGAAACACTTCACATTATTTAAAATTTCTATTTAGTGACACGCAGTGCAAACGTTTAGGAATAAGCAAATTTGTTATGACATTACAAAAATATGTTTGCATTAGTTATGCCTCTTATAGGAATATTCTGATTACCACATTTATCTTCCATATATTCATGGTATATAACATGGGGCCAGCAGTTTTTCCAGACAAAATTCTGGTAGACTTCGTACATTATGGTGATTGTTGTGGTGTAATTAACTTTTACCCAGTTAAAATAACTGGAATATATTCTATTTAACCTGGGCCGGGTATTTCGTCTAGTAATTTAATAAATAGAAAATATACATTTTAGTAATACGACACAGTGAATATAAATTATCCATATAAAGCCTGTTTTCACATTTGTTTCGAACTTTCTACGATCACCTTGTCGTAATTTAATTTAATATCGCGGAAATAAAGAAAGACTCCATCCACTGAGTCACATTTAACCCATCCTAGAAGGCACTGAGCATTGTGGTAAGCTTTATTTGTATTGCGTTAGAGATGTGTGTCGCGAGGCAGCAAAAATCAAAATAAATATATTTCGAAAAATTGATTGCAAAAGTATTCTAATAAATTTATTTGGCATAGTTCTTATCAAACTAACCTCAATGAAAATTAATTTCTTGGTAAAATACCCCCTTTCGCATACTGCATGTAATGAAGGAAAATTTTCAGCCTATATCTTGCGTTTGCAGAAATGAGTTTAAGAAAGATTTATAAAACATGCAAAATTGACTCTGTTCCTTAACGCAAAAGAACCACCTTAGTTAAACTAACCCTGGATATAGCCACTGAAAAAATTTACATAACCACCAGAGGCACAAACCCGTCTAATTTTTGGTGTTTTAGAAGGTCCATCATATAACTGCGTTCGCTTTATACGATTGCCTTGTAAGTTATTTCGGCATGTTAGGTTTTGGGTTAGCCACAATGGCGCAGAAAAGCATTTTCAGTAGCTTATGAAGGTTTACCTATCAAATTCGCTTCTAGCAGCCCTATCGTTTGTCGGTGTAGGCTACAACGACGTGGAAGCCTAAAGGGCTCGGGACTCTCGGGAACAAGACGTGGAAATTTTGATTGCGGCATTTACCACACAAATAAATTTAGGCTAATCTTTGTAAGCAAAATGTTTACGAATAAATTGTCTGCAATTTTCCGGCACGTAACATTTAATTCGCAATTATATCGTACTCAAAATCACAGATGTCAACTCGATGCTTAAATTGATTTACCAGTATATTTCTGTGAATCTTTCTGTGAATAAGAAAAGTAAAGGATCTGGTTAATCGCGAATTTAGAATGAAATTTGACGGGAGTAGGGCCTCGCACCAAGTAACATTTTCTATCTATTTGAACAATATTGTTAACCCAAAGTACTCGTGCTGTTTGCAAAGAGTGAAACTTCTTATTAAAGGTTTTGCCAACATTTTTGCCAGCAAACACTGTATTCAGTATTTTAAACATGAAAAAAAACGGGAGTATAATGAACCTATTTTAATCACAATTTTATAAAGCTAAACTATATGTTAATTATATTCTATGGCTCCCATTGAAATACAATTAGAAATATGTAACTTTATTGGCTCTATTCACCAAAATGGATCCCATGCATTCAGTCCCTTATATAGTCTATAAACCAGTGCTTCTTAAACTTTTTTAATTTTGTTCACCCATAGCATCTATCTCCAGATTTCATTCACCCCTGACTCATGATATGATTAAGCTATTCATCTATATTTCACTGAACAGGTTAAACACCCAGAATATCCGCCCTGCTCGAAAGCTATCATACATTTTTGACGGTTCACCCTTATTCGCCCTTTTGGTTGGTTCGCCCCTGCAAAAATTGCATTAACCCTGGGGCTAACCATTCACCTGATAAAGAACCACTGGTATAGACAACATAAAATAAAAGCACAAAGGATATTTGCGCAGCTATAGTACTGCACTAAACGTGTTGCAAAAAAGGTAGGCGGTATGTACAATAAACATAACTAATAATTTAACCAGTAATAAAATTGTCACTTACAACTTACTATACGATTACCATTTCGTAAGTCCCAGCGTGATTACAATACGTTCTCCACCATATTTTTTAACCATTTTAATTAGTTTTTGTTATGAAAGGGTTTGACAACTATAAATACATCTCATCAATAACTATAAGCAATGATACACTAAAACTGGTTCTTTAGCGTCCGGCATTGCTGCGACGTAAATTCAACTGTTTTGTAAATTCAATAAAATAACTTGTGGGCTCAATTCCCTTCGACCTCCTCCATTTTTTCGACGATGATCGGCACATGGTGTTCCTCTGCTGGTGGAAGGGCCAGGTAGGGAGCCTTCAGTTTCAGAACGCCGGTCTTTCGGTCGAAAGTCGAAGCCAGCTGCTCAGCGTTTACGTTCTCGGGCAAGACTAAAGATCGGTGAAATTGTAGTCGCGAAAACGACTGGTGCTCCTCGTCCGCGTGTTCGTTTTCTCTCACTGCGTCGACAATGACCTTGTGCCCGATAGTTTTGACCTTGATGTCGCCTGACTCGAAACCGTCGAGGTCAAAGCCGCAGCTGAAGTTGTTGGGATCCGATCGGTCCACTTTCAGTGGGGTCCCGCCAATACTGCGCGCCGAAAACCAGTCAGGGCGGTAATGGAACGGACTCATCCAGCCTAGTTGGTCATAAGGGTCAGATTTCTTTTCTTGCTCAAGTTCATTGCGCATACGCGCCATCGACCTTTCCATTTCGACTATAATTGGCAGCAGAATAGGGCGCCATGGTGGTTCGTAAGGCCTCATAGACATGACCAAACTTAATTCCTTCACTTGGTTTGGAGTATAAGAACACAAATTTCTTTCAGCCGCGAAATGTCTGGTGCCTGATTTGGGTTTCGCTTATATATGTTTTCACAAGTTGCCTACCACACCGCAGTCACGTACCTGCGCTGTTTTGATACGCCCTATGAACAATTGTGCTTGCCTACGTGCGCTAGTCGAGCTACCGTGTGCCTTAATGATGCCTCGGAAAACTGGTAGTTTTTACAATGGCTATTAGCAACCAAGCTCCTCGCCTAATAGCATTTGCAGTAGACTTCGCCTGCATTGCTTTATACAACCATATAAAAAAATTAATAAAAAGTGATTCTAATTCACCCTTTATTTGCATAATCTACCGACGTTTGATTTTTCCCATTACCATCTCTTAAAATACTATTTAACAGTAAAAGTAAAATACAAAAAAAGGCATCGTCAATCAATAATAGTTATGTTTTTTACATTTATTAGTTATTTTTCTTCAAACTATAGATTAAACTAATGCAAAAATTTGGATCATTGCTAAAGATATAGCAAAGAGCTAAATTAAATTTTCGTATTAGTAGCCTTTCTATGTGTAACTATATTCATTAAAATAAACAAGTATAGAAAATTTGATCTAGCGTTTGATGTGTAGGCGGTCACAACAACATGTTTACGCATAGTTTCGTGTTATTCAGAATGACTCTTGTCACGTACGCATTCTCACATGACACTACTTTTGAAACGCCCAATCTAGAAGGTTCTCGGAAAAAAACTTTTGTTATTGCACGTGGGCGCTTGAAGCGCGGCAATCGCTTTCTCCTCACAGGTCACAGCCGCACAATAGTGCTCGGTAAGTTTTGTTAGGTTGGAGGTTGGCTTCTATTCGAAATGCCGATGTTTCGCCGGAAAAATTGTAATATTTATTGAGGTGGGCTATTCACAACACATATCAGCACATTCGGATTTATATATCAAGTCATTCAATTGAATGAGTGTACAAAATTTCATTTTAGCTTCAAGTGTTCAGATAGTTGGCGTTTCGCTAGTCTTGTTTGCATTACCCAGTGTTATCTGTAGACATAGTTAAAACTTGTGCGGATGAAAAAAAAATTAGTGCGGATGACGAACGTCGTGCGGATTAATGTACGGGTGCAGATTATTAACTTGGCGAAAGAAAGAAGATACATTTATGTAAAAACAAAAAAAGCATAACAACATTCACTGGTTACTTTGGCATAAGAGACTACTTTTAGATGAGTTTGCGGTTGTTGCATATTTGCGAAGGGTTAATTTTCAGGGATTAGTTTTTATTTTTGGTAATAATAAACTTTGCGTTTCGAGAAAAATACTTTGTTACATTATAGTTATATGCTTACAAATAGTTTCAATAATTTATTGTTGTTGTTGATCATAAACTTTAAGTCACTGTTTATTCGCGTAACACATGTTGAAAAATACTAGGACGTCGTAAATATATGGGGTATAGTAAATCACAATCAGTAAAAAGTATTTTGGAAGAAACACAACGCTGTTTACCATCACAAATCAGTCAAGAATATGATAGAAAAGTTCTATATCGTGACTTATACCAAAAAGGCGAAATAACAATCTGCATTTCAGTGGTTTTCAACGTTTTTAGCGTGCGAAACAACAAAAACATATTCACGGCACACTTTCTACAAAACAACAATTTTGTAACTTGAAAATCATTCCTACATCGCAAGACATTAGGTGAAATACTTAATTATATCAGTTTACTTAAGGCTATTGTACATTCAAGTCTTACGCTTGCTCACAGTTTTTAAACGAGACGAACTGGTGTGCCGCGGCACCGCGTGAAAAGGAACTCAAGCTTGATATAACGAACGAGCACCCGCACTAACCTCTATACGTAGCTGCATAACGACACTACACAACAGTCCGTGTCCGTGTGGAAACTATGGTTTGTAGTACACGCCACCATTGCATTTGATCCATGCAAACATTATTGTCCAAGAAGAAACGTCAAATAATAACAATAATATATTACGATGTTGCCTTAATGTTTACTTTCAACCTTAAGCAAATGCAATTTATTATTTTATTTAGTATATTTTACATAGTTAAAAGTATGACGTCAAAAAGGCGTATTGTCTTGTATAATAGCTTACGGACTCTAGCCATAAGACCGGGATAAGGACAACATCAACGTCAGAATAAATCACAGTTCGGAATAAGGCCAAAATAGGACTACGCCTATAATGCCTAATGGTCGTAGTGCCGTTTAAATCGGAATAAGACCTAAATGGTCAAAGTCGGGCCTATATAACATTTTACTAACCCCAAACCCCACCTGTAAGTTTATCACTAACTCCCCTACTAATTTCAACCCTAACCCATTTTCTAACCCCAAACAGGACCAAAAACCCGGTGCGAAAAACTAAGGCATCCAAACATCATCATCGAAGCGTCCGATAGCAGACCGGCGGCCTCCGATTGTCCCATACCCTACATAGTTTCAGGCGTTATTTTGGCCATTTAGGTCTTATTCTGATGTTTTTAGAACGTATCCTGGCAGATTTAGGTGTTATTCAGGCGATTTCCATCTTATTCTGTACTGGCTATTACTGCGAATTTGGCTATATTATGTCGTTGGTTTAATACTATGGTTTTATAGACTTTTCTGCTTTAGGCGTTGTTGCTTTTTAGGTCTTATTGTATGTTCCCTAGGTTACAAATTAATGTTTTTGCTTGTAGGCTCTTGCGATTGTCTGATTGTTTTCACCTTGCTTACTCGCCTATCATAGACGATAATCCTAATATTGTGTGGGCTTTGTGTAATAGAAAACCGTTTTTATAGCTTAGTACGTGTTTGTCTATGAAGACATAAAATCAGAAATTATTGTGTGCGGTTTGCCTGAAACAATGATGATAAAAATAGAGTTTTGATAGCGGAAACAAAAAGTGTAAATGCTTATGGAAAGGTATTTCGAAGTTTTTATAAATGCATTTAACATACATGCTTAAGTTTCGGCTGTATTAGCAAGCATACTGGCGTTTGCTGGCGTTCGAAAGCAAAATGGACTCTTTCGGCCTTGATATGATAACTATATTAAAGAGAGCATCCTAGCTTTCGGCTGCATTGAATATAGGCTTTAAATTAGAGGGTATTATTTTACTTTTTAAAACAGCTAGTCTGTTTTAATTATTAACCTGACTCAAAACTATTTAAAGATCCACCAGATATCAACTATGCGGTTTTAAAAATAAAAAATAAAACTTTGTTGGAAGAAAGCCCCAACGAAAGAGCGATGTGTTCATGGTAGACCTAATTAAAATAGTTAAATTAACCAAATATGTAAAATATAAAAGCCATTTTACGGCTATTTTTAAAAACACGAACTTCCGTTTTAATTTAAATAGTTGCATTTTTGTTTTGATTTGACATTTTGATAAAGCACAATTTATTAAAACAGAAAAATATACAAAAAAACGTCAAGCAACAAAACAAGCATTTTAGTTTGCCGTCTATTAACTAGTTCTATACTACCCCAAGGAGCCTATGTGATTATGGTATAAGCCACACGATAAAATTAGGTTCCAATAGAGCAGCATTAACGAACGAATCGTTTTCAATTCAATAATAATAACTTAATAGTGTCCTTCATTCCAACTCTCCAAGTAAATTATTTAACCATACCCATGCCATAACATTGCGATATTTGTCCATATCGTATCGCTAGCTCTAAAGTCAAAGCAATTCCACATAAAATTCGAGTGAAGTGCAATACGACATTTTCTTCCCCCTAAACATTTACAATAAATAAAAATGCCTGAAAGTATGACACAGTAAACAGCACTTAATAAACAGCGCACGGGGCTAGCGTTTGATTTAGAGTAGCGATTGTAGTGGTCACCGTGGACTCGGCTGCCCAATCCGGAAATTCTGATAGGCCAAAGAAGGCAATGCCAAAAGTGTTGATGAAAGCAACAATCACAAGCACACCAGCAATGTTGAGTAGCCAACCTGTTTTAATCTGTGAATAAATAAAAAAAGTATTGAAACAAGACAATCTTGCTATGTCGGCTAAGTTTACTTCACAAAATCAAAATATCTAAAAAAAAAAGTAAAAACCGCGAACGGTTTATCATTGATGGCAGGCTTACAAAAGTTAGCATACCAGGTCAATAACTTTCAGATGTCCATACGAAAAGGCGATCGCGTTAGATGGCGTCGCAACTGGAAGCATGAAGGCCATTGATGATGCCAAAACAGGAGGTAGCATCAGGTACATCGGATGAATTTTCAATGTTATAGCCTAAAATTGAATCACCATATTTGATCGTATTCATTTACTATTCGACCAAAAAATTAACTAAGATATTAATATGAGCAAAACAATAAAATTATTAAATACCAATATGCAAAACGAACGCTTAACAACTAACATTTTTTTTCCTTTTCTAAATTCCCAAGCCTCATAACAAGTTTATGTCTGGCAAATCTACGTTTGGCAAATATAGTTAAAATTGTAAATGTTCGGTTGCCTAAAAATTTATAGATTTAGGCGTCCGGTCGAGTATTATTAAACCTACCAACTGTGCAAGAATTGGTGCGAAGATAGACGAAGTGGCAGTATTGTTGGACACTTGTGTGAACAAACACACGATTACAGTGCAGACGAGCGATATTAGCCACGGAGCAATAGAATCGTCGAAGGCAAGAAGCTGACCCATCCATTCCGAAAAGCCGGATTTCTAAGAAATGAAAAATACGCTATATGAAACGATTGCTATTGTAAAGCGAACTAACTTTTACGCAAGATATTGGATTACCTTTAATCAAGCATTAAAAAAAACAAATACCAAGAGTCAATTTTAGGATATTTTAAATAGACGAACCGTATAGCTGTTACGTTCACTTTTAATCGATTTGATTTTATGTATCTCGCCTAATTAAAAGAAGACATTGTTCATAAGGTATAAAATGCACTAAAGCTATAGTTTTGCGATAAGCAGTTGTGGGAAAATACGGACTATTTTAAACTAACGATTTACCGTTGCTCCGTCGGCTAGAGCGTAACCTCCGGCAAAGAGAAAGAGGATGTCCCAAGGGAACATCTTGTGCACTGACTTCCAGTCGAGAATGGGAGGAACCGGCTCCTTGATAATTGACTTGTCTTGGCTGTCAATCAAACTAGGTCGCCTTGAAGGTAGTACGAAGAGCAGGAAAGACATTGTTACGGCGACGGTCCCGTCCGTGACGTAACCGGCAGGGAAGATGACCGACCATCCCGGCATAAATCCGGGGTCGCGGAAGAACCAAAGCAGCGTTGTCAGAATGAAGACTATCATAACCGTAATTTCGCCCCACCTAAAGTAGAGACGACGATTTCGTGTAATAATCGTGGTATAAGAAGAAGGTAAATTTAAATCGGCCTGAACCAGAACTATATAAAATTTAATATCAAAACCTTAATAGAGAAGCGTGTTTGCTTGATTAGTTAATGTTATTGATCCGCACTTATTTTCACCATGCTCAGTAAGACCGCCCTTGAAATAAATTAATTACTCGGGGATTTTTTTATGATATTAACTAAATAGATTGGTATGCATATCGTTGCACTTAAAGCTTGTAAAACTCACCTAATGGGCCCTAGTTTGCCATACTCTTTCGCGATTACGGCTTTTGCCGCTGTCTCGCCAGCTGTTTCGGGACTTTTCTTCCAAAACTGTAGAATCTCCCTGTAACTAAATTAACAATCAGTTAACTTAATATAATAAATCTATATACGTTAAGGTTTTACATATACTCCAAAAATATTTTACAAACTCCCATTTTTTAGACTATCATTACGTTATTTGTTTAGTATAATTATAATAAGGTATTTCTTATGTGATTAGTGAAGTCTTTTTTAAACGATTCTACACCGTATAAGCGTAATATATAATTTTCACGCAATTTCATGCTTCATATAGTTAACTTTTAATAAAGCTATATGTAGCACAAGAAAAAGAACGACACATGTGAAGGTCGAAATATTTTTTATAGCAATAACTTACTTGAAACCGAAAAAGTACCAACAGAGCCAGACGTAGGCGACCAACAGTGTGATCACAGCTCCCGGAAGAGCGTAAATGATCCAATTGCCGAAGGTTAGCTGCATATCGGCGTCCGGAAAAAATCTAGAAAAATAAAAATAAACTTTTATAGTGTTTTGAAAAAATATTTTGTTTGCTAATATCCTTGTACCTGGGCAAACAAAGTGCTACGACTGTGGTCGAATTTACATTGCTATATGTTTTGCGGATATCGCTGGGGTAAGGGTCGATCAAGGCATAACAAAAGTGGAAAGCTCAAATATCCCCACAGGCTTGTACAAAAATTTGTCACTTTCATGCAGAAAAAGACTAGAAATGGATAGAGCATTAACTCCTTTCAAGAGATAACTGTTGCCAGCGGACTATCTACATATCTCCATGTAGCCTATCGTTTGGTAGTGCAGCATATAGGCTGAAATCAGAAGTACACTGACATTCTTATGTTTTAGATTTGTTTGAGGTAAATTAGGCTGGTATAGCTTTGATAAGTTGGACGCTTGCATAAATTGTAGCTTACTAGTGCAACATTTTTCATTAACTTACAATTCGTATTGACCAGCCAGAACAAGGTTTGGAGCCGTCCCGGTGAGAGTTGCTGTTCCACCGATTGTGGAAGCAAAAGGAACACAGAGGGTAATGCCCGTGATAAGGTTGTTCATTCGCTTACGCTCGGACATTTCTTGTAGTTCTAGGTCCTAAACATAATCAATTTCGTTAAATGAGGTGATATATCTGCTATTAAGCAAACTGAAGCCCAGAAACATTTATGCACTTGTACTGTAGACCAGAGTTGGATCACTTTCATTAATTCAGTTCAATTACAATTATAATTACAATTACAATTACTCCCTTAAATGTATCAATTACATTACAATTATAATTACACTAAAAACTGTAATTAACTACATCGATAACAACTTTCGGCATTAAAACTTCAATTTTCTCAATATCAATGTATTGAGCCAAAATTTTAGCAGATTACAGTTACAATTAGAATTAGACCTGAATTACATTACAATAAAATTACATTAAAACCTGTAATTAATTACATCAATTACAATTGATCCAACTCTGCTGCAGTCTACAAAGTATAATTGTTTGGGCAAATGTAACAGGTTTCTTTGGCATGGAAACTTACGTCGATGCTATTAATTTCCTTATTGCAACTGTCCGTTGTACTTTCCGAAGAATCGAACGAGCTCTCAACGCTCACCTACAGATTATATTATAACAAATATTAATACAATTTCTAGGTATTGCATTTTTTGCGTGTTACGTATTCTTTATTTGGCATTTTGCAATTTAGGTCATCTGCTTGTTATTGATTGCTCGTTTTGTTGTAAATTGATTGCGTTTAATTATTAGGAAACTGGTATATCTATTTATCCTTAAGTATATTAAATAAACCTCGAAGGCTGTGTTGTCGTAGAATGAAGTTGACTTGACAAAATCCAAGGGTAGTTCTTTTTCATTATCATTGACGCTTTCCAACTTTGTTGGATCCCTTTTCTTTCGGGCCTGCATAAAACGAAAATATAAACTTAGTATATACGATTACACGTTTCCTCAATAACCACCGTATGATATTCAACGTTTACGCAAAATGTTAGTTTTTTGACGAATAAAATTAAATGAACCGATCCACAACCGACAAAGTGTTCCGTGGTTCACAAGAAATATTTTATTTGTTTGTATTTCTACTACATATAATTACAAAAATAAGTCTGTATGTTCAAAAAACATTTAACTATTGCTAGCACTGACAAAAAGCATCGAACTTGTTGCGCACCTTCAGAAAAACGTGAGTTTAAAATTGTAATTGTTTTTTTTTGTTCCAATATTACTGATTTTTCCACGATCTTTGCTATTGTCCAGAATATTCGAAAATGAGTGTTTCAAAACAGAGTGTCCTTATTTGTGATTTTAGTGTGTGTTCAAAAAAAACATGGTAACATACAACACTTCACCAAAAATGTGATAAAACATTTTAACTGCAAGAGTTTTTCATGAAGCTTGGTCTATTTAAATGCTCTTTACGAAGTAGGAAAGTGTACTCAAGGTCAGATATATTGGTATAAGAAAATGTAACTTGTTTTATAATAAATTTGTCCAAATCACCTCATCAAAGCTACTCTCGGCATCCTCCTTTAATTCGTTGAAGACAGCCTCTACAATGGGCAGCATCATAGCGGTGGTGGCAGTGGTGCTAATCCACATCGAAAGGAAAAAGGTAATGGACATGAAACCCAACATCAATCTAAATATAAGACTAAGTTGGTACAGACTGCTGTATTTTCGATCAACGAAACAAAAGACGATGCTGTAAAGCAACCGAAGCAATAATCTCTGATTGTTTAAGACAATAGTTATTGGTTTAAAATTCGCTTAAGGTTTAGATGGAAAGTGCGATTAATACATTTGCAAACTCAAAATCGAACTAAAGTGAGATCTAAATATCTCGACGCCAAAACATAGAAGGTGCCTAACTACTACACAAAACGGAGTGTTAAGCACATCATCCTTTGTGGACTTACGATTTCGGCTTGGTGCCGACAATGATAAGAATGCGAAGGGCGGTCCTTTTGTGAAGACCGGTCACCTCCACTGCTATCGCGATCAACAGTCCTCCGACAAAGAGCCAGCTACTGTCTTTGAAGAAGGCCGCGCTCACCTCCTTTCCCGTCATGATCCCGCTCATTGGAAAGATGATAAGAGGAAGAAATGACGTCACCGCAAGGGGTATAACTTCCCCTATCCAGTAGATGGCCATTAGGAGAATGGTGTAGCCACATGCCGCTTCCTTAAAACATAAAATCAATATATATCTATGAGGCGCGTACGTTAAAATAATTTCTCTGTTTTCTTGGTTATCGATCGTGAACTTTTTTCGTGTTGTTTTAATTATAGGTATATGTTTCGCAAAATCAGCAAAAACATTTTATCATAATTCATACCACGTTTCGGTGACACTGTGTTAAAACGGGTAACCTATTAATCCTTGAGGGATAACTACATAAGGTATTCTGCCTTGTTGTATATATTGTCGCGTTTTTCGACATACGACACTTTCACGTAACGTTTAAGTCGTCTGTCTGGAATTAAATGCTGTATAACTGTCGCAATATAAAACACTTGTATGACACAATAAAACGATGGTTATACTAAATCCCGTGCTAAAAAAAAAATTTTTAATATTGGTTTAAGGATATTATTTTCATCTTAATAGCATCTATGTATAGTGCAAACAAATTCAAATCTAGGCCTTCTTGTTATTGTTTACAAAATCTTGGGCAGCCGTCGGTACAAATATTTATCAAAGAGTCTGATATTACCCTTACCGATGCAACCAGTCATTTAGCTGACGTCACGTTTGCCCCGACACATACCTACCCCCTTGGTGTCTGTCTTACATTGCTCAAAACTGCTCGTCACTCGCGCATTACAGAATCAAAACATTTGAACTCAAGTCAACTCGACTTTGGTTTAACAAGGAATTTCGAAAAGCCTTATAAATGTATAAACGTCATCGCTTGCGGGGTGAATCGTTTATGCGCGGCGTAGCTGGGCGCCAACAAAGTGTGGCGCCCGTCATTCGGCAAGCGCCAAGCGATGTTGAAAACCAATGTTGACAAGTTAGAAACATGCCGCCAAACTTGTCGACTTGGCATGTTATGACGGGCGGCAGCAACCCTTTCTATGTGTGGGATGTCTGAGGGATTCCAGGGTAAACATAAGGAGAAATGCCGACATTGTGTTGGAATTCTGTATACTTGCGTAGCAAAAAAGATTTAAGTATTTAATTAAAAAAAGTATCTATTTTTACTTTGGAAAATCACTTAGTGTATACATTGTTTTGTACCTTATTTGTAATTTTTTTAGCACTACCTGTCTCCAGCGGTATAGTTTCATAGCGTATAAGCCGTAAGGGCGGGGTTAACTAATGGGAAAACCCCAAACGTGACAATTTCGCCTCCCATAGTAAATTTGGTGCCGGCACTTGAATCAAAACAATAAGTTATCGGCATAAAAATATCTTGTAGAAAGATCACTGTTTTTCTAACACAATAACTGAGTTATCAATATCACTCCTTTAATAGATGTCATGCAGTTTAAAAATAATGATTAAAATATGCGCCCTATTTATAAATCATGCAAACAAAGAATAGAGAAAGAAACTTAGTGTTCAACATCTTCATAAATGTTTATGGAAGAGCTTTAAAGTATTACTTACCGGACCTCCAATCAACAGAGGGATGGGCAGCAAAATTAGGGGCGTCAGCCAGACCGACAGGGTACCCTTAAAAGCCCAGATTTGTCGCAACCAGTTCGGAACCTTCATGATTTGCAGCCTTCTGGATTTGTCGCAACTGCTTTTATTTTTTTAAGATCTGAAAAACAAAGTTTCCGACAAAAGTTTAGAGGTGACTCATAATTTATTGACAAGTCTTTTAAAGCTACCGCTTCGCCGTTCTCTGTATCGTTCTGCTGAAAACAATACTAAAAAATGAAAAACAATCTTGCAAATTGCCATTTGCAAAACGATTTAAAAAAAATTAGCCGAGTTTGTATTAAATGCATATAAAATATTATGTGTGCATTATTGTCGATCTATACAAGTGGGATAGCAGGTATACCGAAACAACCATAGTTTACATTTTAACTAAGGTCCTTCGCATACGATTTAATACTAAGCGTTACAAATTTAAAGTAGCTTATCTCAAAAAGCCGAAAAAAAAACATTGGTCAAATCAACGAAAGACTCATATAATTAAACCAAACGCTGATAATTTAAAATATAAGGTGCTAATATACAGTAATCTATTTCAGCGAATCCACGAATAACCATTTATTTTCCAGTTAAACATTCATGTTCGCCAACCATAAATGTATAATCGCATCTAAATATTCAGCATCGTTTTTTAACAGCATCAAATTTGTACAAGCCGAAGCGTTCGAAATGTGTGCCGTGTTATCGCTTTTTCGCCGGCCAATTATATAACCCGTTCTACCGTGGTAACCGGTCGCTATAAATTCGTGTTTTTTTCTGCGATCCTGAATCTGTTTATTCTTGTGCCGAACTAATGCGCACTGGTGGCCATCCTCCCACGTCATAGGTGAATCGTTGAATTTCTGTCAAACACAACCAGGAGCATCACTGTGCCCGTACCGCTAGGTCGACGATAAACATTACCTAATCACAGATGAAAAAACAACACCAACATAATAATGTAAAAAAACACTACAAAATAATTTATTGTATTCTCTGCTTTATTTCCCCCAAAATAAAATTGTAAGATCGTTAATAAAAGTAATAATAAAAGCTACATAATGCCAGTAGCCTAAACTGTCTGCAAATTAGCTATGAAGTATATTAACACATTAAAAACGTAAATATTAGAACTTATTATACTGAGTCTGATTTTCAATTCTTCGAAGCAAAATAGGCGTCTATGACAATAGTCTGCCACTGTTACAAGGTTTGATTTTAGTTTAGTAGATGACTCATCTCAAAACACTCGTTTTGTCGACCAGATGTTACATTTAACCCTAGATTGAGCTGGTGGAACAATAAAGTAACACGTTATGACCGGTCAGGCTGCTGTCCATGGTAAACGAAACGTCGTTAAGCAGGGTAAGTTTAAGTAGAGGAAACAACACCGGGTAAATTTGACTTTGACGACCATATCTGCCGGTCATAAAGGTTACTCAGCGGCAAAAATTTTCTATTTTGAAATAATACATAAAATGTATTCAAAAATCCGCTTAGAAGGTTTTTCGAAAGATTGAATACCTTATTAAAATAGTTAATATATTTTTTGTGTGAAATAAAAAGTTTTGTAACAAGTTTTTACCAAATAAATGATTAAAGCCTTCACGAAAAGCACTAATAAATATGGAAGCCACATAGTGAATTTTAGAATGTAAAGCTATGTCTGTGTAATTTTATTTTTATTATATTTATTTTTATTGATACCGGTATTCCTTTGGTTATGGAGTTGCAATTAACGCATCATTAAAACAATTACTAACAAACCAACTATAGACATTAACATATTAGTAATTTTGTTCAGTTACAAAATTGTCGCAACTGTGGTATACATAAAATAAAGAAGATGAGGTTGCAAAAATATTAATCTCGCATGCTATTGGCCAGTCGTGAAGTTACCAAAGGTTTGACGTCGAATAATGAAACGCCACGTGGCGTATACCTGGAGGGCGAGTGGCGGAACTACGTCATTGAAAGGCTGGCTTCAAATCGGCGTTTTGTTGGACGTTAAGTGTTTGTATTTGTATTTTAAATCGCTTGTTTATCAAAAATATCGACTGTGCGCACCTGAAGTTTCGGACACCGAAACGGAACGTGTATCAAGTTGATGCAATCACCTAAAACAAACAGACACTCCATTGCCGAACCTGCTGCAAAACAACGTATTGCAAACGAATGGTTAGATTGCCGCTACTTAGCAGATACACAATGGTAATGAAATGTTATAGATTAATAGATTTTTTGTTATATTACGTCCTAACATCAAATTTCGCGTTAACAAACAATGATTCGTCCTAGTTTGTTGGTTAAATTTATGGTCGTCTGTTATAAACATAAATAAATCATGTTTTATTATTGGTAACTTACAATAGTCATAAAGTTATATTCTAATTGCATTTAATAATAATCTATCCTACAATTGTTTTTCTTCTATAACATAAGTGTGTATAAAGGGTACAAACTCCGCACAGATAAACACGAAATCAAAATCCACAGCGCAACCGGCTCTCGTGAACGGGGAAACCCCGGTTTCGGGGAATTGCAAATCCATCAAAGGATTGCCGGCGAGCGCGCGGCAAAGCTGCTGACGTGTGGTGCCTGAATCATAGCTCGGCTTTCACCAGATCTTGTCGGCCGGCGCAGCAGTTGTTTCCACCTAAAACAAACGATAAACAAGCTCCAAGAAGAAACCGGTGCTTTGTTTGAGAATTAAAAGCCAAGGCGCCCTTGCTTGAACCTGGTAAGGATTCAGCAGCGATAAACATGTGTGTGCGTAAGCGTGACGTCCGCCCTCACTTCCGTACACTTCGCCTTCGAACCGCCGCGTCGGAACAATTGTCATCTTTGCGGACCCGTTTGACTACGGGATTTCCAGCGACCAAACAAACACCGTTGATACCTTTCGTTTTCGGGTTCGTTACAATATCGATGCGTCAAAAGTCATCTGCAATCTGTCGCTACTCTTGTTTTTCGTTTCAACCTTTAACTTTATTGTCAAGTGGAAAAACTTATGCAACAACATGATAATTATACAAGCAATCAGACCAGAATGATGACGTTTGCAACTTGTGAAGATTTTTGTATTATGTTTTACTTCAATATACAATGTGGTAACGGATTTTAGACATGACTAAGCAAAAAGTTATTTTGTTAACAAACAAAATAAAGTTTTGAAGCTATATAAGCTATTAATAAATTTGATTGGAGGCACACTGAACTTCAAACAGAAGAAAAACAAGGATTTCGAAATTACAATATTTTATGATAAAAATATTCGGTAGTGATTTTGTCTATTATTGTGAAAATATATGTTAACAAAACATGGATACCCAATGATTTAAGTACAGTTTTGTAAATGAGTTACGAGATATACAAAAAACGCCAAAACATTGAAATTTTAAGATATTTTGAAAGCAATGGAAGAGAGAAAAGTATTGCAAAGCCATATAATGCATTAAACCATGAGCAGAGGCTGCTCTGTAACAGGGACGTACGATTCGTTGGCCCACTCGGGAAACACGTTGAGGCCGAACATGGACACGCCATACGTGTTGATAAACAACGAAATCACCGCTACTCCAGCGATGTTAAGAAACCAACCTGCCTTTATCTGAAAACACAACATGCGGTGGTCAATCACAGACTGGAAAGTACTTTATGTATTTAGGTCTAACTTAAATTTCAAGTCGCAAAAACATATATAGACTAAAGGACTGTTTAGACGTCGTAGGGTATACCTCGAAAACTACATTTACGGCCAACCAAATGCAGGTAATAATATTAAATGCAAAAACTAGTATTTTTTGTTCGTCGGAGAGCGGTTGATGTACGCACCAGATCAATAACCTTGAGATGACCATATGAGAAGGCAATCGCGTTCGTTGGTGTTGCCACTGGCAACATGAAGGCCAACGATGAAGCCACAACAGGGGGCAGCATGATGTAGAGGGGGTGCACTTCAATGTTGACAGCCTAAAGTAAATTAGTGTCAGAACATTCTGTAATGATGGTCGTGCAACAGGGGCAAAGTATGAATATCTAACCTTAGGGATAAAAGCACAATATATTTTAAATAGAATAATTTAATTAAATTTAGTTAAATTAAATCAGTATTTTTTTTAATAACAAATTACTACAGTAATATGATCGAATCGAAAGGTGCTGAAATTATCACACAGGTATTTTCATGTAGCCATATTTAAAAACGAGTCTGTCGCTGAACCATTGGGAGAAAAATCAAGCAGAACACAAATGCTTGTTAACCATCCCTTCCCCAAAACACAGCGATGTTTTGTCTTTCGAAAGTGCCAATCTACTAAGGTTACTGTAAAACCTTTTACATTTACAATAATTTTTGAAAACTTTAAAACGCAATCTTTTAGAGCAATAACCGCATAAAAATTCAGCAGCCGTTGAAACAAAAATGTATAGAATGATCGAAAATGCGCTTACCAGCTGAGCTAGAATAGGGACGAAAAGCGCCGATGTCGCGGTATTACTGGAACATTCCGTGAAGAGGCAAACGATGATTGTGCACACGAGACAGATCACCCAGGTCTCGATGCCGCCAAGAAAAGATAGAAGTTCACCCATCCATTCCGAGAAACCGGATTCCTACGAAGGAAGTGACAACAAAATGAGCAGAAGAATTTCGGTTGAATCCAGTGGTTCTTCGCAGGCATTAAAATCTGATTTTACTTTGATCAGTTACACAATACTGAAATAAAGACAATACATTGTACGTCGCGCGAGTATTTTACCCAGAGGTTTAGTTTTTTTTAAATTCACGACTTAAGTCACGTTACACTCCACGTCTGTAGCAGTTTTTACTAAACACACGTCCCCCTTCAGTCATATATTTTATAACGCAATATGGCCGCCTTTGTTTGTTTTAAATCAATGTTTGTAGCATTTCTAAAAAGCTTGGATTCTATCAAAGTCTATTTTTTACTATATGATTGCTGCCAATTGTTTCCTCAGCGATACCTTTGAACTAACAAAAATACTTCTGTACCCACCACGGAACCATCCGCCAACGCAAAACCACCAGCGAGAAGAAACAGAACATTCCAGGGGAACATCCGATGAACTGTAGGCCAATCCAGCACTGGCGCCACCGGTTTTTTAAGCTCTGGGGAACAATCGAGATAGCTTTGTAAAAAAGAGTTAAAAAATGCATTATTACGGTGAATCTTTATTGATGTAGCAATAAGGCAAAATTTTGTCAAAAGTTGTCAAAATTACTTCAAGACAGGATTGTTTTTGTTTTGTTTACAATCTACTTGATAAATATTTGTTTATTGCTGTTTCTCTGTTAACGAACAATGGAAGATCTGTAGGCCCACTCCTAAAATGACTCAGCATTTGTATTTAGGTACATTATTAAGAATTTGAATGTAGTTGATTTGTCTAGTGTAAAAATGTAAAACAATGATGTTTGCATCTTGGAAACGAAGGAGTTTTACAAAAGATAAAGTTCATTCATGAAATTGTGGTGTTTTATTTTTGTAAATTTTTAGATAAACGAAACCTTCAAATATTTGCCGCATAATTTGTCAACATTCGCACAGAAGTGATTGCATTTGTCCGAAGTGACAACATAATTAAAATTTTACCACCAGAACCGTCGTCCCTTTTAAGCAGAGTCGGTCGTTCTCCAGGTAGCACAAAGAGCAGGAGAGCCATTGTCATAGCGACGGTTCCATCGGTGAGATGATCAACGGGAAAGATGATCGCCCAGCCTGGGATGAATCCGGGATCGCGAAAGAACCACAAGAGGGCGGTAATGATGAATATTACCAGCACGGTTACCTCACCCCACCTGGAAATAATAGAGTGTACAGTACAACTCTTAAGTAAACAAGGTTTTGATTGCATGGTTGCCTAAAATCAAATTACAACAACGAATCCACGTTGTTGAGCACTTAACAGCAAAAACAAGCTCAAATTTAACTTATAAATCTTTGTTATTATGGATAACAGGTCTTTTTAAATATGATTTAAAGCTTTAAAATATAAAAAGTATTACTTTTGATACTCAACGTGAATTTTATTGTGTAAATATCTTCACCTGATTTCTCCCAGCATTTTGTATTCCCGCTGTAGGACTTTTTTTGCGTTTTTCTCTCCCTGCGTTTCTTCGCCTTTACCAAAACACGACGTCACGGCACTCATGCTTCGGGTAAAACAAATATTTTGTTGATCTGTTATGATTAGGGCGATTATTTTTGGCCTAAAAAATCAGAAATTTTGACCTAAAAATATATTTTTTTGACAAAATTTTGATCAAGAAATACATTGATTTAAACATCATGTTGTTTGAAGTACTGCATCAGTTACTTGAGGTCATCAACCACTCGTTTTTGCTGTTTTACTGACTACCGGTGAAACAAAATTCAATCATTTTTTCGGGTTTATGCGGGGAAAATCTGCCCCCACCCAGTTGAGTACCTGTTTTAGTATATAGTTGACAAAGCGATTATGTTCGTCGTTTCGTTAGGAAAATATGTCATTAATGTAAGGACTATATGCAGGAGTGATAAATAGAAAGTTATTATAGGAGGCACGGAAAATAGCGTCTAACTGTAACCTATAATAATGTTTTAGTAAGTGTAGACACAACGGATGAATTGAATGTCACAATTTCGGGCGATTAGACCGGATTTCAGCTGCTTTTGTGCATAAGTTATCTTGAGAACAAGGGTTTGGTAAATTATTTATATTATGAAGTCACGTTAGATCGGCGACGAATCACTCAAATCAAATAGGGACCAAATTCTAAGTACTGACTTAACTCTTCATGTTTGTTTGTTTTTTCTATGAAAACAAAATGTGATTGCCAGAGCATACGTCATACATATGCCGTTGTTTAATTCATGCAAGCAAAAACGGATTGGCAAACCACACACCTTCCAAATATAATGCGATTTGCCGTGTAGCGAAGAAAGATAAATTTTCTTCATTGTTGGGCTAAAATTAACTGTTTGTGAAAAGGCACACCCAGGCTTGCATTGTCCTCCACGTCAAACAACCTTTTATACAGGCTGAGAAACGTGCCAGACAAACGAAGTGATACGCCTTTAACTATAGTGCGATATAGAGCTCGTCTTACCGACATTGGTTGTGCAATATGGAATACGACTGTTTTATTTTTTATTTTTGTGTGTGTGTTTCTTTTCAGGTCGGTTTCGTGCTCTTTCGGCAAAAAACAGAGGGATAGATCACAGAGGACAGAGCAAAGAAAACCCATGAAGATTTGTGTTGAATTTTAACGCAGGACTACAACACAAACATGGGCGCCCGCACGGAGGGGAAAGGGGGGGCACTTGCCCCCCTGGAATTTCAAAATCCGATCATTAGTATTATTTGTAAGTGTAATATGCATCACTTATGCAGGTTAAAAATATTATACATTATTATACATCGCCCCCCAGTGGCGTATCCAGGGCGGCGGGAGTTATTACCCCCTCTTTTTGTAAGTGATATTATCGTTTTTTGTTCGTTTTTGCCATGGTTAAACGAACTAGAAGGGCGTGCTTTTTAAGTAATTGGGCCACGCATCTCGATCTAATGCGAAACCAAAATCGAGCGAAAAACGCCGTTTTTGTCTTTTGTTTGGTCGACCGTAAACCCTGGATAGTTTCTCTTTCGTTATTTGTTTAGGTTGACTAATTAGCAAGGGTGTATTCGACAACTGACAACGCTAAGTCAAACCTTGAATTTATGCTCTTTAAGCATATTTTGAGACCACGTGCTAAGTGTGCAATGGACACAACTTATTTCCCCTCAACCGCAGCTTGTAATTTAGCGGACTTGGCACACAGCTCGGCGCAATTGTTGCGCTAAACGTGGTACGATAACACCCGGGAAAACCGATCTTCGTTTAGTATTGCAGATGGTGAAAGGCGTGCTTGTAATTTAGCACTAGGTCCGTCCATGGAACTTGAAAACTACGCTGCTGATAGTCGAATTATGTATGATTCTATGACAATTAATCACACATATTTCACGGTCTTGGTCTATTTTTCGCCTGAAGTTAACGATTGTACATTGTGGTTTCGCAGCTGGCGCCTGACAGGATTGTTAACGTGGTCGCTTTTGCTGGACGTATTTAGCTGTTTCTGATTAGTTTTTTTTATGACGTCTTGCAGTCACCATTCTAAGACGTCATAATGTCACTGTTTTATGACGTCATTATTCATTAACGTCAGACGAAAAATAGGGGAATTCCCTAAGTTGAAAATTCATTACCCTCATTTTTGCTTTTCTGGTTGCGCCCCATCCCTATACCCAATTCAGTCAAACCACGCTGTACTTCAAAGGATTCAATTTTAGTGTATGTATTTCAGTAATGCAGTTACAAGTGCGTTAACAAAAACATAGAGACTACTCTGTGTACTATCCCTTATTTGTAAACACTCTTACTCAAATCCAATGTAGAATGTGCTGAGCCAGATGTAGGCGATTACAACCAGGACGCATGAGTAAGGTAGAGAGTATATCAACCAGTTGGCGAATGTAAGCTTAATGTCTGCATCCGGGAATATTCTGCGTCAAGCAGAACCTCATCAGTAAAATCTTTGTCAAAATTTAGAACAAATTTAATGGCGGAGTTGTTAATAATTGACCTGTGTAAACAAATCCTATACCTTATCTTATCGAAAGACGGTATTGTGTGTGCTTTGAAAAACACTAACTGGCCAGAACAAAGGTATTAAAAATTTAACCAGTGCGACCACTCCTCACCAACACGTGATACCACCATAGCTGACAAGCCTGTTTGATTTTGTCGAAATAGATTTCTTGTTACAACGTTTTTTATTATAATGTAATTTCCAACGTAAGATTATCTACTCATTTCGTTTTGTTTCTATTCATAAAGTTTTGCTTCTCAAACATTTTTACTTGGACATTGGAAAATGCTAGTTTAAAAATGTAATGCAGTCCAATTTAGGACGGCATTTACTAGTTTTAAAAACAACATTTATTTAAAGAACACGGCCAAGAGTAAAACAAGATGTACTGGGACCTACATATTATATTGTTCCGATAGGATAAGGTTAGGAGCTGTGCCAGTTAGTGTAGCGGTTCCTCCGATACTAGCAGCATAGGGCACACATATGGTTACCCCTTTGACGAGGTTCTCCATGCGTTCTACCTGTTTTTTCTTTTCTTCGGTTAAATACTGCAATCACAACTAGTTTGTTGGTTTAAATTTAGAACAAAGAACAAAAAGTGAAATGTCAAAATAGTTCTATCCCTACCACTTCCATTTCCGCTTTTTCCAGATCGTCTATTTTATACGAAGGAGGTGGGCTATTGTCGCTGCCATTCTGATTGCTATCTATGACTTCCACTTTAACTTCATGTTCCTACGAAACCAAGAGGTATTAAATTTTTGTAATATTATCATAGTAGTCAGAGCCCAAAGTTTAGTTTCAAAATATTGAATATATGAGTTTAACTTGTTAGCTAAGGGGATTGCTGTGATATTTCTTTAATTCGAAACGTGTGAGTTGATGAACCATTAATCTTGATACACGCTATCAGCATTCGTTATAAACAAAACCAGGATAAGCGAAGCAAAATATTTACCTTGATAGCTATACCCTGGGTACCATTCGCAAACCTTGTAATAACGCCAATTTACATTTTTTTAGCTTTCTTTCGAGCCACCGTTTTTACATGTTAGTTTACAAAACATCATCTAGCAAAGTAAAAAAATTACTAATAATTAAATTGTGATTAAGCTATGAAAATGCTAATAAATTAATAAAAAGGTTAAATTCTCATGCGTAAACTTTTACGTATCGTTACAAACAAATGGTTTGGTATTTTTTAGTTTTAAACAGCAGTTAGATTAAGACAAGGAATGAAAAACTTTGTGAACTACTGATATATGTTTAAATTTCTTGGCTTACATCGTTTTCAAACGCGGGATTTAGGGAAAATGAAGTTACAGCTTTTTCAGTCGATTGAATTGATTTCGCGTCGTCGCTTTGGAACGGACTTAATTTTTCTTCGCGGAACTGTAGAACAATAAAACAGAAATACACTATTTACAAATATCGATTTAAATAATTAAAATTCCGCCAGTCGTTTAATGTTTATTAGTTGAGGTATCAGGCTAGGAATATCGACTTAATATGTAGAAACTATATTAAGCACTATAAGTTGTTTCTTTGTATTTTATGCCACGCTCACCTTTTCGAAGGTCCTGTCGGAGTCGACCTTAAGCTCTTTAAACACAGCTTCTACGATAGGCATCATCATGGCTGTAGAAGCTGCGTTACTTATCCACATCGACAGAAAAAAAGTTGTGATCATGAAGCCGAGCATCAAACTTAACAAAAGAAATAAATCATTGTATTTTAAAAATTGTTATGTTAGTAGCCTAACGCATCCTAAAACTTCACTAATTAACAAGTTACATAAGGAAGTCTGTAAAACAAGGAATGTTTGCTTTTATTTTTAGTCGATTCAGCCCATCATGTTACAAACACGCGGTCTTGTATTGTGTGATAAAGACATGGTACATACTAAAAAATGGAAGAGTGTTTAACCATCTCGAGTCTAACTGTTTATGTAGTCTTATAAAATAACTCAACTTTAAAGCGAATGGTAAATTTTTAACTTGTTGCTTGGTTAATTTTGTCTTATTGTTTACCAAGTCTATAAATAGAAGCCATATTTACCCACCTACTCGCATGTAAAACTACAAATTATTCGGGATAAAAGCCCTGAGTCACCCTATTGACGCGTTAAAGGCCTAAAAGTTTTAATTTAATCATGCCAAATTTTATAGAGTCGAAAGTTCTTCGGAAAGGCCGCAAAATTTCCAAGCAGTAAAAACGTCGCTCATTGTGATATGTTTGTCAGGCAAACATTTGTTAAGACCTGTCCTGCGAAGCTCGCTCTATTTCTATGAACATTAGCGTTGCATAAAAAGCGAAAATCGTAACTATCTCAACATATAGCAACTTAATACAATAGTTTCTCTACAATCTTTGTTTGATGAGGTTTGCTTACCATAGCCTATAAAACATCGAACAAACACGCAGTTGAGCACGTTATGCCCAATGCCACTATTCTATAGAACATATTGTTTGCAGAGCTTCTCACCCAGTGCCATACATTATTATGAGAAGAATAGTTTAGTTAGATATAGACCACATATATAAGTTGTTTTTTGTTGCCTTATCTTAGCAAATCACATATTACATATATTTGTGATTTTAAAAGCCGGTGTAGGGTTGCCTTAAATCGAAGTTTCTGAAACCCACTATTAACGTGGCCCAATGAAGGCATAGTTTCATATTCAGAAAAGGATCTGAAGGGTTTAGGGGCGGAGGTCATGTCCGCTGTAAACTGTATTTTTTGCCTATTTTAACTATATCTTAAATGTATTTCGGCGCTCTGCGCGAATCTTAATAGCTTCTGTTTATAATGTGTCTTAATTTTAACGTAAAGTCACCTTGCGAACCTAACTTAGCAAAGGAATTTTTTCAAGACGCATGCAAAGTTATCTCTGAAACTTATTTTCAGGTCAGAAATCTGTCTGTTCATAATTGTTTTCATGAAATAACGCAAACAACATATAATTCTTATCGTAAATTAGATGTACATACCATAAAATAGCACACATTCCTTACCATCTTGGCTTGACACCAATGAGCAACAAAACCTTTAGAGAAATTCTTTTATGAAGTCCGGTAACTTCTACTGAAATTGCAATTAACAATCCCCCGATGAATAGAAAACTTGTGTCCTGAAATAAGTTGCTTGTAAAAATGGTGAATGAATAAAAAGTTACATATGATGTAGAAAAACAAATCAAAATGTTTTATCTCGGCATTTAGCTTTAATTACGTTTAGATAGCGATTGTCTTCGGATTCCAAAGTTCAAATACGTCCGAAAACGCTTGTAATTAACCAATCACATGATGCCTTTTTGGCAGTCTATGGCAGATTTGAATATATTACCACTGTAACTTACTTTAAAGTAGGATTTACTGACTTCACTGCCAGTCATGACCCCACTAAGAGGAAAGATCGTCAGCGGAATAAAGGCTGTAACCGCAAGGGGAATGGCTTCGGTTATCCAGAAAACCGCCATCAGAATGATTGTGTAGCCACATGCCGCTTCCTAAATGTTTACAATTGGCAAGATTGTTGACGTTACATTTACAACCAGGCGTTTTCTTTCCTTAATGCAGTTTAACGTTCTCTAACCACGGTATACTCAAAATAGGATGTAGTTGCAAATGAAAACGACTAGAAAATAACTTATGTGTTGGGGAACGAGTAACATTTCCATCCACTTAATTGTTTTTAGTTAAAAAAATATATCTATACAGTAAGCATTTATAAAACTACAAAAACGCATACTGATTGAATAATGACAAAACAACTATTGGCATATACTTACTGTTCCCGGGATGGCGATGACAATTGGAAGAAGTAGTATGGGAGTCAGTAATATAATTATGGTGTTTCTAAATGCCCATATCTTACGCCAAATTGACGCCGCCATTTCTCGTATGATAAATTACTACTACAAGAAATAATATGTTAATTGCATAATATGTTAACTGCATAAACCAACTGTGGTTTGAACGCTAGCTTTAAATTTACCGAAATACTTCTGCTAACAATATTTTGACTACCTTTCATAAAAAACTGTAGAAATTCTAATAAAGACCTCATAATTGTAAGGAAATGTTTTCCATCAACAGCATTTTTTAACAACTAGCCTATATAGATAAATACCACACAGTTTGCACATTTTTTGCCCCAATTTTCTTCTATATTAACAGTTCACCTTTTAAAAGTTCTAACGATGTAGTTTCATTAAACGAAAATGTGTCGAAACGACATCCATTTTTCGCCATTTTCGTTTTTATTTAACACTCGTCAAATATTTGTGAAACTGCGAATGGGTAGGCAAAAACGGTAGTAAGGTCAAGGAACAGTTCATAAAATTTTGACCCTTTTTGGTGGCAAGAACGGATAATGATATAAGGATTGATATAAGGATTATTTAAGTGACGCACACCAATGCTTTTTTGGGTGGAATACAGCTTAACGAGGCCGAAACGTACATCAATGCAAACAGAATACATTTAGTGATTTCTTACCTTGCAAAATATATACGTGTTACTCTAAAGTCAAGAAATATAAAGGCTGATTTACGGCCTGTCGCTGACCTAGTTTTGCACTCCAAGTTTTCAATATAAAATACGATAACAAAAGACATAAGCTATCACACTCGAAAATGCCGAAACCCAAATCAAATCCTTGCTTGGCGGCCTGTCGTCAACTTGTTTCGCTCACAACGTACTATGGAAACTTTATTGTAAGACTCCGTCGCATGAACGCCTATGCCAAGCTCATTCTTGTCAAATGCGTCGAAAACCTGCCGTAAGACTGACCTTTTATTTTAAATCAGTTTTAATTTTTGCAGTATGAAATGCAAGCATCAAAGTTATATTTTGGTTTTGAAGAGATTGACTTATTAAAAAACAAAGAATGTACTTCAAGCAAACAAACGTTATTTCAGATCACATGTTTGTAAACCTTGCTACAGGTCGACACATAAGTGCCAACAACTGTAACGATAATTTAGTATGAGCCGACTTATAGACTCATTGCAACAAAAGACGTTCCTCCGAAAAACTAATTTAAAAAAAATACTTACATTAAAGATTTATTTGGTTCTATCTGTTTAAATATGATAAACAATATTGATTTTATTAAACATTTCTGAGCGAAGATTCATTTGGGAAAGCGAAGAATAACTTTTCTAGGAGACCATGTTGATTTACGTTATACTTAGCGACAGACAGCTTTAACATATTTTTTGAAATGTCTCTGTTCTTCTTTGATTAATGTTAATTAACAGTATAAACTAGGCATATACTTAATACACTTTATAGCAATAGGGCAATAGGCTAACTATAAGGTATAAAGTGTTACATTTAGGTTCACTATGTTTTTGATAATTGATAATATTAATGATTCCTGTTATAAGGTCTGCATTATAGAAAAAAAAATTTCACAAATGTACGAAGAACATCAACAAAGATGTCCGTATGTCATTACCCCAATATTTTGGTAGTTTACCTTTAGATATAAAGTGGGATCAGTGCTGCTTTTGCAGGTGTCATTATCGTTTTTGTTCGTTTTTGTCAGGGTTTAACGAAGCTGCGTATTTTTTTTTTGTAATTGAGTCACACGTCTTAAGCTAATGCGAAATAAAAATCAAACGCAAAACGGCGTTTTTCGTTTTTTGTTTGGTCGACCGCAAAGGCAAGATACTTTTTCTCTTTCGCCTTTCGTTATTCGTTCGGGTTGGCTGATCAGCAAGTGTGTGTTCGACAATTAATGGCAATAAATCAAGGGTCTCCGTTTTTTTCTCTGAAAACATCAAGTTAGTCGGTGCTGATGTTTCTCGCTGTTTGCTAACCGCGTTATTATTAGATATTGGTGCAAGACAGGGGTCGCAACCTATGGCCAAGTGCGAAAATTTTTCGCGCTTCGCCCGAATTATCTTTCTACGTCTGGTTTGTTTATGTTTTGATGCTGTCTTTTTAACTAGATCAGTGCTTCTTTACCGTTGCGCCGTGGAAGACTGTCAACTGCGTCGCGGACAAACTGAAAACGTATTAAAAATATTGGACAGATATTTTTTAACATTTTTTGGTTTTCGGCAATGTAATAAAAACTTGCGGTAAATTTAAAAGAAATGCCGTTATACCAAAAAAATCGCGATCGCTTCGCTTGCCAGGTGTGCCCTCACTTAAAACCGTTAAAAACAATGAACTATATTGAATATTCAAGTGGCGTTTCTGCAAAGTACTTTTATTACACTTCTCATTAGTAGTATGGATGACGACCTGTGGCCTCGAATTTTAAACTAAACGAACGCTTTTTTTCGAACACTTTCCTGCCTTCATTGTAATTAAATATGTTTTTAAGAGCAAAAACAAATCCGAGGCCCGCCTAATTAACAGTTGTTCTAACATATTTCAATAACACAATTTTTAGTTAACATTTTGTGGGATTTGGCCCGCGACTACAAAAAGAAAATCATATTTCTCTTGACTGTAGGCCGGTTAGTACTCCCAAAAATTATAAATTCCATACAACTTTATAAAATACTGACGAACCTAACACAAAATTAAAACTATAAGAAATGAAAGATTAAAACTAGAAAAAGCACCCATAATATTTGTATTCTGAGATTTTGTAGAAATATTGTAACCTGCTCACATTTGTTGTGTCTAAAAATTGGCCAACAGCGGATGTTACAATTTTAATATACATGATGTGACGCTACCTAGCGGCACGTAAAGTTAATCGCGATGACTAGACTCAGGCAAAGTGGCTACATTTTCACAGAAACTTGCCGAAAATATCCCGCCCTTGTTGAGCAGTTTGCTGCTAACAATGTCGCCCAGTGTAAAAGATAACAAAACAGCCAGATAGTAAACGATTTTGCAAATGTGCGTTCGACTTTGCCGAAACGGCCAACTCGCATCAAATCTTTATATTAGCAAGTATTTAACGTGGCACATGGAATTATAACACTTGTGATAAAGGCCGTCTTATATAAATGTATGGATTATTTCACATAGGCTACATGTACAGTTGTACACAATGCGTAATCTGTTATCAAGCCCCCCAAAAATCCTTACAAGGCTGACTGATTTTGGTAAGATTTTCCGAAGGATTCCTGTGTACATCAATGTTAGGTAGGAATTTTTTTAAGGTGCTGTATTGCTGTATTTATTCAGCGCTGAAATATGAACGTGTAATAACAGATAAAGCAAACCAAGAAAATGTCCGATCTTAAGATAGTTGGGATTTATTGAGCGCATGAAAGTCACCAATCAAATGCAATAATGAGGAAGAGACAATTCATTGTCATAATAGGACGACTCATCTGATGACGCGACGCGCAGCAGGTTATTTCACACTGGTGGTGAAAATATTGGCAAGTTTTGCAACCCAAAAAACTGTGCAAACCAATTATTCTGGTAAAAGTCAATTTCACGCCACACATTTCCGAAACTTACAAAATTGTCGCAACGGTGGTATACAAAAAATAAAGAATATTATTTGGCGAGAATATTAATCTCGCATGCTATTGGCCAGTCTTAAAGTTATCGAAGGTTTGACGTCGAATAATGAAACGCCACGTGGCGTATACCTGGAGGGCGAGTGGCGGAATTACGTCATTGAAAGGCTGGCTTCAAATCGGCGTTTTGTTGGATGTTAAGTGTTTGTATTTGTATTTTAAATCGTTGATGCAATCGCCTAAAACAAACAGACATTCCATTGCTAAACCTGCTGCAAAACAACGTATTGCAAACGAATGGTTAGATTGCCGCAACTTGGCAGATACGAAACGTTATTAAAATGTTTTTTAGATGAATAGATTTTTTGTTATATTACGTCCTACCAAAACCAAATTTCGCGTTTATAAACAAAGTTCTTTCCTAGTTTGTTTATTAAGTTTATCGTCTTCTTTACTAAAAATATGTGAAACATGCGTCATTATTGGTAACTTACAATAGTCATAAAGTTAGCTATGTATTCTAATTGCATTTAATAATAATATCTATCCTAAAATTGTTTTTCATCCATAACATAAGTGTGTATAAAAGGCACAAACTCCGCACAGATAAACACGAAATCAAAATCCACAGCGCAACCGGCTCTCGAGAACGGGGAAACCCCGGTTTCGCGAAATTGCAAATCCATCAAAGGATTGCCGGCGAGCGCGCGGCAAAGCTGCCGACATGTTGTGCCTGAATCATAGCTCGGCTTTCACCAGATCTTGTCGGCCGGCGCAGCAGTTGTTTCCACCTTAAACAAACGATAAACAGGCTCCAAGAAGAAACCGGTGCTTTGTGTGAGAATCATAAGCCAAGGCGCCCTTGCCTGAACCTAGTAAGGATTCAGCAGCGATAAACAGGTGTGTGCGTAAGCGTGACGTCCGCCCTCACTTCCGTACACTTCGCCTTCGAACCGCCGCGTCGGAACAATTGTCATCTTTGCGGACCCGTTTGACTACGGGATTTCCAGCGACCAAACAAACACCGTTGATACCTTTCGTTTTTGGGTTCGTTACAATATCGATGCTTCAAAAGTCATCTGCAATCTGTCGCTACTCTTGTTTTTCGTTTCAATCTTTAACTTTATTGTCAACTGGAAGAAGAAAGCACTCTTTTAATTATGCCACAACCTTTTAATTATGCACGCAGCCAGTACAAAATGATAACGTTGTCAATAAATATGACTTGTGAATTTTTTTGTAATATTTGTACTTCAATATATAATGCGGTAACGGATTTTAGACATGACTAAGCGAAAAGTTATTTTGTTAATAAAACAAATAAAATTTTGTAGGTATATAAACTATTCAGTAAATTTGAGTAGAGGCAAACGGAACTTTAAACAAGAAAAACAAGGATTTTTAAATTTTTGAAAGTTTTTTGAAAATTTTTATGAACTAAAAATATTCAGTAGTGATTTTGTCTATATTATTGTGAAAATTATTGATATAACAAACATGGATACCCAACGAGTCAAGTACAGTTTTGTAAATGAGTTACAAGTAATAAAAGATACGCCAAAACTTTGAAATTTATTTAAAAGCAATGGATGACAGAAAAGTACTGCAAGCCATATAATGTATTAAACCATGAGCAGAGGCTGCTCTGTAGCAGGGACGTACGATTCGTTGGCCCACTCGGGAAACACGTTAAGGCCGAACATGGACACGCCATACGTGTTGATAAACAACGAAATCACCGCTACTCCAGCGATGTTAAGAAACCAACCTGCCTTTATCTGAAAACACAATATGCGGTGGTCAATCACAGACTGGAAAGTACTTTATGTATTTAGGTCTAACTTATATTTCAAGTCGTGAAAACATATACAGAAAAAAGGACTGTTTAGACGTCGTAGGCTATACCTCGAAAACTACATTTACGGCCTATCAAATTTAGGTAATAATATTAACTGAAACAACTAGGATATTTTGTTCGCCGGATAGCGGTTGATGTACGCACCAGATCAATAACCTTGAGATGACCATATGAGAAGGCAATCGCGTTTGGTGGTGTTGCCACTGGCAACATGAAGGCCAACGATGAAGCCACAACAGGGGGTAGCATGATGTAGAGGGGGTGCACTTTAATGTTGACAGCCTAAAGTAAATTAGTGTCAGAACATTCTGTAATGATGGTCGTGCAACAGGGGCAAAGTATGAATATCCAACCTTACGGATACGGTAACAGCGCCATATATGTTTTAAATACAAGACTGAAATAAATTTAGTGAAATTAAATCAGTAATCTGCATTCTTTTTTTTGCTGATAACAAAATGGTGCAATAATATGATTGAATCGAAAAGTGATGAAATTATCACACAGGTAAATTCTTATAGCAGCCATCTATATTTAAAAAACAGTCTGTAGCTAAACTATTTATAAAAAAAAAAGTGTTTCTTCTTGTTCAAAATCACAATCGATGCTGATCTCTGCCGTAATTAGTGCTTGTTCACCTGCCCTTGCTATAGAAAGTAGCTAAACCAAGATATAACCCTTGCGATGTTTTGTCTTTCGAAAGTACCAATCTGCTAAGGTTATACTGTCAAACCTGTCAAATTAACGATCATTTTTAAAATTCCTAAAAAGCAATGATTTCTAGCAACAAACCGCATAGCCATAGAAGCTCAGCCGTTGCTGTGAAATTGTATAGCATGAACGAAAATGCGCTTACCAGCTGAGCTAGAATAGGGACGAAAAGCGCCGATGTCGCAGTATTACTGGAACATTCCGTGAAGAGGCAAACGATGATTGTGCACACGAGGCAGATCGCCCAGGTCTCGATGCCGCCAAGAAAAGATAAAAGTTCACCCATCCATTCCGAGAAACCGGATTCCTACAAAGAAAGAGACAAAAAAATGAATAGAATAATTCCGGTTGAATACGTATCCAGTGGTTCTTCGCAGGGATTGAAATGTAATTCTATTTTAATGGGTTACACGTTAGTGAGATAAATGACAATTGTACGTCGCAAGAGAATTTAACTACAGTCTGTAACACGGGGGGTTACCAACCTGGAGGCCATGGCCTTTATATCATTTTATCATTTTTATATTATTTTATTGATATCATTTTATCATTCTAAGAATCGGTTACTGTATAAACCAGTTTTTTTTAATCAAAAAGGCGTTTCCTAGTTTTTTCAAAAGGTTGAACAAAAATAGGGGGCCATTGATTTCTCAAAATTTTCAAAGGGGTCACGGTTTAAAAAAGGTTGGGAACCCCTTCTATAGCAAATAGTTTTGCTAAACACACTTCCACCCAGTTAAGAAACTATATTTCATAACACAATATATCGATCTTTGGTGGTTTCTAATCAATATTGTTTTTAACACTTTCTAAAAGGCTTCGTTTTGAAGTCTAATTTCACTATTTGTTTGCTGCCAAATTTTCCCTCAGAAATACATTGGAAATTAAAAAAAAAACTTCTACACTAACCACGGCACCATCCGCTAACGCAAAACCACCAGCGAGAAGAAATAGAATATCCCAGGGAAACATCCGATGAACTGTGGGCCAATCCAGCACTGGCGCTACCGGTTTTTTAAGCTCTGGCGAACAAACGAGATAGCTTTGTAAAAAAAGAGATAAAAAAGGTGAATATTTTTGATTTGGTCATATAATGTCAAAGTGTCGACAGAAGTTGTCAAGATTACTTCTTGTTTTACAAAAAGCACAATAAAATGTTTGTTTACAAGTTACTAAATAAATTTTATGCTTATTGCTGTTACTCTATTTGCGAACATCTGTAAGCTTATTCCTAAATAGACTCAGCATTTGCATTAGGTATATTATTTAGAATTAAATATATATATATTTTTAATGAGAAATGCAAAGTAATGTTGTTACCATCTTGGAAACGAAGGAGTTTCATGAAACTTAAAGTTAATGCATGAAATAAATGTTTCATATTTTGTAAATTTTTAGATAAACATAATTTTCATATTTGCCGCATAATTTATCAGCATTTGACCTAAAGTGTTTGTTTGCATTTGCCTGAAGTAACAACGTAATAATACTTTACCACCAGAACCGTCGTCCCTTTTCAGCAGACTCGGTCGTTCTCCAGGTAGCACAAAGAGCAGGAGAGCCATTGTCATGGCGACGGTGCCGTCCGACGGATGATCTTCGGGGAAGATAATCGCCCAGCCTGGGATGAATCCGGGATCGCGGAAGAACCACAGGAGGGCGGTAATGATGAATATTATCAGCACGGTCACCTCACCCCACCTGGAAACAAAAGAGTGTTACAGTACAACTCTTAAGTAAACATGGTCTAGATCAGGGATGTCCAACATTTTATTATAATGGGCCCCATTGACACTTGAAATAATTTAATGGGCCGCAGAACCTATTAAGTTTCAAGATTAAGTATTGCTCTTTAGAGTTATAACGGGCCTTTAGAGTTATATATATATATTTTTTATCCATACTATACCATTAGTGCGCCCCTAAAAGCTGACTGGTATATTTTAATTAGGCTAATATTGAACGTTTAAAATACTACATGGAAGTGAAAATGACTAGCGGGCCGCACAAAAATTTCAGACGGGCCGCAGGTTGGACATCCCTGGTCTAGATTGTGGTTGCGAAAAATCACATTACAACAACTAATCCACGTTTGATAATTATGTTTTGCCAGCAATAACAAACTCAAATTTAACTTATAATATTTGTTATTATATATAACAGGGCTGTTAAATATGATTCAAAGCGTTGAGATACAAAACTTATTAATTTGATAACCACCTTAAATTGTACCGTGTAAATATCATCACCTGATTTCTCCCAGCAATCTGTACTCCCGCTGCACGACCTTTTTGGCGTTCTTTTCTCCCTGCGTTTCTTCGCCTTTGCCAAAACACGACGTCACGGCAGTCATGCTTTGGGTAAAACAAATATTTTGTTGAACTGTTATGATGAAGAAAATAAATAACATTTTCAACGTCATACTGTGTCGATATGATAAGCACCGTAATTTAATAAAGACTGTTCGAAACACAATGTATGTTGATTGCAGGATTTCTGTCACCCTTTTACTTTTAAATGATTGGTCGGTAAGGAGTCATGAAGTTTGTTTAGGACGAGACGGTATACCCGGTGTGTCCAGCTAAATAGTATGAAAAGTATAAAGTTGTTTTTAGGCTTAGAGATTGACATCCTTGCTTTGCGCCCGAAAACCTATTATATTTTTGAACGTTTATTGGCACAACTTGAAGGTACTCTCGATGTTCATGTGTAGCATACTGTTTGGTAATCCACACTAGAACTCATTTATTAAGAGAGACCTTTGTGTGAAAGGTTATACGTTAAATTTATTGAGAAGCAACTATTATCTCGATCACAGTTCATGTCTATTACACGACGTGGCTCTGGTCTTCGTTTTAGTCAAATGGTTCACAATCTTTTCTCCACCTGTTCTGTTCAGATTTTGTAGTGAGCTCTGCTTTAGGGAGAAATTCCGCCCCCCCCCCCCCCCACCCGGTTGAGAACCTCTGTTTTAGTCCATAGTTGACAAAGCGATTATGACCGTCGTTTCGTTAAGAAAAGTTGTTATTATATAAGGACTATGCAGGATAAAGAAAGACTTAGGATAATTTCAACCTATAATAATGTTTTAGTAAGTGTGGACACAACGGATGAATTGAATGTCACACTGTTTGCGCGATTAGACCGGATTTCAGCTGCTTTTGTGCACGAGTTCGCTTGAGAACAAGGGGTAGATTATTTGTTTTGTGACTTTACGTTTATCAGCGGCGCATCACCCAAATCAAATAGGGTCCAAATTGTGGTTAAGTACTGACTTAACTCTTCATGTGCAAAAGCCTATGAAAACGAAATGTGATTGGAAGAACAAGATTAGGATTTCCAGAAATACATCATACATATGCATTTTTTGATGTTGTTGCATTCATGCACTGCTAAGCAAATGCGGACTAGCAAAAAATACACTTTAGAAATACAATACGAAGTTGCGTCGCTTTGTCATGTGGCGAAGAAAGATTAATTTGCTTCATTGTTGGGCTAAAATTAGTGACTGTTTGTGAAATGGCACACCCAGGCTTGCATTGTCCTGCACGTCAAACAACCTTTTATACAGGCTGAGAAACGTGCCAGACAAACGAAGTGATACGCCTTTAACTATAGTGCGATATAGAACAAAGCTCGTTTTACCGATGTTGGTTGTGCAATATGGAATACGACTGTTTTTTTAATAGTTTTGTGTTGTTCTCTGGTCGGTTCTCGCTTTCTTCTGGCAAACAAACAGAGTGATAGATCACAGAGTACAGAAAAAAGAAAACCCAACAAAATCTGTGTTGAATTTTAACGCAGAAAAACAATACAAACACGTGATTTGCCGGCCAACATCCTTATACTCAATTCAATCAAACTGCTCTTTACTTTAAACGATTCAATTTTCGTATATGAATCTCAGTAATGCAGTTACAAGTGCGTTAACAAAAACATAGAGACTACTCTGTGTACTATCCCTTATTTGTAAACACTCTTACTCAAATCCAATGTAGAATGTGCTGAGCCAGATGTAGGCGATTACAACCAGGACGCAGGAGGTCGGTAGAGAGTATATCAACCAGTTGGCGAATGTAAGCTTAATGTCTGCATCCGGGAATATTCTGCGTCAAGCAGTATCTAATCAGTAAAATCTTATCTTTGTCAAAATTTAGAACAAATTTAATGGCGGAGTTGTTAATAATTAGCACGTGTAAAGAAAATCCTACCTTATCTTATCATCGAAAGAGGGGATTGTGTGTGCTTTGAAAACCACTATCTGGCCAGGTCAGTGGGCAGTTTAACAAGGTAGTAAAAATTTAACCAGTGCGACCACTCCTAACCAACACGTGATACCACAATAGCTGACATACCTTTGTTTAACATTACAATGTTTTTTATTCTGATGTAATTTGCAACTTAAGAAGATTATTTACTCATTTCGTTTTGTTTCTATTCATAAAATTTGACTTTGATTTTTCTAACAGTGACAGCGCAAATAAAATTGTCAAACATGTTTCCTTGGACATTGGAAATTTCAAGTTTAAAAATGTAATGCAGACCAATTTAGGACGACATTTACTAGTTTTAAAAACAACATTTATTTAAAGAACACGGCCAAGAGTAAAGCAAGATGTAATTGAACCTACATATCATATTGTCCCGATAGGATAAGGTTGGGCGATGTGCCTGTAAGTGTGGTTGTTCCCCCGATACTAGCAGCATAGGGCACACAGATGGTTACCCCTTTGACAAGGTTCTCCATGCGTTCTAGCTGTTTCTTCTTTTCTTTGGCTAAATACTGCAATCACAGCTAATTTGTGGGTGGGTAAGAACAAGGAAAAAGTACATTTAAATGTGTTAAAGTAATTGGCAACAAAACACACTTCTATTAAATAGAATGTTAATGCGTATTGTGTCTTGAGTGAAATGTCGAAATAGTTTTATCCCTACCACTTCCATTTCCGCTTTTTCCATGTCGTCTGAGTTATACGAAGGAGGTGAGCTATTGTCGCTGCCATTCTGACTACTATCTATAACTTCGACCTTAACTTCATGTTCCTATGAAACCAAGAAGAATTATTATTTTTTTGTAATATTACCGTAGCAGTCAGAGCCCCGAATTATGTTTTTAGCAAAATATTGAATATGTGAGGTTAACTTGTTACCCAAGGGGTTGGTGTGATATTTGTCGTGTGATATTTGTTAAAGGCTTTTTGAAAAACAAAACCAGGGTAAGCCAAGCAAAATATTTACCTTGTTCGCTATACCCTGGGTCAGAGGCGCCCGCAGAAAATTTCCCAGGGGTGGTGGGGATACAAATCAATATTATTCCATTAGTAACTTAGTAAAACTGAGTTAATAAATATGAAGTAATCTAATTATAAACAATAATAACCGCATTTTGTATTTCCAAAGGGGGCATGTGCCACCCCTTGTACCCCCAGTGGGGGCGCCCACGCCCTTGGTACCATTCGCAATCTTGTAATTACGCCAAATTACGTCTTTTCGCTTTCTGTTCGTGCCCACATTTCTATATATTCGTTTACAAAACATCATCAAGCAAAGAAAATTACTAATAATTAGATTGTGATATAGCTATTAAAATACTTATTGACTTTAAAAAAGGTTAGATTCTCATAGTTTATGCGTAAACTCTGACGTATCTTAACAAACAAATTGTTTGGTATTTTTTAGTTTTAAACAGCAGTTAGATTAAGACAAGGAATGAAAAACTTTGTGAACTACTGATATATGTTTAAATTTCTTGGCTTACATTGTTTTCAAACGCGGGATTTATGGAAAACGAAGTCACTGCTTTTTTAGTCGATTGATTTGATTTCGCGTCGTCGCTTTGGAAAGGACTTAATTTTTCTTCGCGGAACTGTAGAACGATAAAAAAGAAATAAACAATAAAATATTTTTATATATGGATTTAAATAATTTAAATTACGTCAATCGTTCAATGTTTATTAGTTGAGGTATCAGGATAGGACGATCGATTTAATATGTAGAAACTATATTAAGCACTATAAGTTGTATCTTTGCATTTTAGACCACGCTCACCTTTTCGAATGTCCTGTCAGAATCGGCCTTAAGCTCTTTAAACACAGCTTCTACGATAGGCAGCATCATGGCTGTAGAAGCCGTGTTACTTATCCACATCGACAGAAAAAAAGTTGTGATCATGAAGCCGAGCATCAAGCTTAACAAAAAAAAAATTATTCTATATTTTTAAAATTGTTATGTTCGTAGCCTAAACGCATCCTAAAATTTCATTAATTAACAAGTTACATAAGGAAGTCTGTATAAACAACAAATGATTGCTTTTATTTTTAGTCGATTCAGCACATCATGTTACAAACACGCGGTCATGTATTGTGTGATAAAGACATGGTACATACTAAAAAATGGAAGAGTGTTTAGCCATCTCGAGTCTAACTGTTTATGCAGTCTAATAAAATAACTCAACTTTAAAGCGAATGGTAAATTTTTAACCTGTTGCCCGGTTAAATTTGTCTTATTGTTTACCAAGTCTATAAGTAGAAGTCATATTTGCCTACCTACTCATATGTACAACTACAAACTGTTCAGGATAAAAGCCCTAAGTTACACTATTGAGGGTGGAAGGTCTAAAACTTTTAATTAACTCATGCTAAATTTCAAAGAGTCGAAAGTTCTTCGGAAAGGCCGTATAATTTCCAAGCAGTAAAAACGTCGCTCATTGTGATGTGTTTGTCAGGTAAACATTTGTTAAGACCTGTCCTATGCACCTCTCACTATTTCTATGAACATTAGCGTTGCATAACAAGCAAAACCGTAACTATCTCAACATATAGCAACTCAACGTTAACTACACTAGTTTATCCACAACCTTTGTTTGATGAGGTTTGCTTGTCATAGCCTATAAAACATTGAACAAACACGCAGGTGAGTACGTTATGCCAACGCTACTATTCTATAGAACAAATTGTTATTAATTAAAGTAGAGCTTCTCACTCCGTGCCGTACATTATTATAAGAAAAATAATATTTTAGTTATATATAGATTTCATAAATAAGTTGTTTTTCGTTGCCTTTTATAGCAAACCACATATTTCTTCGGCTAATTTGTTGATCAACATTCATACATAATATAGTAGAAATATATTATGTTATAGTTTGTTAAACGGGGCGATGGAGCGTTCTTCAGGGCCACTACCATATCTTATTTTGATGTTTACGGGTTGAAATTCAATTTGTAATTTTAAAAGCCGATGAATGGCGGCCATAAATCAAATTTTCCGAAACCCACTGCTCTCTATTAACGTGGCCCAATAAAGACAGGTTAATAATCAGGAAAGGATCTGATGGGATCAGGAGCGAATTACGTGGCCATGTCCACTGTAAATGGTATTTTTTGCCTATTTTAACTAAGGTACGTAAATGCATTTTTTGCGCTCTGCTCGAATCTATATAGCGTTTTTTAGAACTTTTTAAAATATATTTAACCCAAAGTCTCCTTGCGCACTTAATCTATGAAAAGGGATTTTTGAAGACGCACGCGATTTTCTGTATTACGTAAAATCATTCTATAATTGGTTTGAAAAAATAACGCAACCAACACATAATTCTGATCGTAAATTAAATGTATACACCATATTGGCATTTATTAATAATTTGTCAAAATTTTAATCTTTTAGAAAAGGCTACATAAAATAGCACACAGGTCTTACCATCTTGGCTTGACACCAATAAGCAACAAAACCTTTAGAGCAATTCTTTTATGAAGTCCGGTAACTTCTACTGAAATTGCAATTAACATTCCCCCGATGAAGAGAAAACTTGTGTCCTGAAATAATGTGCTTGTAAAAATGGTGAATGATAAATGTAAATTATGATTTCAGAAAAAATCGAAATGTTTTAACTTGGCATTTAGCACCTCCTACGCTTGGATAGGGAATGTCTTCAGATTCCAAATACGACAAAAAACGCTTGTGCTTGACTAATTGCAAGCCGCCTTTTCATCAGTCTATGGCAGATCTGGTGATTTAACCGCTCTAACTTACATTAAAGTAGGATTTACTGACTTCACTGCCAGTCATGACCCCACTAAGAGGAAAGATCGTCAGCGGAAGAAAGGCTGTAACCGCAAGGGGAATAGCTTCGGTTATCCAGAAAACCGCCATCAGGATGATTGTGTATCCGCATGCCGCTTCCTAAATGTTTACAATTGGCAAGATTGTTGACGTTACATTTACAACCAGGCGTTTTCTTTCCTTAAAGCAATATACGTTCTCTATTTAGGTTATACTTAAAATGCGACGTCGCTTGCAAAATAGAACGGTTAGAAAATAACCTGAGTATAGGGGAAAGATTCACGTTTTCATCCAATTAGCTTAATTACATTAATCGGAAAAAAAATAATTACATTAAAAAAAATATATATAAGCATTAATAAAATTACAAAAACGCAGAATAATCGAATAGTGCGAAACCATTATCATACTTACTGTCCCAGGGATGGCGATGATAATTGGAAGAAGCAGTATGGGAGTCAGAAATAGAATTATGGTGTTTCTAAATGCCCATATCTTACGCCAAATTGACGCCGCCATTTCTCGTATGACTATTACTATTACAAGAAACAAGTTGGGTACACTTATATGCACGAATCTGTAATGTAGCTTGATAACGAATTACAAAGCAAAAAAGGTCGAGTTGATCGATATCAGTTTGATTAAGACGTTTCTATACGATCATCTTCAGTTAATTTCATTATCAAGAAACAAGTTAGTTGCAAAAACCAACCGTGTTTTAAACGCTAGCATTAAATTGAACAAAACCTTTCTGTTGACAAAATTTTGACTGCCTTTCATAAAAATCATGCCATTCTAAAAAAACATATAATTGTCAAATTCTTTCGAAAATAACAGAGTACCTTTTAGAAGTTCTAACAATGTAATTTCATTAAACGCGAATGTGTCGAAACGACATCCCTTTTTCGTCATTTCAGTTTTATTAAACACTCGTCAAATATTTGTGAAACTGCGAGTGGGTAGGCAAACAACAGCGCTAAGGTCAGGAACCAGTTCATAAAACTTTGACCCTTTATGGTGGCAAGAACGGATAATGATATAAGGATTATCAGCTAAGTGATCAACACGAACGTGATTTTGGGTGCAATACAGCTTAAACGGACAACAATTCGCACAACATGCATTTAGTAATTTATTTTTGTAAATTAGTGTTACTCTAAAGTCAAGAAATATAGGGGTTGCTTGACGGCCTGTCGATGACCTACAATGCGGCACTCAAATTTTCCAATATAAAACCCGCATAAGCAAAATATAAAATCCGCATAATAAAATCATAAGCTATCACACTCGCAAACGCTGAAACCCACAACAAATGTTTGCTCGGCAGCATGTCGTAAACTTGTTGTGTCGCACACAATGTAACATGGAAAACTTTATTATAAGACACCGTGGCGTGTACGCCAATTGCTTTTCTAGCGCGTTCCGTAGCACGCATGCCTTTATAATATAAACCGCATTAAACATGCCAAAATCAAGACTGACCTTTTTTTTCAGTTTTCCGATGATTAAACGAGGAGGGCCCGTTCAAAACAAAGAGTAAAACAAATGTGTGATTAAACGTAAAAACATAAAA